>NC_057916.1:68602103-69202103 GCF_018873765.1 Telopea speciosissima | reverse complement strand
GTCCGGTTATGGTTTTAGAAATGACACTGTTTATTTAATCGATTTGGTTCGGTTTAGGTCGATTAATTCAACGGTTTCAAACTGTATAATCCAATTAACACTGATTATAACCAAACCGCCTAACCGTACGTTTAAAAACTTTACAAAATTTCTTTTTTTAATAAACAAAAACTCAATATCTAGCAAGTAGCAACTACTAAGCAGTCATTTTTCTTCATTAATGATTTCCTTTTCCAAAAAAAAAACTAATAATTTAATAATTAATACCTATTAACTAATAACTAGTATTAATAAATAGAGTAGAAAATGTGTACAAAACCGTCTAACCAAAACCGTGTAAAACCGTATAGAACCATTTAATTGAAACCGTTTAAAAACCATTTAACTGAAAGCGTTTACCAAACGGTCCAGGTTTTGATTATGAGACTGTTTAATTAAATGGTCTAATTACGATTTCTATCCTCAAAACAGTCAAAACTGAATTGAACCGAACCGTTTAACCGAAACCGGACCATTCAATACCCTTCCTCTTGGGTCAGCTTCACAGCCTGTGCTTGAATCTCCTCTAGCTGGGTCCTCTGTCTCTCATTAATCAAGCCGGAGTAATACGCCGATGCACCATGAGTAGCAAAGAGATTGGGTGGGTCAAACCTTTCCCTCTTGCAACTCCCCTTAAGTTCAGATCCGAACACTGCTGCAGTATGTAGTACCCAACAGCAGGAACATATTTTCCTCCATAGCTCTCTCTGGTTATGTAAAGTGGACGAGATTTGAAAAGTGGGTCTGAGGAGATAAAAAGATATGAGGGCAGACATAAGGTGATTGGCTATGGTGTTTTGGTTTCTTGGGATCTTTGTGGGAGAGGAAGCAATACTGAAACCAGCTCCAATGTGGTTATCAATAAAAAGAAGGCCAAATTGGCGATTCCAAGCACCTGGGTTAGGCTCAAGAACAGGGTTGTTGCAGCCATTTTGTATGGGATTCAAACGCCAAGGGCTGAGCTCAAAGAAATTTCCGAGCAGGGACCGCCTTAGAACTAAACTAGGAGGGGTGTTTGAGAAAAATTAAAAACGGGTCTTTGAGCTTCATAGAAGGCGAAGTAAATAGCTGAACTGGTTTAAGAATTGATCGGTAAGTAGCCAGATTTCGTGGGGGTGTGATTCTTTGGGGAAGAGACGAGTTGGATTGGCCAAAGAGATGCAGAGAAGGTAGAGGAAAAAGAGTAGCTTGATTAGCTTGGGAATCGAATCCATTACTCTTCTTCTCTCAGCTCCCTCTTCTCTGCTTTTTTTTTTTTCTCTGGTTTTCTCCAAAAGGAGATTTTGTACGATTTGGTTTCGAGCCTTGAAGCTCTCCAATGGTGGGAAGGAGGGAAGGAGATGAACAGAGAGAGGGAGAGG
Source organism: Telopea speciosissima (assembly GCF_018873765.1). NCBI lineage: Eukaryota > Viridiplantae > Streptophyta > Magnoliopsida > Proteales > Proteaceae > Telopea > Telopea speciosissima. The sequence continues at coordinate 69,200,703 of NC_057916.1, read as the reverse complement.
GAAAGTCGCGGTTTGAAACTTATCTCCCCTTCTGCGTTTTTTTTGTTTTTCTTCTTCTAATTCCCTCGGTTTTGGGTTTGAGTGTTATTCGGGTTAGCATAATCCGATTGACAAATCGTGTTATGGCTGTAATGGTGCAAACTAATCTTTACCACAGGATCTTTTAATGCCATGAGTCGGGCAGGGAGAGTGGCACTATCGGGAATTGTCAGATTAAAGAATTGGAGAGGATCTTTGATGGGGCAAAATGACCGTCTCATCTTCTTTGAAAGATTGAAATTCTGCCCCTATTGATATTTCTATATGTACTTCCATTAGTCCTGAATCAAGATCATCTTCAAGGAGCCTAACCCCCCGGATGTGCCCAGGAGACATTCAACGATTGAGCTGTGCCACACACATCTTGGTACATGCTTAAGAATGTGTCCGACACAGTCTAATAGCTGGCAGCACCCTGGGCGTGCTGGGCTCCAGGAGATGAGCTAAATTCATTAGTCCTGCATTGGCACAGGGACCGCACTCTTGAACGTGTTTCCTTTTTCCTTTTAACTTTTGGGATTTGGATTTTTCTAAACGTGGATTATTAGATTAGGGATTTAGGGTTTTTAAAAAGTAGTATGAAAGAAAAGGCCCAACTCCCCACTGATCAATGTCCTATTCCATGAATCCAAGCATTTAGAATAAACTTTTGAGAGTCAAAATCAAAAGTCAGAACCACCCCCACTTCCATCATTAAGAAAATTTTAATTGAAATTCCATGAAATTAAAAAAAAAAAAAAAAAAAAAAAACCCCAAGAAAAATAAAATCTCCTCCTATACCATGTTACAACAACCCCCACAATTTTAAAGAGAAAATAAAGAAACCAAAGTAAACCGTGAAAGTTCATTAATGCAGTTATATTAACAGTCTGACTTCTGAGTCAAAGGACCACCACCACCACCACCTCCACCACCGGTGACACCACCGTGGACGGCAACATTGTCTCCACCGCCGCTTATCCGACCACTGGGTGACTTCCTCTTGGGCTTAGCTTCATGCAACATCGACAAAACATCTCTCATGGAGGGACGATCAGCAGGATTCTTAGTGGTACAGAGCAATGCGAGTCTTAACACTAACATCATCTCCTCCCTCACCGACACACACGCCGCCCCGGCGTTCTTGTCAAGTATCTCATCCACCCCACCACCTTCTTTGCTCTTCATCTTACTCCTCACCCAATCCACTATACTATTTCCATCACCAAACTCCGCAGCCACCGATCTCTTCCCACTTAGTATCTCCATTAACACCACCCCAAAGCTGTATATATCACTCTTCTCGTCCACTTGCAACGTATATGCATACTCTGCATCATCAAACCCTCACATTAATCATTATACATATTAAGGCAGCGTTTGGTATGCATTCTTTTAATTTATTGTAAGTCCATTTTACATTCACAGATGATAAAATAATTATTTTTATTGTTCGAGAATGCGAAATCGACCTAAAATTCATACCACATATAATATTAAACGACGTAAAATAACATGGTTTACATACCTGGCGCAATGTAGCCATAAGAACCGGCGATGACGGACATAGATTCGTCGGTTTGAAACAACTTGGCGACACCGAAATCCGCCACCCTGGCTTCCATCTCAGCATCCAACAAGATATTGCTTGGCTTCAGATCACGGTGCACGATAACTGGGTCACAGTCATGGTGAAGGTAACAGATACCCTGAGCTACGCCGAGTGCTATCTTGTACCGGGTGAGCCAATCCGCCACCAGATTCTCTCCTTTGTTTTTCCCATGTAACAAGTCGTCTAAGCTTCCATTGGGCATGTATTCGTACAACAGCAGCGTGCTCTCGCTGTTGCTGCAGCACCCTAACAGTCTCACGATATTACGGTGTCTCACATTCCCCAACACTTCCACCTCCGCCAGCACCCCACGCCGTCTCCGTACCGTCTCTTTATGCTTACTCCATAATTTTTTAACCGCAATGATCTCGCCACCTGGCATTTCGGCTCTGTATACGGTCCCTGCGGACCCCATTCCGATGATCTTATCGCTCATCGATAAGCATTCCAATACATCATCCACCGTGAAATTTAACCTTTGGAATGCGGTCAACTTCCACGGCCCGGCCTTCTGTTCATCGTTGAATCGACGGTTGTAATTTGCGTGGAAGCATCGGCTACCTGCGAACAGGATTAAGAGGCCTACCCCGAACGCTGCAGCCATGATCCACACGATCGCTCCGGCGGTCTTCTTCGGTTGCTGCCGTAATTTCTCGTCTTCGGTGGTGATTTCCGACGTGCAGGGCTTCTCCACGATACCACCGCAGAGGCCTTCGTTGCCGGAGAACGATGATGGGTGAAAGATCGTGGCGGAAGAAGGGATCGGTCCGGTGAGCTGGTTGAATGAGACATTGAAGCTCTCTAGAGTACTGCAATTATCAAAGTTAGATGGAATCGAACCAGAGAGGAAATTGTGAGAGAGATCAACGTCTGTGATCGAAGGTAACGTTGAGATTTCCCAGGGGATTATTCCTGTGAGAGAATTTTGTTGAAGATTCAAGCACAGAAGCTTCTCGCAATGTCCGATGTCCCATGGAATAGTTCCATTGAGTGAATTACCTTCCATTTCGAGCTTATACAAGCTACTGCAACCAATGAAATCAGGTATTTTTCCTGTGAGATTGCAGAAACTCGCAGAGAAAATTTGTAAATTGGGTGCGCTCCATACGTTAGCAGGCAATTCGGTTCCGAATGGGTTTCCAGAAATGTTGAGAAGTTCCAACCTTGAAGCGTTTCCGAGATCGCTAGGGATTTTACCGCTCAAATTATTCATGCTCAGGTCCATGTAAGTTAGGTTTGGCAATAGACCGAAACCAGATGGAATTGGGCCTGTGAGTCTGTTATCTTCGATGCGAAACCTGAACAGAGAAGTGCAATTTGCGAGAGATGGAGGGATTTCGGAATCGAACCTGTTGGAGAAGAGTATGAGTTTAGCGAGTCCGTTTCCGAGGCATAGATTCGGTGGGATCGGACCGCTTAGAGAGTTAGAAGAAACGTCAAGCCTCTGTAACTTTGCATTTGAACCGAGCTTGTGTGGGAGATTCCCAGTGAGAGAATTGTTCCAAAGGAGAAAAAATTCGAGCTTTGGAAGCTCACCGATTCCGACAGGGATTTCGCCGGTTAAGTTGTTGTCCATTAAGCCCAACCAAATCAGCTCCTTCAATGTAGAAAGCCCTTCTGGAATCGAGCCTGATAGGAGATTATCTGATAAATCAAGAACTTTCAGAACTCCCAAATCGGAAAAACTCACCGGAATTTCACCAATAAACCTGTTACTGAAGAGAAACAGAGACTCGAGCAGTGTTAAGTTCCCAAGCTCGGATGGTAGATAACCAGAGAGATTTGAAGTAGAAATGTCGAGGTATCTGAGATTAGATAAAAGGCCGAACTCCATTGGAACCCCACCAGAGAACACATTGTAACCGATCTCCAAGTGTTCGAGCTGAGTCAAGAAACACAACTCGGGTGGAATCGGTCCCTGCAAATTATTTCCCGATAAATGTAGAAACTTCAACCTCGATAAACCGCCATAACCTGCCGGAATGCTACCTTGGAAGAAGCTCCCACCAAGGTTGAGCACTTGGAGAAACCGAAGCCTAACGATTTCCTGTGGCAACTGACCCGTAAAACTGTTGCTGAAAGCGTTAAAAACAGTTAAAAATCTGAGCTTGGAAATCCCTGGAGGGAAAATGGAACTAAAATTGTTGCGGCTAATGTCGAGAACCCTGAGCTTAGATAATTCAAAAATGACGGTTGGACAAGCTCCATCAAAGGCATTCCCGCTGAGGTTTAGGTTGTTCAACTCGGACAAAAATCGAATTTCAGAGGGGATTATTCCAGACAGGTTTCGGTGAGAAAGATCAAGAGAAGTGATTTGGGAAGTGTCATGATCACATACAACACCCGACCAAGAACACCAGACAGGGTTAGATAAATCGGCATTGGTAGAAAGGGTGTTGGTGTTCCAGTCATGGAGAGAAGAAAGAGGGTCTTTAACAGAAGCTTTGAGGTAAAGTAGAGAGACTAGTTGCAGAGGGAGAGTTGCAGAGAGAACCACAGTAACTTCCAAGGAGAAGAAGAAGAGGAAGGTGAGTGAGAAAGGAGAATTGGGTTTCATGGCTTTTTGGGTTTGAGTTGAATTGAGTTTAGAGAGGTGTGGATTTAAGGGAGGGGAGATTTCGATGGAGAGAAACACTTTTTGGGAGTGTTGGGTGCAGAGGGTGTTTCCATGATGATTGTGCTTCAGTGGGTTAGTGATGGTCTTTGGAGAGGGAAAAACAAAAAAAGAGATTTCACCAAATATATACATTGCCTTCCCTCTATTCTCTACCTACCACTGTGGATGTCTACTACTACTCATTTCCTACTTCTTCTTTCTCTGTCTTTTACTTTGCTTTGTTTCTTTAAATCCTTGGATAACACAATATTACACAAATGATAAAATTGTGTATTTCACAGGATCCAAGAAAAGTATTTCAATCTCCTTAAGTTCTTCCTCTCATTATACTTCTTCATTGTTTCTTATTCTTAAAGACAGAGATTATACTCATGATAGTGAGAGAGATGATCATTTGTAGCAGAGAGAGAAAGGTTTGGAATGTTTTATGGGGATAGGTTTGCCATAATAGTGAAATTAACTTTACCAAAATCTTGTTGCTTTATGTCAGTTTGACTTCAAAGCTTTTGTATGATGAGCATTAGCTTTGTATGATTATAATTGTTAAAAGTATATATTAAGATATGATAGAGAGACACTACAGGCCACAGCCAAGCCCATCTCCTGACAAAATCTAATTCATCTTTTTTTTCTTTTTTTTTTAAAATAATTTATATCTACCTAATGTTTTTGAATTTTGAATAATCACAACAAACAAGCCCTTTTCTCTTTTCTCTTTTCCCTTAAATTCTATTTAAACAATGGTTACCATAAAAAACAAGTTATACTTGAGAACAAAAAGAATGGTTACATTCTTTAATCATTCTGTTAATAAGAAAAATATTTCTTAATAACCTCCATAGATTACATGCTCATCTACTTGTCTCTTCCATCCACTATTTTATTTGTGGAATTGAAATCATAGTTTTGATGACCATTACCAAATTGGCCAGTTAAACTTGACAAGCACCTTCAGAGTTTATACCGAACAAAGCCATTTATGATGGGGAAAGGGAAAAGAAATATAAGACCTTCTTCTGCTTCTTTAATTTTCATTTCTTTTTCTTATTTAACTTATTGTAGCAATACTAGGTTGAATTGCTGCTTTTATTCATAATTGAAAATTCAGAATTTCGACTCTGAGGGAGTAGCTCAGTTGTTAAAAACCAACACCTCACAAATAAGAAGTCATGAATTCAACTCTACTTGGAGCCTAATTATAAAAAAATAAATAAAAAAAAAGTTTTTGTAGTAAGAAAAGAAAAAGATTGTCAGGCTTTTTTTTTTACAAAGACTGTTCACAAGCTAACTAGTTGAATTATCTCTTTTTCTTTCATTCATTTATTAAAAGAAAAAAAATAAAGACTTCATTTAGTAATAACCAAGTTGAACAATTATAATTAAAGAAAAAACTCAGCATTTCACACCTAATTTGGTTTTTTTTATTATTTTAAATTGATTATTCAAAATTTAATTAGAATAAAATTTTGATTATTCACCCAATTTTTTAATTGAAATTTAAAAAAAAAAAAGGAAAAAAATACTTTTGGATAATAACTTATTGGTTGGAAGACGAAGGGATGAAAAGAATTGTTGATTTCATTCACTACTAAATATTTGAATATTTTCACTCTTTTTCTTCTAACCAAATGGATTCTTAAGAGAGATTTTCTTTCACGAAAGGAATCTATGTCATGGAATTGCACACAGGGCAACATTTGTTTAGAAATATAAATATAACATAAATAGTAATACAATGAATTATCCCTAGTTCTCAACGCAACCATTTGATTTTCTTTCCAACAAATCATGGCCCGTTCATGAATCAACTATGGGGGTGTTGACCATAGTTAGTTAAAACGTGTTTTAAATGACAAATTTTTGTCGTCCCCTTTTGAATTGATCCCAATTATACATTAAAAAACGTCAAAAAATGAAATGTTTTAAATGCTTTTGCTGTTTTTTGGGTGAAAAAGTGGTAAAATTTATAAAACTTAAATTTTTTTAAAATTTAGAATTATATACACTTATAACTAGTACACAAAATATTAATTAAGACATGAGTTTGTCTCACAATTATGCCTTTTTTTTTTGTTCAAAAATTTTCAAATCTAAACATTTAAAACTTGTACCATCTCTTTTCATTTATATTTGATTGTATTTTTTTTTTTTTTTTGTGGTCCTGTTTGAAATGTGATCAGTTTTAAACACTACATACCAAACAAATTTTTTTTTACCTTCTAACACAGTGAAACACTATGTGTATAAGAAAGGTTATGTTTAGTCTGTGATTAGTGTTTTGTTTTCATGCACTTACCATCCTTCATTCATTCTTTCTAAGATTACAGATAAGCATACTTGAAAAAGTATTAATCATTTTGAAAGAGACAATGCTGCTTCACAATTAACAATCTTGAATCTTCCCCTAATCTTACTAATAAAAAATCTTCTCATAAGAATCCAAAGTTGAACTGTTATTAATTTAGTTTTGCAATTCTTTTTCTTTTTTTTTTTTTTTTTTATAGAAAAGAATTATCAACTTTTATGCTTTGTTATCACTTAAACTAGTCTATTCCTAATTTCACTATCCAAGGGTAAATTGTATTCTGTTTGGGTAGGTGACGTGTCAATATTCCTTGCCTTTTTCTGTCTGAGCTCAAGGGTAAATGGGTAATGCTATGGAATGTGGTGAGGATATAGAATGACAAAATTACCCTTTAGATTCCACGTGTTAAAAAGTGTTCAAATTTTGGTGGTGGGGGCAGAAAAGACCAAGGTGATGATTGCGGAGAGGGCCTGTGGTTCCGCGTGGGCCTTTCTCTCTCTCTCTCTCTTCTCTTCTCTCTCTGAGTTTTAAAGGGAAAGCGAGGGAGGGGATAAGGGCTAAGTGAGGTGAGGGTGGTGGTGGTGGTGGTGGAGGCCCACAAAGGAGGACCTTTGTCTCCTTCATACCCTTCACCTGCAACGGTGACAGTCGCAGTGATCTTTGTGTTTCTATTCCTCTATGAGGGGGGTGATGGTGATTGTGATGGTGACAGTCACTGTTTTGTAATTTAGGGGGAAATGTGTAGCTGAGTAGCTCAGCCTTGGAATCGTCATGTCATTATATATTCTCTACTCCACGTGCTTCGCCACATTCTCACGCATGACGGGAGACTGTCTCCACCTGCGTATGAGGCGTGATAGGGTTGGAGGGGCCTACACACGCGTGACAGTGCCCATTCTGGCATTGATTCTTTTCGGCATTTTTGAAGCTTATATAGTATATACCGCTTTCTTCCATAGGATTCTCTTGAGTCATCATTCTGATGCAATGAACGGTTGTGTCACTGTTACACCGTTACGGGAGTAAGTCTCCACGTGTACGATGCAGCCGGGTTGCATGTACAGCTCTAGACTCAAGGTGTTACGCTGTGACTATCTTACTCCTGTTCGAACAAGACGCTTGGGTAGGGTAAAGCGGTCAAAGTACAGCGCCTTGAGTCTAGGACTGCACATGCAGCCCGACTGTCCGGATGCATAGGATCTTTTTCATACGATGAACCGATGGCTTCCATGTGGAAGTCTTAGCATATTCTCTTTGCTGTAAAGAGGGACAAACTATGAGATTTTTGGATGGGAGGGGATCGTTGCTAGGCTGCATGGCCTCCACCAATGCGGACTTAATGAACATGGTTTGAGGTATCCGTATTGTATCGTTGGTAATTGGATGATGCGTATCGATTTTGCAAGTGATCAATCCGGATATCGTACTGATATCATATTGGTGACATGGTACGGATAAGGGGTAAAATGGTTAAAAAATCCATTTTTAAAGGAGAATCAAAATTGTCCGATACAGTCAATCCATGTTGATACCGATCCAATACCATATCTGTTTCTAGGTTGACCGATACCTATTCCAATACCATGCACTAAACCATGTTAATGAGACTAAATAAAATCCAACCATCCACCCTACACTTGAGAAGATGAGAAGTTGCCATTACCCATATTTTTACGGTTGGATTCTCAAGTGTGGTGCACTAGGCAGTGCACTGCACTTGAGAGGATAAAAATCCGTCATTTTGTCCTTCGTGTGTCTTGATGCAGGCGCCATGCAGCTTGACGGAAACAAATCCTCTCCAACGTGCTTCTAACGATTGGAGGCACTTGGGGGGTGCGTACCCAGATGCCTCCAACCGTTGCATGCACGGTGGAGAAGATCCAAGTCCCAACCTGACAACCTTCTTTTTCTCTATCTGTATTTATAGGGCTTGCATGGTAATACTTCTGTTTTTTAATTTCTCTGTTATTTTTGTCCTAGGAACAAAAGAAATAAGAGAAATTCGTTTGTTAATACTGGTTCATTTTTTTTTCTTAGGAATGAACCGAGACAAAACGTTGTTGAGAAACAGAAAAAAAAAAAAAGCTCCAATTTGAGGCTTCTCTGTCCCAGAAATAAAAGGAAAAATTAAGGGGAGAGTTGCTCTTTAATGAGCACATGGTTAATTTGATGGGCAAGATAGTAATTTTATGTTTCAAATAAAACACCACCTCCAATGCAATTTCAACCACCACCACCGTCGCCGGCTCGCCACCACTACCTCCACAACCGTCGTCGCCATCCCCTCCACCACTTCTACCACCTCCACCACCGTCATTGCCACCACGACACCACCTCCACCTCCACCACCACCACCACCACCATCACGACCTCCACTACCACCTCCATCGCCACCACCTCCACCTCCGCCACCGCCATCACCACCACCGCCACAGCCACCACCACCACCACCACCACCACCACTGCCACCAACGCCATCACCACCTCCACCGCCAACACTGCCACCACCTCCTCCATACCACCGCCACTACCACCATCTCCACCTCCACTACCAACACCAACACCAACACCAAATTTTTGGTAATTTAATGGCATTTTCAAAATTTTATGGAAGTTCTAGAAACAAAAATGATTGTACATAACAAATGAGTTTTTGTTTCTTTTCTGGCCCAAAAATAGAAATTATTATGCATTAGCAAACGAGTTTTTTTTCCCAGAAATTTGTCCTAGTAACAGAATCACAACAAGTAATTTCTGGAATAGAAACATAACCCAGAAATAGAAATGTTATCATGCAGGCCCATAGTTTGCCAAATTAAGTATTCTTTGGGATGAGTTATTCAGAACCTAATTACTCTATACGCAGATCAGAGTGTAGGGATTTCCTAACTATTTGGGTGTCCCACATGAGCAAGAGCTTCATCTCTTGGACTTGATTTGATTTCACAATATTGCTTGGATTTATTTATAGTCCATTCCATAATAGAGGTTGCAAATTTGAGAATTGAAAATCCTATCTAATATTGTGTCAACTTTAATGGGAGGACAACACAATTGATTGTTTGTAGGACTCCGGTCCTCTCTCTACCACATCCTCACTTGTGAGCCCATTGTGTGAAGTGCATTAGAAGTGAGGAAGAGGGAGAAATCAGAGTTCCGTTAGTTGTTTCAATCTATACTCTATAACCCAATACGAAATTGATATCACTCCAAAATTAATAAAAAAACACATTTTTTTTTGTACTACTGAATATATTGATATGGTAAGTCGAAGCCAAATTGATTATAAATCGATAAAAAAACCGAAATGTGTGCATTTTTATTGGATCATGTTTTGGATCATTTATTCTCATATCGAAATCGATATAATCGAATCAAAATCGATCCAAACTGACTGATTAACACACCTATTTATGATTGATGAAAACTAATTTTTTCCTTTGGAAAAACAATAAAAAAATTATTTTAAAAAAAAAATCAGAGGAGGAAAAACTCCTACTAAGAACAAAATAAAATGATGGAAACTAATTTACCTTGGTATTTCATTTCCTTTGAAAGAAAGGGAATGGTAATATTCCACTATAAATGGAGAATTCCCGATGAACTTTTGACACCTGTTCTTGTCTCGTGATTGGAACAACTAGAGACAATAATTTGGAAGTGGAGCCTCATGTGGACCCGACACAAGATCTCAGATGATTGGTTTAGAAACTTCATATGAACTTCTATCTTATATTCACACGCTGTCCAATGCATGAAGCTCCCGACTCGTCTCAATTGGTTCAACAATAGAAGATTAGAAGGGCCGTGAGAGTCAAATGGATTCACAAACAAACAAAAACGTAGACAACAAAGTATATAGTGTACGTAAAAGCTCACCCTACCACGACATCTTGAATCCAAGCTAGAGCCGATGTTTTCGAGCTCTAGTTTTGGATCGTTGAGGTTAGGAGTGTCAATTTTCAGTTGAAATCGATTAGACCAATCAAAATTAGCCGGTTCAGTTTGGGTTACTCCAAATCGAATCCTTATCAATTTGAGCTTTATGAAGATGGTAGAAATCAAAATCGAACTAGACTAACCGAATGGATAGATCGACATTGATATAAAACGTAGATCGAAACAAGTAGAAGTCTCGGAGGGGGGGGGTTTTGGGAGGCTGACAATTTTTAATTCGATTAGAAGAGACCGCCGAAACCAAGAATAGGAGTTTGTTCAGACAAAAATTTATTATTTTTACTATTTTTTAAAGATAGCTTATATATGAAAATCGAAACCGAACCGGTAACAACTCGATAATGGCCCATTAAGTCAACCCGATAAAAAATTTTCAAACTTGACCAGAACCAATTTTTGGTTTAACGATTTGGTTTTGATTTAACCTAGGGTCAATATGACAATGTTTCTGTTCCAAAATACTATTTTTGAGTCAGAAACAATTTTTTGTGTTTGTGTGATTTTGGTGTAATTCTGCATCAACAAATGATGTATGGTAAAATTGGAAAAAAGATTGTTTCTACCATTAAAATAAAAAACAGAAATATGTATGAATTGCATATTAAAAGAAGAATTTCTTCTATTTTGTGATGATGGTGATGGTGGTGGTTGTGGCAGCAAAGGTGGAGGTGGTGGGTGGCGGTGGAGTTGGTGGTGGTGGTGATTTGTGAATATCAAGTTTGTATTGTGCATATTTTGCTTTCAATTTGTGGTTTTTTTTTTTTTTTTTTTTTTTTTTTTTGACTTATTTTTGGTGTTTCTCAAAACCGTGCCAAAACCATTTCTATTATCCGGTTCGTTTAACAAAAAAAACACAAAAACGGATCGGGCAACACATCCATTTCTACCCCCATAAACAGAAAAAACACCAGAATCGATTTTTTGGAAGATTACCATACAAACCCTTACTAGCCCAAAACCAATTCACTCCAACTGAAGCCGGACCAAACCGGCCAATTGACACCCCTAATTGAGGTGCATGGCTAATTCTGGTACAACCTGGCCTGATAGTCATCATTTCAATCTAGCTTATTAGAATAAATCATGTGTAGTGTCCATATACAATTGGACTCCACATAAAAAAACAAAAATGTATACCACCAACAACCAGACTATGTTTTGCCAACTTTTCATCCCTAGAAGACAAAGAATTCATTTTTATGAGTGAAACATAGATATACCAAAAATTTTCATAGTTTTCAATAAAACCCATCTAGTATAATATCTTGATTTCCATTCTTTCTTTTCCTCTTCTTTTAATGATTATCATCAATAGGTTAGCTGAACTAGTGTAGCTAAGTGCCTAAGTAGATAATACTACTACTACTGCTACACACTCTGCTTTCTCTAAGACCTTACAGGCCAGGTAACCCTACACACAAGGGCTAGTGTGCTTTCTTTGAGCCCTTATAGGATAGCCCTACAAGAAAAAATAAAGAAGAAAACGACCAAGTGGAGTAAGAGAAGACCCACAACAAAGACTATAAGAAAAGAGGAGAAACTTAGGTCTTCTTAAAGAATGATGGAAGAGTTGAACAATTATGTGCCTAATGGCTAATAGTGCCCAAAAGCTATTTAGTGTTTGGTAAAGAAAACGGTGGGTAGGGACAGTAAAAGCTTGTGGGCACGCACCAATGGGCATGCTTGGTGTTTGACTTCACAGTCCACTGATCATAAGCTTTGAAGAAATCATGGTCTAACCCCCACACTTCTTTCTCCTTTATTTCTTTTTCAACATGAAATGGGTTCTCTTTTCCATATCTTATAAACATTTCTAACCCTAAGTGGAGAACAAAATTATTAAGGTTTTGAAGGTGAATAAGAGGAGCATGTGAAACCCTTTATAATTACATTGACATCCCTTCTCTTATTAATCCCAAAATCTAAATCTCATTTTGTCGTTTAATCCATCTTTCAAGATCTTGTTATCTTTGTAGTAATATTCTGTGTTTGCTAACAAACAAAGTGTCTTGTTTGAATGATTTAACACTTTTATCATATTTTCCATTAATCTTCTTCTTTAGAAGTAATAGCTAGCTAGCAACACTGAGCTGCCACTGACCCATTAACCATTTTTTTTCAAATACTTTTGTAGACTGAACTTGCCAACTAATTGGGTCAAGTCTGATCACTAGGTCAAAGGGGGATAGATTCATGTAGTCCATTATATTTCCAATAATCACTCAATTTGAAATCTTCTCTAAACCTTAGAATATTTTTGCCTAAACAAAACTAAGGAACCATTTTAATATGCTAGCAGAATAGGAACTACATGAAAGAAAACCTCTACTTCTTTGTCCCGATCAGTGACAACCTCCGAAAATGTTGTTTGAAGTGGTTTGGACATGTACAACGGAGGCTTGGGGATGCCCCAATAAGGATCGAGAAATGATCTGATTGCAATTGAAAGAGCTAAAAGAGCTAGGGGTATGTCTAAAATGACCATAGGTGAGGTTGTGAAGAATAACAAGCATAGTCTGAGTCTTGTGCCAAGTATGACCTCAGATAGAGTATATTTGAAGGCAAGAATCCACGTTGTTAACACCGTGTAGCTGAGAATTTCCTGATTTCCTGGGCTATCCTTTTTTATCTTATTTTCATTTTTCATTTCTCACTTTTCTTATCTCATTTCTTCATTTTTCTTCTCCATTCCTCTTACTTTCCTTTCTCTTTGTGGAGATCTCAATTTCCTTTACTTTGTTTTGAAAAGATTTATGTAATCAACCCCATTTAGTTGGGATAAGGCTGAGTTGGAGTTGTTGTTGTATCAACACCACAGCTGCTTTTCCAGGGTAGGAACTTTTTTTTTTTGATAAAATTTCCAGGGTATGAACTTATTAGAGGAGAACTAAATTTAAGGAACTTAATTAATTCCTTAGAGCTCTCTAACCACTCCCAATTCTGGACAAAGATGGTTATTAGCTCAAGGGCCCATGTTCATTATTACCAGTCATTGTTCTACTATTTAGTGCTTTAAAGATGCTTCAGCAAGAATATAGAAGAGGGTTTAAATCACCTTAGATTCTTGGAGAGTAAAATTAACAATCGACACCCAAATGATTTAAATCTTCTAAAGTTGGCCCATGAACCGAAACCACATGATTTCTTGTTTTGTTTTGGGAATTGTCAGGAATTGCAAGATCAGTTTCACCCAAAAAAAACTCCTCATCTTCATGAGAGTTTTGGTTAAAGAAAAGGTTAAGATCTTTTTCAAGGCTGACATTGATTCATCTTTACGCTTCATTTCATCATTTAATTGGGTTAGTGGACTATTGAGGATAGGTAGAAAGGAAGTCTAGTCTTAACACTTCAAACACTAAACCCAAGTGGAATTTTACCCCGCATGGCGACCTGGCATCTCTTTTCTTCTCTTTTGCTTCTGTCCTATCCTGGTGGCATGATTAAGCTTCTCTATTTTAGTAGTTGAGAGTTGGTTTAAAACTTAGTTGCGGGTAAAAGCTTGCTAAATTGGCAAACTTTGTTGGTCTTTGGAGTCACTGAATCACTACAAATGCGCAACTACGAGGAAGAAATCAAGCAAATAATCACACATAATACAAAGAATTTTATATGATTTGGCATGAATGCCTACATCCACTTGAGAGAACAAGAGATTTTTCAGTATTAGACCAGAAAAATTCTCTATACTACTCTCTACCTCACAATGTGATCTCCCTTGCTTGTGACCAGGGTTTTCCTACAAAGACAATGTACAGTGAAACCAAAAACTCCAATCTACACACAATTACAATTTTACAAATACAAGTCTAATAATAAGTATGTGGACCACTACAGAATACAAGACATAAGACCCGATTATCTCTATCTTGGCTTAGATTTTGCAAGCCACCTTGTAAAAGACCGGTGTTGATGTCGACTCTGCAAACTCCTCCATTCTCTCTGCTTATCTATCATACCCAATCGGCATAGCCCACACCCCCGCCTTGTGTGTCCTTGTTCGCCATACCTAAACCAACATGTCCCACACCCTCACTTGGGGTGTCCTATATAGATCACCACTGTTGCATGATATGACATGGCTCCACCTTTCCTACTGCTACAACTAGCTCCGAGAGATTACTGTCATTCACCAAATCCGAAGTGTGAGACACCCGCTTCTTTTCAGACTTACAAACATCTCCTAAACTGCAGTCTCTATGTCCACTTGTAAGTCTAGCCTAAGTTCCAACGGTAGCTCTACCTGTTTCAACACTCCCTGCAAGTCTGTATAGATTCCCAATCATCATTCTCTGCATCAAAACCATGCCCCTAGGGGTGTCAATGGGTCGGGTTGGGCCGGGCCTGCTCTAAACCCTAACCCAACCCTAGAGGCCTTAACCTAAACCCTGACCCGACCCGACCCGACCTTGCTAGGGCTAAGAAACCCTCAACCCAGTCCCGACCCTACCAGGGTTTTTCCTGACCACCCCCGGCCCTGATTGACCTTGATAGGGTGGGGCAGGGTCAGGTTGGGCCGGGTCGGGCTAAGCCCGGGATCTAAACCCTGACCCGACCAGACCCTGCCAGGACCAAACTATAACTAAACCCAAACCCGCCCTCAGGGTTGAAAATCAGGGTAGGGTCCGGGCAGGGCTCAGGGCGGGTTCGGGCTAGCCGGGCTTTATTGACACCCCTACATGCCCCCCTATAAAGACCCTGAAAACTCCACTTACAAATGAGCATCTGAAACCTCTTGAATCCAGTATTCCTGGTGAAATCAGTTTTTTTCCCCCTTAGATTTACATGTCTCATCCCAATAAAAGTTCGCATAATCCCATCAAACATGCGAGCCTATATGGTCCCAATCCCGACAACCTTGCTTTTTCGCATTATTTGTCATTTTGATAATACTATTATCACATGCATAATATGTAGCAAACTAATCCCTGACTAAACGCATATGAAGTGAACAATTAGAATCTAAAATCCAATCTGGAGTTTTTCGTGTTTGATGAAGTAGTGAGAAGGATATTTCCATCATTCCAGGACCCTTCCACAACAACAACATTTGATGATTTGTCTCCATTCTCCTCCTCCTCTTTTTTTTATCCTCATTACACTTCAGACAATTCTTCGTTATATGACCTTCCTCTTTACAATAATAATAAGTTATTTTGTGACCTTTCGACTGGGAGTGACCCTTATATTTTCCAAACTCCTTCTAGCTCTCATTTGATCTACCTCTACCTTAACCACTATTAACTGTAACCAAAATATTACCCTCCTTTGACGGCCCCTCATCGCTATTTATCCACCGTGTCTTATTCATCAATAAAGCAACAACAACGTCGTCAAGTTTGAAAGTATTCTTACCAAACAATAATGTATTCACAATGTGATCAAATGAAAGGTAGTGAAGCAAATAGGAGAAGCACGCCTATCCTCCTCAATCTTAACATCTAGAATTAACAATTTTGTTAATATCATGTTGTACTCAAGCAAATAATCACATACAACACAAGGAATTTAACGTGGTTCAGCACGAATGCCTGCATCTACCTGAGAGAATTAGATAGTTTTTACTAAGCTAGAAAAAACTCTACACCACTCTCCACCTCACATCTCTTGCTTGTGCTTAGGATTTTCCCCGTACATGTAATTGACCCAAAGCCCGATCTAATAACAAATACAAGTCCAATAATAATTATTTGAAACATTATAGAATACAAGACATAAGACCCTACATGAAGGTGAGAAAATCTTGAGTTCTTCGCCAGATCCCTAAATATGCTCTCAGTTGTGGTTGATGCATTATAGATCCTTATCAACTCAAAATATGTCCAGACAAGAAATATATGAGTTTCGACTTACCAGGACCTAGAAGAGTCTCCAACATGCCTATCTATAATTATCAAATAGATGGATGATTTGGTCATTGGAACCACATGATAGATGGGAGAATCGATTGAGAACATGTTGATCGATGGGGGAATCGATTGCCAACATGTCAAATTTAGTGATCTGTCCAAACTACATAGGCTACCGTATATAAGACTATTCCCCTCTTCTCTCAATCATCCCGTTCTTTGGATAACATTGATTTTTAGACCGAGTTTTCCTTCACCAATGGTGAACAGAGAATCTTTCAGCCACTGGATTTGACCCTCTAATTCAACGGAGCATAGGTGGACCTTCATTAATAGGGTGTGAGAGTTAATAATGAAAGTCACTGTTCCAAGTGCTCAATTATAAGGTTAAATCACCATTGATGAAGAGATTCTCCCTTCACCTTGAAAATCTTTTTGCCTTGATTTCCATATATTTCCAAAGTATTACTATATTCACAAATAAAGATTTCATAGAATGCTCTAAATTAATTAGAATATCTAACCCCTCCATTTTTTCTTTTTAAGATAAAATCTGTAGTTGGAATGGCCCACTTGCACAAGTAGCTAATCTTAACTGGTAGTTTGTGCTGACTAGGGCTCATGACATGCCAACCAGGCCCGAATTCCTATTCCTTTTAGGTAGGAGAAGTAGAAATGTGTATTGACACCTGATTGCAAATAGGTCTCGATTTGTAAAATATTATTTAGAATTTTGACCAAAATGTAGACTAATGACATTCCCAAATCCCTTTACTAAAAAACTAATTTGTGTGTAGATTATTTGACCTATGCACTAGAGTCTTGATCATCTCAAAAACTCAATTAGATATTAGGTCAAATAGTTTTGGAAATAAGGGCAAATTATATTAGGGAAGCATTGGGTGTTCCAGGTAATAGCATTCTTATTTGATTTGTGAAACTTCCTTCCAATAAAATTATAGTTTTTATTTTTTTGCAAGTAATAAAATCATAGTCTATGTGCTATTATTTGTTTATTAGATGATGTAAATGTTTGTAGCACATTGAATATGTGCAGGTAACTTTACTCTTGGATTTTTACACGTTGAACACATTTTTTATGGTACCTTTTAAAAAAATTATTATTGATGTCTAATCCATTTGATACTCGTATATATCCATACCAATTATGTGTGCTTCTATCATTGATCTCGTTTTGGGGGGGTACAAGGCTTCCGATACGACCCAGGATCAACCAGTCATAGAGGAGTATTACCCTGTTTTGGTGGCTTGTGTAAGTAAATGCGAAGTCATATTTGGGTTATTGTGGGTTAGAGTTTTGAGAAGAGAGAGCCAGTTACACCATTTTGGATGTTCTTAAGAGATCTCCATTGTATTTTCTTCAATTATATAGTGAATCATCTTCAGCTTTGTCTATGGATATAGCACATCATATTGGTGTATGAACCACATTGAAACTGTGTGTTATCTTTACTCTGTTTTTATTTTCTTCGTGTTTCTTTGATGTTTATTTTAATAGTATCTACCTTTTTTTTCTCCAATACCCGAACTTACTAAACTTTGATTCTATTTACATATAGTAGGTTCGGGAAGACTTAATTACCTTCCCCCGACCACCTCCCAAAAAAAAAATAATAAAAAAAAGCAGTTAGAGAAGACCCAAATCTTAGTGACAAGTTGGTAAGTCGAGTCCAGTTCATGTTCACGTACGTGAATGTACAAAATGGCTCACAATCTATGTCTCCTTTTTTTTTTTTTTTTTTTTTTTTTTTCAAAATGAAGAAAAACTGTGAAAATAAATACCAAAAAAAAGGTGCAAGTACAAACTACAAAGTAGGACATAAGGTTTGAACTAGCTAGTGCTGCACGCAAATCACGCTCTCTGCCGTGTGGGGGAGGCTCCTCCATATCCCTCAAGTCTTTTTTAAGACAAGTATGATATGCACTTAGGGTATCCAACCTCTTAAGCAAAACTCAAGTGTCAAATATGTCATCATCTACATTTTAGAAGGTGAATGAACTTTTCTTATATTGAAATCCTTTATCTAAATCTACTTTTTGGGAGCTTTGATTCCAAGTGTCGGTCACTTCTAGTAGTGATTAGAGTGACATAAACATGGAAAACAACTGTAAAATCTCCGTGTTGTGGTCTCCTAATAATCATCACTTATTGTTTGTTGTTATGCATGGGGGGTTCGAAATAGTGGTTCGTCTCATGATTTTGTATTAAACCCACTATGTCAATAGATATGGTTTAGGATTGATAATAACGTTTCATCTTCTTCTGCTTATCTTATTTATCAGAAATGTCTGGAAATCTAAATCGAATTACATAGATGGCGATTGCTAATGCAATTGGTTGGCAAAAAGGCACAGATTTACATTTTGTCGATGTGGGAAGGAATGTTTCATGCTAGGCTAATGGTAGTATGTAGGGTAGGGATGTAAATGGATCGAATTCGGTCGGATAGTGACATTATCATATTCGTATCCGTTTATATTCGGACGAATTCGGATAATATCCTATCGGTATTCGGATGGATTCGGATAATTTCCGGATAATGATTTTTTGAATACAGGTTCTCCTAAATGGATATGAATACAGATCGAATACGATTTTTCGACTATCCGTTGACATATTTACCGTTTTTATGATGAAGGTTAGGGTTGAAACTTGAGAGTTCAGTTATTACTCTTTCTTCTACTCTTCTTAGTCTTTTATTCTTTTACGTTTTTTACTTTTGATTTTTTAATAGATATGTAATTCCATGTAGCACATTACATAAAATAATATATATAAACCAATAACAAATCTAGAAAAAGAATCACATTATCTTAACTTATAAATTTATAAAAATAAGATAACAAAATCCAATAAGGTAACTTCAAAGGATAGACAAACACAGAGTTATATTTCAGATATTTTATTACCGTTGGACTGCTAAACGAATCGGATAATAATCGATCGGATAGGGGGATTATCATATTCGTATCCGATTAGTTTCGGACGGATTCGGATTCTCCTAAACGGATACGAACGCGGATCGAATACGGATTTATGAATATCCATTTACATCCCTAATGTAGGGGTGAAACAAGGCTGGGTTGGGTCAGGTTTTTTAAAACCTTAGCCCAACCTTGAGTCTTACCCGGCCCTAGGTTGGGCTGAGTTATCTCAGCCCAGGCCCAACCCTGTTGGGTTCAGCCCAGTCCAGCCCGAGCTTGATTGACCTTGATCGGGCCTGGTTGGCCCTGATTGACCTTGATGTTTGCCAAGGATTGGGTTGATCCTGATTTTTACTAGAGCTTGGTTGACCCTGACTTGCCCTGTTTTTTTGTTATTTACATTGTCCTATGCACGTAAAAAACGAGACACAAGTGATTGGGCATTGGTTTGTTTCATACTCAATTGACTATTAGATTTTTCTTTGGATTAAAAAACTTAACTCAATCTTAAAATTGTAAATATTTTCATTCAATAGATAATTAGCCTATGTTTTTTTTGGTAAACCAATAAATAATTAAATACTAAACAAAAATTGCAAAATGTAAACAATAAATTGTCAAGCATAACCTAACACAAGGTAGGGCTGGTCGGGTTGGGCTTAGTCTGAAGCCTCAACCCTGACCCAACCCAACTCTATCCTAGGACCTAAAAATTTCAACCCTAACCCGTCCTCAAAGTTGAAAAATCTAGCTTAGACCTTGTTCGGGCTCAAGGCGGGTTTGGGCCAACAAGACTAAACTTACACCCCTAGTAATATGAGAAGAAACGCTTAAAGATCCGTATACAAGAAGACCTACGTATCAAGAAGGAAAAAGTATCAAAAGGAAAGAGAATGTGAAAAGACCTTACACATCAATAATAGGTATAGTAGTTTTCCCTACAATTTTGTCTTTGTGCAATTGGATGGTTTCGATCACTTATCGATTTTTTCATATTTAGAAAAATCGATATTATTAACATGTAAACTATAATTAGGACTTTTAATTGAGTTCGTATAGGTTTATATTCTGGTCCATTTGGTCAGTTGTTGGTCCAATTGGGTTGGATTGAAACTAAGAAAAAATTTGAGGACTTTTTCTGAGCTGAAGAGTTAAATAGACCAATAAGGAATTGGGTCAGTCGAGTTTGGGTTTTTAGTCAACTTTAGTCAGTCTTTTCAGTAGAGGCTTCAAATTTGATTGAGTCTTCATGAAATAAAAAAGTTCCTTAGAGAGCAATTCTAGGACCTGGGGTCAGCTATCTAGAGGGACCCCAGTCCCAATAAACTTGCATCTCATGGTATCTTCCTATTTCATTGTCTTCTTTCATGAAGTTTTGATTCTATGGAGTCCAATCCAATTTGCTGATCCGACTTGAGTTTCCCTACACATTTCAATAAATAAATAAGAGGTACCATATCCTTATTAGGGTTTCAAAAAAAAGTCAAACTGAGCATATCGAATTGATACAACTTCTTATCAGTTTGATTTTGGTTTTGATTTTTAGATTTCGCTAAGGACCCGAAACCATTCAATAAGATAGATTGAAACCGATCGATTGGACCAAAATCTAATAAAACTATAAAATTCAATATTTTTTTTATGGGAAAAAGGAGTCTGTCCAAGAGCGTGGCTCCCACATTCAAACACAGGCCCTGTGAAATGACTGCCCCACTCCCATGAAAGGCAGAAATCCTGCCCCTGTTGATGTTTCCCCACACATTCCCATTGGCCTTCATGCTGCGATAAGGGCCATGCTCCCAAACAGAAAATTCTCCCCCTTTTCTTTATATATATACAAAATAGAGTCCAAACTGTTACTAGACCAAGAAGGGACCGATAAATGATCGTTAACAGATGCTTTGGCCATAATGTAATCATGAAGTGTCATATGATGAAAGCCTACAACAGATTGAAGTGGGACTTTCTCCTGATTGTCTTTCGAAAATTTTGATTGGATGACAGGATGGTGCTGCTCATTAGCAACAGTTTATCTTCTGCATGGTTCTCTATCATGGTAAATGTTTGTCAATGTGGCCATTTTTTGGGCACCAAAGGAATTCGTCAAGGTGATCCCCTCTCCCCCCACTTTATTCATTTTTGCGGAAGAGATCCAACATAGATGGTTGACCAAGCTCTTCATGGAGCAACAAACTTGTGCTTACAAAGTGCCCAGAAAGTGCGGAATCATATCCCATCTGCTATATGAGGATGATGCCATAGTTTTTTGCAGTGGCAGGAAATCAACTGAAGAGAAAGTTATGGATGTTATTCGGTGGACCTCCGGCCCTCTTGGGACAGAAATGAAACTATAAAAATTGCAACTTTAAAAATTTTTCATCTCAAACAAAGCCCCACCTAACCGAGCCTTTATAGTATAGTCTTGAACAGGTTTCCAAAGAGCTCGGTATCAATATGGTGGTCATTACTGCATTTTGGTGGGAGGGGGGGTGTCGGGTGGTCATTACCGCATTTCATGGGGAGTGGGGCGGTCATTTCACGCCCCCCCCTCTATGTCAAGACGCAAGGCACACAGTCCCCTACAAAGAACTTTCTCCCTAAAAAATATCATGAACGTAGTAATTGGCCCTAATTGGACCAACTCTAGCTATGATGGTGCATCTGCTGGCACTTGGTGCTACTCTTCAAATCAAATTACAGGTGAAAGTTGCTTTATTTACTGCTTAATCTCCTTTGTTGGTAAACAGACTGCCTTGCTGAACTGTGAAATATGTGGGCTTGCCAAGTATGGGCCGGTTTTCTTGAAGGACTTGAACTTAACTTCTATTTTAAGGCCCAAGGAATCATGGGCTTGAACAAGTACGCCCAGTCCCTGACTAACAAGCCCACTAATCATGTATTTAGCTGGGCTCTTCCTCTTCTTATACAGGAAAATATTTATATACACTGCCCCGGTCGACCTTTTTTGAGCCATGTGGAAGCCCCCTTATACATGCCCAATCCAGCCACCAGATAGGAAGTCTTCACTTGGATAAGCTATGTATCAAATTTTATGTTCCATCTCTAATTTCTGGCCTGCAATTCCTATGACAACTGAGAGAGCAACCCATGCATATCCTGTAAACCTACCGAAGGTGCTCAGACTCATTGATCTCTATCAGCAGAATAGAAGTTAAGATGATATAAAGGCCGTACTCAGTGCACAAGGCTCCCGCGTTTAGCAGGGTCTGGGGAGGGTAAAATGTTCGCAGCCTTAACCCCTGTTTCCAGGACTTGAACCCGTGACCAAGCATTCAGCAAGTGGGCACTTGACCAACGCGCCAAGCACGACATTAAAATTTCCAATGCTTAGATGCATGCACAAGCTTTAAGAGTCCATAGAGAAAAAAACACAATTTGCATTATTGTTAATTCTCAACAATGCCTCTTGATTAGACTAGCTCATAACAAAATGTCTTGTAAAGTTGATTACTAAGAGATAAAAACAGGGAAGAAGATAGAGCTTATTTAGAACTAGAAGTTTGGAAACCATTTGACTAGCTTGGAGGGGAACCCAAAGGCAGTCACAAACAAACAGAAATAGAGGGTGCACCTATTAACCATTTATAAATGGTAATTAATCAGACGCTGATTGTTGTTGTTGGGGGTACGATGTCTTTGGGGTGATTCCAAAGGACCGTTATGAGGTCGTAGGGATAGAGGCCTCAAGGCCCACAGGAATCGGTACACTTTGTGCGTTATCTTTGTTACTGAGGCCTCGACAAACTGGCGGATCCATGGAAGGGGTAGCCCCAAGGAAACTCTTTTTTTTTGGGGGGGGGGGGGGGGGTGGCTATACGGGTATTTTGGTACTTTGTGCCTATGTAGGGTTTTGTAAGGATGTCAGCAAGTTGATCCTTGGTTGAAATGAACTATATCTGTAACTCTCAACGGGGGATCTTTTTATGAACAAATGAAAATATATCTCGAAGTGCTTGGTGTGAGTGTGAAAAATCGGATTGGGAGATAAATATGTGGCGCCAATATTGTTGCACCACAGGATGGGTGCTTGTTGGGATGGATAACTAAGCTCGCGAAGATCGAAGAGATTGCAGCCAGGTGAGTTCGGCAAAAACATCAGCCAGAGCTTTGTATTCAGCATTACTGGAGGAGCGCGCCACTGTGCGTTGTTTGCGTGAAAGCCAAGAAATAATATTATTGCCTAGAAAAATGGCGAAGCCACCTGTGGAGCGGCAATCGGCAGTAGAGCCGGCCCTATCGGCATCCGTGAATGCCTAAAGTGTAAGTGAAGGAGTGTACTATTCGAGAAGGCAGCCACGAGTAAAGGTGTGCTTTAGATGACATAGAATGCGTTTGGCCATGGCCTAATGATCATGAGTGATGGCATGCATAAACTGGTAGGCCCGGTTCACGGCAAAGGCAATGTTAGGGTACGTGAGAGTGAGGTACTGCAATGTTTTGAGGAGGTTATTGATTCTCAACATACATTCTCTATCCCCAATCAGTTTGAACGGATTTAATTTTTTGTTCAAATTAAGTGATGTTTTACAAGGATGCTTGTTTGAGACTATATAGAGACATGTGGAGCCTGCAAACATGATGCGGTCAAGTAAGATAAACAAAACATGGAGATTGCATCATCTATACTCTCTCCATAAGAAATGTCATAGAGGAAGGCATTGTAAACATCAAGTTGTTTCATAGTACTTCTCAAGTGATCTTATCGAATTTTATTGTGGTTTTACATGTCTAATTGATTTCAAACAATAAATATATAAATGATAACATTCGCAACATAAGAAAAGTTTTTGAAATGTCATTTTCATTGTTGGGCAATTTTAATCAAGAAAAGTAAAGGTTCAGATACTGCGAGGGAAAGATCCAATCCTTAGTAGGTTGGGCAATCAAGAGAGACAGGCTAAACAGTCTGTTCAATGAGGATAGTGAAACTATAGGTTACATCAGCCCACCATAGTCTCTTGTTTAGTAGAGCTAGTGGTGTTTCATGTATATTTCATAGGCAGCCAAAAAGGCTGCAACAATCTGTGTCATCTATCCCAAGAGGATAGCTCAGGGCCAGACTCCGTGTACCCCTGCAAGCTATCCAGGGGTGGAGTGGATTCCATCTGGATGGCTTGTAGGCATACGAGAATGTTCTCATACATGAACCTGAGCTCTTTGGGGTCTATTTATCAATAAAATTATTATGACATGTCATTACCTTGTCTGCCTCCATGAGCAAACATTAAGATATTCTCCGAAAGAACTCATCCTTAAAAGCAAGCCTTTAAGGAGAAAGTACCCAAGTCCATAATTTTTTACATCAGATTACTCACATTCAATGTGAGATAATTGTTTTTGCATATATGGAACCCTAATACATGACAAGTCATACAGGACTAAAATTAATAGATGACTATACAATGAATCCCATTCCCATGTCAAGTTTTGATCGAAAAGGAGTTTGTCACATCATAATACAAAACAATAAAAATTCTTTAAAAACCTAGGAGGGTATTTATGAAACCAACGGGGAAGTGAATTATTCCATTTCCTTAGCTGCCAGCAGGATAGCAGGAACATTCTGCAAAATTTTTTCCACATGGAGTATGGACTATGGATGACTGAAAGGATGCATAAACATACGTGAAAAAGGTAAATAATTGATGGGAGAAAGAATGCCACCCAGTTGTATGTGCAGCGCACGCTAGCCCTGCGCCCAGAGACAGGGGCGCGTGTAATGACCATCGCACCCCCTAGAAAGATGGAAATGACTAGGTCATTTTGAGTGCGCGCGCCCCTGTGTCTGGGCACAGGAGCGGCATGCGCTGTGCGACTAGATGGCTTTCTCTTTCTCATATTTGTTTAAGTCTGAAATTTGACACATGATTGATCGATGATCGATCCAACCATTTTCTAGACATCCGCAACCATTGTAATTGCCACATCATTCTCTCATGTGGCATAATTAGGTGTGCCAACCCAAGTAACCTTAGATGGGTGGCCCAACAGGAATCTTTTTGTTTTGTTTTGTTTTTAAAATATATATCGGTAGAAACCCAGAAAAATTGATATTGCTGATTTATGGTATTGAGCAGGATCTTTATCACCTCCAGTTTGCTGACCGGCCCAGTTCCCCAGTTCCTCTAACAAAGGGGGACTGAAATGACCTCTCTACCCATGCCCAAACACCCTACCCGGGTGGGGTCCACCATCCCCCTATTAGAGGAACTGGGGAACTGGGCCGGTCAGCAAACTGGAGGTGATAATTTTCCTATTGAGCAGGGATGACGAATCTAAAGTTGTAAAGGGACCTTGAATAGATGTACTATTTCATTTAGCCCAGAGAATTACTGGGTGATATGATTGATCTATGTAGAAAGAGAAGGAACCTAGCTACCGACACCAAAGTAAAAGCACTTTGAAAAGATTATGTATTTTTTTAGGTTCTCTCTCTCTCTCTTTCTCTCTCTCTCCTTTCCTAGGAGCTGTCTGTAATGGCCTGCTCTAACAGACTAACAGAGACCCAACTTAATTGTATGGGTAATATATGGAGGCCGGTATTTTTATCACCTCAAGTACAGTACACCTCAAGTGCACTAAAAAGATATATCTGACAGTGCACCTTAAAGTGATTTTGTTTAAAACACTCCTCCAAATGCATGTGCACTGTCAATTATACCTTTTTGGTGTACTTGACGGGATAAAGGTCCGTGGGTGACGGGGTGGCATATCATGAGGAAATGGAGGTGATGAAAGATTCAATCTGGGAGGCCTAAAGTCTTTCATGGGTCTCTGAATCTTTTTCTTTATGTTGGTGTGTGTTTCAAAGAATCCCTAGAGATAAAAGGGGACCAAAAAAGGGATTTGGTTGCATTCTGATATTTTGATTTGGGACCAAAAAAGTTCATCATTCTGCACCACAAGGGAAATATGCGGCCATACTCTAAAGTTGGTGCAAGAAAAGTAATCTCTCTCTCTCTTTCAATCCAATTCTTTCTATTCCATTCTAAAGAATCCAAACAAATTTCGCAGAATATTTGGTTATTATTTGAATCAAAAGGAAAAATGTTTTTTTATTTATTTAAATTATTTGGTAGAATGCAAATTGGTTCGAACGGATTCGTGCAAATACAGATGATCTTATATTTGATTCGAATGGGATCCGTTTATATCTCTAGTTTTGATTCGCATGTTTATTTTGTCCAAAACTCTATTGGTATCGTCTCCTATATTTAATGGGGTTGATTTCAAATTGAAATTGTTTATTGAAATCGATTATTATTCAGTTTGATTTTAGTTTTATGTATTGGAAAGAAGTAATTGGTTCAATTTCAATTTTGAACCAATAAACCATCCATTTTAAATGGTTTAGAATTATTTAAAATCGATTAAACTGAATAATTAAACCAAATACAAAACTTATAACAAAAAACCAACAATGAATTAAAACCTTACCAGTATTAAACTGCACAACGTGTTGCAGATAGATTAACTAAAATTGATTGATAATTGGTTTTGATTTGGGAACTCAAAAGTCTAAGGGTGTCAATTTGGAATCGAAATTGAATACCAAAATCAAAGCTGACCGCATAAAACCATACTTTTACAAATTTTGGTATGGTTTTGGTATGGAAAATGGAACCATTTTTGGTATGGTACGGTGCGAAAAATAGTAAAATACTAGAGAGAGAGAGAGAGAGAGAGAGAGAACCAAGAGAAGAGGTCAATCAAAACATCAACTCGGAGCATTTTTTATGGCTTGGACCTGTGGAGGCTGGGGTATATCAGTCTGATTCAGTCCCATAAGACACCAAGGAACAGAGGCTTTGAGTCTATTTGCCTTCATTTGCTGGTTTCTGTGGACAACAAGAAATGATTTGATCTTTAATGCCAAAAAATGATCCCATCCGAGGTACTTATCAAGGCCCCAAAAAGGAATGGAGAGAATTCTAGGCAGCTTCTTCTAATGGAGTTCCTCTTTTAGACTCGAGAGTCGACGACCAGAACTCAAGCATATAGTGAAAACCTCTCCGAGAACATCAATCTCAATTTTGGATGAATCAACAATTTTTTATTGTATAAGGTTTCCTAGTGCCTCTCACAAGAGGAGGGTGGACCTCTCCCGGGCAGAGTGTTTGGTCAGTGCCCCGGATGGGTCCCACCCCCCTCTTGTGAGAGGCACTAGGGAACCGTACCAGTCAGGGCACCGTAGACGATAACGATTCATGAAGCAAGGAATGGTATAGGAGGGATCACTCCAGATTATCTGGATCTTCAGCTAGCGTGGGAAGCCAATTATAGGTACATCGATATTGAATCAGATAATGCACAACTCATTTCCTATAATTTCAATCAAGGCCGGATCCACCCCACTGCAATTACATCCATCGATCTTAGATGATATTGGTCTTACGGTGTCAAAGTTTTGTAATTGCTCCTTTGATTATGTTTCTAGAGACAAGAATACGGTTGCGCATTCTCTAGCAAGGAGGGTTCTGTACGTGGCAAGTAGGATAGTTTGGTATGTATCCTCTCCTTTGCTTCTTGATCTTTGTAATCGGGATGTCTCGGGCCTATCTTGCCCTCAGTGTCAATAACATTTCTTCTTACCAAAAATAAAAGGTCTTGCCAAAGAAGGCCACGAAACCAAAGGTTTAACGGTGAATTCCAAGAGAGAGGGGGATCGAGAGTACTAAATTTGCCCCTCTATTTGCCCATTAATGAGTTTAGGAAATACACAAATAATTCACATATTTTGAAATGCACATTAACGAGTTTAGGAAATAACAGATATTTCACATATTTTGTAAATATTTCATACTGTTTACATACCATACCGAGTCGATACAGTATCGTTTTGGAAATGCATATGCTATTCGGTACCAATTTTGGTATTTGATATCTAATTTTTGTACTATATTAAAATCGTACTGGATTACCGACACCGTACTGACTGGCACCCTTAATTACTATAACCGTTTAATAACCGGTTCACTTTTGGTTTCTTATAATATGAACTCCAAATTATTTAAATAGCTATTACCGAATCAATTAACACCCTTATATTATTCCTTAAAGCACCATCCAAAATGTATGAAAAAAATTACTATACTACTCGCTCAAAAAATAAATAAAACAAATCACATAACAAAAAGGGAAGAAGTATATATGTCGGTGATGCCTAAAATTGTTCAATTGGTTTTTGATGTTAGTAACTTGTCTCTATAGCAAAAAAGGAAAGATCCCCCAAGGTCCATAAAATTCTATATGAATATGTAACAAAGTGTATGGAAATCTTTTGGATACATAATTCTACATGAATATATATTTTTTTAGGCTAAAGATTCTACATGA
The DNA here is from genome assembly GCF_018873765.1 of Telopea speciosissima. NCBI lineage: Eukaryota > Viridiplantae > Streptophyta > Magnoliopsida > Proteales > Proteaceae > Telopea > Telopea speciosissima. The sequence continues at coordinate 69,172,045 of NC_057916.1, read as the reverse complement.
ATGTATAACTGAAAGGATCGAGAGACTCTTCATTGAATGGATCCATTTTGCATGCATGAGCTAAAGCTCAGCATGATCGGGCAATTCTTATTGATTTAGTTTGTAATTACTTTTTATGTTTATGGTTTGTTAATTCTGTCACAATACAAGTTTCGGCCTAAAAAGAATTAGTTACATGACAAATAAAATATCAAAAAATTATAACTATTGAAAGAGTATGCACAAATGCTTGAATAATCAAAGGATGTCTGGTCATTAAAAAAAAAAGGTAAATGATTGAATTTGAGATTGGAATTTTAAATGTGATCGTTTAATACTATTCTCTATATATTCAAATCGATCAACATGATAATCAACCTTCTACATGACACAATTACGTGTGCTCAAGCGCTTATTTTGTAGATGTGCCTATTGAGAAAAACTATTTCCAAAAAAGGTATGTTTTTCTTTATTATTCTTTTGTTGAGAAATCAAAATAATTCATGGGCTAGAGATTGTTGTCTAGTTGTGTAGCACTTGTACTAGTGTGGGAGCCAATGGATCATTATCCTCTCAGGTTCACCGCCCGGTACAATTGTCTGGTTCCTCTCATAGAGGTGGAAATGATGACCTTGTTAAGAAAACAACGCCAAGAATGGCGATTTGCAGAAGAAAACGAAAAACAGAGAAAACACACAACACACAACATCAGGGATTTACGTGGTTTACCCCCAAGATGGGAAGCTACGTCCACATCCGAGCAATAGATCAAATTTCACTATCTTTTGGAAATGTTGCAAAACCTCTCATACAACTCTCCCAGAGATAAGAATATTATATAGAGAAGCCCTAACCTGAGAAAGTACAGAAATGCCCCTAGACCCAAAAATGTCAAATCAAATAGAGTCAAACCAAAACATAACATTTGTCTTAAAATATATCGATTTGAAGGTGTCAACGAGCCCAACACAACTCACAGCCTTTAGCAGTAATGTACGCCCTTTTTAGACCATCTGAGCTCATTTCGAGGCCAAAACGGCCCTCCGAAGATCCCAATTGCATTTTCTGGACCGAAATCAGGCTTTACCAATAACAGACCTAACCCCTTGCCCGAACACACTGCCTGGGTGGGGTCCACCCCCTCTTATTAGAGGCACCGGACAACCGTACTCGACAGGGAACCTGAAAGGAAAAAAAATCGGGGGCCAATATGAGCATTTGCAGGAACATTCGACTAAATGAAATTTTTTAGTTCATTAGGGGCTGACCGATAATTTCATGCAGTATGCTATGCCTGGGCACAAGAACCAGGTGACCGGTTAGTGTTTTTTTTCCCATAATTTGTAGGTCAACCACCTCTTACCTCACCTTAAAGATTGCATTATTAAGATCATGTCCTTTGAAATGTCAATAATTTAATTCTTTAACAAACAAATCTTACATATATAATTTATGAGTTTCTAAGTACAAAATGATAACTTATCTGATCAAATCATCGTGTACACTCTCTCTTTAGTCAATTGATGTTGTATTTTTATTGTAGATATTTAAATCATTAAAATAAGTCTAAATGGATATTATTTTGAGATTTTTATAAATGGAAAAAAACTTGTTGTAAAGAAGTTTGGTGAAAAAAGTATTGTAACTTTTTTTTTCTAGTATAATATATTTTTTTCAATAAGAATTTTTTTTCTTCAATAAAGGTGAATCCAATCATTTCATATTCTTGGTACAATTTAATAATGTCAAGTTATTTTCAAATTATTTAAAAAACTCTTAAATAACTTTTGAGAATAAGACAAGGAAAAGTTAAAAGAAAACTACAACTTTTTACTTGTCCATTTTAGTAATAATAAGATGAACCTTTTAAAAATTAGGACTATAATTACGTTGGTTTTAAAAAAAGTCATTGAAACAAAAGACATTCAAAATAAAAAGAAGGAAGTTGATTTTTTTTCTTTTTTTCCTACCAATAACCAAAAATTTAGTTGAAATAAATCTAAGAAAATTAATCTGACTTAATTTTTTTTTTTTTTTTTACTTTCTCAAGTTTAAGCATGTATTGTCAAACCCCTACACTGTACTTTAGAAAATACTTATCGTGAAGTTAGCTCTACTATTGAATTATCGAGAACCCTGCCTGATGCACATGAGGTAGAGTATAATTGAATAAGTTTATTTAAAAAAAAACAAAAGTGTGAAGAGATAATTTCTTTAAATGATGATGGGTTTTTTTTTTGGGGGGGGATTTTTTTTTTTTTTTTTCTTAAGGGGGGGGGGGAGTTACTGAATAAAAGAGTTTCTTCACCAGTTATAAAAAGAAATAAATAAATAAAACACTAAATAAATAGAATAAGATTAGCATTAGCTAAAAGTTACATCATTTAGACTAGGAGAAGTAAAAGGCAGTCAACTGCCTTAGAATCTCATAATGTGGGCCATTGGCATTTCGGCAGAATTATGTTGATGTTTTAATCTATGATGCTATGATTAATAATCTTTGGAATAGACATTTTCTTTTTGTCTGTGCTTCCACCTGCTTTTGTAGGAGAAATTATCCAAATTCTTATCTCAGGCAACAAGGACGGTTGGTGGTGTTCTTTGTCACTGGATGGCCACTAAATTTCTTATGTCATCAGCTTCTTGGGATACTAAAATCTCTAAGTGGTGGGGTTTCCTTTGAAATTCAATTTACATTCTTCTATGTTTAAATTATTTTTCTAGCGTGTTTTACATGCATGGATCTCAGTCAAAGCGATTCTCTTGAAATGGATCTCGATCGCGTTTTATTGTGTTTTTTGTGGCTCTTGTGCTGAATTTATCTGGTACATTTTCCTCTCATATGAATGGACTAAGCGAGTTTGGACCACAAGCCCATTGGGATTAAGAACCGAGTTTCTCTCCAGCTCTTCGATGGTACATCTTTGTGTCTCTTTCCTCCCTAATAACTCTCTTTATAAATCTTATTTGACTTTCTTTCAATCATTACTTGTTATTTGATTTGATATGTCAGAACAAAGTTCCTAAATGGTCAGTTAAGCCTGATCCTAGTTTGATTCTTAAATCTATACTTCATTGGATTACTATTCGCCCCCCTTCTCTATTTCCCCAATCTGATATTTTAAATCTGGCCTCTCTTGATCTCTCTCCTCTTACTATAAGTGACCCATCCCCATAATAAATTATCCTATTTTAATCTGCACAGGAAGCTCTAATCGAAGTCTAAACATTTCTGATTGAGGTATGTGCATTTTGTTAGACAGCCAAAACATGGCATATTACTTGTGCTAAGGCTGCAACATGGTCGGGTTGGGCTGGCTTTTCAAAACCCTAGCCCAACCCTGAGTCCCCTTAGTTGGGCCCAAGCCCAGCTCAACACTTAGTCAAGGCCTAGAAAACCCAACCCTGACCAGCCCTCAGGGTCGGGCCGGGCTAACTCAGAGTGGCCTTGATCATGGAGTAAGGGAAGGAAGAGATGCATAAACTAGACTGACTTGGGCTATGTCGGGGAGAAAATTAGCAATTTTACATAAAATATATTATCACTTATTATCTACATATATAATATATTAAATAACATAATATGTGTAACATTTAAACTTTATAATATATATAGTATATCAATATATATTATAGTATAACTTAAAATAGGGTCAGGTTGGGCTCAGGCTAAGGCCTCAACCCTGGCCCAACCCAACCCTGACCCACCCTCAGGGCCTGGTATCTCAACCCAGGCTTTGTACAAGCTCAGGGCGGGTTTGGGCTGCCAGGGTCAAACTTACATCCCTAACTTTGCCATGCAGAAAACTAGTTTCCTTAACTAATACTTTGTCAGAACAACTATTTTACCTTATATTGTTTGGGTTCACCTTGATTATTATTATTATTTTTTTTTGGAGACAGGAGGGGTATCCGACTTTAGGCCGACTAAATCCCCCTTGGGCTCGTACATGACCCCCGCACCACGCACGAACCGGGAGCTTCTGGACCCTAGTGAGCCTCAGGCGGGTGGCCCCAAGAAATTATGCAACGACAAAGGTTTGATCACGAGACCTCACTTCCTCAGGCGGGGTTCACCTTGATTTTCCATTATAACAAATGTTATAGCAGGTCTACCTTTGAATAAATATATCAATATCTAAACTGGTCATATATGTCAATTATCATACTTGTCTATGCATCTCTTTGTAGTCTCTGTGTTGTCTCCATAGTCTAGAATTTTTTATTTTATTTTGTAACTTGACAAACTTTGTCTAATCTGATTTCATAGGTTAGTAGGAGATCTTGTTATCTACCTGGTTACAAAATTTGGACCCATTCCAACACAACTTGTGGCTAAAAGGAATGGGCCGGTCATGTACTGAAGCTAATCTCCTCTGCCCTTTTAAATTTTTATGCGTGGCCAATAAAGTGTCCTTTCTATTAAAAAGAAAGAAAAGCAAAAAAAAAAAAAAAGTGTCCTTATAGAGGTCTTTGTTTGCCATGTGTCACCTCGAACATGGAGTGTTATTTTCCTCTCCTCTTTTGAAGTTTTAGTATCTTTTGTTGTGACTTTTTATGTTCTTGAAATCTTATCGTGACATGTCACGTGTCAACTTAAAATTGGAAGTTTCATCCTCCGTTTGGTTACTAGTCTGAAGAAATGAAGAAAAACTATTAGAAGATTGGTAGATGGAGTTCAGTTCGTCTACACGTACGTTCACCAGCACTTATGGATTTAGGTGTCAACATTTGTCCGTTTTGCTTCTATAAATACCTCTCTTTATTCTATAAATAGAATAGTAGCATCTACTTCGAATGTGTAGGTCACCGTACGTGCAGAACAACTAAACTCTAAGTCGAGAAAGAACCATACACCGCTGGTTTAATGAAAACCCACCTTATACAGTTGGACCTATCGAAACTTTACATGTGTACAGTCAGCCTTCCTCCCACGTGATCAGGCTGACCCGGCTGTAGTTCTTAGCATTACACTTTTAATCCAATCCCTTATCCTCCCTTTTCCACTTTGTAGAAAGCTAGAAACTCAAAAAATCCATTGAGCTCCCATTTCTTGAACCCTAATTTTGTCCTTCAAAAAAACAAAAAAGTTAAGAAAGAATCTGCCAAGGAGGAAAATATAAATTATTCAAATCAAATCAATCCTTAGTTATAATTGGTTGGCAATATAGATTCTTTCCTAGGAAAACATAAACTATTCAAAATCAAGTCCTTGGTTGCCATTGGTTAATAGTACCAAAACCCATCCAACCTTTAAACACTTTAAACCCCACCTTTTTTTTTTTTTTTTTTTTTGTCACTGGAAAAGAAAAAAAAAAAAAAAAAAAAGTAAGAAGGAATCTACCATGTATGGAAATCAAAAAGATTATTCAAATCAATTCCTTGGTTTTCATTGATCATCAGTACGAAACCATCCACCCATTTAAAGAACACTCACAGAGCCCACAACACAAAAAATAAAAAAAAACCCACTTCCCTTTGCTTCTTCTATCTTCTTCATCTTCTACTTCTACCCTTTCTTTCACCTCTGCTTTCAATTCCATTGATGTCATCTTCACAGCTATGTGAAGCTTGTTATAGTTCTGGAATGGGTTGTTGTAGTCATGTTGACTCTTCTTGTCTTGGTTATTCATGCATGGTTCCTCAGCAAGTTTCTGATTACATTAACCCTAACATGTGGTTATCTTCTTCAAGGCACAACCCTGGTGGATTACAAGAATTTCAGTTCTTTGGACACAAAGATAGTACTCGTGAACCTTCAGGCAACAAATATCAAAAGAATCCGCGTAGTAATATCCCTTTAACACTTGATATTTGGTCTAATACCACCGCCACCAGCTCTTCAAGTGGATCACGTCCCATGGATGTTCCAGTCATGGCTCAGGTGGCATCTACTACTGCCTCTGCTGTGAGTTCTTGATACTTCTTTATTTCAGTATCTTACTATCTTCTTCTTCTTCTTCTTCTTGTTTTTGGAATAGATAATCACTTTATTGCAAGAATGATTGGAAGAATTTATTGGAAGGGTTGTTGCACAAAGAAAAAGTGGTTACAAATTCTTTTTAACCTTGTTTGGTTACATGGAAAATAAGTAGCATAAACCATTGACCACCTCTCTCTCTCTCTCTCTCTCTCTCTCTCTCTCTCTCTCTCTCTCTCATACATGTATATATTGTACATATATGTTTGATCTTCTAGGTGCTTATTCATATTATTAATTATATTGCGCTGAATGTTACACTCTTTGCTCAAAATCTTATAAACACACATCAAGTCATCAAGGCAACCGTTGTGAGCCTCAAGAGTGTAACACTAGGTACTTTCAAGTCTTCAAATGTGACAACTTCCTAGCTTACAAAATTTCAGAAATTTTATCTTATTTTATTTTATTTTTGTCGTGATATTGACTTTTTCAATTGCTGTTGTACGTACAAATCTCATCTGGTCAATCACTGTAGGAAAAAAACTTAGTCAAGAATAGTCCATGGTCCTTACTAGGGCAAAGATAATATATTGACTTTTCAATTTCCAGAATCTCAGTCAGGGTACATCCTAGGGAAAAAACTTACTCAAGAATAGTCCATGGTCCTTAGCCTACCATGCATATATATATATATATATATATGTATAGTTTGCTGATAATTGAAAATTATTACAACATAAATTAGGGTTTAGTTCAATATGATGAAAATCTTGGAATTTTTGTAGGTTTCATTTTGGGGAAGCATATTAACAGATGCTGCTTCAACTGGACAAACAAAGGAGGTCAGTAACAAAGCGATTTCCGGGCAAGGAGAGAGTTCATCAGCAGATAGAGAAGCTAAGATCTTGAGGTACAGAGAGAAGAAAGCAATGAGAAACTATGAGAAGCAAGTTCGTTATGAATCAAGGAAGAAATACGCCGAGATAAGGCCACGGGTTAGAGGTCGATTTGCTAAGAGTTCAGATCAATCTGAGCAGCCATCAGCACCTCCTGAATACAATTCTAGCCACTATGGTACAGGATGGTTCAGTCTCAGTCCTTAGTTGATCATTAACTTCTCTTACTAGCTAATAAGTGCATATTTCTCCTACTTATGTTGTGTTTAATCTATTTCCATAAGAAAAGAATGACTTGTATGTGATAATTCATCTACTCTTGGGACCAAGAAAAAAGGGAAAAGGAAAAAAAGAAAGCATAAGGCTCCCCCCCTTAACATTTCTTTGCGGTCTCGAATGTACAACCATGGTTACCCCACCTAAAGAAAAAGCTTTTTTCCCTGGAAACCTTTCTGTCTTAGCAATTGGGAATCCATACATATATGAATAAAGATGATTCACTTTGAATCTCTTTTATCTCAACACTAAAGATATTTTTCTCACTATTCTTATTGATAGATAATAAATGTGTCTCTATACAGTGTACTTGATCCAAGTAGGATATGATAAAGATGGTTGTTCTCTCCTCATGGTTCTAGCTTGGGATGAAACTGAAAAACCATTTAGATAATGAAATATCTGAAACATATCTTTGTGTCCGTTTATCTTTTTAAGTTACTTTATTGGATTTTGTTATCTTATTTTTATAATTTTATAAGTTAAGATAATGTGATTCTTTTTCTATATATATATATTTTTTGCTAAAGATCAGCAATTTGTATTGATAGAATTAAAGGAAAATAAAGTTACAATGGTCAAATGATTACAACCTTAAAAACAGTAAATAATTCTAACTTGTTTCCTTCGGCCCAGACCTTAGAAAACGTTAGACCATAGCAACAAATTATGTAAATCTATAGAAAGGCCGATCTAACGCTTCCTAGTAGATCGTCTGCTTTAAGAAGTTAGGAGGGGCAGACCAACATGAATTAATCTTCCTTTTCGCCGCATGATTAGCTAGGGCATCTGCAGCCGAATTTGCTTCTCTAAAACAATGTGTGATACGCCACTGAATAGATCTCAGAAAATTGGAGGTGTTCCTCCACTTGTGCATGAGATTCCATGGAATCTTGCAAGTGAGAATGGTTGTGACCACCGCCTCTGAGTCGCACTCAATCCATAGTTTTCCTACTCCAATCTTGCTAGCATGCCTTATTCCAGCAAAGAACGCCTCCAGCTCAGCCATATAGTTTGAACCCACTCCCTGGTATTCTAAAAAGCATCTTATTACTGCTCCCAAATGATCTCGAAAAATCCTTCCAGCACCTGTTGCTCCTGGATTACCTAGAGAAGAGCCATCAATATTCAATTTCAACCAGCCCTGCTGTGGTTGTTTCCACTTAACTTCTATTATTCTTTTAGGCGGTGGTATTGCTATTCTAACCTTCATCAATCGAGCAAGAGTTAAATCCTGGACAGATTTCACCTGAACCCCTTTCACCCTTGTGTAGTCCCCAACATCCTTAAAACATAATTTAACCACTTCGGCAGGGGTTCTGCTTCGATTGTCCTATCTACGACTATTGTGCTCCCCCCAAATATTTTGGCAACAGATAATCAGAAAGGGACCCCATACCTTCGGGAGAGGTACAACTTTAGCCTTTCTACGCCACCAAGAAAAAAATAATTCAATAGAAGGGAACCCCCTCCAGTTCTTATTAAAAGCATATAGTACCTCAACCCAAACTTGCCGTGAGAAGGCATAGTCTAGGAATAAATGATTTATCGATTCACAGTTCGAATGGCAGAGTTCACATCTGGAAATGAATGGGACTGATTTGCGGCACACCATGTGGTCTATAGGTAGCGCTCCATGTATGAGTCTCCAACCAAACACCGCAGAGCGTGGATGTAGTCCTTGGTTCCATACACTCGATGCCCATGTAGGAGCAGCCACCTTGATGCGCAGAGTATTCCAAGCTGACTTGATCGAGAAAGTTCCTGTAGTCGAATGCGCCCAAAATCTCAGATCAGGCCCGTTGTGACAGGTGATTCCACTTCCAAGAATGGCATTGAAGATGCTTTGGACTTGAGGGTCTTGGACCGCCGGCAGCTCCCAGTTTCCTTGATCCTAGAAATCAGCCACTGTAGCAGAAAGGTTTCGAGGAATATGTAGGGGATGAAGAAGATCCTCAATACTGTGATTGTGAAGCCACCTATCATACCAGAATTTAACTGTGTTCCCGCTTCCAACAACCCTTCTTTCAGCTAATCGAACAAAGTCCCAGACCCGTCTAAGTCCAGGGAGTAGCATCGAGGTGCCCACAGCCTTTTTTAGTGACCCATCTGCTCTTACTAACCTCCCTCGTAGAAAAGCTGCAAGGTCAGACTTATCCGTGTTAATGGTCCAAGCAAATTTAGCAATTAGTGCCAAATTTAAGTCCCTTAACCTTCGAACTCCCAGCCCACCTTCTTCCTTTGGCTTGCACAGTGTATCCCATTGGACTGTTATAGCCCTATTGCAATCTGCATCCCTTGTCCAGATGAAGTTCCAAATTCATCTCTCCATTAACGCTATAGAGCTCATCGGCCATAAATAAACTGAGAAGTTGTGTACAGGGATGCTCCCCATGACTGTGCGCACCAGCTCAATTCGGCCGGCCATTGAGAGAAGTCTTCCCTTCCAAGATGCAAGCCTTTGCTTGAATTTGTCTACCAGTGGCTGAATCATGTCTCGTTTCACCCTGCCCTCCTTGAGTAGCACGCCTAGGTACCTTGTTGGGAAAGAACACGAAGGAATTTGCAGCACCGAAATTATTCTCTGCCTTCTCGTAGCAGTAATACGTCCAAAAAAAACGTTGCTTTTTGCGAGGTTGATCACCTGGCCAGAGTACTCTCCATAGGCTTCCAGAAAGTGCTTGACACGCCTTACATTAGCTAATTCTGCCTTCATAAAAATGAAAAGGTCATCAGCATATAGTAAATGAGTGGTGGTGTGCACCTATCTTGACCCCGCAAGAGGATTAATACATCCTCTATTTCGCAGCTCTTTCAAACCTTTGCAAAGCACTTCTTCAGATAAAATAAATAAAAGAGGAGACATTGGGTCGTCCTGTCTCAACCCTCTTTCCATGCCAAAAAAACCTACTGGACCTCCATTAATTAACACTGAAATCCGGGTTGATTGCAATATCTGAAGCACCCAATGAATCCAAGACTGGGAAAACCCGCAGGCTTTGAGTACATCCACCAGGAAATTCCACTCAAGCGTGTCAAAAGCCTTTTGAATGTCAAGCTTCATCCCTAATCTACCTCCCCTGCATTTTACCTCCCTCATATTTGTAAGCTTCTATGCAACTCCAATATTTTCAAAAATTACCCTTCCTTTCTGAAAAGCTCCTTGCTCAGGCGAAATCAGTTTGTGAAGGATGGATGACAATCTGGTCGCCATAATTTTAGGGATGATTTTGAAGAAAAAATTACCAAAGGGGGCGGAATTGTCCCACTTTTTTGGCATTCTCCACCTTTGGAATCAGACAAAGAAAATTACAGTTCACCCCTTTAGTGACAGTGCCTTCCCTAAAAAAAACTCTGAATGCCACTGCAGACATCCCTGCCTATTATGTCCCAACACACCCTGAAGAAAGTACCAGGGTATCCATCTGGGCCAGGTGCGCTCGAGGGGTCTAAATCGAAAATAGCAGATCTGATTTCGTCCTGCTCAGGGATCTTAGTCAGCATCGCATTATCTTGGCATGTGATCAGGGCTGGAATCGCGGAAATAAGGGATGTATCCATGGATGTCCTCCCACTCTTGAAAAAATTTTCAAAGTGGGTCACTAGGTGGTCGCCAATCTCCTTTTGATTGGTTATAACTGATCCATCATCCCTGGTTATCTCTCTAATGGAGGACTTAGCACGCTTCATTCTCGCTGTGAGGTGGCAATACTTCGAGCAACAATCTTCTATATTTTCTATTAGTTTATATATATTGTTTTATGCAATGTTATACATGAAATCACATATCTATGTGAGAAAATCAAAGACTAAGAAGAGTAGAAGAAAGGGTAATTATTGAACTCTCAAGTCTCAACCCTAACCCTCATCATAAAAACAGTAAAGATGTCAACGGATAGTCAAAAATTCGTATTCGATCCGCGTTCATATCCATTTAGGAGAATCCGTATTTAAAAAGTCACTATCCGAAAACTATCCAAATCCGTCCGCAAACCGATAGGATATTATCCGAATCCGTCCGAATATAAACGGATACAAATATGATAATGCCACTATTCGACCGAATTCGATCCGTTTACAACTCTCAATTTATGTATCCAACAGTCAATATGACCAGCTTTAGCCTTCCTTATCCTTATAATGTGTTTTTCATTAATGGTACTCGCATAAACAAATATAACAGTTTATGATGATAAATCATAAACAACTCTAGAACTGTTTATGAATTTATGCTTATATTGATTTATTTGAATGAGAAATAGGGATGTTACCAATGCAAAAAATTTAAACTATACCAAAGAGAACCTTAGGATGTTAATTTATTTTTATTTTTATTTTTGTTTTTTATTATTATTTTATGAAAATACTGTTGTTATTATAACAATACATCTAATCTGCACGACAAGATTATCTTATCAAGTCATACAAAAATCTACCTCGTAGCATATCAGGTATAACCCAAATTTTGTAGATAGGTAGATCCTTTCATCCCCTGGTCACATTTTAAATTTGTTCATGGAAACATATGGGAATCCATGCAAATACAAAGGGGGAGTATATGGTTGAATTTAAGTCAGAAACTTGGCAAGTGACTTATCCAGACCATCTACCATCTATTCAAGAATTAGCATTGCCACATCGTTCTATCTATCCAACGATTAGAATTGCTATATCATTCCTGCTGGAGTCGTGAAAGAGACATTTTTCCTCGCACAGTCTTGTTCACACACGGTCATTGCTACATCTGCTGCTTCATCTGTTAGATTTTTACACAACCATGCACAAAAATCAAAGGGTGAGTTTACATAAAACTAAAGTTTGTGTAAGTCCTGAACGAACAAGTACTATCAGTTAAAAGTTACAAATTTTCTTGGTGGCAGATTTTGTATTAGCTCAAACCCAGGCCCAGCCCAATTTAGGTATAGATTCGGGCCTGTGAACCAGCCCAATTAAAGAAAGTGGGGGAGGATAACAATATTCGATGTTCGAGAATTTGTACAGCCAACATTAGAAACAAAAGCTCAAACAACTAATTCCATAGAAGAGAGGGGGGGGGGGGGGGGGGGAGGTATAGCTCAAACTAAGAATTCCTGGGGCTCCATCTGATTGCAAGGGAAGGGAAGATAAATGAAATCAGTTATACTTACTCTTTTACTTATTTATAAATAAAAAAAATCAGTTTTAAAAAGAAAATGAAAACCTTTGTAATTGTAATGGGTGTAACCACCTTTAACTCTTAATAAATATGCTAATCATACTTTTCAAATGAATACTCTAACTAAAAGTTTAATTCCAATGTACCCATTTACATTACAAATAAATATATTGGGAAGAAGAATGCTGCCCGATCCCGTGGCCCCTGTATCAGCGTGAGAGTCAATGAGGGGACGCACAGAGGCATCAATGGCAGCGTTCTTTTTCCCAAATATATAATATCAGAATTCTGCATGTGTTGTACCTGTTGATAAAATGGTATGAATCATTAATAAAGGGAGAGTATCATATCTCAATACATGTATGAACATTGACAAGTCAAGACATCAAACCTCCAAGATGGCAAAATTCTGGAAAACTGCGTAAAAATTTGAAGACTTAAATTTACCTAAAGATCTATAAGCTAAAGAAAAAGCGAGACCAGGGCTTAAAAAATCTATCAAATGGCAAGAAAGAACCTACTTCAACTAAAAGTCTATGTCCAACATCATAAATAAATAACAGGGAGGGGACTTATGCACGGCACCCCACCCATACTCGATTCTTCAAATAGGGTGGGAGGAGGGTTTTGGTCATTTCGACCGACGTTGGTCTCCATCGCACAGTTCTGTGTTCGACCGCGCACATAACTTTGGCCATAAATAAATAAAGGGAAACTCTGAGCCACTGGGGTAGGGTACGCTAGCACCTCCATGTCCCTCTCTCTCTCTCTCCTCATGGAAAATGACTTCGCTGCCCTCCAATGTAAGATACCATTTTACTGCAACTCATTGGTGCATTTCTCTATGCAGCTTGTTCAGAGAACCCTCTCCTATAAATAAATAATAGAGCTAGAATGCTATATATCATCTATGACAGCTTCTAGATCACGGCACCACATACATCAGGTTTCAAGATGTCGATGTAAGGAATGAAGCACTGCTTGATGGAAACAAAAAGATGGTTCTATCTCCACAGCCACGACTGCACCGGAGAGTATGCTGCATTAACCACAAGGAATAGTGAAAAGGACACATGAATCAAAGATAATAGAAAGGACAGACAAACCTTTGACATTCGAGTGAAGTATCATTCAGCTAATTCTATTCAACATGGTCCCGAAAACGGATGATTTTGTTGATGAAAGGCCTCTCATGGCGATATCTATTTACAAATAGTTCAATGAATTAATTCCAATACATAATGAAAACACAGAAAAGAATGGCTTAAAAGATATCAATAAAATGTAACAGAGATGAAATTCCCAAAAAGAATTAGTTTATGAAAGGATGAGAATACTCCACAGTTGTTCTTTAGCTGTTGTATAGCTACTATAGGAAATCAAGAAAAAGCATTTAGGCAGAAATTAATGAAAACTAATTCTGCTTGTATTACAAGGTCGCCCCCAAAATGCTTTTTCCCTTCCTTCTGTCATAGCTACATGAATCGTAACAGGGATGACAACTTAAGAGGATTCTCATCCATTGTGAATTTGCATGGAAGGACAAGAGAGTACATACATTACAATGGTGGATATGCATAAGCATGTCAATCCAAAGGATGAATGAATGAACATGGTTGGCCAAAAATTTTCCCGATCAAGAAATATTCGCTCAGATATGAGAGTAGCAACACCTGAAAGAAGCAAAAATGTCCAACCAGATGGCAAGCACTGATTGAATGCAAATGATCTAGAATCCTGTGGAAGGTAACCAACAAATCAAAATAAGAATCAATTCAATATCAAAAGTTAAAAACCATTCAAGATTTCATGTTGAAAGCCAAGAAGAATTATATTGATAGAATGTCAAGGAGAAATTTTTCGCACCTGGAAATAATGCTTAATGAATACTGCAGAGTACAGAATCCTGAAAATCATATCTTTTGGTTGCAGTCAAGAAAGAAGCCAATGCTTTACTTTCAACCCCTTTGCCCCAAAGAAAATAAGCCAATTTTTAAAAGCTCAGTAAAACATTAACTATCATGCATTCTTTCATTAGAGTAACAATTGTATGGGAGGCCACATCACTATGAGTATTTCAGTCTCATTTCTCATCATTGGAAGGGAATGTACCAACCAAACTTTGAAACACACAACCAATATAGAACCGATGAAATGACACACAAAATTGCATAACCCCAAGAACAAAAACAAATTTATTCTTTTGGACAACTATTTACTAATATATATGAAAGGTTAAGAATCAGATGGTGGCCTAGTGCACTGGGTATGCCCTTTTATGGTGGCCTAGTGATGACAAGGTTACAACTACGGTTACAGCAAAAAGTTCTTGGCCAATGAGTACATACCACCATTTGATTCAATGGGAGACAATGAACCCCATAGATGGGAAGGGACCAACATGCCTATGAATCCCCTCTATTGGTTCAAATGTCCACCAAACTTTAGTGCCAACAAGTTCTTTCAAACAGCAGAGCATGCAACAGTACTGGCATACAGAAACAAAGAGATTCAGCCAGCAAAACTTCATACTTGGTTAACCCACAAGTAGAGGGGCTCCTTGGCCACTGTTTCAAGAATACTTTGCCAAATGCTCCAAGTTATAGAGAGTAACAGCTAGGCACACACAAGTTGGACTTGTGAGCAATATAAGTATGATGACCAATTTCTACCACCATAGAAAGGCTGAAATGGTTAGTGAGCTTAGTCCCTACCCTTTTTTTACACGAGCAGTGAGAAGGGGAAAGTTTCCATTATTGTGCTGTAAAAGTCACAACAACACAGTGGGGTCAGGTTCACACTATGAGATCTATGCCAGAAGTCATCTAACACTACAATGAGAACAATTAGAATCAGCCTGAGCCAGGGAGATCTCTCTCACGTAAAAAAGAGAGTACCCAGTGCACGAGCTCCCGTCTTTGCAAGGTCTGGTGCGGATCATGACGTACACAGCCTTACCCCCGTTTTGTGGAGAGGCTGTTTCCAGACTCAAACCTGTGACCACTAAGTCACAATGGACCAACCTTACCGTTGCGCCGAGGTCCACTCTCTCTTGGGTACAACATGAAAATTAAAAGTGAAAACTACTCAAGGAAAGATAAACCCAAACTATAATCTACAGGCACAGGCCCACAATAGAGGCTAATGGGGGAAGAAAAGAAAATGATCAGCTGGAATCCAAACATGTGATAGCTCCATAATTGACCATCCAGTCGGCTGTTTGATTAGCTTCTCTATCTACATGACCACAACACTTGACAAAAGAAACAGACCTAGAGAAAGTTTGTCTCAATAGTATATTTAAAAGTCACAAGTAATATCAATGCTGATAATTCCTAGGGGATTCAACTGGGAGCTCATACTGTAAAGCAAGGAGAGTAACATCACCAACAAGATGAAAAACCAGGTGATTGACCCACCAAAATTAACAACAATGCTAGTAATATAATCAGGTGCTTGCTAGAACCTGTCATGATAAATTTAATGGTACTATCTTAGAAAAAAAAATTTAGCTGGATAGTTTCTTCAGAAAACCATATCCTTGTAGCAAGACTATTGAGCAAATGGAAACAGAGAAGGGAGGGACCGAATCTCAGAAAGGATACTTAATGAATTTGCCGCAATTAACCCAACTGCACCAGCTGAGCGTATGAGCAGGATATTCAGTACAACGTAAATCCCTGAGAATATCAGTAAGGAGCCGTTTGAATGCTTTAGTTGTTTCTCATTTGCCACTGCATGTAGAAACGCTTCAGATGTTCCTGATGCATAATCAAGGGAGTCATTATCATTGTTGGAGAAATGCATTTGTCATCAAATAGTACATGAAGAAAGAAAATTTTTATCATCATATGATCACCAATATCATTTTTCAATTGCAGCATTCCATGACATATTGAAATATAAAAGATGACTTACCATTCATAGCCAAAACAATGACATAGAGACAATAGTAACGGAGTGCAGTTGGAGCTTCTCCATCGCTCCATTTCCTACCATACAAGACTCTAATAAGAGCATAAGAGTAGCTTGGTCCAAATGCCATAACAACCAGACCTACAGAAAATACAGTCAAAATTTAACCATCATATGGCTGTTACCATAACTCCTGGAATTCATTTACTCATACAGCATTAAAAATCATGTTTTTACAGAAAGTGTAAATAAGAAGCTAAGTTGTGCAAACATAGACAAAGTCAGACATGTATTGTTGAATGCCATGTTCAATATCAGGAACAAAAAGGTCTTCACTTCATATCACACAAAATTCAGCAACTCTGCACTCATTTTTTTCTTTTTACTCACTCCGCACTAAACCTGAAAACTTATATGGGTTGTGGGCTCACAGTTGGTAGAAACCCATCAAATGTTCTGAGGTGTGTTGCCGAGTACCAGGGGGCAGGGTGGAAGAGCATAGAGTTCCTTACATGATATCACACCTGATTCATAATTTCCCTAGGTTTTCTTTTATGATTGATGAAAAATTACAAAAGAAAACAAACTCAGCCTTATCCCAACTTAATGAGGTCGGCTACATGGATCCAAACAAACAAAGTAGGTAAAACTGAGGACTAGACAAAATAAGGGAATGAAGACAGAGAAAAAGTGGGAAGGGAAATGAGATGAGAAGTGAAAATTGGGAAATGACAAATGAATTATGTAAAAACAAAAAGAAAATTAACAGATAAAAGTAAGAGGAAAGAGGCACAGCCAAGGAAGGCAGGAGAATCTCAGCTAAATAGGGTTTGCTACATGGATCCTTGCCCTCCAATAGGCTCTATCCGAGGTCATACCTGGTACAAGACCTAGACTATGCATGTCCTTCCTCACAACTTTTCCTATGGTCATTTTAGGTACCCCTCGCTCTTTTAGCTCCTTCAATCGGAATCAAATCACTAGTCCTTACTGGAGTGTCCCTAGGCCTCTGTTGAGCATGGCCATACCACCTCAAACGACTCTCTCGGAGCTTATCATTGATCAGAGCAACTACCAAGTCAGCTCTAATACGATCATTCCTTACTTTATCCTTCTTTGTTTTTCCACACATCCATCTTGACATCCTCATCTTTGTCACACATAGCTTCGTAATATGACACTTCTTAATTGTCCAACATTCTGCCCCATACATCATAGCTGGCTGTACAACAATCCTATAGAACTTTCCTTTAAGCTTTAAAGGAATACGTCGATCACATAGCACTCCGGATGCACCTCTCCACTTCATCCATCCCACTTTAATTCTGTGTGAAACATTCATCTTCTATGTAACCTTCTTTATTAATGATTGACCCCAAATATTTAAAATATTCACTTTGTGGTATCTCTCTTTCCTCAAATCGCACCATGTCAATATCCATCATAGTGTGACTAAATTTACACATCATGTACTCTATCTTCATTCTACTAATCTTAAAACCTCTGGTTTCCAAGGTTGATCTCCAAAGCTCTAACTTAGTGTTAATCCCTGCTTTTCTCCCATCCACCCAAACGATATCATCGGCAAAGAGCATGCACCACGGGACCTCATCTTGAATGCTCTTGGTTAGGTCGTCCATGATAAACACAAAAAGATAAGGGCTTAAGGCTGATCCTTGATGTAGCCCTATCGTAATTGGGAATTCCTTGCCTTGACCTCCTACAGTTGTCACACTAGTCACCACGTCCTCATACATATCTCTTATTACATCCATGTATTTACTCGAAACCCCTCTCTTCACTAGAGCATGCACCATGGGATTAAATTTATTAAAGACAAAGAAGATCAAATTCTTTTAGTTTATGATACTTCAGAAGTCCAGCTTGAAGTTTTTAACCAACCTAGATTCTGAATGGGTTGTTGATTTCATAGATTGGGGTTTCTTAATTAGGTTCTCTGTTTTTTCAGTGTACTTTCTTGAGAAACAAAAATTATTCGTCACATTCCAGCCCCAATTGAGAATGGACGTGGAGTTCATATTAAAGATCTATAGAGATGGTTTGTCACCAGGCTTTTGGCAGATTCCAAAACTTATTAGGTATTGAAATAGATGCTATTCAGAAAGCATCAATCTTTCATGAGAAAACAAAAATCAACAGAGATTGGTTTACGAACATTAGCAAACAACTGGAATAACTAGTCTTCCATAACAAGCTTCATTTAGCCAATTTCTATTCCAAATTACACAATATAATATTTATGTATTCCACATCATGCTGCATCCTCAGAACCTGAACTTGGGTAGGGAGTGTGCATGTTGTGTGTGTGCACCATGGGTGGGAAACCAGTCGATTTTCAAGTGGCCATTTCTGAACCATGAATACTCTGTTCTGGTTTTAGATATTGACTTTCGTAGTTAGTGAGGTTAAATATTTCTTGGTCTACCATCATGAGTTGCCATGGTAAGTCGGCAACATTAGCCAAACAAAGCTGAGGAACTGGGACGAGGTCATTGTTACAGTGAGTGATGTCAACACAATATTCCTGCAATCAAAAGTATTGACACTGACAAATCACATCAGGTCAGTGACAAAGCTAGCCGAGGCATCAAGATTGTTGAAAAATCATCAACTCTTTATCTGTAACCCCATCATCAGATCATGCAATTTTTCCTTCTGAATATAAATGCAGTATTAAACAATTTACGTTAAATAATTCACTTCAAAAAAATAAGAAGAAACATGTACCAATTAAAAGAACAAGTTTAAGGGCATCAGTGAGGGAACTCCCTATTTTCATGTTTCTTTGAGGAGATTGCCCTGCCAAGAAAGAACAAGCATTGAGTCACTTAAAAGAATTGATTTTACATCTATACAGTGGCACAAATGGTATTTTCATACATCAAACATGAAGCTATTAATGACGTAAAACTCAACAACCCTTTTGGACAATCAAACTACAAAGTAGCAAATGAGGTTGGAAGGAGAAAATATGACATATAAAAGCCATCTCAGCTCTACAAAGCCTTATCCCAACTATTTCGGGGTAACTCATACAAACCCTGCTCCACTACCTACTCTATCTAGGCCTATATCTTCTGTTAAATCCTGAGCACTCACGTATATGCTAACTAGTTTAGCCCAATTAAACTTTTGAGCTTTCCCTTGTCCTAAAGCATTCAACTTAGACCATCACTCCCAGAACTTGATTATTCAGACAAAGTAATCAGGGAAACCAATATGGAATTTGAGAGAAAATAAGAATGTGGTAGGGAAACCAATTGAGGAACACTATGTAGCAAACCAGAAGTTAGGAACAGTGTTGAGATATGTAACCCGATAAGGGTATTTTGGGTATTTTATCTGTTTGTTTACTTGTTTCCCAAGTTTACTTGTCTTTCAAGCTTTTGAATATTATAAATAGAAGGCTTGGGATGGAGTTCGATTCATCCAAGCTTGTGTTCTCTCAACAGTCTTCTTCCATCTTCTCTTCTCTCTAAAGTTACTAGTTACAAGTCCTAGGTTTTCTACAAACAGTACAAACAGAATTTAAATAAGAGCAAGTAGCGGATATCGATAATCTGGAAAACAGGGCAGAATTAGGTATTATGAGAGAAAACTGATATATATCAAGATCACAGTTGTCACGGTGTCTAGGCGACCAAGGCTACCGCCTAGGTGACCAAGGTTCCTAGACACCTTGACTACTATGATCAAGATATAGGTCATATAGACACCAAATCTGTATCTCTATCAACCAAATAAGAATTACCAGATTTTTCAACTGATTTAGATGGTGTGACTATTGTAACCAGATTAAATGAAAACAGAGCACGGAATGGAAAGATGCTAACAGTGAAGTGTTACCCCAATTTGACTGATCAAATTCATATGGGAATACCAGCAGAAAATTAGATAAAATCAGGAAACAGCAAATCTATGCATTCAGCAACACCCCATTCATAGTTGTCATGGCGTCTCGGCAACCCAAGGCATTGGAGAGGGTCCAAATTTAAGTCGACACCAATTAGGCGGTCAAGGTGGCCAAGGCACCCAAGTCGACCGAGGCATCGCCTCTAATTTATTTTACTGAGCTTCAACTAATCATGTTGTCTGATTCAGAGATAATAGAACTGACCTGTGGGAGAGGACCTGTGGGAGAGAGATCAGAACTAGAAAAAGAGTAGTTGATAACCAAGAGTAGCAGTACAGAAACATCAACAAACATCCAGGCCATGACCATCCTGGGATATCTCTAGAAAACACAACAGTCAAGCAACCCCAAACTCAAAACTGAAATCTTCTATTCAATATCAAAATTGTCGGTTACATCCCTAAGGGTCCTCCCTGCCTAAAACAATTATGATTCTAACTCTTAGCTACTAACTCAACTCTCCTACTGATACTAAAGTTAGACTGTCAAAGTAAGTTTCCTGATTGAACCTGGACTCAACAAAAGATAATTAATCTCGGATAGAACCATATGCCCCAAATTTAGGCTTGAACTTCGGGGCCCCGTTACATAATATTTCTTATAGACACAATACCAATCACATATAACACAGTCCAAACTAAGAAAAAGACTCTAGTTAAGCCCAAGTCTCTTCAAAAGAGGCCCAGCCCATGGCTTTTAAACCCATGCCTCTTATGATGTGGGATATAAAGCACACGAGGTTTAGTACCCAACAGCACTTGATTGCCTGCATCACCAGTGCAGTTATTGATCTTTGTTATACATGGCCAAACCATCTCAATTGAAAATCCGTCATTTGTTAGTTGTCAGTGTTACCCTAAGCTCCAGTAAAATCTAATTCCAGTCTTTCTAGTATTGCCACTCACCCCTCTCAAGATCCACATGTTAGCTCCTGCAAGGTTTCTGCGAATAAATCTATTTCCAATTCTATCATTTCTAGTCCTGTCAACAGCCATTCATTGGTCTCCACACTTAAATTTCAGCCAAAAGTAATTCTAACTGCTTGTGGGTGGCAGGAACTTTTAAGTCTTTCAGTCGGCATTGAATTGAACAGGATCCACAAACTGAGCTTATACAATTAAGAGTTGCCAAGTCACCTAACGTAGAACTGAGTTTGAAAACTAAATAACAGACTCAAACACTAATAAGGAAAGGCCTAACCCAATCCTTAACTAATAAGGTAACATAACCTGACTAGGAAACTGACTCAAAATAGGACAAAACTTACAGAATCCCATAGTTGGCAATGCGCCGCCTAGGCATTCAGGTGGATCTGTAGGGGCCTAGGCGACTGCCTCCTTAGTGCAGGGGCCCTTGCACTGGTTTAATTGGTATCGGACCAGGTTCTGGCACTTATTTATGCCAAATATCATTTAAGTAAAACATTTACTTAAGATAGTATTCATAAATAAGCAAATACTCCCCTATTTGAATCCAATAAAAATAGTTAAAAATTTAAATTCCAAGAGGATAAAAAATCAACCCCCCCAGTTCAAAAAAAAAAACTGGATTTTTGGCGGTAGGTGAAATTTTTAATTTTCTAATGCTGAGTTTTTTCTCAAATCTAAAAAATCCATAAATCTTAATATGGTAAGATATTGTTAAAAACCCGAAGTGTGGTAAAATATTTATTTGTCTTGATATTTTAAAAAAAATATTTTCATTCAGAGCGATTTTAACAGCATTCGCACACACCAAATAAGGTTTGACTAGAACATAACTCCTTCAATATAAATCTGATTTAAACAATCTTGGATTTGTTGGAAAGCTGGTGTTGTGTTCTACCTAATACAAAAAGTCTCATGTAAAAATAAAATCATTTGATCAGTCAAACTTCTTAGAGAACAAGAATATTTCTCGAAATCAAGAGTAGTTTAATTACTTATTGATAAGATCATATTTTCTAAGAACAATATAAACCAAATGTATGTTTTGATTGTTTCAAACTTCCAGTAGCTTGCTTCTTCAGTTCTGCTGTCTTCTAGTTCTATGTTGATTTTTGATGACCCTATGTGGCTTAATATTGATTTTTGATCACTTGATGTGACTTAATGTTGATTTTTTATGATTTGATGTTGCTTAATATTGATTTTTTATGACTTGAAGTGGCTTAATGTTGATTTTTTATGATATAAGGTACATATTGTAGCATACTAAAAAATGTTAGAAAAGAGGGTAAATAAAAAATAACACTTGATATTGGCAATCAATATTGGTCCTCTAGGCACAAATGGATCAAGCAAAATGTCCCGTCCCTTGAGCTCTCTTCTCCTCTGTCGGCTCCTCCAGCAGGCCTGATTTCCCGTCTGTTTCTCTCGCATTCCTCCCTGCTGTCCCTCCGCTGGATGGAATTTCGTCACCTCCACCTTCCCTTTCCCCTGCCAAGTGCCAACCCTTCTTCTCCTTCTCATCTGGCCCCCTGGAATTCTCTGTTTGGTGTTGGCTCTGCTTCTCAATCTAATGGACTTCCACTTCATTTTGTCCCCCCCACCCTAGTTGGTTCTTCTAAGGTGGCCATTTGCCCTGCTGATTACCTGGAGTCTGAAGCTCATCTTTGGGAAAATTGCCTTGTGGGGAATTTCCTTGGCTCTTGACCACCTTTCCACCTGGTCAAGCAGTCTCTCTCCAAGCAATGGCATCCTCAAGGAATGCTGGACACGTTATTGCTGGACAATGGTTTTTTCATCTTCAAATTCTCCTCTTCGTTGGATAAGATTTGTGCCCTTGAAGGCGGTCCGTGGCTGGTGGGGAAGAAACCAGTCTTCTTGCGTCAATGGCATCGTCAGCTTCAACTCCGGCGTTTAGACCTTTCCTCCATTCCTCTGTGAGTTTCCCTCCCAGGGTTACCTCTTCACTATTGGTGCTCCGATGGACTTAGTACCCTTGGCTCTGTTCCTGGGAAGCCTTTATTTTTTTATGTGAGAACCAGGCGTAAGGATCGGCTGGCATATGCGTGGTTATGTGTTGAAGTCTCTGCGCATAAGCTCTACCTTCATCAAGGTGAATGAAGGAGATGCTTACTCCTTCGAGCAAGAGGTGCACTACGACTGAAAACCACCGCAGTGCTTGGTGTGAAAAGTTTTTGGCCACGACTCCCACCTTTGTTCCCCTTTGGCCAAGCCGGACGAAGCCCTAATTCTTCCAGATGCTACTACTGCTGCTCCTTGCCGTGATGCTGTACCGACTGTCCATCGCAGGCCTCCTACTCGATCTCCTTCTCGTGGTAGAACAAGAACCAGACTCCAGCACCTAAAGCAACGTTGGTCAGAAGAGCTCTGCGGCTACCTCTTAGGTCCTGTCGCAATCAATTCTGCCACCCTAGAATGATGGGCAGAATCGTTTCAGTCTTTTGTCGCCTGCTGAAGACTCTAAGATTATCTCTTGTCCCGAAAAGCTCCAATTTGAGGTTTCCCCTAAAACCAGATCGCGTATGTCTGAAAACCACTCTGTAGATGTTTCCATTCTGAGCTCTGAAAGACCCAATGTTGCTTCCAACACTTTAGCGCTGGCGACTTCTCAGTCAAATCCCTCTTTGTCCACTGAAGGTTGCAATTGGACTCTTCTCAACTTTTGCCTGCAAGAGATCCTTTTAACCCCTTGGTTTGTCCTGCCCCTGTTGACGCTATTTTGGTAGGCCCCTCTTCTTTTGGCACTACTACCTCTCCAGGTATTTGTGCTTCCTTCGTGGCATTGGACTCTTTTGACCTTGGGTTGATTTCTCTCCCCCTCCCCCCACTTCTAATTCCCCTTTACCTGTTCCATGTTCTGGGTCGGGTGACTTACCATCCAAAAACCATACACTTAACCCGGTGGTGACCCATTCTCTTAACCCGACTGAGAACCCTTCTCCTTCGCCCATTTCTCTTCTGTCTTCAACCCCCCGGGTAGCTCACAAGGTTCCCCTCGGTCCTTCCTCCCTGTCTGTTACCCCTCTTGGTAGTTCTTACCGTCGTCGTCACCATAGTGTTACTAGATCCAAGTCTGTCCTGGCTCGTCTTGATGAGTCTTCGCTGCCGCTTCTCCCCCTTTCCCAATGATTCACGGCCTCATCTAGAATAATCGAGGCCTGAATTGTGCCTCGAAGCACGCTGATGTTCGCTCCCGCCTTCGCTCCTCTCGATCCACCTTTTGCTGTCTTTTGGAAACTCACATTAAAGAGCAAAATTCTTCCAAAATCCAAAGCTCCATCGCCCTTGGCTGGTCCCTCCTCTCCAATTACTCTCACCATCCAAACGGTCGCATCTGGATCCTGTGGGATCCAAAAATTATCTCCATTACCTCTTTATCATCTTATTCCCAATTCTTGCATCTTTCTATCTCTGATTGCCTAGGTCATTTTTCTTGTTTTTTCTCTGTGGTTTATGCCTCTAACTGTCCTTCTCAAAGGACCTCCTTATGGACTAACCTCTCCTCCTTTGCAAAACTTGTTGGTTCTCAGCCTTGGGGATTGGGAGGTGACTTTAATGTCATCAGGTACTGCTCTGAAAAACAAGGGGGGGATAACTTGGACATGGAAGTTGTGGCTGCTTTTAATGATTGTATTGAGGGCATCGGTGTTAATGATCTTAGATGGTCGGGGTTCCCTTTTACTTGGAGCAACAAAAGAGCAAGGTCTAATCGCATTGCCTGTAAACTTGACCGAGTGTTGTTCAATGAAGAGTGGTTAGCTACCTTCCCTTCATCCAATGCCACCTTTGACAACCCTGATATCTCAGATCACTCCCCCATCTCCCTTTCCATCCATCCATCCATTTACCTCATTTGGCCTTAAACCTTTCAAGTACTTCGACATGTGGTCCTCTCATCACACCTTTCTGCCCCTTATCAAAGAAGCTTGGGATAAGCCAATTTATGTTTTCTCCAACCCTCTCATTGCTTTCTCAAGGAAGCTCAAAAATATCAAAGCTACTCTTAAGGATTGGAACCTCAAAACTTTTGGCAATATTTCTCTTCAAGTTGTGGATTGTAAAGACAAACTTGCCTCCATACAGACTCGGCTTCAGTTAGACCTTCTAAATGGCCAGCTAGTGGAAGAAGAGAAAGATACGACCTTGGAGCTCTCCTCCCTCCTTGCTCGGGAAGAAAGTTTTCTCAAGCAAAAATCCAGAATCAAATGGTTGGACCTGGGAGATTCAAATACAGCCTATTTCCATCGCTCTGTCAAAGCTAGAGTAAATGCAAACTCCATTACTCAGCTCTCTCACCCGGATGGCTCCATGGCCAATACTGTGAAGGATATTAAAGATATGGTAGTGCAGCATTTTGAAGGCATCTTCTGTGGTCCTCAAGGGGAATCTGATCCTTTGCCAAGTCCTCTGCTCAATAAGTTCATTGCTCCTGAATACTTTGTTTCCATGTGCTCCATTCCCAAAGAAGATGAAATTGTTGCAGCTATACATTCTCTCAAGGTGAATGGTGCTCCAGGGCCAGATGGCTTTAGTATGGGTTTCTTCTTAGCTACTTAGGACATCATCAAAAAGGATCTTATCACTGCCATTGAGAGCTTCTTCTTCAACCCTAGTCAGATCAAAGGTGTAAATCACACTTTCCTTTACCTCATCCCGAAAAAGGAAGGAGCTTCTGCTATGAATGACTTCAGGCCCATTGCCCTCTGCAACCTTCTATATAAGTTCATTGCCAAGATTCTAGCTCGAAGACTTAAGAATGTGGTAGACCTCATTGTCAGCAACAACCAATCGGCCTTCATTCCTTGTAGGAATATTTCTGACAATATTCTCCTTTGCAATGATATTGTCAGAGGTATTGATAGGAAAAATCATGCCCCAACTATTTTCCATAAGATTGACATCCACAAGGCGTTTGATTCTTTGAGATGTGATTTTATTACTCAAGTTATGACTAAGATGGGGTTTCCTTTGGTCTTTGTCAACTGGATTAGCTCTTGCATCTCTTCTCCAAAGTTCTCAGTCTTGGTCAATGGTAGTCTGGCATGTTATTTTGGAGCTACTGTGGGGATTCGTCAAGGCTGCCCTCTTTCCCCTTATTTGTTCACTTTGGCAATGGAAGTCCTCTCTAGAAAAATCCAAATTAGTACTGATCAGCTGCACATCTCTCCTATGCCCAAGTGTAAAGCTCTCAAGCTTACTCACTTGGCTTTTGTTGATGACTTGATGATATTCTCAAAGGCTTTGATTGCCTCGCTTAAAGTATTATGTCCCATCTCCAGGACTTCCATGAGCTTTCAGGCCTCCGCATCAATCCCTCTAAGTCTTTGCTTTTCTTTGATGGGGTTTCAGAGTTGGACAAAATTGCATTCCTTGACAAGTCTGGCTTTCTTGAGGGGCAGCTGCCTGTCAAGTATTTGGGTCTCCCTTTGATTCCTACTAGGCTCTCTGCTCACCATTGTACCCCAATGTTGGACCTCATTCGGAAAAGACTTCAACTGTGGAAAGGCAAGCTCTTCTCCTATGCAGGCAGGTTGGTTCTTATCAAATCAGTCTTGGAGGCATTTTACATCTACTGGTCTGGCATTTATGGTTTGCCTCAATCAACTATCAGGTCCCTTGAGTCCCTTTTAGCCTCTTTCCTTTGGAAGGGCTATGAATCCTCTAGATTCCTCCATCCTCTTAGCTGGGCTGCAGTATGTCTCCCCAAGAAGGAAGGTGGTTTAGGCATCAGAAGAATCAAAGATGTGAACTCTGCTGGTATCATCAAGCTTATCTGGAAGATTGTCTCTAAGAAGAAAAGCATCTGGGTTGATTGGATATATTCAGGTCTTCTTCGGCATGACTCTATTTGGACTGCCTCAGTCTTATCTGACGCCTCTTGGGTTTGGCGCAAAATTCTTGCTAGCTGGCACCTAGTTCTTTAGGCTATTCATACTCAGAATGGTGATGGCCTCTCCTCCTACCTTTGGTTCGACCATTGGCATCCAAAAGGGATTTTGCTTCACTTGGTCACCCCGAGGGCTATTTATGCTTCTGGCCTCCATAGGCTCTCCTTGGTTGCCGATATCCTGGATCACACTTGTTGGGCCCCTCCTCACTCCTCCTCCTCATCTTTAAACCTTCTTTGGAATGATCTCCTCTCCATTCCTAGAAGGCTTGTGTCTAGAGGTGATTACATTACTTGGTCGTCTTTCAACTGCAGTTCCTTCTCCTCTAAAGCAGCTTGGAATCTCATTCGATCAAATGGCTCTGTGGTTCCTTGGCGGAAGCTTCTTTGGTTCAAGCATCACATTCCTCGGCACTGCTTCACAGCTTGGAGAGTCTTCACCAATTGCCTCCCAACCCAGGATTTTCTTTGCAGCCGTCCGATCTCTGTTCCTTCTGCTTGCAGCCTCTGTTGGAATAATGTTGAAGACCTGAATCACCTATTCTTTGATTGCCCTACATCAGCTGCCATTTGGAAGGGCATTCTCAACAAATGCTGGCCTGCCCAAAGAAGAATTTTGCCTTTCTCTAGAGAGTGGATCTGGATTGATATGACATATGCTGGTTCCTCTATTTGTGAATTGTGACTCAGTTGGGAAGATGGTTTTTTGTGCAGCCGTTAATCATATTTGGATGGAGCGCAATATCAAGAAATGGACCTCCAATTCTCGATCTTACCGGATGATTTGGGATTCCATTTCTTTTGAAGTTAAAGCAAAGTTATCACTTGCTCCCCCCTCCTTTTGTTCAGACTCCCCAAGGAACAGGCTCATTGTTGATTCCTAGGGTCTCTCTAATGTATCTTTTGTTGCTCCAGCCCCTTAGCCTTTGCTTTGGCTGGCTGTTTTCATTTTTCTCTCTTTCTTTCTCCCTTTGGGGCTCTTTGTATTTTTTTCCTCCTTTGCTAATGAAATTTTTTATTCACCCAAAAAAAAAAAAATTAAATAACACTTAGGCGCCTTCATCGCCTAAGCACTTAGGCACCCCTCCACCGCCTTAGGTCGCCTTACCGCCTTGACAACTATGAAGAATCCTAATCCAGCCTAACTAAAACACTTAATAACAATTAAAATAAAGAAATAAAGATACTTAACTAACTAATCTCGTATGCCTAGCCTCTACCCATATTATAGGCCCATTAAAGTGGCCCTTTACAAAGAAAACACATGGGTTCAAAGGCCCAACATACATAACCCATCCCAAGGCTTATTTCCAATAAAATAAGCCCACTTATGTGATTTATCTGCATCAATTCTCCTGGTATTGAGAAAAACTCGCCCTCAAGCTTTATAAAAAGAGAGAATCAGCACCACTTGTTTGACATCCACAATCATCGGCTTTGATGAGTCGATGATCCAGCTCATCTCACAATCAACCGACACGATCCCTTGTGATCATTAGCAAGGTTCTAAAACTCGGTTTCGACCCTGGTTTTGACCAGCCAGAAACCGAGATATGGTCGAAACTGGTCAAATCCAGGGATTTTTTTCCTGGCCAACTCGAGGTGGTGGTTTCAAGGCCCAGAAATGGTTTTTTTATGAGTTTTTATACAACCTATTTTTGACATTCTAAACACAATGCATGAACTGTTTTCACCAAAAAAACACTCAAAATGGTGCTTATTTATGCCAAATATCATGTGAGTAAATGTTTTTATACTTAAGATATTATTCATAATAAGGAACTACCCCTTATTTGAATCCAATAAAAATAGTTAAAAAATCAAATTCCAAAAGGATAAAAATTCAACCCCCCCCCCCCCCCAATTCAAGAACAAAACTAGGGTTTCGGCAGTAGGTGCAATCAAATTTACAGTGTCTTCCTCTATGTCAAAATCGCTCTGAATGAAAATATTTTTTTCGACATAAAAAAAAATGAATATTTTACCGCACTTTTGGTATTTAGCAATGTTTTACCATATTAAGATTTATGGAATTTATAGATTTGAGAAAAACCCCAGCATTTAAAAGTTGAAAATTGCACCTACCACCGGAAAACCAATTTTTGTTCTTGAACGAGGGGGTTGGCTTTTTATCCTTTTGGAATTTGATTTCTTAACTAAATTTATTGTATCCAATAGGGGGGTATTTGCTTATTTATGAATAATATCTTAAGTAAATTAAATGATATTTGGCATAAATAAGTGTCTGTAATGTAAAACTAAAACTAGGTCAGATTTGGTCCCAAAATAAACCCACAATAGCCAATGAACAAACCCAAGTATAAAGGTATTAGCCACACAGGATCAGAAATATAGGATGGTGCTGGAACTCTGGTTTCAGCCAGCAGAATGAGCCAATATCAAGATCGAGTTCAAGTCTGGACCAGCACAGGTCACTCCCAAAATTGGGGTCAATTTGAATGGCTAGAAACAGTCACAGAGAAAAATCACCAAATTAGAAAGTAGGGACTTTGCTGTAGAAACCAAACCAGTCAGTAACTTGGTCCAATACTTGGATAGAGTGGAGGTCCTATGGAGGTGATCCTTTGCTGAAAATTTTGTTCAATTCTGATGGCAGAATTGGGAGTTGCAGGGGTATCATCAAAAGAGAAGGTTTGGCTGGAACTTGCAAACCAGTGGGAGTCTGTCCTGGTTTCTAGCCTGGTTTTTGGCATAAATAAGTGTTTGTCCTGGTTTCGAGCCAGATTTCCTCAAGTTTCAATGGGCATTAGTGTTGAAATTTACGAAATTATCAACATCTCGGTCGAAACTTGTCGAGTTGAGGGATCTTTTAAAGTCACAGATTACCTCGTCTCGGTTTCGCAAATCTCAGTTTTGACCGAGATTTAGAACCATGGTCATTAGAAAACGACATCCCTCCAATTGGAATCTGATCGTGGGGTTTCACAATTGTAATCGGACTGTCAATCAACTCCTCAACTAACTAGGAAACTGACTCAAAATAGGACTGGACTTCTAGAATCCTAATCCACCAAACTAAAACACTTAATAACAATTAAAATAAAGAAATAAAGATACTTAACTAACTAATATCGTATGCCTAGCCTCTATCTATATTATAGGCCCATTAAAGTGGCCCATTACAAAGAAAACACATAGATTCAAAGGCCCAACACATACATAACCCATCCCAAGGCTTATTTCCAATAAAATAAGCCCACTTATGTGATTTATCTGCATCACCCCCCTCCCCCCTAACAGGTTTCATTACGCTAGATCCCAAAAATGTGCACTGTCGATGGAAGCAGAAAAAAGAGACTGACAGGCCATTCAACATTTCCCCTCAAAGAGATTGCTAGGATACAATACAAAATGTAAAATATATATGCAGCTTCTAAGACCACCTCAACCAGAAGTTTCTGAAAGGTAATGTTTAATATTTCAGACATGGAAGGTATACTCTAACAGAATATTCTAGAAGACATATCATTGCAGGTTACACTCATTCTATTAAAACATCACAGCTTAACAGCCTATCCAATAAGCAGTTAAGTTGTAAACTGCAAAATTAATTAGAGAAGCAGAGCAGGGAAGAGAAAGCAACTCTTCAGCAAGGCCGTAAGGAACAAAAACATGGAACTCTTGACTACATGAAGAAAGATGCTTGTAAAATTTATATTTCTTTTATTTTGTAAATCTTTTAACCACCCATCTTACACACACACAGAGACAAGAGAATCATAAGAACTAGTTCTCTTACATTATAATATCATCTCTAAATAGAAGTTGGTAGTACAAAAACATCCCATGTTATGAGCAACAAAACAAAAGAAATAAAGACCACAATTCAAATTAATAATTCACCAAAGTAAAAGAATCCTGATGACACAATCGATAGTAGAAACAAACTATGGCAGGCCACTTGCATTAAAAAACAATCTGGCATAAACAGAAATGGGAAGAAATAAACCTGATGCAAACCTTGCAAATGTGACATAAGAACTTTCTTCAAAAGGAAGAAACACCAATCTCACAACTAAACTACCTGAAAAAAGAAATGAAAAGACTCATTTAAGAAAACTAATGAAATAAAAAGGTAGGGATGTGAATTTTAGTTAATAGGATCCATTTCAAGAAGAAGATGGTGAAAGGAAATTTACTTCTATTAAGCCCATAAGATTTAGGCGAGTACTAACCTAATTTGTCTACAAGTCCATACACAGCCTGGTTGTAGGGTGTATCCAACCATACAAGTATCATCTTTTCCCCTTCCTGAAGGAGCAACTTCCAGAAGGATTGACCAGTAAACAATATACACATATTTTTAAGCTGCTGGTCGTAATCTGACATCTTTCCTTTTCTGCATTCAGAATATATGCCAGTTGATCAAGTCTGTTGTAATATATATATATATACACTTCAGGGTGAACAATAAAAGAATCAAATGAGAAATTAAATTTAGGGAAAGTATCTAAAAGAGCCCCTCACAGAAAGGACCTCATCCCAAATAAGCATTGATCATCTTTAAATATGAAATAAGAAGAGGACAAAACCCTATCTGCCACATCCCTACCATAGATTTTATTTGCTAACCTAAGCAAACTGAATCAGACAAGTATATCCTCAAAAAAGGAATTTAGGAATCTTTTTCACTTGGACGGTCTAACAACTAGACAATATTTGAAAAAAAAAAAAGGAGAGAAAGAAAGAAAGAGATTTCCAATAAGCATATTTGAGAAGCTTGAAATATGAATTTAGGCAAGGTTTTAAGTATCCTTCCATATCCGCTGATACTAACCAATACGTATCGAATCTTTAAGGTACCAATACAATACCTAAAAAAATTGGTATTAGTATATGCAAGAAACCTCATCCTTTATATAAAATCGATTGAATGCACTTGTCTCTTCGTACTTTGTTCTCCTTTTTATACATGATATATGTTCCATATTACTTATTTATAGTGTTTTATGTTTCAAAACTGTATTTTGCATATACCCTAAGCATTTCCATATGTTTCTTGACCATTTCCACATGTATCTAGCGTATCTTGCATCTCTAAGATAAGATACGGTATGTCTCTTAAATCACCCTTCCAATATGATACCCAATACCGATACTTTAAACCTCGAATTTAGGGGTATTTTATCATATCTACACATTCCAGCAATCAGAAAGTTGTGAGAAAGGATGAAAGATAGGTTCTGCCTTCATGGCTTTAACAGATACAAGAATTACAAACTGAACTTTTTGGATAATATTCTTTGTTTTGAGCAAGCATTTAAAATTTAAGAGGGAGGGAGGAGTCTCAGAGAATAATGGGACTCCAAAAGAGGAGGTAGGAGCATAGAGAATAAGATGTACTAATAGCACATACAAGGGTCAATTTTACTTGGATTAATATAGGGGTGGGGGGAATGCATCTGAAGCATATAGCTCTCCAGGAGTGCCAAGAGAAAGATATACACCTCCATTTACTCTTTGATGCTCAATGTAACAATAAGATGAGAAATCTTAAAATAAAAAATTAAACGAACTATGACTGGTAACCAAACTTGAAGTTTTATCTACTTTTGAGTTATGTAATCTTTTGTGCCTTTTACTTTCTTCATTATAAACTAAAGCACCATCATGTATTGGATGGCCAATCTAAAAGCATCCACATAATTATTGAAATGAGTATTTTATAAATAGATATATACCTGAAGGGGAAAAGGTCAGAACTTCTCACCAGGCGAGTGAGAAAAAAATAGCCCCAATATCCTAAGAACACACAAGCTCCATATGTAGTCTGTGACACTGCAAATACAATCACTTTTTCCTGTAAAAAGATGGATTAATCACTGTTAAACAGAAGCTATATATAAATGTTAGAGCAAACACTAACCAAAGCACGAAAAGAAACAAGAACAGAGCAAGATGACACAGAGATATAACGTGGTTCACACACCAGTATGGTGTGCTACATCCACGGGCGAAGGTGAAGCTGTTTCACTATGTAAATCAAAGAAAGTTACAATGGAGAACTCTCAAGAACACCCAAAATGGCGCTGCTGCTCTCACCCTAAAACCCTAAAACGAAAACCCCCAAATCTTACTCTCTTTACAATAAAGCGGGTAAAGAACATAAATACTCCTCTATCAGCCCAAGCCCTCCGCTATCATCTGAGATCTCAGAAAAAGTTCCATTCAGGTCGCCACCAAAAATGTCAAAGCGGGTCATTCTTCGAAACGGGTCCAAGAATTCGAGACATACATAACAATAAATAAGATCAATGAGCCATCAGAAGAAAATGCAAACTGTTTCAACCAACCTACATAAAAACAAATTAAAAACAAGGTCTACCAACAACATGAAAGGAAATATTCCTCTAGGTCACGGGGTTTATGAACTCCTCTAGCTGATGCTGCAATTGAAGGAGCTGGTCTTTATTATGCAAGGACCAATGAGTTCATACTGGCGAACAATAAAACCACTGTTAGTATGGGCTACAACCATGGTTTATAGTATCGACCGATATGTATCGGTATCGGTCGATACCGATACGTCTCCTTTTTTTTTAAATGAACTGTCTCGAATTGTATCAAATGTATCGACCGATATGGACCGATACGATACAATACGACCGATACGTATCGATACCATCGATACGTCCAGTAAAGGATTCTGTGGGTGGTTTAATACGTACCTATATATTCCATAAAAAAAGCCATTTCCACTCACAGACTCGATACAACTCCTAATGTAACGAAAAAATGAAGGAAAACTCTAAACCAAGAGTCTAAAATCTTGCATTTAATCTTGGTTTTCACACTTTTAAACTAAAAAACGAATCAAGGAGTTCTACAACATAATCCTTTGCACCATCCAATACTCTTCATGGCTATAGATGACTACAATATGTAAGAAACCTCATCTTTTATAACAATTTCAATTTAATGCACTTGTTTGGTTATACATTATTCACCATTTTAGTGTTTATACATGACACTTATTATATATTGCTTATTTATATTGTTTTTTGTTCCAAAAATATATTTCCATGTGTATCTTGACCATTGCTATGCGTATTTGTATTATTCGATACGTATCTCCGAAACGATACGATACGATATGTCTCTTAAAATCACCCGACCGATACAATACCCGATACCGATACTTTAAACCTTGGCTACAACCCTGTGGAACATGGCATTACTTAATCAAGGAGAAGCTGAATTATAGACATGTTAGACCTCACATGCAAAGACTACAGACCAGCAGGTCAGTATCTAAACAGAACTATATAAATCACATTTTCATGGCATCTTAGGCAAGCTGTGCATGTTTAACACATGCACTAGCTCAAGAAAAGAATTGAAAAACTCAAAAAGATTCATGTATCTCATTGGGGAGCAATGCAGATGTTTAGTAACAATTTTATCACCTCAAAAAAATATATATTACCTCCATTGGTTTCACTTACCAAGGAAATGAGTCTGAGAAATAATTTATTTGATTGATTCATGTAAAAGTGTAAAACACATAATGGATCAAAAAAGTCTACATAGGATACCATTTATGGGTTACAAGTTTAGTGCCTTAATGGGCTTACAGAAATAAGCATATAAGGTCCTGAATATGGAAATAAACAAGTAACACAAACTCATAGAAACTAATCCAAATTTGGAATAAAAAAATCATTTAGAATTTGCTCAGGCCCAATCCCTTGTTGTTCATGGAGCAATGAAACCAACAGTAGAATAAGAACTTGTTAGCAGAACAAATTAGGGCTGTAATGCTTGATTAATCTAATGACCACCCCAAGCCTCTTATTTATAATGAATGAAAGAAAGTACATAGGACAAAAATAACCCTACTGTAGCCCTAAAATAAACCCTCAAGTTGGAGCATAAAATAAACCCTAAAAAGACCAGAATACCCCCACAGTATTCTGGTGTACATAATTCAACACTCCCCCTCAAGTTGGAGCATAGATGTCAAACATGCCCAACTTGACTAAAATAGGATGAAACAATCTGCTTGGCAGTCCCTTAGTGAAAATATCGGCTAGCTGGTCACCAGACTTCACAAACGGAACACAAACCAGTCCTCCTTCCAACTTCTCCTTGATAAAATGCATGTCAATATCAACATGCTTGGTACGATCATGTTGTACTGGATTATAAGACATGTTGATTGATGCCTTGTTATTACAATACAGCATCATAGGAAGACGAACAGGAACACCAAGGTCTTGTAGTAAACCCTTGAGCCATAACAACTCACATATATCTTGCGCTATAGCACGGAATTCTGCTTCAACACTAGAACAAGCTACCACATTCTGCTTCTTGCTGCACCAAGTGAAAAGATTCCCACCTACAAAGGTGTAATACCCAGAGATAGACTTTCTGTCAGGAGAACCAGCCTAATCAGCATCTGTATAGGCTTGTATCCGCTGATGATCGTGAGGAGACAGAAGAATCCCTTTCCTTGGAGCTGACTTCAAGTAACGAAGAATACGAAGAACAGCCCTCCATATGAGAAGAGTAAGAGTCATGCATAAACTGACTCACAAGACTCACCGCTATAGCAATGTTAGGACGCGTATGCGAAAGATAAATCAACTTCCCTACCAAACGCTAATACCGACCCGGCCCTTATCAACAGGTTCACCCTCCTCATTGAGCCGCACATTAGCATCCATAGGTGTATCAGAAGGATGACATCCTCCAGTCTCAGACAATAAATCCAGAATATACCTCCTTTGAGAGAAAAAGATGCCCATTGAAGATCTAGCAACTTCAATCCCAAGGAAGTACCTTAGTTTTCCCAGATCCTTAATTTCGAACTCTTGTCCAAGAAAGCTCTTCAGCCGACTGACTTCATCACCATCATTTCCGGTTACCACAATGTCATCAACATAGACTATGAGAATGGTGATCTTAACTCTTTTGATAAACAAAGTATGGTCAATATTACTCTATTATAACCCACAGAAATCATAGCCTTGTGAAACCTGCCAAACCATGCTTGAGGTAACTGCTTCAACCCATAAAGTGCACGCTTCAATTTGCAAACCTTGCCTTGGGTTTTGCCACATAAGAAACTTGGTGGAATATCCATGTATACCTCCTCATCAAGTTCTCCATTGAGAAAGGCATTCTTCACATCCAATTGTTGCAGATCCCATCCTAGATTTATGGCACAAGACAACAACACTCTTAAAGTGTTCAATTTTGTAACTGGTGCAAAGGTCTCCTGATAATCAATCCCATATGTCTGAGTGAACCACTTTGCCACAAATCGTGCTTATATCTACCCACAGTGCCATCTACCTTCTGTTTTACCATAAGCACTCACTTACATCCAACTAGTCTTTTTCCTGAGGAAGAAACACAAGATTCCATGTATCATTTTTTTGTAAGGCTTTCATTTCTTCCGTCATTGCTGCCTTCTACTTTCCATCTGCTAAGGCTTCCTGCCAATTCTAAGGAACATGAACAGAAGAAGAAGAAGAAACAAATGCACGAAAAAAATGGAGAAAGAGAGTTATAGGAGACAACATGAGAATATGAGATATGGGGTGCTGAGTACAAGCCCCGGTACCTTTGCGAAGAGCAATAGGTAACTCAGGAGAAGGGGTCTTACCAGATGCAGAAGTAAGCTCTGGATCCAAGGTTGGTAACTGGATGGGTACTAGTGCTACAGTGGATTGAAGATGCTTGCTTCTGGTACGGCTTTTCTGATAGACTCTAGGATTAGAAACATCAATTCTCCTCTGAAACTCACCA
Organism: Telopea speciosissima; assembly: GCF_018873765.1. Taxonomy (NCBI): domain Eukaryota; kingdom Viridiplantae; phylum Streptophyta; class Magnoliopsida; order Proteales; family Proteaceae; genus Telopea; species Telopea speciosissima. The sequence goes on along the minus strand of NC_057916.1, from coordinate 69,135,356 downwards.
ATAGTTTTTTGAACTGGAGTGAGCTCATCACCATAATCCATAGGCTTCCCCTATATAGGATCCCCTTCACCCGAGGCAGAGGGAGGGGTAGGAGCAGGCGGAGCAGGAGGATCACTATGAACAATATGAACAAACTCAGGTTGGGCATACAGAAGAGGAGCCTCAAGAGTCAATACATCTTCACTAAAACTCTCCCCTTGAAGAGATGGTGATGAATAATAATAAAGGTTTTCATGGAAAATAACATCCATACTCACCATAGTTCGTCTGGTGGGAAGATAGTAACACTTGTATCCTTTTTGGGTTGCAGAGTAACCCAAAAAGATGCAACGGAGCCCACTGGGCTCAAGCTTACTAGGGGATCGAGTATCCCTAACATAACAGACACAACCATTTACCTTAAGGGGAACCACAAAGGAGTAGGAACCATGTAAAAACTCAGCTGGGGTACGAGAGTTAAGGACCCGAGTAGGCATCCTATTAATAAGGTAGGTTGCAGTGAGGAAGGCCCCAAGAGTATGTGGGGTATATTGGTTAACCAAGTTATTTAACAAGATTATGATCACAAGGAAGATGTTAGATGATTGGAGGAGAAGCATTGTAGTTTCGGTCTACAAAAATAAGGGTGATGTCCAAAGCTGCAATAACTATAGAAGCATAAAACTAATGAGTCATACTATGAAACTTTAGGAGAAGTTTATTGAAGTCCGGTTGAGAAGAGAGACTCAAATCTCGAAGAATCAATTTGGTTTTATGCCAGGTAGATCCATGACAAAAGCTATCTACCTACTGAGGATGCTTATGGAAAGATGTACAGCTTGCAAGAAGGATCTCCATATGGTCTTTATTGATCTGGAGAAAGCCTATGACAGAGTCCCAAGAGATTTAATCCAACATGTTCTTGCAAAGAGGAGTGTCGAGTAAGTATATAGAGGTAATTAAAGATATATATGAGGGTGTGGTGACTAGTGTGAGATCTGTGGGAGGCCAGGGCAAGGAATTCCCAAAAACATCCAAGACGAGGTGTCATGGTGTATGCTCTTCGCAGATGATATCGTATTGGTGGATGAGATAAAAGCAGGGATTAATGCTAAGTTAGAGTTGTGGAGATCGACCTTGGAAACAATAGGCTTTAAGATTAGTAGATCAAAGACGGAGTATATGATGTGTAACTTTAGTCACACTATGATGGATGATGACATGGTGAAAATTGAGAAGAGAGAGATACCGCCAAGTGACTATTTCAGATATCTGGTATCTATCATACACAAAGAAGGTGACATAGATGATGATGTTTCACGAAGAATTAAAGTGGGATGGATGAAATGGAGAACTGCGACCGGAGTACTGTGTGAACGACACATTCTTTTAAAGATTAAAGGAAAGTTCTACAGGACTGTTGTCCGACCTGCCATGATGTATGGGGCGGAATGTTGGGCAGTTAAGAAGTGCCATGAAGCGAAGTTATGTGTTACAGAGATGAGGATGTTAAGATGGATGTGCGGCAAAACTGGGAAGGATAAAGTAAGGAACGGACGTATTAGAGCTGATGTGGGCGTTGCCCTGATCAGTGACAAGCTCCGAAAATGTAGTCTGGGGTGGTTTAGCCATGTACAACGGAGGCTTGGGGACGCCCCAGTAAGGAGAAGTGATCTAATGCCGATTAAAGGAGCTAAAAGAGCTAGGGGCAGGCGTAAAATGACCATAGGTGAGGTTGTGAAGAATGACTTGCATAGTCTGGATCTGGTGCCAAGTATGACCTCAAACAGATCTTCTTGGAGGGCAAAGATCCACGTTATCGACACCATGTACCTGAGATTTTCCTGATTTTCTGGGCTATCCTCTTTCTTCTTACTTTCATTTTTCATTTTTCATTTTTCATTTCCCATTACTCACTTCTCTTATCCAATTTCTTCATTTTTATTCTTCATTCCTCTTACTTTCCTTTTCCCTTTGTGAAGACCTCAATTTTCTCGACTTTATTTTGAATGTTTCCATGTATCTAACCCCATTTAGTTGGGATACGGCTGAGTTGTTATTGTTGCAGTGAGGACAGCATCCCCCCAATATTGGGCGGGAACCTGGCAACCAAACATAAGGGCTTGAGCCACGTCCAATAAGTGGCGATTTTTCCTTTTGGCCACTCCATTCTGGGCTAGGGTATCGACACAACTTGTCTGGTGTATGATTCCATGGGCAGCTAGGTTTTGTTGGAACTGACCTTCCAAATATTCTTTGCCATTGTCACTCCTCAAGATTTTGAGGGTGGTATTGAACTGGGTCTGAACCAGTTTATAAAAATGCTGAAAACATGAAAAAACCTCACTTTTAGTGTGCATCATATACACCCATGTATTCCTAGAGTGATAATCTATAAAGGAGACAAACCAATGATGGCCAGAAAGAGAAGTTTTACAACTAAGACCCCACACATCAGTATGAACCATATGAAAAAGAGAAAGACTTCTTTTATTGGAAACTGAATAAGATGAACGAGTCTGTTTGGCCAGAACACAGGCCTCACAAAAGAATTCTTCCTTATTACATTGCTTAACTAATGTTGGAAATAAATGAGATAGAGTTCCGAAGGGGGGGTGACCTAATCGATAATTCCATTTCTGTAATTCAAAGGAGACCAAGGAATTCTGATATAGTTGAGAGGGTAATGCAGCCGGAGGACGACAACCATCATCAAGCAGGTACAATCCACCATGCACTCTACCACATTCAATCATCTTCCCCGTTACCAGATCTTGAAAACACAATGGGACGAAAAAAAAAGTTACTTTGCAATTCAAATCTCTAGTAAGACTACTAATGGAAAGAAGATTAGTAGTAAAGTTAGGAATGTGAAAACTAAAGATAAAGTAATAGAAGGGGAGAAACTAATGGAACCCTTTCCAAAGACAGATGAGAGGGAACCATCGGCTACTCTGACTTTGTCCTTGCCAAAAGTGGGAGAATATCTATAGAATAGGCTGGAGGAGACAGTCATATGATCAGTGGCACCGGAGTCTATAATCCATCGACTAGAAACTACTGATGCACAGTGACCAGCAAACGAAATACCTGAACGGGCAAAATTGGAACCTGATGGGATGGAAGAATTGGCAGGAGTCGATATAGTAGATGCAGCAGAAGCCTTTAACATACAATATGACTTTAATTAAGGAATTTCGAGGTGGCTTAATGGCAGATTCTGGAGTAGCACAAAACATGAAAGATGTAGAGCTTTGAGTCCTCTTTCAGGTGGTGCAAGTCTCAAGTCATTCCGGTATCGGATGAGGGAGATATAATTAATTTCTCAACGATGCACAGAGATGGCCAAACTGAGTGGTTCAAGCAAGGACGAATTTTGAACTTGGGTTTCTTACTATTTAATGTGCAATTAGGGCTTTAGTCTCTAACTCTTCCAAGTGCACAAAGAGAGAAATGTGAGGAGAGAGACACCTCAAGGAGAGAAGAGGAGAGAGAGATTCAATAGGTGGAAACCTTGATTTCCCGCTTCATGTTCCTTCGATGGCGTCAAGCTTTCTTGTGAAGCTTTGGTTAAGTGCCTTCAAGAGACATCACACAAATTTGTAAAGAAAGGAGAGGAAGGAAAAGAAGAGGAGTGCAACCGTGATTGGAGACGTCCGATCTTCAGCATCTCCGGAGGTTACCCAGTGACATAGGTAACCAGTTTGACAAATCCCTAGTTTATTGTATTTCACAATACGCTAGATATTTGTGAAAATACACATAAGAATACTAGTGATGTATTTGGGTGAGATTTGCATTTGATTGAGCTTGTAATTATGGCAACATTATAAGCTCATTGTTCTTTATATTTTAGGTGTCTAGTGGGGACTGGACAAAGAGATGTTGTAGCACCTTCACAGTAGGTTAGATGTTTGTGAAAATGCCTATTGAATACTAATGATGTATTTTGGTGGGATTTGCATTTGACTGAGCTTGTAATTGAGCCAACATTATAAGCCCATTGTTCTTTGTATTTTGGGTGTCCAGTGGGGGCAGGACAAAGAGGTGTTGTAGCACCTTCACAATTGTGACTGTAAATTGGGATTGTAGCCCTAGCCTTTGTTGTAGCAAGAGGGGAAGCAGGAGTGGGTGCTAATGGATCGTTGTAGCGACCAAAATCTAAGTAGAGTATTGAGCAATATACAAAACCTGATCAGGGCACTGCTCCGTGGATGTAGGCACACTGCCGAACCACGTTAAATCTTGTGTTACTATGATGTGTGGTTGCAAGGATATATTGGAACGTATTTTCTACAAGATAGGTGTGCACACCGAGTAGACCTTGCCAAAGGGTTGTGTGTGCCTCTGGTTGAGAGGCAAGGTGTGTAGCACGACTGATTATGTGTAATTGGTAAAAAGCCAGCGCCAACCAATCTGGTTTTGGGAGATGTAAGTGTGTGCTTGACTGAGGGTTGTCAGACATAGTAGTTGAGTAACTGTGACTCCAACGAGTGAGTTAGAAATGAGTGAGTTGAGGTTGATTTTTCAACCCTCTCTCTCTCTCTCATACAGAGAGCATTGGGACCAACATTCTGAAACCGCAGGCTGTGTGAAGCCCTAATTCTAGCCACAGGGTGGGGTCTTCTACTCCTTCCTTGGGTACTACAGTGGATTCTCAATAACAGGTAGTGGAGCTTCTTCAGAAAATAACCCCATCCTCAAAAAAGGGTAGAGACTGTGAATGTAACAGAAAGAAAGCATGTATTTAGCCATTTAACAAGTCCCCTTAGCATATTTGACATAGCATTATAATGGGATTCATCTTGCTTGTTGTACTCCACAAGCGGAAAAGAGTCAAGGGGACATGAATGTGAAAGATTAGAAAACTTCGAACACCCTCCCCTGTTGAACTTTCTATCTCTCTCAGTCAGGGACAAAGCTTAAGATCTTTTGGTAACGGAAATCTTATCCTCTTGCAGATCATTGCACCTTTTTTTTTTTTTTTTTTTGGGGGGGGGGGGGGGGGGCGCTGGGTTGGGGAACAGAAGATTATGGCATTCTAATTGGTGACATGCAAAAATAAATATTTTCAAATAGTAGACAGTACACTGCACACCATTCCCAGTATCCAATAATAGTATAAATCAGTTTGACAACCAAATGCTTCAAGCTTACCATATTAGTCTGCTTGACAATGAGGAAGTAGGTTGTCATGCAACGCGAAAGAGTTGCCACAGTTTCAACCATTAGACGCAATTCAAGGAGTAGCAAATTCTGTGAAAGAATGTATAAGGGTTCTGCCAGTAGCTCTAATATGCATGCAAATCCTGCCATATAAAATCCATAATAGATCACATTTAGCAACTTTCTTGGACCTCAGAATAAAAACATGCAACTGTACCCTAGAATGCACCAAAGTGCATAAAGAAAAGAGGACGGGGGCTTAACACAGACATAAGACAGGAAGTACCATGAATCAAGATAGCTTGTCCATAGGAATCAGTGAAGTTTAGTGTCTGCCACCAGAAGACAGCTATGCATGCTACAAATGTAAAAAGTAATCCAATTGGGAAAGTCATCCATGCTACTTCCAATAGCTTTGCAGCATTTACTCCCATTTGTGCACCATCACTGAAAGAAAAGAGTTGTATCTTTTAAATGGTATATAGTAGCGCACACATATGGATAAATTTAAAAATATATTAATAGTTTTTATAAAGAGACTAGCAGAGCAAATGATAATGCAGCATAGGAAAGTACAAGCTGCCCAATGTCTCCCACCTAGCAAATATGTTAGAATAAGAATCAATTGAACCAGATGCTCAAAAACATCAGCACTATCACAGTTCTCGTGTGGTGACAAAAAGGTTAAAAAAATGGTCTAGAAAAGGTCTCTTTGTCCAGTATCTATGATCAAACAACAAGGTTGAATATGAACTAAGAGCCAATCCTATCAGCCCAGTCAAGTGGCAGTTCAAGTGTACACACAAATGTGCCAAATGAATTACCATTCAATTACGGGTTTTAGTAAATGTGGACCAAGTGCAACAAGTAGACCACTAACTACCAAAATCCATGATGATAGGGTAAGACATATGTATAACAATTGCACTGAGAGAAGAAATAAAATAAGTGAACTAAACCAAAAGCAATAGCCAGAAGTAACTATACGAAACATGTCTGAACCAAAACTGTCAGAAAACCAACAAGCAGAAATAAATGGCATTGCCACCTGAAAAAGTAGATATACATAATCACATAAATATATGAAGAAAGAAATTACCATCTAATATCTGCCCTCATGCATGCTCGCCGAAAGCCCTCCCTACTTAGAAACAAGATAGACGTGACAAAAAGATGAAATTGTACTGCATAAACCTGCATGTCATAAGGACCCAAATAAACAGGAGAGAAAAACCAAGAAAATCAATAGAAAGACGATTTTTAGGGAAAATATAACATTTGGGTAGGAAGTCACAAGTATACATCAGAGTATTCCATATAACCACTCAAAAATATTCGTATAAGGAAGCCAAGATAGGTTGAATTAATTAGATGACTTTGCCTCAAGACAGCGTAGTCCATTAGGGTTGCATCAATAAAAAAACTTACAAGCGGAGGGGAGGGAAAGTAACCAATGAATAATAATGTATGTCCATTGTTTAGTTACAGTAAACATTACTAGTCAAGACTAGTAAGTTGTTGAATACCACAACATGACCAACCACCACTGATATTCCCAAGACTACAAGAAACTCACCCAGTCCAATAGTTTAACGAGTCAAAATAAAGCCTAAATTGACATTAATCAACACTGAGCGACATGTCAGGCTACTTCGCAGTTCCCACAGTGCAAATTAAAGAATTCTCATGTTTTGCTCAAACTGAAATGAAATACTGAACTGTAATTGTACTTTCAAACCAACAAAGGGAGGGGGGAGAGAAAAAGGACCTGAATTTGTACTGATATAGATACATTGCAGGGATAGAAATAAATAAACCAAATCACTAATAAACAGAATGAGAAGTAACAGAAAGATTTTCTCGTACCGCGTAGTCCTCTGCCGTAAGGTGTCTCACGATCCACGTATTGAAAATAAAAGGGATTCCCCTCGATAAGAACTGAGTGGCTGAGTTCCCAATCATGACGAAAAAGATTAAACCTCATCATTTTGAAATTGAGACTTACTAAAAATAAAAAATGATACGAAATAAATGGGAAACTAACCCAACAGATACTTGAAAGTCCGGGCAAGTGTGGTACGGTCGCCATCTCCTGGCTTTGAAGATCTAACAGACCCGTTCGTCATCTCAAATTGTTCAGGAAAAAACCTCTCCCTATACAATGGCTGGCGATCAATACCTTAAACTGAAAGCAACCCAGAAACAAACAGCCATGACATGCTCACAGCTCCTCGATAGTTAATTCTCCCGGGGGGAAACCAGGGAAAATTTAAAAGGTTTAATCCTGATTTCCTGACTCGGTTTTTAAACCATTCCAGTTGACAACGGATGCTACAATGGCATGGTATATCGTTCGGGTTTTTTTATTTAAATATTGCAGATTTTTTATTTTTTATTTTTTTAATATTAGTACCGTTTAAGGACGCTTTGAAAGAACTAGGGCAGTGTCCTAAAAATCCACTCACACGCCGGCCAGCCGATTCAAAAGGATCGGTTGATCCGGCAAAAAGATTCGCAGAGTCAAAGTTAAAATGAGATATAGCAGCAAACACAGAGAGATTAGGAAATAGTGAATAAGAATAGAAAAAGAGAACGAGTGGAAAAGGGAGAGAGAGGAGGATGAGATGAATTTCTGAGAGCGGAAAACAAAAGAGCAGAAGGAGAGATGAAATCGGCGGGGAGGGGGGAAGAGCACACTCGATTAAAATCCTCTGCAGTGCTGGCATCTTGTGGTGCATTGAAGTGCCGGTTAAGCTTCATCTAACGGTGCAAGCTCGATGTAAGGCAATTTTTTTTTTCTTTCTTCTCAAGCTCGGCACCATTAGATGTCGCAACTTCCATGTATTGAGCTCTCAAGCTTACATTGCAGTGCACCACAAGATTAGGGCACTACAAAGGATTTTTTCCGAGCATACCTAATGTTTTAAAAAATGGAATGAGGGTGGAATCAAGCTGTGCCGATTCTGATCCAAAATCGATCGGAATCGGCCAAAAACATATAAGAATTGAGGGGATTGGCATCCCCTTTTCAGTGTGCCCAAAAGCCCGTCTGCACGGTTTATGAGCCCCTTTTTTTTTTTTTTTGATGAAAAGAGAAAAAATATATAATTAAATATTAACAACGTCTTTATAACAAGCATTCCTAGCCATATTCTTAGCTAGATTTATACAAAAGATGTTACTATTCCTAACAAAATTCACATCCTGAGTATGGTCAGATATATATAAAAAATCTTTAAATAAGTTCCACGGTTATAAGCATTTGGTTGGAGATGGAAGAGTGTCCAAAATGAGCTGGTTGTCAGTCCAAACTTCTTTAATCTGCAACCCAATATAGGCAGCATGATCTATTCCTTTACGAATTGCCAACAAAATTGCTGTGAGGTCATCCCAAGGATCCAAAACAGTTCCTGTATCAAAAAACATAATCTTGCCATCTATCAAAAAGAAATATGCCCATCCGGCGAGGGTAAGTCCTGTCATATAGTATCCTGCACATATCAAAACAGGAAATGTGAGTATAGGCAACTGAAAACAAAGATCGTTGACCGATATAGTGTAGGAACCATCCATTACATCCAGGGACGAAAAAGAGGGGGGGAACAAGTTCTGATAAGAAATCCAATTTTCAGTGCATCGAATGACCCATAACGGATCAGCCGCTTGTGAAGCATGAATAACCCTGTTTCTAGTTGTCCAAACAAAATAACAAGTCATAACAAATACTTCAAAGGACCATGAGACCAAATGTTTGTCCGATCTAAGAATTGAATAAAAGAACAGATATAAAACCTTAATACTATAAAGAGTCAAATGATCTGTTCTTAGCCCCAAAGGTCCTGCAGCCCAGATGTGTTTAACCCACTCACAAGATATGAAAATGTGTCATGAGGATTCAACACCATTTCCACAAATAGCACATGAGGAGTCCATCTGGCCTTTGTAGGAATTCCTGCATTTAGCAAACGCCAGAAGAAAATCTTAAATTTTGGATGAATTGGAATTTTCCAAAAGAACTTCCACCAATGAATTTCACTAGAAGACATTTTAGTATAACATGAGGTAAGGTAACGAGCAGCAAATTTAGTAGTAAGAATTCCTTGTTTGGCATCTAAGCACCACCATTTATCCTCAGAATCAGAAATTATCACAGATTGAATATGAGCAGAAATTAATCGAGGAACACAATCATTTAGCAGATCAGAATTCCAGCAATTTCCTTGTAAGAAAGAACTCACAAACTTTGATTTTTCTAAAGGCTCAATCACAGAAGTGTTCGAGGTAGAGAGATTACCTGGAAGGGTCGGAATCCATTTATCAAACCAAAAGAAAGTGGATTGTCCATTACCAATTTTTTTAATCACCATTGTTCCCAAGGTAGGGATCACTTGAGAAATGCTATTCCAAGTCCAGGAGCCTTTCTTCGCTCTGGTAGAGGGATCAAAGAAAGAAAGTTTGGGAAAGTATTTGGCTTTGAGCATCCGAGCCCAAAGGGCACTGGGTTCAGTGATAAGTCTCCAACTGAGTTTGAGTAGTAATGTTGTATTATGGGTTTCAGCCTTACGGAACCCCAAGCCCCCTGCGGACTTAGGTAAGCACATTCTGTCCCAAGAAATCAAAGGATTCTTCTTCTTGTCCCTACTGCAATTCCCCATCCAGAAGTTAAGGCAAATAGAATCAATTTTACGACAGGTTTTAAGGGAAAATTTAAAGCAATTCAAGAGGTACGTCGGAGTAGAAGCCAGCACGGATTGAAGTAGAACATTGCGGCCAACATACGACGAATTGCGGAGTTTCCAAGAAGCCAACTTCTTTTGCACCCTCGAAACCACCCCTTCTAGTTCCTTAACTTTGGACCTACCATGAAATAAATTAGTTCCCAAATAAAAGGCATCACGAGTCATTTCCTTAATACCAAGAAGGGAACAAAGGGACGCTCTAGTTTCACAGGGGACATTTTTGCTAAAATGACAGCAACTCTTTGAAAGATTAATTTGTTGACTAGAGAGGTCAGAAAAAAGGTCAAGGACCGCCATAATTGTGAGGAGATCATCCTGTGTAGCCCTACAAAAAATGAAAATATCATCAGCAAAAAAGAGATGTGAAATTTCAGGGGCAGATCTGGTTATTTTAATCCCACGAAACATATTCAGCTCACGATACGTAGTCAGAAGCCTAGAAAGGACCTCCATAGCCACAAGAAAGAGATATGGGCTGAGGGGGCACCCTTGTCGGATTCCCCTGGTGGCCATGAAGTAATCAAAGGGACTGCCATCCATTTTAATAGAGAAGGATGTCGAAGAGATAAGGGTATGAATAAGTTGGACCCATTTCTCCCCAAAGCCTAAGAAAGTGAAAATAGAGGTAATAAGACCCTATTCGATCCTATCATAGGCCTTAGACATGTCAATTTTAATAGCTACAAAGCCCTGTTTACCACGTGAATGATTAAGGTAATAGAAAATTTCCTGGGCAATAATGATATTATCATTAATTTGTCGGCCAGGGATAAAGGCAACTTGAAAGGGAGAAATGAACTAATTGAGGATACCCTTAAGTCTAGTGGCCAAAAGTTTTGCAATGATTTTGTAAGTGACGTTACAAAGGCTAATAGGTCTAAAGTCACCCACAAACTCCGCATTATCAGATTTTGGGATTAAACAAACTAAAGTATGGTTAGTGCCCGGGGGGAGGAAACCAGTAGAGAAGAAATCCTTGGCCAAATGTACTAACTCCTGGCCAACAACATCCCAACATCGTTGAAAGAAGTCAGCATTGAACCCATCGAAACCGGGAGCTTTGAGAGCACCAAGAGAGAAAACAACCTTTTTAAGCTCCTCCAAATTGGGTAACAAAACCAAAGAGTCTAACTGACCTGCAGAGAAAATAGAAGGAAAAAGGCATTCAACAAAATTGGCATCTAATGGGTTAGTAGTCTGAAAGATATCCATTAGGAAATTAGTGAAAACATGAGCAATATCTTTAGGATTAGTGATTCTGCACCCCTGGTCATCACAAATATACTCAATTCTTCTTTTCCTCAAATTAGTTTTGGTGATAGAATGATAATACTTGGTATTCCGATCGCCATCCCTGATATAAAAATGCCTGGATTTCTGCAAGCAGAAAATTTCCTCCGCAAAAAAAATCCAACCAACCTTTCTACTTTTTTTTTTTTTTTTGGGTAAAGAACCAACCTTTCTACTTAAAGCAGATAGAAAGTCAAAGTCCGGATAAGGCAAGTTAGAAGTAGCCAAATAGGAAGAGAAAAGAAGATTTTTTAACTGAGACACATGGCCGAAAACCTCCTTGTTCCATTTCTTCAAGGAGAAAGAAAGTGAAAAGAGCTTGCAAGAAAGATTTCCATTGGGAAGGGAATTCCAAGTAGAGGAACAGAATTTGGAGAACTCAGGATGATGCATCCAGGCTTGATGGAAGTGAAAAAGTTTTTTATAAGACGGCATGTGACCAATAGTGGAAAGAAGGATTGGATTGTGATCGGATCCAAGAGGGGACAACTTAGAAAGAGAAGTGAAGGGGAAAAGGTCAAACCAAGAGTGACAAGCAAAAGCCCAATCTAAACATTCTTTAACAAGCCAAGGAGGTTTCTGTTTATTAGACCAAGTAAACTTGGAACCTGGTAGGGTGATCTCGTCCAGTGAAAAATCAGAAATGATGTCTTGAAGAGCTGCACCAGAGGAAGACAGATGAAACTGGCTGCCTCCCAACTTGTCCGAAGAATTCAGTAATTCATTAAAACCTCCAATGGCGCAAAAGGGATGCTCCAAAGTTCTGAGGAAATTTGACAGTCTCTCCCAAAAGGTAATACGAGCTAACGGCTGCGGAGGAGCATAAATACATATTAACCAGCAAACAGCCGAAGAACAATCAGAGAAAAGGACTGCAATCGCATCTTCCAGAGCAATGCAAGAGAGTATTTTAACATGTTGTTTAGCTAACACCCATAATCCCCCTTTTTTCCCATGGGTTCCCATACTATTTTGAAATTTAACAGAGGTATAATGTGAAAAAGGCACACTATACTGCAACCTCAAGTGATCCACACATTTAGTTTCACACAGAAACACAATATCTGGGTGGGATTTGTTAAGATGGAAATCAAGACATTTAGTAGTAAATTTATTATTCAAACCACGAACATTTCAAGCAAACAAAAGCATGATTACACAAATAGGGTTAGAGAAGATGAACATACAAAAGCGAAAAATTCTAACCACGACCAACGGCCGGCAATGGGCTCGACGATTGGAGTCCTAGAGTCCAAAAGCAGAGGAAAGAAGCACAACAAAGACACAAAAGTATAAACGGTACAAATAACAGGCAACTGCAGGAAAACTGATCGGATTAAGCGGGATCGGAATCACCGTGGAACTGTGAACAGGGCTAGAATGACCAGTAGGAATCGCAAGACCTTTACAGAAGATAGATCGTCGCTCAAGAAGCCAATCAAGCACTAAAGTAAAGAGCGCAGCAAGGTCACATGACCGAGATAATGCAGAGTCGAGGGCCAAACGAAGGTCAGAGACCTCATGGGTCAAAGTTGGAGCGACAGGAGGGGGAGAGAACTTTCTCTATTTGGGAAGAGGCCCATCCATAGGATTCCCTTCGAAGATACAATGTTGGTCGACGTCCTCAATCGAAGCAATGGGGTTGGACATAACACCAAAAGACGGGTCCACATCCAGAAGAGGAGGGATTGCCTGTAGAGAGTGAGAGTCCGAACCCATAGAACTCCCAATAGTAACCGCCATCTGAGAAAGGTCCATTGGTAGGTTGACAGGGCTGGGGTCGTCGAGTAAGGAGGAAATGAACTCATTAGAGGAGAAATACTGCTACAATCCACAAAACCATCAAGAGGCAACACCACAACAGGATCAAAGCAGCCCACAGTAAAACCAATCCCAATAGAATCTGACTCAGTGACCTCCCATTCCATCTCAGCAATCACCAAACCCTGCTCAGCAGCAACCGGGAGACCATCATCAACCACCTCAGTAATAATAGGTGCAGGAGGGCCAACGAACGAAGGTCCTGTAGTGATGCAAAAAGTACTAGTACCCATAGTCGGAGACAGGTTCTCTAACACAGTGAAGTTCATCATCAGTGGAGTTGTGATAGCTTTATCAAGGAGACCCCATGAGGGATCAACAAAACCAACATTCAAAATGCCAGAGTAAGGGCAAACAGTAGAACTGTGGGTGAGCCTGCCACACCGTCCACAAAATAGAAAAGCCTCATAGTATAAGTCAACCGGCAAAAGATCACCCCTATTGTTCCGAATTTGGAACGAGTGCAAACCGGTCTCTGCCACAGTAAACTGACCTTCACTGGAGCCACATTCCTAGGTAACCCGAGGTCAAACTTAAGGTACATGCTCATCACATTTCCAACACGAGAAACTGCTTGTTTAATAGTATCATACGAGAAAGCCTCCACAGGCACATGACTCACTTGAATCCAAACTAAAATATTCTCGCATTTGCTGGCATAGAGCACATCATCCAAAGCATGTGGTACCAAGTGTACAAGATTGTGTTCACACCACCACGGACACAAGGAGAGAAGTAAGTCCCTAGCTGCCAAGCAAGATACAAGCACCACAAACATACCCTCTGCAGCCCAGTTAATGTCAGGGACACCAAGGGGTGCCCACAAATGAGAAAAGTGATTGCACAGCAAATTAGGTGTAGGCTTTGGTAACCCGATGGTGAAGCCAAACAATACTGGGTGGTCTAAAGAGTAGAAACTGGGTAATCTCTTCCCCTAAACACCTACAACCAGCACCTCCGGATTTAGAACCTACTGAGAGTCCAACGAGACTTCCTCATTGAGTAGAGAGCGATCAGGGTTAGCACACCATAAGTAATCAAAGTCCAACCTGCGACGGCTTCGGTATGGGCATCGGGATGATGAACCAACCGATCCTCGAGGACATCTGTGAGGCAACATAGAGAAAAACCACAAACAAAGAAACAGATATAGAAGGGAGATACATTAGCACTGGCAAGACCCCACAAAGGGATCAAACCCAGTGGATACAAGAATAAAAAACCAGAGAAAAGAAAGAAAGAAAGAGCAAGACCCCAAAAGGGGATCAAACCGTCAACCAATGAATTGAGAAGGGAGATACGTTAGCGATGGCAAGACCCCACAAAGGGATCAAACCCAGTGGATACGAGAATAAAAAACCAGAGAAAAGAAAAAAAGAAAGAGCAAGACCCCAAAAAGGGATCAAACCGTCAACCAAGGAACTGAGCAAGAAGAGAAAAACCCAATATATCAGGATGCTCATCAAGCCACAACAAAGAAACGAACAAAATGTCCAAAAAAACCAAAAGAAGGCAACAGAGCCAAAAGAGGGAAAGGAAGCGGGAAGACCGGGGAGGGAGAGTGAGCGACAAAATAAGAGAAAAGGTCCAATAAAAGAAAAGCCCTGAGCAGTTCCCACGGTGTCCCATCGCGCTTAATCCATAAAGGAAAAGAAGAGGGTAGTAAATGAGGTAGGTGGTAAGGCATTAGAGAGTTTACAAAGGAGGAAACGAAAGGTTATAGAGAAGTGGCCGTTATGAACCTCGAAAGGTGCAGCATGAGTGTTCTCCGGATAATTCATATACCACTTCTATTTTGTTATGTATTAGGCTCCTCTTACTTTTTTTCCAACATTTGTCATCATCATCGCCCACTTTACTTTTAATTTTTAGCCAAAAAAGTTGTTGGCACAATAGAAAGAAATGCAAGTGTGACTTTTGAGAGAGGGGGAGAGAACTTTCTCTATTTTCAACAGCCTCAGCTAGTGCTTTTTTTCTTGATTTTTCACATTTTTTGGCTCTTCCTTCAGATTCTTGGTTGGAGTAAGTTAAGGGTAGTGGCATCATCCTCGGCTTAAGAAAGCAGCACTGAAAAACCTTCATTTCGTGGTCGAGAGCCAGCCCTTCAAAACAAAACCTTTTGTCGGAATCAGTTGGATCGATCATTGACAATTGCAATCTGAATTAACTAGTTCACCAATTTGATTCCCAATTCATGAAACCATGAGCATACCTGAAGAGTGACTAGGGTTTGAAGAGTGACTAGGGTTTTACGAATCGAGAATTCGATGATGGATCAGAAAATTCGGATCGGAATCTGCCATGATTGATCCTAATTTCCACCAATCCGACACAACTAATTCACACCCAAAAACCCTAGAAATTCCTTGATTTTGGATATGAGGACCAATTCTAGGGTTCTTGAGCACTGGATCGGAATTGCCAATGACCGATTCCATCCCCGATTTCATGTTTTAAAACCTTGAGAGTGACGACTGAAGCTCCACTTACGATTGGGAGTGCAGTTTTGGGCTTGGGATTGTAAGGAAGAAAAAATGGTATGGATGTTGGATATATATTAAGTTGTTTGTTCGTGAACCAAATAACTGACCCCTCACTTGATCTTATGACTTTTGTGAGATCCTTTATTTTTTTTCTTATTTGGATAAATTACACTTGAGGTACCTGGCATTTAACTAAATTATGCCTTGGGTATTTCACATTTGAAAAATTATGTTTGGGATATCTCAGTTTTCATAAATATTCTGCTTGGAGTATTTGACGTTTCATAAACTTTATGTTCGCACGGTGGCCTACATCCATGGGGCAATCACACGGAGCTCACTTTACTATAAGGGAAAAATTACAGCACACACCACATCTCACCCACAACACTATATATGGAACCCACTCAACAAGAAATCTCACTCACAAGTATAACCTCTCACAAATCCCCAAAAGGAAACACACATAGAGAGATATTACCTTCGAGTTCTTGTCTTGGTGTTGTTACCCCTATTGCACTGAATTCCCCTACCTCCCTCTTTTTTTTTTTTTGATGAAAAGCAAATATATATATATAAACTTAAGAAGAAACGTGGTAGTCAGTACAAGCGTTCCGTGCCAAGTTTTTGGCAACAACCGCACTAAAGTTGTTAACACTAAACCTGAAATATACATTCTGAGTTAGGTTCAAAATCTGAAGTAGTGTAGGAAACAAGTGCCATGGCCATTGGCCTACCTCCCTCTTTTTATAGGCGATGGAAAGGAGAGAAGGGAGTTAGAGATGAATGAGGGAGCTGAAAACCGTGCCACAAACGGCACTTCCTTTTTCCAATTTCATGTGCACCACCCTCTCTTTGTCAATGTCGACATGTTTATATGTTGACAAATGGAGTTCCACCCCTTTTCTTCTCCAATCTTCATTTATGTGCTGCCAAACAATAAATGTGAGTCAGTGGAAGAGTCTTGTCGACATTTCCTTCTTCATCTCTTTATTTTTGAATTCATTAATTGCATTCAATCTTTAATTTAGTTGTCGGCACTCTCAGCTGGAGCCGCGGACATCTCCATGCTATCATCAGATGAATCCTCCTTCTCAACGATAATGCCTTGAGAACTTGTTGAAGTAGATGCAGTGTGAGAATCAGATTTGGAATCTTGCCGATTCTCCTTGGATTTACAATCCTTATGCAAATGACCCTTTTGTCCACATTTTCAACAAAGACCGTTTTTATACCATTTCAATTTGGATCTTGATGATCGAGTCCCACTAAAACTTCTATCTGTGGATCTCCCTCTGGCCATCATGGCATTACTAGAGGAGACCTCAAGTGTTTTTCGATGAGTCCCTTCTGTGAGCAACGTAACCAAGGCCGACTCCATATTAAGGTCTGCTCCGGTACTGATATTCATGAACAAAGAATCTCATGAATCTGACATAGAACAAATAAGAAGTGTTACCTTTTCATCGCCATTGATTTTAACTCCGATGGTGGTCAATCTGCTCAATAGGGTATTAAACACATTTAAGTGTTCTTTTGGAAAGAGGACATCTTCAGGTTGTAAAACTGTAAGCAAAGGAAAATTTTGTTGGACATTGTTTTAAATAGTAGAGATTCTTTAGCTTGTCCCATAAACCTTTGGTTTGATCAGAGATTAAAAAGTACAGAATCATCAAAGGCAAGTAGCAAGTCGGGCATGCTCGATTGATATTTTGCTAAGAAACCAACATCATCTATATCTTCCGGATTCTTCTCTTTTCTATCAAGCGCGACTGCACATCAGTCTTTCACCAACATTACTTGCATTTTCAGCTTCCACAACAAATAATTTGATCTGTTGAATTTTGGCACCTCGAACTTTGTAGAAGTTGATGTAGCCATGTCGCAAAGCCAAAATACGTACGTCGACGTTGATCACATGCTAACAGGTGCTAACAAAGCTTCTCAACCCTGGGCTCTAGTACCAAAACTAATCGGCATGTATAAATCCGAAGTGTGTAATTAAGACAAATATAGAAAAGCAAAAGGTGCAAAGGCACAAGATTTACGTAGTTCGGCATGGTAGCCTACGTCCACGAGGCATCACACGGAGATCATTTCACTATTCAAGGAAAAATACAACTCACACCATACCTCACCCACAACACAATTCATGGGACCCACTTAACAAGAACTCTCACTCACAGTGTAACCTCTCACAAATCCCCAAAAGAAAACACACACAGAGAATTACCTCCAAAGTATTCCTACAAGTGAAACCCAAATCAAGAATACAATCCCTGTAGCACCCACTAGCAGCAAGGGGGAGAGAGAGAGGGGAGGAGGTGTCTCCAGGAGGTAGGGGCAGGGGCGAGGGAGGGGTCTACGAGCTTATTTATTTTCCTAGGTGTGTATGATATGATTTGTTTAGATAAATGTATGTGTAATTTGAATAGATGATATCATGTGTATTTTTATACACATCCAAATTAAAATAGAAAAAATCTAATTATTGGTACGCCCCT
This sequence comes from Telopea speciosissima, assembly GCF_018873765.1. NCBI lineage: Eukaryota > Viridiplantae > Streptophyta > Magnoliopsida > Proteales > Proteaceae > Telopea > Telopea speciosissima. The sequence continues at coordinate 69,117,374 of NC_057916.1, read as the reverse complement.
TTCATCTTAGGGTATCCTCTTTTATTTAGAGTTTATCGAAACCGAAAATTATTCTCAAATTTTGATTTCATTTTGGGCCTCTATTTAATTTTATGAGAATGTGATTATCTTCACTATGGTTTTAATGTTTCATAGTTTGTTCTCAAAGTTGAGGAATGACTCTTAACTTCTTATGTTGGTTCATAATTAGCACACGATATGGTAAATAATTAGAGAGAAGGTTCCCTCCAACGCCTGTGTGTAGTTTCGAGCGAAGGAGGTGGTAGAAAGGGAAATCTGTCCAATCGGAGGTATTTAGAACATTTCCTATAGAGGGGACTACAGTGTTTTGTATGGGAGCATGTAGGTTCGGTTTTAAGCAGGTATCATGGGAAACATTAGCCCAACAATCAATTTTATAAAAAATCTCAAGATCGATGGAATTTTTGGGTCATCTTTTTCCCACGAGTGTGAGATATCCTAGAGTCTCTAATGACCTAACTTTTGGGTAATCTCTCTCTTTCTCAAGTTCTGGTTTTTGAGAAAATCCGTCACGATTCAAAATAAATAGGAAGATCCAATGTAACCAATGTCTTGGTAGATAAGGGTGCATGGACTAATATTGGACAATAATCATCAACAAATAACATTTAAAAAAAGGGGGAAAGATCCCCACAATGTGGGAGTGTGGATTCCTTCTCATGCCCTTTCACATAATGAGACTCTGGAGTCCACATTGACATTAATAAATCTGTCTTCCACCCTCTCATTTGCTTAGACCCGGAACTCTTACCCAAACTTTACTTTCTCTTTTAGATTCTTTCCATGCTTAAGGCTGAAAATTCACCAAGCCCTTTAATACATGGATCCACTCAAATCCATCCAAATTATATTAAGAAAATAAAGAGACATATCTCAAGTCCTATTTACACTAAATTTGGGGGCTAGGGTTGTTGAGGTTTTGGTGTCTTGTTTCACTATCAATGGAGAATAGGTATTTTTTAAGGACTATATGGGTATTTTGGTAAATTTTATGTATAGGGTTTTCGCTATAAATCTATAGCGAGAGTTCTTTCTTTGTATTGAAAAAATCTGAGAGAGGTGTGAGGAACGAGCGACTGTAACCCTATTCTCCATTGATAGTGAAATAGATCTCATCTCACCGTGGACGTAGGCAACCTTGCCGAACCACGTAAATTCTTGTGCGCATTATGTGATTGTGTTTGCAATTTCCATTCTTCTCTACATCGTGTTAGGTTTTTTTACAAGAGTAACTAGACCATGACAGATACCATTTGGCCCTGGAACGTTTTACCTCTGCTTCTACAACTATCTAATGATACCATGAACTTCAAGAATTTTGTTTTTTGGTTAACAATGATATTAACACTGCTTCACTGATCAGGACACTTGCATATCAAGCAATATTGAGAAAGTGTAATTTTGTACATTTTTTGAACACATGTATTTTTTGACTCCTTATTTCAATATATTTTTATTTCATCAAAAAGAAAAAAAAATCCATGGCAGAACTATTCAACTTGCCAAACAACACAATTTATATATAATTAGGGCCAAGAAGAATCGAACCCATGACCTATTAATTGAGGCGTTGTTTTTAACCCCCCCCCCAAAAAAATTTTTTTTTTTTTTTTCTTTTTTTGTGAACGGTGTTGCAGCACAATCTAAGGCCCCCCTTGGTATCATTTTTATTTTTGTGTTTCTCACACAAAAATATTTTGTAGGTGTTTGGTCTCCCGATGGTCGAGTTGGTCTAAGATCACCCCTGATTTACAACTAGCCTGCAATTGAGTTAATTGTAGACAACTATTGCGCTAACGCCTGATATACAACGTGGTTGTAGATCAACTTTCCTTGTTGGGCGTGTTAGGATGCCTGTTATCATTTATTGACCCTATTTCTAATTAAAATAAATCCGAATAATGGAAAAACCATAGTACCCATTTGGCTATATTATGATAAAAAAATCTTTTTTGGCTATTTATGCAGGTACCATTAATGGGCATGTGTACAATTACTACTTAAGTAAAGGTAAAATGATAAAATTTATACAAAAAAGAAAAAGAAACAAAGCCACCCTTTTGTCTTTTTTGTCTTTTCTCTCTCACTCTCTCACTCTCTCACTCTCTCACTCACACTACCTATAATATATTATATTTTTATTATATGTAATATAATAAAATATATATATATATATATATATATTATAACGAAAATAATTCTTTTATATAATCTAATGTTATATTATATATTATATTATTTTGTAGAAATGACAAAAGACCCTTTTAAGCTAGTAGGTCTCTTTTTACCAAAAAAAAAAGCTAGTAGGTCTCTTCTTTTGATCCTTTTTATACCAGTTGAGCCCACCCTCAGACTATGGTTGACCTTCTTGCATCAGGACCAGCTTCCGACACTAGTGGAATAATGGGATAGTGGAATCGCAAGGGAAAGCACATTTTTTTCCTCTCAGGTTCGCTGCCCGGTTTCTCTTATAGGGGGCGGAAATGACGACTTAACCTTACTTGGGCAATGTGCTCGGGCAGGGGGTTAGGTTGTCATTTCCCCCCTATGAGAGGAACCAGACAACTGTACCGAGCAGGGAACCTGAGAGGATAATGATACATCTGAGCAATTGCTTTCGCGGATCCAAATGCGCTCACAAGGCAAACAATAAGAATAAGACCAATAAAGACTTCATAGATTGTACTGCACCTAGAAAAGCATATTTCGAATTTAGAGTGAAAGTTCCCAACAATCAATGAGTTGATCATACCCCTTCTATGTACTATACAAGCACGTCCTCTGTTACACCCCATCGCGCTTATGGCTCTATACCCCAACCCAACTTGTTCTGGCGTTGGGTCCTCCCTTTCTATTCCTTAGTAAGCGGACCATGGGAGCATGGGGGGCAGTATCTGCTTTGGATTGACAGAAAGCAAATCTCTTTTGTCTCTCCTGACCAAACCCGCCCAAAAATAAAAAATAGAATAAGTTGTTCTTATCGGTGCCGGAAACATCTTTATTTGAGGAGGAGGCTTCATCGTCCTACTCCCCATAAATTATGTTAGAACCGATTGGCTCATCATCGGAATCCAAAAAGAAAATAGATACATAATGGAAGAATTTTGTTTCAAAAACATATATAATAAGACGCAATAGGATTTAAAGAGCTATCACGATCATTCACATCAATTTCAATAGGCAGGAAGGGCGCGGAAGCTACCCTTTAACGAATGCAAGCAAGGATGGTTATTGATCATAATACATAGTATTTATTATATATTATATATAAATAAAAAGGAAGGCTTGTTATATTTATTATATCATAATTTTTTTTGGTAAATATTATATTATAAATTATGAATAATATATTACATAATATATTATTACTTATATATGATATTATATTAATATATAAAGCATTACATATATTATTTGACATTATATAGTCTACAATATTTCTACCAAAAAAAAATAGTCTACAATATAAAAAGGAAGGATTTTGTTACATATAATATATTATAAATGAAGAATAATATATAAACAATATATTTATATGGGAAAAGTATTCGTACAGGGAGATACAACTCCATCAAATAAGGGGTGCATGGGTTTTTATGTTATTTCAGATTTACATTTATGTCAATCTGACTGCATGTAATGCAGGTTGTGCATATACACGGCCGTGCATGAGAACTTTTGCCTATTTATATTATATATTATAATATGAAGAAAAAGATGGTTGAAGGGAGAATCCCTTTACCCACTAATTAAAATGATTTAAATTTTTTTTTTTTTTGGTTGAAACTAATTAAAATTATTTACACATAGATAGTTACCCAACAATTTCTCATTATATATATTTTATTATTTTTTGGTAGATATTATATTATTTTTAATGGTTATCAAACAGTTTTATTTTATTTTTTTATAATAAAAAAACAGTTTTCATTAATGATTTTCTTTTTAAATAAACAAAAAACAAAAAACATAATCCTTCACTCCTTAGTCCTTCCCAACTGGGTTCATATACGGTATACCACCGACAACATTACGTCGTTGCAGTGTGATTATTTTTGCGTAATATCCAGCGGCCCGTATTTTTCGCAATGTGACAATTTAGTTAATCGTTCTCTATCACATCATTTTTTTTTTGGTTTTTAAGAAAGAAAATGGTGGAAATGGGTTTTATTTTCTCGTGCGCAGCTGTTCGTTTTTCCTTGAATTCTTTCTGCAATCTTTAATTTTCCATTTCTTGTTCTCTGCTTGCTCAATTGGTTCCGTTCTTCGATCTGATCACATACCTATTGTATTTGGAAGGCCAACTTATCGAGTGGCTCTAATCTCATAGGGGTTTCTTCGAAATGCCTGTGAAATCTGCACAATCTTCTTATCGGGATCGCACACAGGAGTTCATCACTGTAGTAGAGAGCCTTAAGAGATCGTTTTCTTCGGCTTCAAATGGACAAAGCAGTAGCTCGAAATCAGAGGTATTGCGATCTGTGGCCTCCATCCAGTCAGAGTTCAAGAAGAGGGCTTCTAAGATCGGATATGGGATCCATCAGACATCACAGAAACTTTCCAAGCTTACAAAATGTAAAGTAATTGATCTTTCCCATAAGTTACTTTCCACAATGATCCCACATAAATTGTTGTTTGTTATATATCCTGCAGTACTCGTCTCCCACCAATATATGAAACCCATTGTATGAATTATACAAAAAGTCTGTGTTCGTTGTTTGAATTATTGATGGGTGATCTATATGTTATCTTTGCTTTTGCTTTTTATTTCAATATGAGAGATCTAAGCACGATATGCAAATATTTTTGATAAATGATAATAGAGCACATGAAGCGTCAAATCTGTTAATTTTAAGGTATTGGAATACCATTGTTAAATCCTTAAAGGAAGCCTTTATCTCCATCCTTTATTGCATAATTGGTACTTGAATATCTATTGCTTGTCTTTGAGGATTTTACATGGTGGTTCTTATATGCTTTGACTGGTTTAGCTTGTGTATGATTTATGAGTAATTTGAGATAGTACATGTTTTGAGTAATAATTATATTTGAGGTTTAAATTAGTTAAGATGTGTAGGGATTTACACACCCTTTTCATTCAAATATATGCCCACATAGATTTGGAACACCATAACTGAGAATCATAAATAACATACCTTGATTAACGGCGGTTGTAGTTGATCCCCAAGCTTTTTCCTTCCCTTTAGCCTTCCACAGCCTTTTCACTCTTTCTCCTGTGAGTAGGAATACAAAACAACAAGTGACGGCTGTGGGGACCTTAGGGTTGAATATATATTATATTCTCTCTGACCCTAACCACACTCCCACAATGTGTAAGGTCAGTTATACCCCTGACTTAAACCTAGAGTGAATTATTAATATTTACCTTATGGGCCCAATAAAGATGAAATATATTAATGAAGCCCAAAACCCAACAATCTCCCACTTGGGCAAAATTAATACACATATCTTTATTGGAATTGGCCAGAACCCCATTTCACTCAAAATACTTTGATTCTTATTAATACACATTTGTGTCGAACAACAGCAGAAGATATGCCTCAATATACGGCATACAACTTTCTGTCATTACAGCCACAAATGATCTATTAACTCGAACCTCTTTGGGTATATGTACCAACAAGGAAACAAGAGCATAACAAGTGATCAGCAAGTACATGCTCATTTCCTCGTAGGTCCTCTACCTTGAAAATCCTCACAGGTAGTACACTTTGATATTAACTCATACTTGGGCTAAACCGCCATGAACTGGAGTTAACACCATACTTTGGTTTACCGCCCATGGCTTTATCCGCCATTTTAAAAGAACTTTGGCTTTATACAGCCTATGGCTAATCGCCACTTCATTATCTTTGGCTAAATACCGCCTATGGTTAACTGCCATTTTGTTATCCTTGGCTAAATATTGCCATCGTGTACATATAAGACATGTCATGCAATAATGTACAAAGAAACCATAACCAGTAATTGCATCAAGATGGTAGGAAATACAAAACACTGGTCAAACAAAGAGCTCAAATAACAATCAAAAGGGGAGCAACATCCTCCCACTAAACCGACATATCATGAACATGATAGTCATAATCGTCAAAACAACACAGACTCCCACTAAACCTTGGGAATCACACTGCCATCACTCAAACAAACATTACAAGTACTATGCTGTTTGATGCCTCCATGAATCTAGGGACTTTTGCTCACACACTACTAGTTGGTCTCCTGACAACAAGACCTCAGAGAAAACCCTACAGATCGAAACCATGGAAAAGATTCAGTCACCAACTCCCCAGTAGGGACGTAAATACCATCGACCTCTCCCTTAGTTACCTTTTCTCTGACAGGAAGATACTTTGTCACTACACGTCTTGAGCTGTTTGCCTTTCGACGTTCCTTTGGGTAGGTAACTGCAGAACTCTTGTCTCACCACAACCACAAGGGTTTACGGACAGAGTCAGCAACCTTTTGTTCCGCAGTAAAACCCTAACCAAACAGCTCGCTCTATCGCCTCAAAACGCCATCACGCTTCTTACATGGTAGATAGAGCAACAACAGTCTTAACCGTCTACTTGACACCTTTCCATTTCCCTATAGAACTCCTCCAACCATCAAGTAGACACAATCAGAGATCGATTCCATGTCATCAGTTCAACCACTGGAGTCTGAATCAGATTATCCGGTTATCCCAAGTCTGCCATCTCTTCCGTGGACTAGCCCAAAATCCCTGGCACTTAATAAGTACCGCACTACTTTCTCAGCTGCGGTTCAAAGACCCATCCCTACACCAAACTGGAAAACTCCCAAGTAACTACGAATGCAATATCAGGATGAGTGCACACCTTGTGCATACATCAACCTGACCACAGTTGAAGCATGAGGCTCGTCCTTTACAGAATCACTCTTAAGAATCTCCTTTAAACACTATTGTTCGTTCAAGTTGTCCCCTTGGTGGATAGGTGCATCCTCCCCAGATCATTGGACAAGTCAAACCACAATAAGATCCTGCTAATACAAGCCCTCTGTGGCAACCCAAGACAATCTTCCTTCCAACAATACTGACCACGAAACCAAGCACATGGTTATTCTCTTGTATATCTTTCACCTCAAGATCGCTGGAAAGAAACTGTTTAGTCTCCCTAAAGAGGTCAAGATCACCGCCGGCACACTGAAGCTGAATCTACCCCTAGTAGTTTTCTGGTAGATGCAATTGCCAATTGCTCACGCTTAGCAGAACCATACGAAATCATAATCTGCACAAACCTCAAAACCACGGTACTCCACGATTTGGGTGCTACAATAATGAATCTAAAGGATTCCTGCGAGGACATTGGATGAACGACTTCCTAGTAATCAAACCCTCTCCTTCTCAGTAGAAATCTTTGGTATTGTCTGGTATTGTGGTGTTCTGCTTTCCGCAGTGTTCAGCCTTCCCCTAAAGGTCAATATCGGTTTTATAACAAACAGCTTTGATGCAACAACCTTGCACCACTGGGGAAGTTCAATGAATTTTCAAACACCATTTCATCCTTAATCCTTCCAACCATCTCACAAACGCAGACACTTTACCTTCATCCTTAAGTGACTTTTCACAAGGGATCTTACTAATTCTACTCTCTGAGCCTCTCTGAGCCTGAGCCTGAGGGTCAAATCTATGACCCTACGGTCTTACGAAATATCCACCAGGCTATCACCCGCCTTGGATTGTAAAATATAAGAGAGGATAGGTTCTCAGGTAGTCCTTGGTTGTGTCACATGGGGTATTTTAATTGACTTGTTCGAAAACTATAGTTTAAAGTATCATACCCCAAAAACTCAACCTAAACTCAGGATTTTCAGGTTTACTTCCTTCTCAAGTGTTGACTAGCATCACTACTACTTTCGTGACACTTCCTAACACTGTACTGTGGGACTAATTTTTCTCTCGAAAGTTATCATCTTCCCCTTGATGCAGTCAACACAGTTCCCTAAAACTTCAAGAGCTAAGTATCAATAATGCCTTCCTGTATAGGCCCGTCCCGACCTCTGTCTGGCTAGGTTATCTAGTTGCGCAAGTCCAAATAAACATCGCGATTGATTAAACTATGGGAGAGATTAACAATTCACGCAATCAGTAATCATATGATCAAAACAAGATAAAAGAACCAACTGATGCCAACTTTATTTAAAAAAGTGTAAATGCTTATCCAGGTAAAACAAAATTCTTCTGAATTTAAATAAAACTACATGTCTTAGTAAAAATAAAACATTAAAAGAAACATGAACATAATGGTTTATAGGTTCTCAATGGCTCCTAAGGCTTCTATATTTCATAGCCTCATCTCTCACTAAGACCTTCACTTCTCATTCACCCCTTGATCATGAAACCAAATCTCATCTTCCGAGTGCTGCGGTGAATGGTTACGAGACCTGGGAGTGTAGAATGGTGACTCTGGTCTGTCCACTTCCTCAGATTCGGCCTCATCACTTGGTGGGGACCTCGGAATATAGTAAGGTGAGTCCGACTTATCCACTACAACAGAGAGGATTTTCTCAACTGGTTCGCACCCACGTGGCCAATCCCTCATCACTAACGGTCTTGGTAGCTTGGATCCTTTGAAAACTTCTGCACGTGCCCTCATGACAGCCCTATACGTTCGTGCAGTCAAACACATCTTCTTACTTCCTATTCAGGTGCGGTTTCCAGTGCGCTGGGAAGAATCTAAGGCACTGGTATCACAGTTTTGCATCTTAAAGTTATCGTCTACAACCGACTTATCCTTGGTGGGTGGCATCCTGTCAAACAGAATATCAAAACAATAACTAGCACTTGCCACACCCATAACTTCAATAATTATCCGGTGTCAAGACTGTGTCGGTCAAAACAAATTAGCATAATAGCCAAGAGTAAAAGCCTGGTGTACATTCTTAACCTATACTTCCTGAGATGCAGTGGTCCACATTCTTTGCCTATACCTTACTCAGTCAGGATAGCGTACACAAGTTCTAGTCACTACTAAATAGATGAGCGCACACTATTGTCCATGGGAGCATAACTAGGGTGTGTTACAAACACGCCATAAAAGACAAGCAGATGCTGAAAGCCACACAATTCATGAACAACATAATCGGAACATGTCTTCCCCTCTCTGGGCATAAGATGTGCAGAAGTTTTTATTAAGCCGCACTACCGTAAAACCAAAAGTGATCACAATAGTCCTATCACTTTTAGGCATAAAGAGCCCCAGGGTGTCAATCCTTCCTACACTTACATGTGCATACCTAATCTCTTTAAACTTGGGTAGCAACTCTTCTAAGCAATTACTACCTACTTTGTTGCCATGACCAAACTGCAGAGGAAATTGATGTGCCACTGTGGTGGTCAACACCTAATTCCCCTATAGTTCACAAAATGAAAAACTGCAGCTAATCACCTATAGAGTAATGAACTTTCTTACAAGCACGTGCAGTATAGTATATTTTTTATCACCTTAACCAATTCTTATGTGTAAGGTTTTCCATGCACAATCAAGACCTTTCGCTAACTTAAGTACTGGGTATTGTTAATACCTATAACTTATGGTCCATGTCAGTTCCTTATGAACTAGTTTATAAAACCAGAAGAGTATCAACCGGAACTACATTTTTAACTTTTGGGTTTTGAAATGCACTGGTCCTCAGCACACTTTGCTGGTTATACAATACAATGTACTAGCATATAGCCGAGAGTGTCAACCGAATCTACATCCCTAACCTTTGGGTTTTTGAAATGTACTGGTCTACTCAATACTTTGCAATTACCGCGGGACATCACCAACCTATGAAAGAACTGTCACCTTCGGGTAAACAATTATCCCTAGGCCAGTCTCTCCCTATGTGTGTATCTATTATTTTGGTCTTGGATGATGCTACCTTTGGGTGAGCATCACCATTCTTTGCTACTCTTAGAATAAACCTTAAGTAATTGGGCATTCTAATAAAATCAGATTTTACCACTTTGGTGGATTCCATCTGACCTTATTAGAGTACCTAATTACTCATGATGCAGCCATGGGATGTTTATAAGTTCAAACAATTCAATACATGAATCTTATCACACTCAACAATTCCTTAAAGAAAACTATTGTTCTGCATTGTATCGGGTCACACTATTGCAAATGTATGCCTCATAAATGATAGAAATAAGAGAAAAACAATGCAGGTATACTCCTTTCAAGAGTTGTAAAAACACAAAAAATGGTCACTGTGGGTCCCAGAGGTTACAATTGAGGCAAGTGGGGCATACCAGTGCGTAGCCCTCGAAAAAACAAGCACAGCGGAAAAAACGGGGACCTCAAACTCCCTCCCACGCGGTTTGAATTCGGCGCGTGATATCACACGTGGCCGGTCAAACAGTCAACATGACCGGTCTGAACCGGACCCCCGGTTTGGCCTGATTCGAACCGGACCGGTCCGATCAACCAGGTCGCTTTCCTGGTAAACAATTTGGGCCGGGTTAACCGGGTTCGGGTCCGGGTCAAACCCGTATTCCTCGGGTCGGGTTGCCATTCGGGTTGGACTAGGGTCTGCTCAATTGGATCGGGTCTGCCTTGATCCATCTGGGTCGGGGTCGGGTTCGGCCTGGCCCACCTGGGTCGGGCTGGGTCTGACTGAGTCTTGACCCGACAGCTCACCGGGTTGACTCAAAAACCCTACCGAGTCGACTCGGCAATGAATCGTCCGCCGCCGTCTCACCAAAACGTTTTTTTTTTCCCTTAAAAAAAAAAGAAAGAAAGAGAAATCAAGCGCGTGAGATTCACACGCTTTTTCCGGTGGTTCGTGGAGACATTTCCGGCGAAACGGCTTACATGGCCGTGACCGCCTCGGCCTCCTCTTCCATTCCATATAAAAAGTTTTAAATTTTTGTGGTCGTACACCACTAGCAGCGACCGTACAAGGTCGTTCCAAAACCCAAAATTTTTCAAAAAACCCTTTTCATTCACAAACATGGATTCCAGATCCATATGGGTTGGCTCTGATGCCACTTGTAGGGATTTACACACCCTTTTCATTCAAATATATGCCCACATAGATTTGGAACACCATAACTGAGAATCATAAATAACATACCTTGATTAATGGCGGCTGTAGTCGATCCCCAAGCTTTTTCCTTCCCTTTAGCCTTCCACAGCCATTTCACTCTTTCTCCCGTGAGTAGGAATACAAAACAACAAGTGACGGCGGGGACCTTAGGGTTGAATATATATTATATTCTCCCTGACCCTAACCACACTCCCACAATGTGTAAGGTTAGTTATATCCCTGACTTAAACCTAGAGTGAATTATTAATATTTACCTTATGGGCCCAATAAAGATGAAATATATTAATGAAGCCCAAAACCCAACAAGATGCACAAAGAAAAAGTTAGAATGCCGCTTAAGAAGGTCTAGGTTCCAAGTCATGGATTACACTGATTTATATTTTATACCAGTTATTTTCAAATGTGACACATTATGCATTTTGGCTATGGTTGGACCTCAGGTATGAACAGTCGAGCAGTCTGATCGTCCAAATGGTCAGGAGGCTGAGAAAATCACATCTGTGTTTTTTAAAAGCTTGGAAAGCAGTTCAATTGCCCAGTCAGACTGTCCATGAAAACCATTAGAGGATAGGCCAAAACAGTTTAAAAAATAGCCCCATCTAAGTCATTGGAAAGTTAGACACAACATCAGTCAAAGATTGAAAAAAAGATTATTAGAATATAATTTTACCACACAACAAGAGATTCTTCCACAACTCCAACGAGGGAGAATCCCGTCAGGCGAAGGAGAGTATCCTTATCAGCTTCAAAGACACTTGAGAGGAAGACATGAAATTTCAAAAGGTTGATACGAAGACCCGAGAGTCTTTCAAAAAGCTGAAGAGAGGACATCATGGAGGACATAGACCAAGGGGAGGCCTTGGAGAAGATCATGAGATCATCAACAAAGGCAAGATGGGTAAGCTTGAGGGCCTTACACTTAGGAATGGGGGAGATGAGGAGTTGATCAGTTTTTGACTAGAGAATCCTAGAGGGGACCTCAAGGGCAAGGGAGAAGAGGAAAGAGGATAGAGGGCATCCTTGGCGGATTCCAACTTTGGAAGGGAAGAACCCAACAGGGGAGCCATTAATGATGATCGAGAAGAAAGGTGAGGAGATGCAAGAGTGGATCCAATAGATAAAGACAGGGGGGAAGGATATTTGAACCATGACATCACAAATGAAATCCCACAGCAGGGAGTCCAATGGTTTGTGGATGTCGATTTTCATGAGGGCAGCAAGGGAGTGAAATTTATGATCAAAGCTCTTGACAATTTCCGACAGAGGAGGTTATTATCAGCTATGCTTCTGCTGGAAACGATAGCCGATTGATTAGGGCTAACTAAGGAAGGAACCACCAGCTGGAGCCTATTAGCCAGGATTTTGGTGATGAATTTGTAGAGGAGGTTGTAGAGGGAGATAGGTCTGAATACAGACAAGGAGGAGGCACCCTCTTTCTTGGAAATGAGGCAAAGAAAAGTCTGGTTGATTTTAGGGAGCTGGTTGGGATTGAAAAAGAAACAACGGATAGCTTTAATAAGATCATCCTTGATGATGTCCCAACTAGTCAAGAAAAATCCCATTCTAAATCCATTAGGGTCAGGCGGTTGATTAGATTTGTGAGAAAGAACTGCCCCAGAGGGGATAAATTGGAGAGAGTCAAAGAGGGAGGAGTGAACAAACTTGTTGATGAGGTCCGAGGGGATAGGGGGGAGGGAGGAGGATTAGAGAGAGGAAAAGAAGGAGATCGCTTCTGCCTTAATGTCACGAGCAACAGTGGGAGGGTTGCTGTCTCGATTGAGAAGCATAAGGATGGAATTAGAGTTATTACGGGCTTTCATAAATCGGTGGAAGTAAGCCGTTTTAGAATCTCCAAGCTCAAGCCATTTGATACAAGATTTTTGGCGAAGGAACCTCTCTTCTTGGGAGGAAAGAGAAGAGAGCTCTAAAGAGAGCCTCTTTTCCTCCTCGGCCCAACAAGGGTTGAGCATGTTAGATTGGAGCTGAGATTGGACAGGGGATAGACTAGAGCGGCAAGAAGCCATCTGGGAGGTGATGTTTCCAAAGGAGGACTAATTCCAGGTTTTGAGAGCTATTTTGGAATTGCGGAGTTTTTTGCAAAAGCAAGGAGGGGAAGGGAGAGGCACTGGACCGGCTTGTCCCAAGCCTCTCGGACAGTGGAATGGAATTGCGAGTGGGAGGTCCACGTGTCAAAAAATTTGAAAGGCTTTGGGCCACATGAGGAGAAGGGTTGGATGAGGAGGTGGCAGGGGCTATGGTGAGACATACCGGGAAGAAGAAAGTTGGCATGGAAGTTGAGGAAAGAAGAGAGCCAGACTTCATTAATGAGAATGCAATCAATTTTGCAAGCGATCTGATCGGAGCCAACTCTTCTATTGTGCCAGGTGAGGGGGGAGCCAGACCATCTCAAGTCATTGATACCAAGGTCTTCGAGACAGTCATTATAGGTATTGACTGAGAGGAGGTCAAGTGGACGACCTCCAAATTTTTCATGGGCAAATTTGACTACATTGAAGTCACCTCCCACACCCCAAGGGCATAGTTATCAAGGCGGGAAGGCGACCATGGCGTTTTAGAGGGTAAAAAATCAAGGTGACACCGCCATGGCGGCAAGGCACCCGCTATGGCGCCTAAGGCGTTTAAGGCGACCAAGGAGTCTGGATGCCATGACGACGCCTTGATAACTATGCCCAAGGGAGAGAGTAAACCCTAGACTTGAGGAGGGAGAGATCGGTCCACAGAGGGAGCCGGTCAATTGCTCGATTAAAGCCATACACAACAAAGAGAAAAAAAGAGGGGGAGTTGGGGGAAGAGAGATGAAGGTGAAGAAGTTGAGGGGAGGAGAAGGAGATAGAGATATGGATTTTAGAAGGGTCCCAGAGAATGGTCGTAATTGGAAATGAAGGACCAGGAGGGGGCAATTGAAGTAGCGATGCAGGAAGCGTTCTCCTGAAGGATGCGGGTTTCAAGAAGAGCGTAAAAGGAAGAGTGAGTGGACTTGATGAGGGTCCTAGTATCTGCATGCTTGGCCAGGGAATTGAGACCCCTGACAGGCTGACATTCTAAATAAATCCAGAGGATATGGAGAACTAAAGAGTGGTATGCAACGATCCTTGGGGGGGGGAATTTTATATCGCCTACGCAAGTAAGCAATCAAAGGAGGTTGGGGTAGGGTAAGCCTACTCGGAGCCAGGGCAAAGGGGGTTTGACTAGGCACTCAAGGTTGGGAACCAGTGGGGCCTCATCATTTGGGTGCATACAAGGGGAGGAGGAAGTCCTAATGGACAAGGACACCGAGGACACCCAGGACTAGGGTGGGATCGGGTAGTATTAGTGGGGTGGTTAAAAGGAGGCTGATTTGATGATGGGTGAAGGGGGGTAAAATGGGGTCCGATTCAAGGTTGGGTTAAGAAGGGATTGATTTAAGGTAGACAAAAGGTGGGTTTGGTTCGAGGGGGATTAAGAGGGTGGTGGGACAGTTGGGACATGGTTAAGTCAGGGGTAGAATGGGGATGGATAAAGGGAGAGGTGGACAAAAGGTTAATTCAGAGGAGAGGGGACACATTTGAGAGGGGGTAAGGCGGGAGTTGGGGTTAGGGGTTAGAAGTGGGAGCCGAGGTAGAGGGGTAGGTAGAAGGGGGGGGAAGGGGGTGGGGAGAGGACGTCAGGGTTTGAAAAGGTGGTGAAGGTAAAAGGGAGTGGACAATGGCTTCAAGAGGAGGTTTAGGGCAGGTGGAGGGTGAGGGTATAGAGCAGAGCAGGTGTCAGGGAAGGAGTTATCTTCAAGGGATTGGCTTTGGCGACTTGATCAAGGCAAAGAAGAGCGTCCAGTTGCAACAACTGTCCCAGGGTGCCTGCAATGCCAGTAGAGCCAGCGAAGATGAGACTAGCGAACCGAGAGAGCTACAAGACCCAGTAGTACAAGGAAAGCTTGAAGGACCAGTAGCTTTAGAGCTTTGGACCACCGGATCATTAAAAACCAGGACCTGCATCAACGACGATGCCAGGGTTTGAGGAGTTGACGGCCCAAGAGAAGCTTGGAATGTTGATGGATCAAGAGGACAAGGTAGTAGAGACGCAACGTCATGGTTGTTGGGTTGCGAGACCATCTCGAGAACTGGAAAGGAGCGCAAAGGGGGTCCAGGAGGCAAACTAGAGGCTGGTTGTTCCCGGAGACGACGATTGCGGTGGCGATTCTTCTGACGACCATAGCTAAGGTCACGGGAGGTGACTGGGGGTGCTGGAGGAGCAGGGTGGAGAGCTATAGCTTTCGAGCTTCCTTTGAAGAGAGTAATGGAAGTAGATGGTGCAGGAGCTTCTAGTAGGGGTATCGAAGGGGCAAATGAACTAGTTGGGGCAGCGACGGTGAAATCTGTAGCAGACGGAGCATTGGCGGAGGCATCTGGAACAGACGGAGCAGCGACTATGTCTGCCTTTGGGCAGAATATTACTATCTGCCTTCTTTGAGAAGGGCTTTTGGTGTAGCCATTGGATGCTGCACTTTTATCTTTCTTTGAGAAGATGACTACCTACTACTGGCCTTCTTTGTGAAGTGCTTTGATATTGTTATTGCTGATATGATATTGTGGATTGCGGTTAGTGTTCACTACCGCTTATTTTGCTCATTGCTTATTGGATTTGTTTGACACGATGATTATTATCTATTGATGTTGTTGATGACATGTGTGCTTGAGTTGATATTGCTACCTAAATGATGCTTGTCTCTCTCTCCGTGCTCACTGGCGTCTAAAACTGTTATTCAAGACTGGTGCTGTTTTTAATACCTATTCTCTTTGGTCCTAGCTGGAGCCTTCTTTTGATATATGTATACTCTAGCTTGAGGGGGAGTGTTAATTATTGTAACACGATATAGGGGGTTTTCCCTCCTATTGTAACTTGGTGTTAGTAGTTTAGATTAGGTTTAATTTATCTTTGTTTCTGATTCCTTCTATTAGGAGTCCTATTTCTAACAAGTCTTTGTAATTCTCAGATTATAAATAAAGCAATGTGTGGGGGGGGGGGGGGGACTGCTAGATCTATCGACTTTACTTCTCTAGACAGTTACCTTTCTCTCCCATCTCATCTCTTCTCTTTTGTTTACTGATTCTACCAGTAAGATACTGTTACATGGTACTTCTAGAAGTGCCTCTGATCTGCATCAGGGAGCTTCCTTCTATGTGAATTCAGGGTCTACTAGAGGCCAAACAGATTTTGGCACACAATTCCTTTCTATGTCCAATGCTTAATTTGCATGACAACTGGCTTTCCAACACTTAGTTAGGTGGATGTTGTCTCTGCAATCAGATACATGGAGACTATCGTACTTTCATTAGTGTTCAGTGTCGTTCTAGGGTGGATTGATGCAGCTCCAAGTAGGAAGAAGAAGAAGAAGAAGAAGCTCTGAACTTAAGGCTTGATTAGGGAGCCATAGATTAGGACTATTATTTTCCATACTTAGTTTATTTTCCTGATTGAACCGGTTTAGAATTGGTTGCACCCAATTGGTTAAATTGGTCTAATTTAAGTGAAGTGTTCCTATTGGTTAATAGGTCCTTAAATCCTATTGGCTAGTATGGAATCTTCTTTTAAATTAGTTGTTTTAAGTTAGAGTCTTTTAATTTAAGTTAGTAGGGGTATCTTAGTCAGTTTACTGTTTTAAATTAGTTAAGTTAGATTTACATCTCTCCCTTCCACGATTTTGTGAAGGAGAAGACTTTAATTTGTATTAGGACTTGGCATAAAGCCATATTATAAATAAAGAAATCGTGGAGGGCTCCCCCACATTGAATTTGAATTAAAAAGACTGTTACTGCTGGCCGATTGCTGCTGCTGCTGTTCCTGCTCCTTTGTGAGTGATATCCTTGTGGATCTCAAGGTGGATAGGGTGGGTGGACTCGTGCGACTCCTTGCATCGAGAAGATCGGGAGGTTCCTTCAATTATCAAGCTGCTGCTGGTGGATTCTTGTGGTCAGTTTGAGTTTTAATTCTGTTTTTTTCATTCATCCTCCCTCCCAATCATTCCCCTTTTAAATTTTATTTTATCTCATCGATTCCTTTAAACCCTAGAGCATCTAGGTTACATTAAATCTTCATCCATTATCAGAATTCAATCAGATTTAGACCACAGCCCCTTCATACCACTACCTATACTCGACCCCAAGCTGCTGCCTTATTTGTCTCTCAAACCCTAAAATCCCCCAACTCCATTAAATCCGAAAAACCCTAAAATTCCAGAATCAGTATTTCCAACCATCAAAAACCTCTCATACTTGGATCGAACACTCCCTTCCCTGTTTAGTACACTCGATCCCAAGCCCAGCCCTCACAGCCCACTTGAAACCCTAGTTTTAATAGTTTTCCTAATTTCTAAAACCCAAAACCCTAACCCTAAATCTGCAGAATTATAAAACCTAACCAAATCCTATTTTTTTTTATATCAAAATAATCCCCTAGACCTGCTGATCATTGCCATGTATCACATTCATCCCTAACCCTAGCCTAAACCCTAATTTCTGCCCTAAACAGCCCCACACTGCCTAGCCAAACCAGCAGCCTTATGTAGATCCTGTTGCTTGGCCTCTAATAGGATCCATCTCCTATTTAGAGCTACATCATGGATGTTTACACCTTTAGCTAATTTAGATGAAATAGGTTGCACGTAACAAGAGCCATTGGTGGTCATATAATTAATGAACCAAGAAAAACTCAAGTGGACATTCAAACTTTGGAACATGGAGGCAGTTTCTGGTATCCTTATTTTCTCTCTAGGATCAAGGATCAAACAGTGTCTCTGTTGAAAGATGCACCACCTTTTTTATTTCAGAAAATTTAGTGGTTCACTTACGTTGTTGATAGCCTTGAGGGTGGCATTCTCCACAAATGCTTTTGTCTGAAAGTTTTTTTTGGAATTATTACTAAAACCTGTCCATCTTACAGATATTTCTATATGTATGTGTGCAATAAATATGCCTTGAAAGAGTTGCTGAGAAAAATTTACTAGAGTCTTTGACTTTTCCTCAGCATTGATTTGGTCTCGTATTTTTCACTTCTCATTTCTCGCATTAATATATGGTGCATAAGAGATTGAAGTATATCCTCTCTCTGCAGTAGCAAAGAGGACATCAGTTTTTGATGATCCAACCCTGGAGATCCAAGAGCTGACTGCAGTTATCAAGCAGGATATTACTGCACTAAACTCAGCCGTAGTGGACCTGCAGCTTGTCTGCAACTCCAGAAATGAAAATGGGAACATCTCTGCTGACACCACAAGCCACTCAACAACAGTTGTGGATGACCTGAAGAACCGGTTGATGAGTACCACGAAAGAATTCAAAGAAGTCCTTACAATGCGGACTGAGGTAGGGGTTTTTTTGTTGCTGCACACTTTAGTCAGCTTCACATATCTGCTTTCCTTTCAGGCTGAGTTTTGATGTTCAGAATCAAACTCCCAAGATTTTTGGTAGGTGCTTTATAAATTATGTGACTTAAATTTTTCTGACAGTTTAATTCCTATCACTAGAGATAACTCCTGCATTTGATTGGAAGTTTCAAATCCTATTTTTTTGGTAGATGGTGTAGTTTGATTCCCATGTTGACTATCATCATTTTACCTGATTTGAACTCGTATTCTTGTGGGGGTCAGATATGGGGTTGATTATCTGATCTGATCCAATGTAAAAGTTGACCAATTCCTGGTGATTTGGATTCTCAAGATCTAAGTAGAGCCTTATGTGATTCTTTTCCAAAAGAGCTCTTAGTTGCTGCATGGCCCACATAGGAAGGGCTGCTTGCGCAGCTCCATATTTGCCATGTGGCAGTTTGGATGGGGCCCAAATTTTTTGGACAGGTCGACCCAAGGTTCCCTGCTCATATATCAAAATTCAGGCCAAACGGATTCACCAAGTTGCTAAATAGAGCTTTGAAAAATCCCAGAGTTGGGAGAGTGCATAATAATGGCTAGACTACCAGTAGGCGTGCATCGACGTACACTGGAATACAAGGGGGATATTTGATTGAATTAGACTTTGAAATTTGACATGCAGCTAGACCATGTCTTCTGTGTCCAGTGGTTGGAATAGCCACATCATCTTTCTGTGGCACATAAGAGAGGGACTTGGGCTACAGAAAAGCCTTTTTGCCCTTCTTGAAATTTAAACTTGTGGCTGTTTAAAAATTATTTTTAATCAATTTAGTTGTTTTTTGCAGAATATGAAGGTTCATGAGAATCGGAGGCAGTTGTTTTCTTCCACTGCTTCTAGGGATTCTACAAATCCTTTTGTCCGGCAGCGTCCATTGGCTTCCAAGCCGGGTGCTAGTACCTCAACCACCCCACCCCCTCCATGGGCAAATGGATCAGCATCTTCATCACAATTGTTTCCCAAGTAATAGAAAATTTCGTGCTTTTGGTTATGTTTGGATATGTTGGTTGTCGTATTGAAATAATGATCATGCATTGGTAATGTAGCAGAGGGATCAACTAAATTGGGAATGCATTCTGAGGCTTTTTCTCACTAATGTTATGGAAATCCACATTTGGTTTGATAATTTATGATGAACTAATGGATGTTGTGCAATTTCTTGCAAGATACCCATTGAAATGGTCTTAATTCTTGACTGAAAGCTTTGGTATATTGAAACTCTATTCCTTTTCTTTTCTCTTCCTAGGAGGTCAACGGATGGGGATACACAACCATTGCTACAGCAGCAGCAGCATCAGCAACAACAACATCAGCAGTTAGTTCCGTTACAAGATGGTTACATGCAAAGTAGAGCGGAAGCTCTTCAAAATGTGGAGTCAACCATTCATGAGCTGAGCAACATTTTCACCCAACTGGCTACCATGGTTTCTCAGCAAGGAGAACTTGCCATCAGGTATTTTATTTTTTTGTATGTGTGCATGTGCTTTGAACAAATATGCAAAGCCTTCCATTGATTACATCGGACCACAGGCACATGCAGTCTAGATTAACCTCTCAGTGGGCTTCGGCAGTAAAGTCTTTAGCTTATCATTGTGCTGTCTTGGGATCGAGTCATCCCACTACCTCACTTTGTGTGAAATGCACCTCCCTCCTATACAGTTTTACCCTGCGCTATTGTGCCTGTATCATACATCCATTAGATAGTATAGGATACTGTTTGTGATTGACCTAAGAAAAGGGTTACTTCCTTCTCCCAGATGGTCAGCAAGAAATTTGTTTAATAGTCTTAAATTCTAGTTCTATGAGCCTGGTCACAACCAAATTTTGAGTCTTCAATGTAAGAACCCTCAATGGGTTGTAACTAGCTTTCATTGTTTGTCAACATAATGGATGTGTTTCTGTCAAAATGTTGTATTCAATCTGTGTTATCTGATCTAAGATTGATCAATTCAGCGTGTTTTGATCCCCTCTGATCTATTTGGACTCAAGGATGATTTTTCACTGTCATGCTAGGATTGATGAGAACATGGACGACACGCTGGCAAACGTTGAGGGGGCACAGGGGCAGCTTCTGAAGTATCTTAACAGCATCTCATCCAACCGTTGGTTGATGATCAAAATATTCTTTGTATTGGTTGTATTCCTCATGATTTTCTTATTTTTTGTAGCATAAAAAATGTTGTAAATAATCAAAACTAGAAATGGAAGGAAAAACGTCAATGCCTTTCCAATGGTGATAATTGGGTGCATTTTTTTTGGTCTGATTTACATTCAAAAATTACATTTGCCGGTGATTTATGCATGTACATTACAAGTAGAATTACACTATTCAATTTTATTTATGTTAATTTTTATTTGGGTTTTCTTCTTCCTAACTGTGCCTTGCTAAGTATAATGCTTCACTATAATACTAGTGAAGTAAATCAATCTACTGGATATTATAAGAAATCTTCAAAATTGTGTAAGATTTGAGTATTCTATTAGTGGCTCTAAATGGCCCATTTTCATTGTTTCACTTGGATAGATGATGTATTTATCGCGAATGATGGATAGGGAAGACATGGTTTGGACTTTGGAGTAGTCACTTTACAAATTTCAAACTTAAATTCAATCAAATACCACCTCCTGGTCTAGAGTTCGGTTCCACTGTGCATACCAACAGGTAATGTACATGTGAGAGTCAACCACCTATCATATTTTTACCATTTGCAGGGAGAGGAGGGGTTTTTATGAAAATAAAATTAAAATGTGATTGGCTCTGAGGTGTATGTTCACCTGTTGGTAGGTGTTGATGATCCATTCTCCTTGATTTATGTCCATGAATCCCCATGAGTATCTCTACCATTACTATGCACTCTCATATAAATCATAATATTCTATACTGTTTAAAGCTTTATATTACCACTTGGCTTAAGTTAAAAATCGACATGTGAGAACGCTATCTGGTAGCGTGCAAGGTGTGGCTCCTGCACCCAGACACAAAGCTATGCAAAATTACCGTTACGCCTTTAGGGATTTTCGCCTTTTCATTGGGGGTGCGGTGATCATTTTGCTCGGCTGAGTGTCTGGGGACAAGAGCCACGTGTTGCACGCGACATGGTAGTGTGCTTTCTCCCTTTAAAAATTGACTAAACTTAGTGAATTGTATTCGCTAGGGGAGGAAGGTTCGGGTTGCACAAGGCAGAGATGTAAATGAATGGGCGAAATCCGAATTCAATCTGCATCCGAATCCGTTTAAAGGTATTCGTATTCGGCTAGGGAATATCCGGATTAGATCACATCTGATCTGTAACCAAGCTGAATCCAATCCGTTTACAGGCCTACATCCATGTCGATAACGTATCGGTTTTGCAAGTGATTGACATATTCGATAATGTGTACTAAAACCATGTGGTTGATCCAGATTTCCAAAATTTTGATTCGACTTAGGTGACTTGTCCGAGTCGAAACTTATTTTCCAAACATGCTAACCCGTAGATACAGGGATCCAGATCCTCTACGGTGTGCTGCCTGTAGCGGCCTGAGCGGCACAGACTGAGCCATGCGTGCAAAGACCGCCTTACTCCTGCCCAAACTCCTTGCCCGAGCAAGGTAAGGCGGTCATTGCGGGCACAACCCATTCTGTGCCGCACAGGCCGCTACGGGCACCTGCGCCGTAGAGGATCTGAATTGTAGATACAGTCATACCAAAGAGAGAACAGAGACTGTAATAGTCTTATAGAGTCTCGTACTTCATACTTGGACCGGTTAGACTGCATTTGGTTGTGTAAATCGATCGAACATCATTCTGTTGGACCATGATTCTGAATTTTTTAAACCGTTTGGTAACCTAGTTCCAACGGACGACAAGAATTACGTAATTCTACATTTTACACTATATTAGATCATTCATCTGAGTTCACCTTTATAGGAGAACTCAGATTTGGATTACAAATTACAGCCTAGGTATAAATAGGATAATCCAAGAGGATCATACCTATGTGCCCTAAATCGAAAAACTTGGCTATCGCGACTGAGAAGAGAAGGGTGAACAGGAGTGTCTCGCGAAGGGAAGAAGAGAGCAAGATCAGATCTCACTCTCAGACTCTATACCTCCCTCTCTGCTACCGTTCGAAAGAACAGGAGTGTCTCGCAATTCTCTCGCTCCCTTGGTGTGTCGTTCCTAAATCTCATTCTTCTTTTCATCTCTCTCTGTCGGATTCTGTCACTCCCTCTCTGATATTTCATACCCATTTTGCATCTGTGCTCTCTCTTTCTCTCTCGCTCTCTGTCCTAGAACATGGAGTTTGCAGTTTGTATTTTTTGTTTTTTAGGGTTTTAGTTCTAATTTGGGTGTTCTTCTTTCAGGTGTAAACCGAAGATTTGTCTAGGGTTCCTGTTCAGGTGAGTTTTTACACCTGGATTTTTGATTTAGTCTTTAATTCGTTTCTGCCTTTGTACATCCAATCTTAAGTGGCAGTCTACAACAGTTTGAACCAAAATATGCTAGAAATTCAAAAAACAGGTGCTTTTTTCACCTTTGGCTGTAATACCTGCCATTCAATGCTTTCACAACCAACAAACAACTCCTTCATGAGATGGATGTGCTCTCCTTCATTCAAACGTACATGTTCCCATTGACGAAAAATAGATTGTAGTTTATCAATCTGAACAAAAAAAATGCAGAACAGTTAGACACATTCAAAAAAATAATTAAAAAAACAAAACAAACAGTAGGACCACCTTCCCCTAAACACACACCAACAACACAAACAGAGAGAGAGAGAATGACCTCCATTGAGCAAAATGACCAAATGTTTGGATTCTGGGAGATGAACAGCTTCAGTGAGCCAATAGAAGAGAGCTCTGCCAGAGACTTTATTAACAGAGACATAGGCAGAGTACTCTGTTTTACACATACCCATGCCCATGGCCATAGAAGTCCAAGACTCCCAAGTAGTATTAGTAGAAAAAGACCAGACGAAGAAGCAGAAGTGAGTGATGGGTATACACCACCAACCAGCCCAGATGCTAACTAGTAGTAGCCGAGTCTATCTTAGTATAAAATGCTCTATTTTCGATTAAATAAATAGCACATAGGGAGAGGGAGAGTTTGGGGTATTTTCAAATTTTTTTTTTAAATTATAAATAGAATTTCTCTTTATTTCTTTTAATGGTGATAAGGGTCACATGGTCTCCCCACCCCACGCCCTTGTTTCAGTCCTTGAATCCTCCATTAATTCCTCTTATATTTATTTGCTTGTGGATTTGACTACCTTGCCCCTAGCTAGCTAAGGGAACTACTCTCTCTCTCTCTCTCTCTCTTTGTACTGTTTTAGTTCACCTGAGTTGTATTCTGTAATTGCATAGATTGATGCTTCGGTACCCATGCCCTCATGCTTCTGTAACTTCCAGTCCAAGTGGTTATTGTAGGCATAAATCTGTCAAAACCAGGTCCAAATACTTGTCCATTTAGTGTTTATTCAGTATTTTTTCCTGAATTTTTTGTAGGGTACTTGGAATGCTTTTACCGGAGTTGCTAAAATTGCAAGCGAATTAGAAATTTATTCGATTTGAGTTTCAGGTCGAAAATTAGAAAGCAAGTCTTTTAGTAACTTTCTTGGATTCAGTTACTTTCTATATTCTTTTCTTCTACCTCATCTCCCCCCCCTCCCACACACACACACACACAAAAAAGTGTCATTGGGAGGAGGTTACTAAATCCAAAAACTTTGAAAGCCAATTCAAAGGGGAGTGAGGGGACAAATGGATGATAGTGTATTGAGATAACTATTAATGAGTTGAAGTGGAGTTGATCCTTCTCTTTTGCTGCTTGTGGTTGATTCACCACTTTCTTGTGCCTACCTATTGCTTGTAAGAAAATGTTCATTGAATTTTTTGTTTTGAAGGGGGGGGGGGAAGGAGTTGCAGTTCACACAGTTAATTTTTTCTTTTCCTTGTTTATTTTCTGTTTTTGTTTTCTTGGATAAGGTTCTCTGAGCCTAAGGTGTACACTGTCCCTCCTCACATGCATTATTATAGTAATTTTTTTTATAGACAGAGGAAATATGCTAGTACATCATAACTATACCTGATAATGGGATTGTCTGGATGAAAATATGCTAGTACATCAAAAGTATAGCCTACCACATTCAATCTTGCCGCTTGATACACTGGTTCCAACTTCTTTACACCGTGAGGCCCTGCATTGGGTTCTTTGGATCAATAGTTGTAACTCATAACTTACTACGTCATATTGCTAGTGTTTTTCGCTCTTTAAATGATTTCTATTCCATAGGTCTAAATTTGTTGGAGACCCAAACATATTTGAGGAGAAACATAATTGCAGAATCACTTAATCCCCCACATAATATTGTCTATTTATTTTATTTTTTCAATTACTTATCTTTCAATGAAATTTCTCCATGAAAATTAGAAGAAACAAGTAAACAAAGGGAAAAAAAGTGCTTGAACTTGAGTAATCCAGGAAGGAATAGGAAAATATTCTTCATGTAGATTAATGGGCATTCTCATTTTCCTCTCTTAAACTTCTGTTTCCAGTGATATTTCTTGTATGGCTGTATTGCTCTGGATTTCAGAACCTCAAATGTACATTGATTGTCTAACAAAAAAAATGTACATCGATTGGGAAACAAGTAGCCATTTCTTGATTGAATCTGTGAATTGGAAATTCAGAAAGTAAATTCTAATGCAATGAAACAGTTTTCCTTGGGGATGGGCATCTGTAAAATTATTTGATTCGGACAGTTTTCCCAAACTATTTAACCATTGTCTTAGATGTACTCCAGCTTGTTTTCTTTCAGCTATTACTTTTATGATTGAGATGTAGTATCGTTATTGGAAGTTCTAGAGATATCTATATTTGGTTTTATCTGCAATCAATGTAGTTTAGGCATGGATTCTTTTTATAAAAACCTTAGTTATTGGACCATTTAGAAAGAGAGGAATGCTAGACTTTTTTCAGTTTGTGGTAGATCCATCCATAATGTGATAAAGAAGATTTTCATCAAGTTACTTTGATGGCTAGATTCCTCTAAAATTCTGAGTCCCAATTGATTGCACCTTGAGAGGGTTATAGGAAGCCATTATTATTATGTATAATAATAATGGGAGAATCTTAGGAGACTCTAGTTAATAGCATAAGGGATAGATCTCCAAGTATAGGATACCTCTTCTAAAACTCAGATTGAGAGTTCAACCAATCTAATTAGATAAATAGGGGAGGGGCCACAATCTTGACAAATTTTGTCAAAGAGGCAGGCTGGCCTGCTTTTATTAGATATAGCAATCAATTTTATGAAGATTGTTTTTTACTTATTTCTTCTTTTGTAGATTTTTCTTGTTACATCAAGTATGCACATTGCTTTGTATTAACGATTTTTTTTTTTTTTTTTTGTAATTCAAGAATATTTAAGAGATAGGTGAAAGAGAGTAATCATCTTAGCTTATAAATGGATTATGATCGAGATACTGATGATGACATGAAAATAGAGAGTGATAGTGACGGTGAGATTGACAAGAAAACCATCCAGACAGTAATAATCTTGGCGGCTACTGCTATTGCAATAGCAGTGGAGAAGTATTCAAAAATATTCCTTCATAAAGAGCCTTACCGTATTCAGAGACTCCGTGGCATTACTGAGACACAACTAATTATTGATGGTTCAGAGAGGACGTGTCGAAACTTGATAAGATTGAGCAAGAGGGCTTTTTATAGCTTATGTGACATGCTGCGACAAAGGGGTCTACTGTATGACAACAAATTAGTGCAAGTAGAGGAACAAGTGGTGATATTTTTACACACAGTTGGCCATAATGTTAAGAACCGAGTAGTTTCACATATGTTTGGCCATTCTAGGGAGACTATAAGTCGATACTTTAACAAGGTATTGGATGGAATAATGAAATTGTACCCACTACTGCTCAAGCCTCCAAGTACAACAACGCATAAGCGAATCACAAGTAACGGTAGTAGATTCTATCCATACTTCAAGGACTGCGTTGGAGCCATAGATGGTTCACATATCCCAGCATGGGTTCAAGTAGAACAACATCGTTCATTTCGTGATAGGCATGGATGTATATCCCAAAACATCCTAGCTGCATGCGATTTTGACAAGAAGTTTACATATATACTTGCTGGCTGGGCAGGATCGGCATCAGATTCTCGAATATTGGATAATACCATACACAGGGTAGGAGAAGGAAGGTTAGTGGTATCTGAAGGCAAATTCTATCTTGTTGATGCTGGGTTTCCTAATCAGAAAGGATTCTTGAGACCATTCCGTAATGTTCAATATCACGTGAAAGAGTGAAAAAACTCTAATTTGGGGCCGCAAGATAAGAAGGAGTTGTTTAATTTACGACATGCCTCCTTGCGTAATTGCATTGAATGTGCATTTGGTCTCTTGAAGAAAAGATTCAAGATATTGAAAAATCAGCCTGAATATCCTTTTAAGACACAAGTCAAGATTGTGAATGCCTGTGTTCTTCTTCATAATTTGTGTTTGACTGTAAATAGTTATGAGGAAGAGGAGTCATTTTTCGAAGCTGAGGAAGAAGAAGAATCTACTTTCAACAGTGCTAGCATAACAGTAGAAACAGATGTGGAATCTGAGGATGATGACAATGTTGTTCAAGGTATTGGTAATGTGGAATGGGATCAATTCCGAGAAGGCATGGCTGACAACATGTGGGGCAGCTGGATGGGAGGCGGTGTAGATGATGATGATATGTATAATGATCTTAATGGTTTTGATGATGTGAATGATTCAGATTGAGTTATCTCAATTTCTTTGGAACTCAAATGTTTGAATATGTTTGTAATTTGCTTTTGCGTAGTCTACTTTGAACAAGTTTGAATATGGACATTTTGTATGATGTGGATGTGTTTAGATTGAGTTATCTCAATCTTTTTAGAAACAATATGTTTTGATGTACAATGCCCTTTATTTTGTGCTTGTGCTACGCATATGCGTATTTTACATTAAACTAGTTTGAACAAGTTTTGTTTGGTTATTGTGATTACCATATTGTCTTGTATGTCAATATGGTATGTTGCACTTGTATGCATTGTTAATTTACACTCTTTAGTATTTCTCTTATATGTACAATAGTTTTTTCATCAGTCAAGCACAACAGATTTAATGGCTACAGAGGAAGGTTCCAAGAAGTCACGTGATATTGCAACATGGCCTAGTGAAGTCTCTTACTTCATGATGGAATGTCTCATAGAACAGCATAAAAGTGGAAAAACTGGAGACAATGGTTTGAGGAGGGAACAGTGGCAGGAGATAGCAAATGCCATAAAAATTAAGCATGGCATGGTATATGACTGGGAACAAACTCGGAATCATTATAGAGTTTGGAAAGCAAGGGTGAAATCTTTGTGTGACTTACAAAAGAATAGTGGGATGGGCTGGAATCCAGTGGAGCTGAGGTTCGAAGCACCACAACACGTGTGGAATGAGTTCAAAGTAATAATCTTTCTCTTTCAAGAATGTATTTACAACTATTATATGACAATACATATATTATATTATATTTTAATTGATTGTGACAGAAAAAGGAACAGAAGTATTGGCAGTCACGTAAAGTGCTTCCCATCCATATGGCCCTTGCGATTTGGTTAGGAAATGAGATAGCAACAGGAGAAGATGCTATGCACCCAGCTGACTATGTTCACAATGACCATATGGTTCAATCTCCAAGTATGGATGACAATGTGGTTGCCACTTCCTTTCCATATGAAGATGTTCATTCCACTCCCATTGCCAGTGGCAGTCGTGATCGTGGGAGTGGCAGTCGTACCCGTGGGCGGTTGCATGCAGATGTCACAACTGGTAAAGAGAAGAAAAAGAAAGGGGGTGCTGAAAAAATTGCAAGTCCTTTGAAAAGAATAGCTGCTACCATAGATAACCTAGTCAACAAAAACATCACACGGACCGAACTTGCACAAAGTGTAGCTGATGCAGTTGATAAGGTTGATGGCATTGATGGCTTACTGAAAGTCCAAGCAAAAATAGCTTTAATGAAAGACAAGGACGTGGCTAGTCTTTTCTTGACTGCAAGTGACGAAGACAAGCCGAAATTCATACAACATATTTGTCAAGTGAACCAGAACAGTTGAAGATGTGGTTAGATCCTTAGTTTTAAGCATGAACTAATTGAATGGATGTTTTTATGTTTATGTTTTGTTGGATAGATGTTTGGTTTAGCTTTGGAGCCATAGATGTTTGTTTGGTTTAGCTTTGTTTTGGATGGTTTAGCTTAGTTTTAAACAGTTGAAAATGTTTATGTTTTGTTGGATAGATCCATTTCATCTTATACTTGCTGGCCTTTGCATTTAGACTAATTTCACCTCATACTTATGGATGCAATTTTGTTGTTTTAATTATATTTTCTGTGAATTTTGTTATAAGATATAGCTTCTGTGGTTTAATGGGCATTCCATTAAATTGTGGTAATTCTGACTCACTAAGTTTGGATGCATTGGAACTTGGTATATGTTCAGTTTTTGGTCCATGTTAGTTCGTCTACCCACACTTTTCTATATTAAGAAGGGTCATAGACAAGCCTAACCCACACTTTTCTGTATTAAAGATGTGTTTTAGAATATTTCTCTGCAGGTATGGATTTTCGGTGATCTGTCTCTGGTGACATTGCTAAAATTGTTTTTCAAATACTTTGGAGTTTCTATGCATACTATATTAATTTTTAACTTTTTGGGATGAGTTTGAAGGTTCTATATTCATGGATCCAATCTCTTCAAAATAGAATCTAAACATTAATGGAGATTTCTGCAACGGATAGTAGGAATTAATGAGTCATTGAAACCTTGTCTCCTATTTCCCCATTTTACTTACTCTATGATTTTGAGGTGGAGCCCAACTGTATGGTCACTCTCTGTCCTTCTCTCTTTTCTCTCTCTTTTGGGTTTCTTGGGCAACTCATGCCGTGCTTTGTACATGTGGGCTGCTGTGTTTCAAAATGAATACTCATATGGAAGTAGACGACCAAATGTGAAGACTAGGGAAGACAGATACTCTTCTCTCCTCCCATGTACTTTCACTGTAATTTACCAAACTTTAACGGCACATCATTTTATAGTCATCTGTAATCCATTAACTCATTACATTTTCCAAAAAATGCCCATTTTTTTAATTGTTACAATCTCATGCACTGATTCTAGCGTCGAAGGCCATCAAGATCTAGTGGGATATTGATCAACTGGCTAGATGGACATTGTGGCTAGATGTGACATTTGTGGTGAGCAATGTATAATATTAATTTCCAAAACCAAAACTAATTCGGGCAGAAGTTTCTACAAGTGCCCTATCCACCAATCATTTTTTATTTGGGCCAACCACTTCCGAATGTGTGACTGTGGCAAAGGGCAGTGCAAGGTTAGAAGATGCACTAGAGGCCCTTCTGTAGGACGAGATTTCTGGTGTTGCCCATGTTCTACCTCGGTATGGTGTCTCATCATTTATTTTCTTAATTTTCATTTGTAACACAGTTAGTCTCCGTATATTTACAAATATCATTTTTTTTTGTATATAGGACAAAAATAATGGTTGTGGGTTGTTTAAATTCATAGATGAGGGAGAATCTTCATCTTCAAATCAGGTACCAAGGAATAATGTCATGGATGCACTAACCATCTCACCAACACCATGTCAATCCAAGGACTATCTGATGGGATACCTCACAGCAAAAATTAAAGATGCCAAACAACATACTAAGACATGGGAGGAGCTACTTGATGCTGTCAAAACACTTAATCTTAACAAGTGAACTAGTATGGGAGGGGGTTGAGAGGGGGTGTATGCCCAAAACATGTGACTCATGTAATTAAATTAAAATTTGTGAAACAATGTATCTCTA
Source organism: Telopea speciosissima (assembly GCF_018873765.1). NCBI lineage: Eukaryota > Viridiplantae > Streptophyta > Magnoliopsida > Proteales > Proteaceae > Telopea > Telopea speciosissima. The sequence goes on along the minus strand of NC_057916.1, from coordinate 69,086,973 downwards.
TATTTGTAACCCTAGATTGAATGGGTCTAACCGAATAGAGGATGGATGGGTGGTATTTTGATGGTCTTTTATGTTAATTGTTTTGTGTAATCGTGGTAGCTTAATGGGCATTTAATTGCGTGCATATTTATCTGGCACGTATTTGATTCAATTGCAAACTCAGGAATTTAACTCATCAACTATGGGAAGTTAGAAGAAATTATCTCATTTTTCTTTAGGACCTTAGCATGAAAGACCAGACCATTAGGCTGTAGTTGAAGTGATGTAGGTGGAACAATGAAGCAAAAGTGCATCTCTCCTGTTAATATAGGAGCTTTTTTTTTTTTTATATTTTTTTATCTCCAAAGTATCAAGTGATTTTAGATTTCTCTTGGCCACTGGTTTTCCATCTATGCTCATTTCGTTTGTATTTTTCTTAGTCTAGGCATTTTAATTTTAAATTTAAAAAGGTAAGAAAAGAGGGCCATGTATTAAAATCAACAAAAAAAAAAAAAAAAAAAAAAAACAAACATAATTCCAACTGACATAGTGAGGGTAACCAAACAGTATTTCAGATAGATTTAAATTGATTCTAACTCACAGACTCAGGATAACCAAACAGTATTTCAGATAGATTCAGGGTGAATCCAAGTGACAGACTCAGGGACCAAACAGTTTATCCAAAAGAATCATATCACAGAATCATGGTAACCAAACAGTTTATTTTTTGGAATTACGATTCATTTGATGGTAACTCAAATAGATGACAATCTCCAATCAGACAACATCCAAAGGATTTACGCAACCAAACGCACTCTTAAGAAACTGATCTCAACACGAACCCCTCCAATTGAAAGTGACAGAAAATTGGGAGCCACAGAGAGAGGGAGAGTAAAAGAGAGGAGCGGAGGAAGGGGATAACATGAATTCATTTTGGGGTGGAGCGTGGAGGGATGGGAGGAGGAGGGATGCTAAGGAATGCATTTCGCTCCAGCGTTGGAGGAGTGCAAAATGCTTTCTCTAGGTCCATCACTACTACTCACAATAAGCCCACCTCTAACATCCTCTCTCTTTCATCCTCTTCGTCTCCTTCTTCTTCTACTCCACTCAACCTTCCCGTTTCGGCCACTTCCCCTACTTTGCCCAACTGGGCTTCTTGTGCTTCTTCCTACTTATATGATGGTGATGAGTGGGAATTGGAATCTGGCTATGAAGATGAGCACGACAGAGCAAGCTTGATTTTTGGTGCTGTTCCTTCTCTGGACGAAGTTGAAGATGCTGTCTCCTCTCTTAAACAGTATAAATTCTTTCTTTCTTTTTCTACTGTTGCTTCTGACTTATCGAAGTCTAGAGTAGGACTAGAATTTGGTGTTTTAGTGTTTTGCTTCTCTTTTGATTGTTTTACTATTGTTTCAGTGTTGACTATTGAATAAATGTAAAATTTTTGTTCCTATGATTACCATTATGATGTGTAGTAAATTACTAAAAGTCCAAGATGGGTTCTGCGGATAAATTCCATAATACACGCTTGAGCTTTGCCGGAAAGAGGAATCCTGCAAAGCTTGTGAATTATCACTAAGGCTTAGGCATAATTCTTACAAAAAGGATTTTTTTTAAAGACTTACTTAACTAACTTTGGATATCACTTTGTTCATCTGTTTCTGTCTCTATAATACAATCCAGAAAATAACCTAAAAAGAGGACAGGAAAGGAATAATCTCTTGTAAGCTTATTTTGTGCTGGATTTCATTCAATTGCAATGTGTATTGTGCACTGGTGCGGGTTGATATTGCAGAGAAGGTTAGCTTTCATTGAGAAAGAAAGGAAAGAGAGAATAAAGTCATCTTATAACAGAGGACAAAGAAAGATACATATGGGTGCTTAAGTAACAGATCCAAACAATATTCCTGTCCTATATTTACATTTTTACTGTGCTACCACATCTTGCACTCTACTCTCTAGGGAAACATCATCAGAGGATCTAACTAAGAGGTGCATAAAATATTTGATGGGACTATTCCCTTTGACTGGTGATTTGATCCTTGTTTTTTTAACTTTTAGGGTTAAGAATCTTGTACAGATCCCCCAAAGTCAAGTAGGATTTCCATACATTACAGGTGAATTAGGTGTTCATAATTCAGTTGAGTTTTTGTTAATAGAGAGTCGTTACATCTAGGTTGATTCTAGACATAATTTTGATTTTTGAACATGGTTGTACAAGTTGAAACCTGAAGGCAACCAATCTGTTATAAAATTAAACTCGCGCAAATAGGCTAGAGATGTCATTGGGTGATATGAAATCCAAAACAAGTTTGATAAAGTTAGAGAATTTTCTAGAAATTGGTAATTTTTTGTTCTCAATTATTATTATTAATGACTTGGCATAAGTCTCATAAAGTTGGAGTGTTGCACTCATAGTGATGCTGATACTCCCAATCTATCTTTTATGAATGGGGGGGGGGGGGGGAGAGATGATGCATGAATCCTATCTTGGGGGTTATTTTGTTTTTTATAACGTTCTAGTGTTGATTGGGGATTATATGTGTCAAGTGGTTGAGGCAGATTTAATATTTTAGATTTTCTAATAATTTAGCTGTAGGGGTTCCCCCCCATCCTCTCTCTCTCTCTCTCTCTCCTTATAAAAGAGCTCAGGTGAGCTGATGCTGTTTGCCTTTATGGTTTCTCTTCTTTCTTCAGTAAGAGTCTTGAGAGGGTAGAGTAGGCGCATCAGGTGCGGGGAACTATGTGAATTGATATTAGGGGAGAGGAAGTAGTATTCACAAATTTTAAGACCAACCAATTCTGATGATGGAATTTTCTCATCTTTTCCATTACAGATCTATAGAATTTTCCAGCCGTCAGTTAGCCGTGGTGCTCTATGCCTCTGTCTTCTTCGTTTTTTTAGGAAGAAAGAAAGATACTTTATTGAAAAGAAAAAATTTCTAACACAGGATTTCTCTAAGTACAGCCTCAGCCTTAGAGATCAGTATCTTGGCTTACTATCTATATTATTTATTGAGGCTGTTGTTCTTAAGTTACAGATCAGCAAAGTTGCTAGGCTTAAAAACCTAACCTTGTGGTCCCCCCTTGTGCTGACATCTTGGTGCATACTAGTAGGTTTAGAAAACTGTTACTCTCTAAGATCTTGTGAAGGCGCAGCATTGTTTGGATGGTTTTCCACATTGATGAACTGATCCAGGAAAGTGATCAAGTCCTTGATTATTTTGAATGATCCTTGTTCTTAAGATTCATAAATCTGCAATGATGACATATCAAAATTTCATTGCCTTTGGTTATCTCAAAAAACTGAGTCATTCTGGATTTTTTGCATGTGACTGATCTCTGGATTTTTATTGGTGCTTGGTTATTATTCAAGGAGTTGGTTCTTTTTGTCCTGCATCAAGTGGCATGCATATCATTGGAACTTCATGTCGCCAATGTTTCATCGAAGACTAATACAGATCGAATTATGTGTATCTGAATATCTCTCATAACCACTTTAAAATTCCGTTGTATTCTAAAAAATTGGGTCTTTTCAATTCAATTTTATCAAACGGAATTGAAGACGCACTTCTCTTTTTTAAGGCATACTGTATAAAGATGCCAATGTTTGCATCACTTATGAACTGGGGCTTCAGGTTTGTTCTAGTCCTGTCTCCTGCATAGTTGCAATTGTAGCAATTCTACAAGCATGAAGTCCGACAGATGGTAATGGTTTTCTAAATGTAGGATCGTTGCTCCAGCCTTATATTCACAGTTCTATGAAGATAGAACTTCTAGTTTGGAGAGGGACATACCTGATCATATTGCAGATCCAGCCAGGTCAGAGTTGGTTGAGCCCAACCTTCATCTTTACAATCGAAAACCGTCTCAATCTCATCAGTATGGACGGGTTTTTGATGCTTTCCATTTACTGCAGACAGCACCATCTATTCAGGTACTTCTAATATCGATCCTCGTTTCATTATTGATATTGCTATTTGGCGGAAGTTGATTTTTTCTTGCTTTTTGTTTCTTACACAGACTATCCTGAAGTCTCATTTTATGTTTTTCTTTTGGAGACTTCTTTCTGAGTGCCTCGTGGATTCTGATTAACTTTTTCCTTGTGTCTATTTTGGATTCTGATTGTCTGTAGAGAATGGTCGTTTCATTATCTTCCGATAAAGCAGTCTGGGATGCTGTCTTGAACAATGAGATGGTGAAGGAGCTGAAGGAGTCATTCTGCATAGGTTTGTGAGAAGCCTGATGAATCTAGGAAATGTTCTTTCTATCCAAAGTTCCATTTATGGTTTTTTTGTTATTAAAAGCTCTGCAAGAAAAGAGGTATCACATTTATATGCTCCCATGCACACCCCCCCCCCCCCCCCCATAAAAATAAAAAAATAAAAACTCAGAGGGGGGAAAATAGAGGAAAAAAAATAGTTCTCTAAATTGCATAATGTTCCTATTAATCTAAATTGCATGATTAGGAATGAGGGTTTCAGCTGATACTAGATGTGGCGTAGAGCAATACTAAAGTTAGCTACAGCGATGCATCTGAAACTTGTGTCTCTTAGACAGTTCTCTAAAATTGTGCATAAAACATTATTCTGTCAAAAGTACGAGTTGATTGTACAATGCAAGCATCCTTTTGATAAAGGCAAAGCATCCAGCGGCATCCTTGCTTGTTCACTTCAGTATTTTCCATTTTCCTCTCAACCACGTCAGACATGATTTAAAGAACTTCAGTGGCTTTAGGTAATTAATGGAACTTGAGCTTTCCTTCTCTCTATTTTAGCATGGGCCCTTATGAATGGCACACATTAGGGATGGTATTTTAATGACTATCCCAGTATCCCCTGATGATCCAACCTTATGAGATTTTCAGTCTTAAAATTAGCCTTCTTGAACTGTAAATACTTTTGAACTTGCTTACCGGACGGTTTTGCATGGTCTATGGACAAGAATAAAGTAACATAGATGTTCAGGAAATGCAGAGAGGTGGACTAGCTGAATGAATCTTGTTAGTGAAAACTCATTTAATGGTTTTTCACAACAGACAATATCTGATGAGTGAGACCAGGGCACCAGATTAGAGGTGAACATGAACCATGTAGCCCACCAGAATCATGTATTCCATCATTCTTTCCTTTTCTGTTGCTCCTACTGCTTCCCCATAAGTGTTAGTATTATCATTGTTGTTGGACTCTGTATTACTTAATGGAAGTATGCTTGTTTTGTTTTATGTTCTTTGCAGTTAAAGATGCTATTTCACAGAGGTCTGATGGAAGTCCAGACACAACAGCAAGCATACTGAAGTGGATATTAGACAACACTAAGGCAATGGTTATGGAACTAATTGAAAAGCTTACGAAGCTCGTGAATGACATGTTTGAACCTCCGCAGAAGGAGAACACAGCAGCAACCACAGATCTCTTTGAAAAGAGGCTGAGAAGCTCGCTTATGCTCTCCATTGTGGTTCTTCTGATTGTGGTTGTGACTCGAGCTCACAGGGTTTAATCATCATTTGACAGCATGAAACCTGGTGAGTTGCATTGTAACTCACTACTTTATTGTGTATGATAAATTTATGACTTTTAATTGAAGAAATAGTAATGTTCTCTTGATTTTCCATTAGACATGGATTTAAGTTGTACACCAATGTAGCATTTTGGAATGTGATGTGAAAATCCATAATTTCACATGCCAAATCAGTCGCTGGAAAATTTCTGATAGGTGCTTGCTACACAAAAAAGGTCTACACCCATATCTGTGTGCTACACTGCAACAGGTTTTGTTTCTGGGTATATCCTCTCGTATTCTTCGATGGCTACACAAGGTACATCAGTCATAGTTTTACAATGATCATATTAACAGTCGAAGACACCAGTTTTATTAAAATCGGGATTGGATCAGCCGATTCGGATGAAGGCCGATCCCGATTCTTAATGATCTGGAGCGGGGGTATGATTGGATAGGCTATTCTGGACCAATCTCATTGGTAAAAGCCAACAACCTTAATAGACATGTGGCCAACATGCAGCAACATGATGAACACGTCACAACTATAGATGTAAATGGATAGTCGATCTGTTTACGGATATTTATTCGGATAATCGGATTTGAATTCAGTTAGCTTTTGATATCCGGATGATAACTGAATATAGATTTGGATATTTATGTATCCGTTCCAATAGTTTCCACTTGGATATAACTTTGGGTAAAGTTGTTTGTAACCGAGATGGTTACAATCATCTATTGGAACCACTTTTTTTCCCCTTACTTACCCTTAGTCACATTTCTCCATTTTTCCGTACCATTATTTCTATTGTATGCTTATTTATATTCTCATTAAGCAGAAATAATTGTGTTTTATTTTTATTTAATATGTATAAACAAAAATGTGTAATAAGATATTGTCGGATTTTAATTTGAATATCCAACTCATTGACACATACGAATTTGGATACTCAAACGAAATGTCCATCGAATTTCGGATCGAATTCGGTCCTTTTACATCCGATGTCACAATCTTGTGACTTAGGAAAAAAAAGAAAGAAGGGAACCAATGCCAGCCACAGAGGAGAGAGGTGAGGGGAATAGAGGAGGCTTCTGTTGAGGTTGGTAACAAGTAACAACCTTCTCTTGCCGATGTGAGCAATGCACAAAAATGGTATGTGCAAGATCAATATGAACAAACAAAATGAAAAGAAAAAGAAACAATTAAACAAGGGACGAGATTTATGTGGTTCGACAATACCGCCTACATCCACAGAGTGATTTGATCTTTCACTAAGTACAAGAGCAGAAAAAAAAATAGTACAACCCTTGCGATTTTATACTATATATAGACACTGAATTTTGTCACCCTTCGACAATGATAACATCAGGACATGGTTAAATGATGATTCTCTCAAGTCACCCATAAATCCATATAAAAATATCCAAAAATGAGAAAACGGGCCATTTTAGCCAAAACGGTTACCCAAAGCCAAATGAAGCCAATCCGGGTCCAGTTGGCGTCCCCTAAGAATTGGGCAGCACCATCAGGCCCCTGACGGTATCGCCCGGAGCTCAATGGCATCGCCCGAGAGTCCGGTGGCACCACCCTTGGTCTGGGCGGTGCCGCGTAGCCCTGGTAGGTGCCACCCAAGGGTTTTGGGGCCCTCTATTTACTCCTTCAGTACAAACCATAGTTAGTAAGTTCGGGAACGGCAATAATACGGGAACGAATATGTACGGAAGTCAAACGGATTATATGACAATAATACTTTTAAAAAATCCAGCGTAATAATATGGTACAGTAATAATATGGCACGTGTTTAATACGTGTATAATACAGTTGCTATGTAAAAATCCAAAAACAAAAATACGGGCATATATTCACTATGCAATAGATATGTACACCTAATAAACACAATAATAGCATTTACTGATATGCCTAAATATATAGTTTGATTGGTTAACAAGCTTAGATTCATTACATTCTTTATTGTAGGGATTAGAATGGCCAATCAAAAGGGCTGATTGAAATGAATATTGCTTATAAAGAGTCTTTTTAGCTTTTATGTACCAAACAAGAAATAAGATAACATGAATTCTCTTCATTCATAAAATCTTGCCGTCTCTGGAACAAGATAAACGTCTGTCACGCAGCACTCTCTCCCCCCCCTCTTATATTTTTCTTTCTAATTTCTTCTCTCGTTTCAGATTCTATTTTCAATTTCTAATTTTAGGTTTCGATTCTGCTGCTGAATTGAGTTTTGTTATTAAATATTAACTAAATTTGAGTTTATTTCATGCTTCATGGGTTGTGGACTTTAACAAATCTCAAAATCTGTCTCTTTGACCGTCAAAAACAGAAAGAATGGATGGTTCTGAATCTACAGTGATGGAGTTTTTGGCTAAGAAAAACTTTGTGTTCTCACAAATTGTATATGTTTCGTTTGGTTGGGTTTCTTGAAAAAAATCAAACGAGTTGCCTTGTGTTGTTGTTTGGCTTCAATTTCTATGCCTTCCCTGCGATTCTCCTCCATAGAATGGAGGGGAAAAGATTTTTAAAAAATACCCTAAGAATTGTCGCTTCAAGTGCACCGCTGCAATCGCCGGCTTGATGAACGCAAGAACCACCGCTCTGCAATCGCCGGCAGAACGCAAGAAGAGGAAGAAGAGACAGAGAGGAATGGAGAAGGGGAACTAGCCGCTAGAGGTTTGGTTTTCCGCTGGAGAAGAGACGAGGGTTTGGTAGATTTTAGGTTTTTTTTAATCTAATGGTTAGTATTAAGAATTGGTTTAACGGTTAAGATAGATTTTAGTTTTTTTTAAAAAAATATATATGTAAACGTATTATACGCGTTTCATTCGAGTATCATACAATGACCCTTAAAATATACGTATTTTACCGATTCTAAAGTATTATATGCAATACAGAGTTTTTTTCATTCATATGTTCGGATATGCATATAATACGCGTGTTTACTAACTATGGTACAACCCAAAGCCAGACAGAAAAGCTCTGAAAAATCCTGAAAAAGCTTTAGAAATCTAGAAAGTTAGAGAGAGAAAAAGAGGTTTTGGTCCCTAGAGAAGCTCTGTCCTTTTTTCATCTTTTTAGGCTTTAGTTTTCGTTTATTTTGGCCCTTAGGGGCCCTGCTGATGTTTAAGGTGTTGAAGCCTTGCCGATGTTTAGGGAGTAGTAGCTCTGCTGGTGATTAAGGTGTGGAAGCCCTGCCGGTGTCCAGTCAAGCAGAAGCTGTGAAACCCGGTCAATTTCCGAATAAATTTGAACTTTTGGAATCTGTGTGATTTCAAGTTCTGGTTCAACTTTGCCCATACTACCCTCTAAGTTGTGGGCCGTCTTGATTAAGAAATTCAGACCTATATCATGACTCGTCTGTAAAGGCATTTCGATCACCAACTACCGTGGCCTTAAATGAGTCCGAGGTGTCTAGCGGAAGACAACACATAAGCTTGGCATCTTTGGATTGATGGCCTCGAAGCCTCTCTCTGTCTTAGGCCGAATCCGGTAAGAATCCCATTTTATATGTATGTATGTTATATTTTTAATTAATTAGTGTATTAGGGGCATAATAGTAATTTTTACCTTATGGGACCCCGCACTTTGAGCTACCGTGTCGGTCTGCTGGCGACAAGTGTAGGACCTCCCCTTAATTAAACTCAATGTAAGTATAATTTAAAATATATTTATATAACGTTTTGTACGACCAAATAGGGTTAGAAGGGTATTTTAGTAAAATTGTCGTTGTGGGACCCAGTTCCCCAGTGGGGAATGCTGTTCCAGACAATTACCCGTATTCGAATGACCTTTAATGTCGCCCGGCATCAAGTTATGGATAGAATAGACCAATAAATACGACTTCAGGTTTATAAACTATTTTAGAAATTAGTTTAAATCTAATTTATGTCCAAAAGATAGATTTACCCCTTAGTGCTTAAGTAGTTAGATAAATATCAAAAGCCTTTCCAATTGATCACTATTCACAAGTCTAAGGGAGCTTAAGAAATTCGTTCCAGCTTGGGAGAGAAGGAAAGAAAGAGGAAAAGAGAAGAGAAGAAGAGAGGGAAAAAAAGGAAGCTTACCTTAGGGCTTGTCTTCAACACTTGGAGCTGAACCAAGAATCTCCATTAGAAAGCTGCCTACACTCTAAATCTGTTCCTATAACTGAGGTAACCCTTGGATACTTGCTGTCTTCCTCTTTATTTCCCTTCTTCTCCATCTCTAGTTCACCTATTAAGAATTTCTGCCATTAAAGCTTGGAGACCAAGCTTGGGTTTGTGAAATTGAGCATACTTAGACTGATTTGAAACAGTTTTTGACTCTCTAAGACCTGAAATTTGGGAAATTACCAAGTCTGAAAGTTGTATTGCTGTTCTTGATGGCAATTTATAAACTCTAAACTAATTAATTAGGTTTAATTGATTAATTACCAAAATTATGAAGTTATTTATGAAATTGAACTCCCATATAGGTAGACCCACCTTTATATAATGTTAAAACACTTAGTTTCTTCCTTGCATGTGAAGATCTACCCAAAAATAGAAAAAACCCCAAATTCGGACACTCCCGGATGGAGTTGCAGGCCTAGGGGCGGTTGACCGACTCCCTGGAAGTCTGCATCCGGCTCCCCCATTTTTGTGCCCTTATGACCTAGACCCCTTGGACCATCCCAGAACCTATTGCATGGTGTTTGGTATGTTGTTTAGGGCTGTTTCTACTGTTTTCTAGTCGGTTTATTGGATTATTGGTGGGTAACTGACCTAGAATTCCTTTTATAACTAATCTATAATATTCTTGTCTCATATTTAGAACTGTCTTGGTCTGTTCTTGCCTACCTATTGGAGTTTATTCACCTAGTCTTGAGTCCATTCTTTGCCGCCTATTGGAGTTTATTCACCTAGGCTAGCTACAACTACGGTAAGGGGATTCGACCTTAATTTCCTGCGTGTTTATCACATTAATTTCAACTTTATCTTGAATGTCATGCTCATGCATCATTACCTCTATACCGGAGCATGTAGTTTTCTAGCTTTTATTTAGTGCATTAGACGCATGTACAATAGGTTGCACAAAGACATACTGCATTGCATTTGCATTGATTATTTAAATGATGTGAATTTATGATGATGGAATTCGGTAATTTATAACTCGAGATCATGCTTGCCTCATCATGTTTAGACGCTGCCTGGCTAGGTTGATATTCATTACCCGATCGCGCCCCTTACCAACGAGGAGAAAGGTGTTGGACAACCCGTGGCGAGACCGATGTGTTAGTTCCGGGATGCCATCTTCTCGTCCCATGTTAGCGGGTCCCTAATTCCGCTGTGGGAATAAACAGACAGGGGTTGGTCATTTGGGGTCTCGGGTCCGATGTGTTAGTTCCGGTGGTGGGTCCTCACCGTAGTAGAATGGTTTCGCTCGGGTGACCGAAGGGTTAGTTCGGACCGAGGTTAGCATCTACCACTAGTAGTAGTACTTATACCCCATGAGACTTAGAATCATGCTAGGAACATGTTAGTTTAGCACATGTATCATGGATTTATTATGTTTGTATGCTTGTACCCCCTTATCGGGCTCGGTTGAGAGCTCACCCTGTGGATATCCTTATTTTTCGGTGCTTTAGTTACTTCTAATGTTGGATTTGCGTACGCGGAGTTTGAAGTGCACGATACTCGTGCGCACGTGATGATTGGGCAACCTCCCGATCTTGGCACTGATAGTCCAGGCTACCTCCCCACTCTTTTATGCTTTATAAATGCTTTATATAGTTATAGAATAGTTTCTTGTATAATTTTACTCATACCTTTGAGAAGCGTATAGTTGTATCACAAGCCTTATCATTTATATAAATGAAATATCATTTAGACTTCTCTTACTAATGGTGTTATCTCTATTAATTAAATTGATTCCGCGCCTCGATTTCGATCGTGTCGAGCAATGATTGTGAATAGGGTACTACACTTGTGATCCTTGGGGATTGGTTGGATGTCAGAGACATCCCGCCACACTTGGCCCTTAATAACCGGACCGGAGTGTGACAGAAGCCCTGTTGGTGTCTAAGACGCGGAAGCCCTACCGATGTCTAGAAAGCCATGTTGACGTTTTAGTCTATATAGCGTCGAGGTACTGCCCGAAGTGCGAGAAACACACTCTTTCATATCCAGCGACATCGTTACTCTGCCCAAACTCTGAGTAACAAAGATCCCCATTATAGCCGTTACTCTGCCTGAAGTTGGAGTGCGAAATACCCCTCCCAAAATTATACAACCACCACTCTACTTGAAGTATGAGTTGTGAAATACTTCATTATAGTTGTTATCCTACCCGACAAGACAGAGTCAAATAGTTTGTCCATCTCTACCTGAGCCGGATGGTGACCCATTTCGCATTTTTGGTAAATTTTACCGTCAGGTACATATTTTTATTCTGTCCATTTATTTTGGCACAATGTAGACCGTTTAAGTATATTTTGCTCTCTTTTTTGGGGGGGGGAGTCTTTTTCATTATTTTTTTGCAAATTCATCATCATACATGTTAGTATAAATTGTATCATCATGGGAGAACATTCGAAATCAATCATCTAGCAGAAAGACCGGTTCAGCCGGGTAAGGTGAGTGCCTAACACCTCCCCACTTTCGTAATCTAACAACTCACCCAAATTCTCAGAGCAGATCATATGCAATCATGTAGCTCTTTCCACTTCTATGGATAGGGCTACATCCATTGGGTCCTAGGGTAGTGGTGGTGGTAGTGTAACTTTAAACACAAGCAAAGAGAGATCACATTATGAGGTGAAAAATGTTAGAACAGGAGTTGGCTTGAATCTGCAAGGCGCGTTACAGAGTCGCTTTCCTTAAGACGAAATTCGTCCCTATTTCTAGATGCAAATAGGTTGCAGACGAATTGTCTCCCAGGATACAATGAAGCGCAAACTTGTTGATTATTTTGGCTGCGTATTACACAAACGAAGCCAAGATCGATGCCTGAAAGCCTTTTGAGAAACAGAAAAGCCAGTAGAAGAGAGATCTATTTCCTGCAGTAAAACAAATTCTCTGCAAGATCACCTTTGAGAATGAGGGAGGAGAAGAACGTTTTGGATATCTGTTCAAATTTGAAATACATTTGGGTATTAATAAGCCACTTGGCATCCGTTCCCAACAGATGGATCCTTCCATCTTTGAATCTGGTCCATTAGATCGTAACTATACGATCTAAACTGTCTAAAAATATAACAGTCATAACTGTTGATCAACTGTATACATTGATCTTATCTAGATTCAAATTGCACCACTGGATCAAGAGGAACGGTCCAGATCAGACCTCGCTCGAAGCAATGCAAGCGTGCGTCACTAACACCTCTACAACCCACGCCGCGCGTGCGTGCTCAGACGAAAGTCCTCGCACATATATCGTAGCATTCACAGTATTTATTAATTTAAACAACAAGTAGTGCTTTATTAAATATATCCAAGGAAACAACTTTACCTTTCCAATGTGGGACTATTTCCAATGCCATTATGTTGAAAAACCTCCGACAAAAAATGGTGAAGAGAAATCAGGAAGATTTATATACATAGAAAAAGGAAAAAACATCATTAAAACATGGATGCATATGCAGATTGTAGTCACATGCAAACTGCTTAAGCAACCCCTCAGTTGGAAACTGATTATTTTATTTTATTTGGTGGGGAGGTGGATTTTGTTTTCCATTCAAAGTTAGACCGAGGTTTTTTTAAATCATGTTGAAAGAAGAATCCCTCATCATAGAGATCTAAATCCTCTTATTGAAATAGAATGCGAGACTTAGGCCTGATTTGATATGATGTCTATTTTGGAAATTATTTGATTTGACCTTTGCATTTTATTTCAGTCAAATAGAAATAAGGTAGAATAGAAATTCTAAACTAACTGAGGAATTGTTTTAAAATTTCAATTTCATTTGATTTCATTTTTTTATTTATTTTTGATGGGATCATTTGATTTCACTATTACTTCTTAATGAACACATGGTAAATTTGATGGACATAGTAGTAATTTCATGTTAAAAATAAAATAACATCCTTTTTCTCCTAAAGGTCTCACCACCACAATGTCATCATTACCTCGCCACTGCCACCGACACCGCCATCACCACCACCCTTCCCAAAGAAATATAGAGAATCTATTCTCAGAAATTGAACTACCAAATAGATTTTTTTTAATCTTGAAATATTTCATATTGATAGTTTGATATGAAATATCTATTTGTTGACTATTTCATGAATTCAATTCAAAATTGAAATAGAAATCATACCAAATCAGACCTTAATAGTGAACCTCGAGTACAATTATCTGGTCGGATGAAACTCAGGATGTATCTTGTTTCTTGATTTATGTTTGTGTGGATCGGACAACCCAATCTACAGAGATCCGATCTGAGTACTTCAAAACAATTGAATTCAAATATATATATATATATATATATATTTTAATGAAAAATAAGAAAATATAGATTATAAACTTAGGGAGCATATAGAGTTGTTGGAACAAGCATTTCCAGCCATATTCCTAGCTATAGTTAGACAAAACTTATCGTCATTCTTAGTGGAATTTACATCCTGATTCGGTCAGATATATTTAAAATTTATTGAAAGGAAGACGGTTCAGCCGCCACAAAAGGCCAAAAAACATCTCAATTGTGTGGTCATCATGTATGTAAGACCGTATTTTGCCTAAAAAAACACAAAAAAGATCAAAAAAAAATTATGGTTATATGACGACGGAATAGTTCATTTACGTGATGAAACTGTAAACCTACTTTGATATTTGAAAATTTCCAACCCCAAATCAAAAAATATGGTTATTTATAACTTGGCATTTTCTCAGCGTAAGTCAGTTCCGCTTGATCGAATCACATTGCAGGAAGAGGTATCCAAGGGGTGTGGATTTGATCGGACTCCTGGCCATCATGCTGTGTGCAACTCTCATGTCGTCACTTCAGCACAGATGCCCAACCATTGGCTGGGCATCATGCATGCTACCCAAAAATACCGCTCAAAATTCAAATTTGAAAAGAGCTAGATACATAACCATTGGATGGGCATATGTATTGAGGTGGTGACCTGCTATGTTGTCGTTTGTTCCGTCCGAAATTTGGTTGCAGCCATGTTCCAACCGCTCCAATCGTATGGAATCTCTTACGGTATTTTGAAAAATACAAAAACCTAGGGAGATATTTGTGAACCCAAAGAAAAGAAAATTATTCCAAGCAGACGCAAGCAGGAACATGGCTGCAACACGCGTTGCACCCAAAAAATTTTCCATTAGTTCCGGTCCACTTTTAGTTTGATTACCAGAGAAAGAACAAGGAAGAAACATCAAGAGACATGCTTCATGCCTTCTCTTTCCCAAAATTTCTCCATTTTATCATATAAATAGAGAAACTCCAGGTTCAATTCGCAACTCTGAGTAGGAGAGAGAGAGAGAGAAGAGCCAAACATGTGCACGTTAGAGAAACGCGGCAGCATTTTCTTGCTCACGTTAACCGGCGCAGATGAGCACAGGCTTAACCCAACCCTAATGGATGCGATCCTTACTGCTCTAAGCCGAGTCCGATCCGAATCAAAGGGAGTTCCTGCTTCTGCTCTGGTCATGACGGCGGAAGGCAAGTTCTTCTGCAATGGATTAGACCTTCCATGGGCCAAAGCGGCCGGACCAGTCGGTTTCCACGAGCGTATGCGCCTCATAGGTTCCAAATTCAAAGCACTCTCTACCGACCTCTTATCTCTTCCAATGCCAACCATCGCAGCCATCTCAGGCCACGCATCTGCTGGTGGCTTCATATTAGCTCTGTGTCACGATTATATCCTTATGAGGAAAGATAGAGGGATTCTTTACCTGAATGAGCTAGACATCAGCTTTCCGATTCCGCGACATTACATGGCACTAATACGGTCCAAGGTGGTATTACCTGCAGGAAGGCGTGATACGGTGCTTCGTGCGGTGAAACTGAGAGCGGAGGAGGCATTGGCGAAGGGTATCATAGATTCCGCACATGGTACGGTGGAAGAGACCATAGATGCTGCAGTGCGGTTAGGGGAGGAGTTGGCAGGTAAGAAGTGGAACGGAGAGGTGTATGCACAGATGAGGAAGACACTTCATTCTGAGGTGTGGGATGCGTTTGAAGCTGAAGACTCCATGTCTATTGAAAATGATATCAAGGGTATCGCTTCACGACTATAGCTGAAGAGGTTTAAAATTAAAATCTTCTCCAATACCCCTATTTGCCGAGTGCGGAGTAGTTTGGGGCTGAGAGCTCGATATGTGAAAGATACTTCATTCAACGGTGTGAGCTCGATTGATCCAGTTTTTTTGTTTGTTTGTTTTGTTTTAATTTTTGGTTTTTCTTCTCATGCTCAACACCATTAGATCACATTTCGATCCACGTGTTGAGCTCCCAACCCCAAACTGCACTGCCCTCCGATTAGGCAATTGGAAAGAATTTTATGTTTGTTTTTATTTATTTATCATGTTGTTCGTGATTTTGGGGCCAAAATGGTAATTTTGTCATGACCTCATAAATAATAAGGAGCATATATGTAAAATAACATTAATTTTCTTTCACTTCCTCCTCTCTTCAACTGCGACAAGCTGCAAGGCGAGCACCGGCTGGAACAACTAGAGCTAGGTGGAATTGAAACCAGTACTTGCGTTGGTTTCGAACCCATTGCAATCGGTGTATTATATTAACATTTTCAATTCCATTTTTATATTTGTTTTTTCAATGCTATTCTCATCATGTTTCGAGCATAGTTGGAAAATTAGGTTTTGACTAGGGTGTCCAAGTCAAGTTAAAATTTTGGAAAACCTGGTCAAGAATCCTGTATACAAGGTCAAGGTAGAAAATGACGAGATTGGGTCAATAAGACTCGGTATCTTTATCCGAGTCATGACTAACTCGACGAGTTTAGTTGTTTTTAAAAAATCCATTAAGTTGGTTCACTAAGAAACTTATTAAATAGTAAATTTGTATTCTAAAACAGTAAGAAATCCTCAACTCCTCGACTCCCTTCTCTTGTTCAATGGTATAAACTCAAAATGCACTGATACATGATTCTTTGATTTTAATTATGGGTTTTCCATATTTTTCTGAATTTTGTACTAATTTATACATATTTATTGTATTAAAAATTTTTTAAAGTGTGACTCATCTTGATCGGGTTTGACAAGACTGAGTCATCAGGTTTTTTTGAAAGACGAGTCGAGTTAGAAAACTTGGTTTTCCAACTACTTGCGACTTCGAGATATAGAGAGTGCTCTATGTTTTGAACTTCTTGAAAACATAAGCTTCTACTTTTCTAACTCAAATTCACAGGAGGTGTTTCTCTTCTTTAATACGAGTCCACTTGAAGAAACATCTTTCTCGTAACCCACTCTTTATACCCAATGCAAACAGCTAAGGATGTCAACGGATATTCGAAAATCCGTATTCGATCCGCGTCTGTATCCGTTAAGGAGAATCTGACTCCGTCTAAAAATAATCGGATACGAATATGATAATCCCCCTATCCGACCGATTATTATCTGATTCGTTTAGTAATCCGACGGTAATAAAATGTCTGAAATATATCTCTGTGTCCGTCTATCCATTTAAGTTAATTGGATTTTGTTATCTTATTTTTTATACTTATAAAATGTGATTCTTTTTCTTGATTTTCTATTGGTATATATATAGTTTTATGCAACGTGATACATGGAATCACATATCTATTAAAATAATGGAGAGAAGGTTTCCAACCCCAAAGAGATTGCCCTGGCTTTTCCTGATCACTTCTCTAAAATCTTCACAGCATCCTCTCCTCTGCTTTGTCTGCAATTGCTTTTCTACCTTGTCTATCCCTGCTGAGATTAAACATACTCTTCTTTGTCTAATTCCTAAATCTAATAATGCCTCTTCTGTTAGTGAATTCAAGCCTATTAGTCTTTGTTCTGTTCTTTACAAGATAATTGCTAAATTGGTTGCTAACAGACCGAAAGCTTTCCTCCCTTCCTTTATTTTCCCTTTTCAGGGTGCCTTTGTTATGGGCCTACAAATTTCTGACAATGTAATTATATCCCATAAAATCTTCAATTACCTTAACCCCAAGAAAGGCAAATTGGGGTGGGTTGCTATTAAAATTGATATGTCTAAGGCTTATGACCGTATGGAATGGTCTTTTATTACTGTCATTTTTAAATTTCTCGGGTTTGGACAGCAGTGGTGTGACTTCATTTTGTAGCTTCTCTCCTCCATGACCTTCTCTGTTAAGCTTGATGGGACCCCTTTTGGTTTTTTTAAGGGATTAAGAGGGATGAGGCAAGGATGCCCCTTGAGCCCTTATCTATTTATTACTGGTATGGAGGTTCTCTCTCGTTTGATTGCTGCCTATAGAGATCTTAATCTATTCAGAGGCATTTAGGTTGCCAGAGGTGCTCCTGAGATTACTCAGCTTCTTTTTGCTGATGATGTTTTCATATTTTGCAGAGCCACTTCTGAGGATATGCTTACTATTAAGGTCATTTTGGATCTTTTTTCAGATCTTTCGGGCCAGGAAATTAATTTCACAAAAAGTGGTTTGCATTTTAATAGGAATGTTTCCATGTTTGAGAAAATTCATTTGAGTAGAATACTGGGAATTCCTGAGATGCAACCTGATTCCACATACTTAGGAACTAAACTATTTCCTAAGAGATCTAAGGCCAAACAACTGACCCCTCTGGTGCATAGAATCTCTTCTAGACTTTCTTTATGAAAATTTAACCATCTCTCTTTTGCAGGGTGTAGTGTACTTATAAAATCTGTTTTAAATTCAATACCTGCTTACCTCATGAGCTGTTTTTTTTTTCCTAAAGCCATTTGTAAGCAAATTGATTCTGTTAGCTATAATTTCTGGTCTAGTGGGACTAATTTGCATAAAAAAAATTCTCTTGTTTCATGGAAGGTTATGAGTTCACCCATCCACCTTGGGGGCCTTGGTTTTCGTCCAGCCCGTAGCCAGAATCTGGCTCTCCTTCTCAAATTGGGATGGCGGTTGTTATCAGAGAATACCTCTATTTGGGCTAGGGTTTTGAAAGCTAAATACTTTCCTCAGACCTCTCTTTTTGACCCAGCTACTAGGTTGAAAAAAGGTTCCTGGTGTTGGAACAGTATCTCCAAGATCATCCGACCCCTCCAATCATTCTGCTATCGAAGGATTGCTAATGGTAGGGATACTTATTTTTGGACTGATCCCTGGATACCTTCACTCCCGGCCTTCACCATCAAACCTGGCTCTTCTCAAAGAGTCTACCCTGAGAAGGTTAATTTGTTCCTCTCATACCTGTCGTGGAATGAGCAATTTATTAGAGATACAACCCCATCTCTGATGACCAAGATCCTTAACATCCCCTGCTCTGAGTCCCCTGACTCTTGGTGGTGCACGCTTGCTAGGGATGGTCGCTTTAAAACCAAATTAGCGGCTTTTTTTATTTTTAGCCCTTCTTTAACTGACTTTTCTTCTATCGCATGGTGGAAATTTTTTTGGAAACTAAAACTTCATCCTAAGTTTAAAATTTTCTTCTGGCATGTATTAAATGCAGGGATTCCGGCTAAGGATTGTATTTCGAAATGGACTAAGATCAATCCCACTTGTGCTCTCTGTGGCACTTGTAATGAGACCCTCTGGCATATCTTCCTCTCTTATGATTGGGTTAAGCACATCTGGGTAGCTGGTCCTTTGGGTCTGAGGACTGAATTTATTTCATTCCCATCTCTCAGACATTACTGCATCTCTGCTTTGCTTGACTGACAGCTTGACAAGCCCTCTCTCATTTGGTTATTTTCTGTTTTTATTACTACTTGCTATGTTATTTGGCAGACTAGAAGCAATTTTCTGTTTAATTCTGTGCGTCCTAACCCTGGCCAGATTCTTCGACGAATAAACCAATGGTTATTGGATTTGAATATTTTCCCACCCCCTTTTTTATAAATCAGTTGTTTTGTCTTCTCTTCATTCGGGTTACTTGGATTTTACCAACCTTGCTTCTTCTTCTAGGATTGATTTACCTATATTAGATTTTCCCGTTTTGTTATGCGCAGGGTTTGATTGCAAATATTTAGGCAAGCCTGGATGGGTCTTTGGTTTTTTAGTAGATGAAAAACTTCTTTTTCTGACAGCTGGCCCAAGTAAAAACAACCATTTTTTTGGAACCAGAGTTCACTGGGATTCTCTATGGACTAGATTTTGCTATCTTGAGAGGTTTGAAGCTGAAAGAAGTTTGGTGCTCTAATGATGTGCTACCAAGACTTCTTCCAACTCCATCCCTTTCCCCATGGCCCCTTGAAGTTTTAAATTACTTTTTTGAAGATTTTGGTCAAAACTCATGACTTCTCCTTTAAATTGATTACTAATCTTTCTCTTGTTAACTGGTTTAGGTGTGTTATAGCATCTGCTCCCCATACCCCTTACTGTGTAGACTATACTATTGTATAACTGTTCTTTTTTGCTAATCTTATAAATATTTTCTTTCTATAAAAATAAAAAATAAAAAAATTTATACTAGCGAAGTGGAATTTTTATCACCTCCAATTCCTCACATAGGAGCAGAAATGACCACTCTACCCCACCTTGGGTGGTGTGTTCGGGCAGGAGGTAGGGTGGTCATTTCCACTCTTATGTGAAGAATTGGAGGAAATTAGAGCGGGCAGGAATTGAAGATGATAATGATTCAGTGAAGTGGCAAGGCCTAAAAAAAAAAGGGTTTTTCGGTAATTTCCAAAGCCCAACCAAAAAAAAATGGTTATTTGTAACTTGGTACTTTCAGTTTCAGATAAGATATCTTGCCGTAATTCACTTCCGCTTGATCCAATCACATTGCAGGAAGAGGTATCCAAGATATGTGGATACTGGAGATTATATTTAGATAAGATATCTGAGAATCAATTATTGCAGGAAGAGGTATCCAAGCGCAGTGCTTTGCTGTCTTTCGTTCCAGACTTCCAGTCCAGGGCGAGCGCGAGCAACAAAACATACATGCTCCAATCTCCACCGAAATTCCTCCATTTTATCATATAAAGAGAGAACCCGCAAGCTCAAGCTTTGGGTAAGCTTTCAACTCCCAACTCAGAGAGAGAGAGAGAGAGAGAGAGAGAGAGAGCCAAACATGTGTACGTTAGAGAAGCGAGGCAGCATTTTCCTGCTCACACTGACCGGCGCAGATGAGCACAGGCTTAGCCCAACCCTGATGGACGCGATCCTTGCTGCTCTCAGCCGAGTTCGATCCGAATCTAAGGAAACTCCTGCTTCTGCTCTGGTCATGACGGGGGAGGGCAAGTTCTTCTGCAACGGCTTGGACGTTCAATGGGCAAAAGCGGGCGGAACAGTCGATTTCAGCGAGCGTTTGCACATCTTAGGTTCCAAATTCAAGGCACTCTCTACCGATATCTTATCTCTGCCAATGCCAACCATCGCAGCCATCTCAGGCCACGCATCTGCTGGTGGCTTCATAATGGCTCTGTGCCACGATTATATCCTCATGAGGAAAGACAGAGGGGTACTCTACCTGAGTGAGCTCGACATCGGCTTCTTAATTCCTCGATATTACATGGCGCTAATACGGTCTAAGGTGGTATTACCTGCGGCAAGGCGTGATACGGTGCTTCGTGCGGTGAAGCTAACAGCGGAGGAGGCATTGGCAAGGGGTATCATCGATTCCGCACATGGTACGGTGGGAGAGACCGTAAATGCTGCTCTGCGGTTGGGGGAAGAGTTGGCAAGCAGGAAGTGGAACGGAGAGTTGTACGCACTGATGAGGAAGACACTTCTTTCTGAGGTGTGGGATTCGTTTGCCGCTGAAGACTCCAAGTCTATTCAAAATTATATCAAGGGTATAGTAGCTTCACGACTGTAACGAGTTCCTCCCAAAGAACAACATTTATACAATCTCTCTCTCTCTCTCTCTCCCACTTCACTTTCTATGTCTCTCATTTTCTCTTTCTCCTGTGCCACCCTTCTTTTTCTATCTCAGAAACCATTTTTTTCTAAAACCTATTTCTGAAAAAAAGCATAATCATTTTGGAGAATACATACCAAAGAGAGCCTATATGTCTTGCAGACACAATATGGACTCTAAGGATGTCAAAACCAAATCGAAATCCGTTTACTGAAATCGAACTGAACCGTTTAAATCGAAACCGGCAGGTCGTTTAGTTAAATGGTCCGGTTATGATTTTAGAAATGACACTGTTTATTTAATCGGTTCAATTCGATTTAGATCGATTAATCCAATGGTTTCAAACCGTGTATTTCAATTAAAATCGATTATAACCAAACCGTCTAACCGTTAAAAAACCCTAGTTTCAGGGGAGTTATTGATTCGTACTGTTATGTGCTTCTGGGTCTCTGTATTTTGAAGGTCTAACCATAGCTTCCGTTGTTCCTATTTCATTTTTAATTTTTATATGTCTTCCTTAATGGTTATGTGCATTGCCAAAGACCTCCATTTTCTATTAAAAAATGCAGCAGGTAACCAATGTAAATTAGACTTAGTAAATGGTTTATGAAACCATCTAACCGAAACAGCGTAAAATCGTTTAAAAACCATTTAATAGAAACCATTTACCAAACGGTCCAGGTTTTGATTATGAGACCGTTTAGTTAAATGGTCTGGTTACGGTTTCTACCCTCAAGCAGCCAAAATCGAACCAAATCGAACCTGACTGTTTAACACCCTTAATGGACTCTCCAAAAGCAGCTCTAGACTTCTGGAACATTTTAAATTTGACACTGCCACTCTTAGGCACCGTTTGATAACTTTATGCGACTTTCTGTGCCGTTTCTGCCCAAAAACGTATTTTGGTGTTTTTGTTTGCAGAATAACATTTTTGGGTTGCAAAATGGTGTTTGATAAACCTGTTACATGAACGTATCCAGAACACTTTTGTAATGTAAAGGTATTTGATAAAACCTATTTCTATAACAGTTTTGTAATGTTTACTATAAATTATAGAAATGCCATTAATGTTATAATCCATATAAAATCAATGATGTTAGGACATTAAAAATTATTAAAAATCCATATAAAATGTATATTAAAAAAAGAAACAGAGATGCACTAATAGATTATTATAAATTACAAAAAATGCCATTAACACTATAAATTACAAAAGTTTATGGATCGATTAGACATACAAAAGTTTTAAAGAATACAAATAGGAAATGTCTCATTCATTTTTACATCTTCAAAACCAGAGAAGCAACAAAATTCATTCAAACTATCAACAAAAAAAGAAAAAAAAAGAAAAAAAAAAAAAACACACCGAGAAGCAAACATTGTACAATGCTCATAATTGTATTCTATGAACAGTTGAATAAAAAGAGTCTTGGTGGATTCGAACCACCATCTCCTTGGAATATACTTGCGACATCCTCATGTTCCAAGTGCTCTACCAATTTGAGCTAAAGACCCAACAAGTTTGCAATTTACAAGTAACCATGTAACCATGCCACAAATCATGCTTCAATGATAATACCCAATGGGGACCTTGCCACAACCCTCTAATAATCCATCTTGTCACAAGGCTGATTAGCTAGGATGTTAACCTCTAGGGCAGTAAGATGAATGGTCAACCCCCCCCCCTCCCCTCCCCTCCCCTCCCCTCCCGAGGGTGGTTTAAGGGGAACCTATGAATTACTACTAGTGCTGTGGAGAAATCAGGACCTTAAACATGAACTGATATATGGGATTTGTTTACTGATAACCTGAAAAATTCTCATGCATGTAGTTAAGCATCATGGTCTGGCTACATGCACCACTGACACCAAATATGATTATATTTCAGGAGCAAATAGATCATTACCAATAGCACCTCCATCAACGATTAACAAATCATCTGCAGACAAAGATTCCCCTTTTTGCATTTTAATGGTGCTTGTATCCTATCATTCATAGTATAGCCACCAAGTGGGTGCTAGTGAAGATTGGGTGTCTTGTGTCTATACTGTTTTGAACTTTGGACTTTGGAGTGTGGTCCTACATCTATATATCTATCTAGCTCTCTATCTCTCTATCTAATCTTTTTTTTTTCTCTATAGTCTATACTCGATCCATACACCTGTGTTATCTACCCTTCTACCCTACCCCTTGTCTCTACCCTTCCTCTCCTTTCCCTGTGTTTTCTACTTCGTATCCAATAGATTAATAGGCACTGGAGAGAGAAAGAGGCATATATGGGGACCTATCTCAGGTTTTCATCTTCCAAAACAAAGGTTCCCCTCCTTTTTTTGCCGCCTTCTAATAAATCCATTATCCATTCAAGAGTAAGTATGATCAAGAGAATTCTACATACTTAAATCACATTTATATTAGTAAACCAAGTAATATGATAGCACCTCCCATGTAGGGACTGAAACTAATAAATAGAGCTAGTAAGACTTGCTGTTAATTGAAAGTGGCAATATTAATTGAGTTGCTATTTTGTAAGCTACTTGGCAGCCAAGACTCGCTGTTCTTGAAACACAACTTCTGAATCTATAAATACAAGCAAGGGGTTGGGAAAAAAACATTGTGAGTTTTCTCATGAAATGCAAGCTACTGTGGTGATTCAACAGCAAACCCAAGGTGATGAAGCCTTGGTTGGATGGAGGTGAAGCCTCCTACCAGCACAATTCTGATTCTCCACAAATATAATGATTGATCATAAACAATGAATTTATCACACAATGAGCATCTCATCAATATCACATGCCCCAAACTATGACTACCGAACAAGGATACAAAAATCATATAAGAATCAAATGGAATCGAATGGGATCAATGGAGGTCGATTCCAATCTCTGCCAGTTCTGTACAAGAGAATCGGTCTTATCTGTTGGCCATGGTCTTTTTCACAGGTTTATAAAAACACATACAAATACAAGTTTCTTGAGCCAAAAACTCCAAAAGTTAGAAAATCTAATATTTCTTATCACCTATCCAATGGAAATGACTCAATGAGTTTATAAACATGGGATTAATAACATGCTTTTCTGTCATCACCATTACTCAAAGAAAGGGAAAAAAAAGACGAAGGGTTGAACATTGCAAATAACAAGACATAATAAAGAAGAAAATATTAAAGTAAATGCAAATGAAGATCAAATTAATAGACTATAGGAGAAATAAACATATCATCCCACTGAATCAAATAGAGACATTCTGTTACAACCAATGTTAAAATAAATTAAGAAAGTAGAGTGCAACAGAAGAAATAAAATTAGTCCATTAGTTTGGGCTGGGGGTAAGCCAAATTGGTGGGGGGCGGCAAAGTCTTGTGAGGGAGGTTCCAATAAAAGAACATTCCAATGGAAATGGCTCAATGAGTTTATCTTCCAAGTTGAATACACCCATATCAAATTTAGCCATATCATAACCCCAACCTTGCTTCACATAGTAATGATCATGGAAATCATGATGATGGGCGAAATAGATGCAATTCCCTCTACATGATCCAGGTGGGAAATCATGGGATGAAAGGGACAAGGAGGAATTCACTCCCAAAAACAGCATTCTGTCACCTAAGTTCTCTATCTGCACCCAAGTTGAAGTCTTGTTGTCATCACTGTTTCCCATACACAGCTTAAAGACCCTGAAGCCAATTGTATTAACAACGCTCTCTTTACCATACTGACCAGGATTTGGCAAGACTATTATTATTTCTACTTCCCTTGCAACCAGTAGCAAGTCACCACACAACTCCACCAGATAAGGCTCCCAACTAAAATGATATCCCTCGGGTGGTTTTATGGTATCTACAAGCTTTGGAACAGGACTACCACCACCACCAATGTCCTTGTCCATGTGATAGACAAACATACGCAGACAATATTGACTCTGTTCCTCTGTATATGAGAATAATAACTCAAGACTTTCAGGATCAGATCACTGGTTTCAAACCTATAATGATCTAATCAGAAACTCAGCTTTTGATGGGTTTCTATTATACCAGAATATTAATTAATATGTTGAAAGCCTGAAAGGTTTGAAGTAATATGGTTTAGCATTCTTCATAAACCCATTTAGGAATCAAGAAACCCAGAAACAGTGAAACACAGAAAAAGGAACAATTTCTGAGAAAATAGTGTAGGGCAAACCAATCTGCAGGTAAATTACACTAGTAAACTCATTACAGTACCAGTAAAATAGAGAGAAAGAGAGAGAGACAGAGAGATATCGAGAGAGAGAGAGATAGAAAGAATAAGAGATTACCTTCGTTTACACTGGATTATCCACTTCAACAGGATGACTTTGAGTAATATCCCTAAAGATTTGCATCATGAAAAGCCCTAAAATCAGCCCTATTACATCGAAGGTTACATAAGAAAAGCCCTAAAATCAAAAGTGCAAAATCCATACCTTTGGTGGATTTCTTTGAGCTACAACTCAAAGGCAAGGCAGCAGGGAATAGAGAGGCGAGAAACATCCAACGATTTCTGAGAAAATCGTTTACAGAAGATTTCCAATCCACATCCAAATCCAGAGAGCGCAAGATAGAGAGGCGATAAACAGAGAGAGAGAGATATGAATAAATAGAACCCTAAATCAGGAGGACAAACAATCATTCGCACCTGGTATGGTCTTCCATTGAAGAAGATCAGACCATACCATATCAGAGAGCGAGAGAGACAGCGAAAGAGAGACAGGGTACCTAGATCTCAGAGCGTCGATTGCTTCTACAGTGAAGACGATGAGCGTCGATTGCAACTCAGGCCGTGAAGACGATGATCTTCTATGCTTCTGCAGGTCTCCCTTCTCCTGTGTTTTCCCTTGAGCTCCTAAGGCTGAAGACGATGAGCTTGTAATGTAGTTGCTTCAAGAAGGAGGTTGAGAGAGGAGCTTTCAGGAAAGGTCGAGTGAGAGTTATGATTTTAGGGCTCTCTTTCTTCAAAACACGGGTAACAGTTTTGAACTTCGGACCACAAAGTGGTAATAACAAGAAATTGTTGTTTTTACAATAATGTTTTTTTGGGCATAAACTGTTATAAATTTTAATTTATGGTAACAGAAACACCTGAAACAAAACAGGTTTATCAAACGCTTTTTCTGTGCCATTTGTGTGCTGGGAACATTATTGACACAGAAACAACACGTTATCAAATGGTGCCTAATCCCACACCAATCCATGCTGTGCTTAGGCCCATTTTGGTTGGAAGCAAAGTGAAGGGAAATAATATTTTAATTGGTAAGTGAAATGAAAAAGAAAACTTCTCCATGTGTGTATGTATATGGGAGTATGTAAAGTGAATAAAGTTTGTGATTTTATTCTAATTCACTCAATTCATTTCTAACCACACAGGTCCCTTAGGTATCGATCCATCCAAACCATCCACCATGAACAGTTTTTATCTCCTCTAGGGGGGGGGGGGATTTAGACTGTTCAAGGTCAAACCAATCAGTCTACATAGGCCTGGCTGCGTATCAGAACATTGCCAAATCTTTCACAGACCTGCTGTCACCCCTGCAGTCCCCCTGTTTTCATTGTTCTTTAATATTACTCACATTTGCCAAAAGTTTCTGGAAATTTATGGGAATATAAAATCCTGGGTGTGCAGCACCTTTGCATGGCCTCCTAGGATACACAATACATCACTATCCACTAATGAAAGGAAGTGGTGAAGAACAAAACCATCAATCTCACATGAAGTTTATTAAGAAAAAATAAAAGGAGATTGAAGGCTATGAATCCACTAGGTCCACCAGTCCAATGAAAAAGAATTTAGTTAACTCACATGGCATCCCTTGTAGATGCAGCCTCATCTTCCAGTAGCAATGCTCGCTCATCCTTGTAAATACGCTCAGCTTCTTCTTCTATACTTGCAAAGCTTTTGTCAACCTAAGATGAGAATTTCATTCTTTTTCAACACAATACTACCAGCTTCATAAACAATGTAAATAATATAAGAGGAGCAGAAACTGTGAGTAATTTTATCATCAATGTCTTTTTCCAAGAAAAGGAAACAATGGCATAGAAAAGGATATAGCCATCAAGAAGATGCACGGAGGTGGGAGTGGAGACAACAAACAACAGCAGGATCATGTCATGAAAAAGTTAGACCCTCTAATCCTATCATTTAGCAAATATACTCCTCATATTCTTCTCCTTCCAATCGATCCAGTACATATATCAGATCAGAAATTAGGATACTGGAGGCTAATTGGGTGCTCTTGCCCATGCAAAACAAGATATTTCCAGTGCATTTACAACAACCACAAACATGTTGGTGCTCATGGAAACCTAATTATCAAAGCAGTCAGACAGAGTCGGAGACCAAACTCATTGTTACGTACTTCTTGTTGATAAGTTTCAATCAACTCCAATTGTCGCTCCAAATTAGCTTGTGTCCCAACAACTTTTGCTACTTCAATCTGAAATACATTATGAACAAAACATTAATCAGAATTTAGAAGTTTAAGATAAAATAAGATAGCCAAAGCATAACAATATAAAAAATATTCCACAAATCCAATCGTCATCAGAAGCAGCAGGCTAACCACCCTCATGAGTATATCTTCCTCCTACTAAGTTTTCTGCAGATAACAATAATTTTTTAACCACAAAGTGGTATAGCAATTATCATGGAAGAACAAAAGTCAAAATCCAGAAACCAAATCAACTATCTTTTGTGAAGATGGTATCAAACAACAAAATGTAAATCAACCCTAGATACACTATCATGCCTGTATTTCTTCCCTGTATGATTTTGGGCTCGTGACAATTCATGCGGAGCAACTTCGTATCCTGAACCCAAGAACTGGCAAGTAGATGTATAAAATTGGGTACCAGATCCAACACAACTGAAAATGGTTCTTAAAGTAAAGCCTCAACCTACCAGATTTGAACAGCTTGTGTGATTGGGAGTAGAAGATTGTATTTTCTACCTCACTTGTAGAACCTATATATAACTGAGGTCTTATAATCTTAGAACCACACATCAACAGTGATGCGATCCCGGGGTTGAAAAACCCTAGTTGGATTCACTATGGGCCCACCCAAGCACTAAATGTGTCAATAACAAGAGAGTGGCAATTCTGTAAATATATCAAGTCCTAAGAGGAAATGGCAGTGCTGTAATCAAATAGAATCTTCAATGGCTCAAGCTGCTACAAGAGGAAGAAAGCAGCGGCAATTTGAAGGAGTTTTCTCCTTCGTTAGAACTCTGATGATTCTGCAACTTTGGGACCAGGTTCTCAACCTCAGGTCCTGTTGATTCCAAGTGGTCATCACCAGAAATAGAAACTAACAACTTAAAGAAAAGTCCCAGCATCCCCCCTTGGCCAGTAAGGCCAGAGATGTTACACAAGTCACCCCTTAATCTCATTGAGCTTCTGTGCTAATAAAGTTGGCTGTCAACAAGCCTTGGTCAGCGGATCGGCTACCATTTTCTGAACTTGTCAGAGCAACAGAATAATATACCTCAGAAGTAATATCTACAATATCTCTTCTTGGATGAATGGACCACCGCAAGCCTTAGAAGAACGATTTTGCAGGATCCTCCTGTCACACTCAGCTATTGCACAAGCTTGCTTTCGAAATTTTCCGGTGTGTTCTTGCAGCTCTGAGTTCCATTTTTTTATAATCTGCAAACAAGAAAAGTTACCCCAAACTAACTATCCCACAGGCTACGGAGAAATGGAGAGGGAAGTAAAGGAGAAAGAAATATGTAAAGCACAAAACAAAATATGGATTTTTGTCAAAAAACTCATGATGCCAGGCAAGTGAGTTGCTCTAAACCACTACTTATTGATCATAATGCAGATGAATCCCAGAATTTGCAGATGATTAGCATTGAATTCAATGAGAAAAATAGCTACACCAATACACCTATTAAAGATGTAACGAATGGAGACCTGCCCCCTCAACAGTTTTCCCAGTTATCTCAGACAGTAATTTAGGTGTGGGAGATACCTTTGTACCAACAGTTGAAGATGCAGTTCTATAATCCAAGCTGCATAAATTGAAATCAAAAGTCAGATCTGTCTCAGTAATAAATAACATTAAAGGCGGGTTTCAAAAGAAAAGATAGAACAAAAACAAAAATATATAGTTTTTGGTTTCTCTATCCATTCAACATCACAAGATTGTGCTTCTTATGCTTTCTATACACAAAACATAAGGATGTTTAAAACCAGAAAGAAAACTATCAGAAGTATCAATTAAATTTAAGAAAATAGTCATAATGATAAAACAAAATGGATTAGTTAATATTACATTGCATTTTTGCATACAATAAATTTATTATGAGGTAAATACTTCAAATTTACAAGTGAAAGTTTAACACCTCTTCTTAAAAAAATGGTAAAAAAGGAAAATATACATGAGTGTTAATGTGAATGAGGGACTTTCCGTGGTCATCATCACTTTGATTCTAGAGAAATTATTCAGGGAAGCTATCTTCAATTGTTATAAGAGATCCTCATGTTAAACAAATATTTTTCAAAGAAGAACCCCAAAGAAAAAAGCAGAAGTGAGTCTTAGGTTGAGATGGGAAAGTATCTTGCTCCAAAAGAGGGGAGGGGAGCTCCAATAGGGCCCAAAAAACTCAAAGAAATCACTCCAAAAAAAATCTTATACCAAAATGTCAGAGCAACTCCAACGAATCAAAAACCCCTAAGAATCAACCAAAGAAGTGAAAGCAAAAACACACTACGTAAAGTTAGATAGTCAAGTCACCACAATGTCAGAGATTTACACAATGATGTAAGTTTAAAAAGGGGAAGTAACAGACCACTACTGCTGGCTACAGTAACAGAATATGCCTGGGCAACACTGCTACCAGATCCAGCAAAGATGAATTTTGCTGCATCCACACAAATTAAACATCATCCACACAAAAATGAAGTTGGACCTCAATGCATCTACACCTCAATAAAATTGTTTCAATACAACATACAAATTAAATCCATGAACCTCAGCCCAAACAAGACATCAAAGTTGCTGCTGTCAAATTGTTCCAAAATTGTTCCAATACAAGACCTACATCAAAGTGTTTCAATGCATGATACAACAAACAAATTTTTTCTTCTATGCTAGAAGGCATCATCCCTATTTTCTTCTCTGCCAAACCTCAATCATTCACATAACATGATTCAGCAACATGATTGCCTAGGCATCATCCTCTCCTCCACTAGCAAGTCTTCCCTTTCTCTTTGCTAGCTTGGCTGCCATTTTTGCTCCTTTCTTGGCTTGTACACTCCCAACTGTGGCTGCAGAAGAAACATGTGATCTAGTGAGTCTATGGGAGGTGTTGGTATCATCCTGGTTGTCATTTCTTTGCTTTCTCTACACAAGCATTAAAAAAATATGAGTATGCAAATATGAATTTGTTTGAGGATGTTTGGAGTATAATTCTGGCAGGTCCTCTTGTTATGGCCTACTTTCTTGCATATATCACACCTTACGCTTAATGTTCTCCTCCTAAACTCCCCAGGGGCTGCCTCACCAGATTCCCTCCTCCGGTTTTTATGGGGTCTGCTTGGTAGCCTTTTCACTGGTGGAGGCTGCAACACACCAATCTCACCCCCTCTCCCAACTCTGCCACATCTGATAGTGGATGGATCATCTCCCTATCTGCTGAGTTTATTTTATATGGTTCTTTTTTTGGTCCACTTGGGTCCATTATTTTGGAACAGCTGTTGGAGAAGATTTTTGGTACTCTTAGTGTGTCTTTTAGAATTCCAAGAATAAGTTAATTTTCTTAGTTTATATTTTCTATGTATTGGTGGTGGAGTTCAATGTATTGGGTTTTGTTTTCTATGTATGGGAGATAGGATCAATGTATTGGAACTCTTTTTCTTGTTTGGAGTTCTAAGAGTGCATTTAATACTTTTTTATCGAACCAAGAGGCCACAACAGCCTCTTCTTCTCCCCCCGTCCTATATAATGAAATTCGTGGGTTGCTGTTACAGCATCCAGAACATTGTGAAAAAAACCCCTCTCTTGAGATTGAATGCTTCTGTGACTCAGCATTTGCCAAGGTAGGACTCTTTCAGCGGGCCTAGGTTGACTCCTGCTGGTGCTAGACTGGTGGGACTTCAGTTCTACATCTATCTATCGATCTCCATCATCATTCATCATCTTCACCACCAGCATCATCACCATTGTCCAAGGTAACCTCCATATCAGATCTGACTCTTCGTCTTCCATCCCTTATATTACCTATAGGTCCCAAAATCTAAACCAGATCCTGAAATCTATAATCCTTCTATCTATTAACTTAAAACCTACCCCATATAGCCCTATCAAGTTAGTCTTCTCATCCAGATAGATCCTGGTATGCTAAGCCTTCCCGGCTCCACAGCACTTAACAGCTCAAACTTTTTGGGATAAGAGGTTGTAACTTGGTATCAAAACCAGGAGGTTGAGTGTTCGATTCCTGGTAAGTGCAAGGGGTTTGTGTTATGTGTTGTTGTGCCCCCTTGGTGCCACATGACGTGATGGTGTCACATGTAGAGCCATGCATGTGTGAGGCCCTGCACAACAGCTCGAGCTTTTGGAACAAGCGGTTGTAAAAAAGTTTTAACTTGTTTGCATTGTTTCCATGTGAATTGGTCCTTTCCCAACAATCCTTTCCTTGCCCCAGAAGTGGCCTTTTTCTCTGCAGAAAGTTTAACTTGTTTGCGTGTTTTAGTTCATTCTTGTCTTCTGTCTTTCATTGGTCTGTAAATTGTTAATGCTGTGGGTTCTGCAGCTTAAGTGGTCAAAGAATGTTCTATGACTCAAGTTCTCATGTTGCCTCTGTATAATCTATTTTTTGTAGGTGTCTGCTTCGACTTCTGCAGCTGCATCAACTAATGTTGTGTAGATAATGTTCAGTTTGTGCGAATGTTATTTGAGGTCCTTGTTTAATTTGTGTGGATGATGAGATCCTTCTTTGATTCAAGGAAGCAGATTAAAATTGACTGATTGACTGATAGACATCAGGCTTATAAAATGAAGACCATTTCATTACTAATAACATGGAAGGTTCTTCCATGCAAGTCCAAAAATTCAGCCACAGTAATAACATGAGCCACATTGTTCCAACAAACTTCTCCAACTGCTCCAATCTATTCTTCAAACTGCGGAGCTCCTCCTTCAACTTTTGCAGTTCAGGACTTATTGCACCCACACCAGTCATGGGATTGTTTCTTGGTGGATCTGTGGTCAGAGAAAATCCTCTTGGCTCATCCATGGGTAAACACCAAGAGAAGTATCCACATTTGTTGTCTTGACAGCAGTAGTAGAGCCTGTTCTTATTATGCTTAGACTCATATATCCCGTCCACATCTACATCTTAGGATCACAAACTTTAGTGAACCTAAGTTGCTGTCATTCACACTTAATGATGACATCTTATCTGCAAAATACACAAGATAACCATCAGATGATGAACATGATCTGACGCTCATTCTTAAAACTTTGATGTAAGCCAACATAAAGACAAACAAAGGGAAGGGGATTCAAACTCTTTTTGGATAGAGTGAAAAGGTTCTGCTTTGAATTTCTCTAGTTTCGTATTGTGTGGATGTAATTTGAGTAATCTACTGTTTGATTATTGATTTGGGAATCTAAATACTCAGTTCTCTGTTTTAGATAATTAAGTTCCTATGGGGTTACTTTTTGAGTAACCTCTGCAGCCATACTCAGTTCTTTGTTTCTATTTCAAACTGATTGTTACCCCATGCAAGAAAACATATGGGGTTGACTACGAGCCACATTGGTCAGATCAGTTCAACAGCCAGTCGTGAGATGGATGCAGCTGCCATTTCCAGGCTATTGGAATTAGGCCTCTACAAAATATCAAAGTGGTTTAAGGAGTCTCTATCTTGTACTATACTTACTTAAATGATAAACATTAATTAATTAGACAATGACAGTTTCAGGTTTTCTTAAGTGGGTTTGGCCTCCAACATTATTATCTGCTTCTTCCCTTACAGTTCAGAGTAAATAAACACTTTAAATGTATGTTTAGGATCCTTTCAACCAACTACTCTAAAACAACTATGTAAAATGTGTCCAAATTCTTCATTTTTGACCTTTGAGTGTTGTATCAGCTAAGGTTTGTTATTCAACCACATTAAATCAAGTTAATTGATACAATTCTCATTGTTTAATTAGCCTAAACCAAGTACTTATGACCACAATGCAGGAATGCTGAGATCAGTATGCAGGTACAGAGTGGATTGTGATCCTGATCAATGGTTTTCTCCTCCCCACAAGTTATTTCCAAACATCCTTCCAAAGGTCTTGAAGCTATCCCTGATTGTGATCCTGATCAATGGTTTTCTCCTCCCCAAAATTCAAACTAAGGAGACCTAATTTATTGCTCATTACATTCACAGTGGATGGTATATAATGTAAAACATTTGATTTTGTTTTTTTTGGTAATATAAACCTTTATTCCGCAATTGTTTAAATCTGATTTATATTGAAGGAGTTATGTACCGGTCAAACTTAATTTAGTGTGCACAACGCTGTCAAAATCATTCTGAATGAAAATATTTTTTTGGACATCAAAACAAATGAATACTTTACTGCACTTATGGTTTTTAGCAATGTTTTAACATATTAAGATTTATGGAATTACAGATTTGAGAAGAACCCCAGCATTAGAAAGTTGAAAAATTGCACCTACCGCCGAAAATCCAGCTTTTGTTCTTGACCTGGGGGGGTTGACTTTTTATCCTTTTGGAATTGATTTTTTAACTATTTTTATCGGATTCAAATAGGAGGGTATTTGCTTATTTATGAATAGAATCTTAAGTAAATGAAATCATTTACTTAAATGATATTAGGCATAAATAAATGTCTCTCTTGGTTTCTGGCATAAGTAAGTGTTTGTCCTGCTTTCAAGCATAGATATGTGTCTATATACCAAGGTTTGCATAAATAAGTGTCTGTATACAAAGGTTTCCCACCGAGATGACCGAAACCACCGAGATCATGGCTGAGACATTGTATTATTCCATTTCGCCTTCAATCTCGTCTCGGTTTTTGAAAAAACCAAGATATTACCGAGATCTCGGCAAGTTCTTGAACTATGGGTCTCTCCTTGCAACTGCAAGGGAGTTGGCGACGCTATTAACATCCCTTAGAATATGAGTAAAAGAACACTCAATGAAAGGGGGGAACAGAAATGAAACGACTGTCATCACTGATAGACGATAGCTCCACAGGGGCTACTCTGTTATGTTTGATGGGATTTGAATCACTTCCAGATTATCTGATTCAACTATAAAGCAAAAGAGACCTTCAGAGATTGCCTCCAGAATCCCAGCACTGATGGCTTCAGCTTCTCCCACTAAGATAGAAGGCATAGATGTTGGTTCCGAGACCGCTTGAACAATACTACCAGAATGATCACGATTAATGTAGCCTAACCCACCTGAAGAGGATCCTTCGATTAGAGAGCCATCAGCATTGATCTTCACAAGGCCTGGAGGAGGAGGACGTCAGGAGGTAAGAGTGGAGTTGGAAGCTTGAGTAGAAGAATTAGGCAGATCTCCACTGATAAGGCTTTGAGCTCAATGGAATTCTTGGTAATATGTTTTAGCTCTATTAATCACTTCCATTGGCGACAAAATAACTTTTTTGAAAATGAATTCACTCCTACAGAGCCAAAGAAACCAGAATAGAAACAAACATAGACTGAAGCTCTTGCTTACCCCAATCTTGTCACAATTGCTGATGTTGTGCCAAATTTGAATCCAGGAGTGAATGAGGAAGCGGCTGTCATCAGGTATCCTGTGAGAAAGAGAGGGAGCCAAACCAGACTGCTCAGGCATAAGGACAGTGAAGAATAATGTGATCGATGGATTCCACCTCAGCTCCACATCTCGGGCAAGAAGGATCAATAGAAACCTGGCATCTTTGTAAGCCTTCCGCCGAAGCAAGACCATTTGCACACATTCGCCACAGAAATGATCGGATTTTTGGAACGGTTTTACACTTCCAAATAAATTTCCAGATTTGATCGGGGATATTGGATCTCAAAGAGTTTCGATATGTGGTAGAAATGTGAAACATTTGATTCTGCCCTAATTTCACAGAATCGAAGGGAGAGGAGAGGGAGAGAATGGAGAGAAGGGGTTCACTTACCTTCGCTGAAGAGTTGCAGGTCCTCAGGTCACTGGAGAGTTGCAAGGCTTGCAGATCTTGCAGGTCGCAGGAGATGAGGAGGAACGAGGTACTTGCGGGGAAAGGTTTCCAAAATGGGAGGCCCTAACAATTAAAGGTTCAAATATGGGTTGAGTGGGTTGAGGTTTAGTTGGGGGGCGGGGGGGGGTAAAATTGTCTTTTGCATTTCATGTTTAGCACCGTCAGCTAAAAGAGGACGAGAGTAATTTTTTACATTGTAGGGGAGTGGGTTGTATTTAGGATTTAGTACAGGGGAGGTAATGTAGATGAGGTTCAGCTAAGAACCACTCTATAGTTGGATCGTTAATAGTTGCAGCAGATCATCAATAATGGAAGCAAATCAGAATTAGAAGGTAAACACCAACATACAAGGTAACAAGTACTAGGCAAACCAGCTAGCAGTTTGGTGTCAAACTGGGATCAAAGGAAGGTCTGACAGCAATAAGAAATCTCTCCAAATCTCAGTCTGATCTGGTCAATGGTTGCAGAGATATGAGGCAGACTTGAAAATAGAAGGTTTGATGAGATCTGGCTAAACAGCAGAAGTTTGCACTCCAAACCAGGGATCGAGTGGGCCTCCTGTAGGTCTGATTCAATCCTCCAAATATCACCCTCGATGGGGTAAAGGCTGCTAGGTTCAGGTCCTTCAATTGCAGCAGCAGAGAACTTGAAAAGTTGCAGCCGGCAGGTGCGGGAAGTGATCTTCCTTGTCTTCGAGCAGCAACAGCAGAACTTGTAGATGTTTGGGATGATTTCGGAGTCTCACAGAAGTAGCAGCAGCAATTGCCTGCAGTCTCACTGCAAGAACAGTAGCAGGGGATCGATTGGAGAAGAAGATAAAGGGATAAGGAGATTCGGCTCTCACCAGGGCTCTCAGCAGCCCTAAGGTTTTGGCTCTCTCAGCCAGGCCCTCTGCCCTTCATCCTCACAATGGGATAACCAAAACTTGCACAAAGCAATCTAGCAACTTCATTAATTCATAAAATTGTGGGGTGGGGGGGAGTGGCTTCCAAAGCCTTACATTAAATAGGACTCATAGCTGAGTCAAACTAAAAATAGAAAGTACAGGAATTAAAAGCTAATGAGAATGGCAGACTCCTTTTGGGATTGGACTTGCCTTAGATGAATTAGAAACCTAATCAAATAGAAGGTAACAAAATTGCAAGCCTCTTGACTAAGCTTCTAAACAAAAATAGAAACTTCCAAACATCTTCAAATCTTCAAGATGCAGCCGGCTCCCTCTTTTAGTAGATCCCACATTAGATTCTCTAAGTCATTAATGTAATCAAGTGGTTCCCACCTTGAACTCAGTCAATCGGCCAGCAGTCTTAGCTCAAAGAATCTCAAAAAATTATGACATATATGCCCTTCCCTTAAAGACTTTAATTTTCTAATAAATAAACGACTATTCTGCCCCCACGGTTCTTCTAGTAATATTCTAACCAAGCCAAAATAAGGGGCTGTGAGACTGTTCACGTGAACAGTGTTTTGGCCTCTTCTTCATGTTTTGATCTACATCAGGAGGTCTGAATAATTTACTCTAAACAGTATTACTAGCCAATGTACAAAGGAGATGAAGAGGAACGAGGTACTTGCGGGGAAGGGTTTCCAAAATGGGAGGCCCTAACAGTTAAGGGTTCAAATATGGGTTGAGGTTTAGTTTTTTTTTTTTTTTTTTTTGGGGGGGGGGGGTTTAAAATTGTCTTTTGCATTTCATATTTAACACCGTCAGCCAAAAGGAGGATGGGAATAATTTTTTACATCATAGGGGAGTGGGTTGTATTTAGGGTCTAGTACAGGGGAGGTCTGAGTAATTTACTCTAAATAGTATTAATAGCCAATGTACATACATTGAAGTTAAAGTAACCAATTCCAGACTCACTTTATGGAGCAAAATGTTGCACAACAAAGAAATAAGAAAATTATTACAGGTGCAATGCATGTATTGAAATGGATAAATGGCAAGAATAGAAAGGAAAGAACCGAATGAACAAAAAAGCAAGAACCAGCAGTAGGACCAATAGACAAGAGGATGATGGGAATTATACTAAGGCACTTCAATTATGTACAACAAAGACCTATGACAACCAGTGCGACGTGACATGTGCAAGGTAGGTTATTAAAAGGCAAGTGGAAGCCTGAAAACGATGTTGGTTTATGTCGTGAAAAAATACGAGTGCCAATGATTTAAAAGAAGATACAGAGTGAAATGGGGGGTCTGGATTCAGTGGCCAGGCTCAAGTAGCTGTGAAACGGCTTAGTAGAATTGAGTTTATAGTTGACACCCATTCTACGCTCACTGTTTATATGCTTTAATATTTCTGTTAAATGAAAAATCATTTACTGAAATAACTATTAGAATAGAATATGAGGAACAATCAAAAGCCCCCACACTCCCCAACCCCCCCCAAAAATAAGAAAGACAAAAACAAAAACAAAATACCAGAGAACCATATCTCAACATTTGATAGGCTAATCCCCAAAGCACATGTTTGTAATCAAGACCCCTTTTTGACTAGTTTCCTGGCTACAGAATTTTGCACCATTGGCATCTGATGGAATATCCATGGATAAGCAAGAACACAAGCATCCATGATGAGCTGGATAACCTTCATCAACCACTATGTGACCATCCATCCACAGTTACCTAGCCTCCCTCAATCATCAAATGTGGAACATCAAGAGAGAGCATCAATTTTAGACTAAGGATAAAGAAAGGCCCTAGTCTCTGCTAAAGACTGTTCAATCCCAGCAGAGCCTAAGAAAGCCTGAATCATTGATGCGGAACACTCTCGGTGCCACCCAAGACCAGCCTTGCAAGATGTATCCATTCCTTAGGTGGCATCCATATCCCTTACCCATCCGTGGGATTCCCTTCCTATTCTCTTCATCTCTATTATGGTAATCTAGTCATGATTGATTCATGAGTGGATCCATTAAGATATTCCAGCCATGATTGATTCCTTGCCATTATTAGTTGCATTAGCATCTATTAAATAAGGCATTAATGTAACCAGAAAGGCAGAACTGAATAAAGAATTTCTCTCTTTTTGGTCACAATAGAACCAACTCTGTATTTCTTCTTCGTTCAGCTTGGACGATACCAAGCTCCACCCCTCGTCCTACATCAGCTGGTATCAGAGCGCAGATCAATGCTCCTGGTATGGCTAGTGAGAATGAAGGTGGCATACCTCAGGGCGGTGATCGTGAAGGTCTCCAACAACCGTTACTGAAAGGTGAATTCCTGCGCACACTGAGGGAGTTTCGGATTTCTCTAATAGGAGAAATGCGAACACTCATCACTGAGACCACGCCGGAAGGCCGGACTCGTGCAACGTACAACAACCCCCATCGTCCGTTGTAACACCAACAGCCACCTCTACGTGGCCCAAGCAAACCTTGGAAGAAACCCTGTCTTCGAAGAAGGGTATGAGGAAGACAACTCTAGCTCAGACGATGATCTTCTTCGCCGTGACGATGACCGGAATCCTAGGAATCGTCACACCCGCCAGCGCATAATTACCGACAAGACAATGCCCCATTTCCATCCGTAATGAAAATTATCGCATCAAGGCCGACATTCCCAACTTCCACGGGAGCGTCGACATTGAAGGATACTATGATTGGGAATATGAGGTTGAGCGGTTCTTGACCTTATGGGCGTGGCTAAAGATCGACAAGTTAAACTAGTAGCGTACAAATTAAAAGGAGGTGCTTTGCGCAGCATGGTGGACACAAGTACAAAGCTCGCGGCGAAGCCAAGGGAAAGCTCGGTTCAAGCATGGCCTCGCATGCGACAACTTCTTCAAGCAAGATTCCTCCCTCCCGATCATCGGCGTTCTGTATCAGCAATTCCAAAATTGTACACAAGGAAGTCGGGCTGTAACGGGCAAGGTTCGAAAACTCGGGTCTCGGTGGCATCTCGGCCAGGCCAGAAATCGAGTCGAGCCGAGATCTCGCCGAGTTGATGCTTTTTTTTTTGACTCGGACCCCAACTCGGTGGGTTGTACACATATTTTGGAGTGCGAAACTTCGGTATCCAGCCTATTTCGTGCCATTTAAACACAATGGCATGCCCAGATTTGCCAAAAACAAGTCCAAATATGAGTTTCACTTTGGACCATAAGTTAGTAGGCGACAGTCGTACTAAAACAACATAATCTATATATAATTTAGTAAAACATAACAAATTAGCAATCAAAACATTCTAATTAGCACACATCAATCAAAACATTCAAATAAAATGTACATTACATCAATGTTCACTTAATTTGTTACATAAAATGAGATTGAACAAGAAATTCATCCCTATATCGATCCACATAGAATTCCCGTGTCATGGAATTGCTATAGTGTTGCAAATAGTGTGACACGCTTCCATATAAGTCTTCATCAACATATACCAATCTCCCTATCTTAGGGTACATGGGAGGATTGTTGGTATGAGGTGTAAGATCCACTGCATCTTGTCATATTGAGTTTGAGGCATGTATGACTGGTTTGGGACTAGGAATGTATACCCAACACCCGACCTAGAGCTTTGACTATCATACTCATTTGACTACCCATCTTGACCATAGGCACTATAATTAGAACCGGTGCTCTGCTGGCCATAGTCATAGCCATGATGATCTTGAGATGATTGCCATGGTGATGCTCGCTAGTAGTATCTATACTCGTGCTTCCGAAACTTGTAAGCATGGTGTTCATCTTGTTGTTGTCCTCCTCTTGAGCATATGGCACGATGTAGTGTTTGCGACCCTTCTTTCTGTTGTATGTTTTAGGGTGGCCACCATGGTCTTGATCTTGAGTGGCATCGCGTAACCGAGACTCACCGGTGAAACGCCGCGGGGTCCTCCTGCGTTCGACTTCTTGCTCGCGCATCCCCTCGCGATCATCATAATAACCGCCGCTCCGCGTGCCACTAGCGCCGCAGACTTCACCACCATCACCATCACCATCACCATCACCATCACCATCACCATCACTAGCATCACAGTGTCATCACCACCACCATCATCATCATCGCCAGGACTTCCTACAAAGCAGCTCAAAGGTTTCGGTGACTCGCATGTCACGCCCCTCTTGCGTCGACATATATTCATCAACATCGATGCTGGTTCACGAGACGGAATGGTGGGGTCGGGCCTACCCCGTTGATCCATATCGGTGTACCACGATCCCTCACCCACTGGAATAGGGATCCTCATCGTCATCGAGTCCTCTTGAAAAATGTTGGGCAGTTGATGGGTTCTTTATCATTGGCCTCAATTCCTTCATGTATGTGCCTCATCCTTAATCTCATATTGTAGTGCACATACACAAGCCGCTCCATCGTCGCTACCCAACCTATTCCGCCTCTTTGAATGTATCAATGAGAATGTACTCGATTGCGCTCACATCCGGAGGATGAACAAGTTTGTGAGAGCACTCTCACTGCTACCTTCCTCGGTTGGGTGAACTTGTACCATAAAGCACCCACCATCACTACATTACAAATATAGAATAGTAAGAATATGTACATTCTAAAGAGATAAAATTATAATTCATAAATGTAATATCATGCCACCTACCAGGGTCGACTTTTGTCTACCCTCCATGCACTAGTCGACCAAACTTCACGAGGCCTCTCAAGTATTTGATCTATTTTCAATTTGAGGCATTAGTATTTCCTATTTAGTAATTACATTCATAAACTAACTATCAAGTGCCAAAGTCCCATACTCTCACCTCATCATAGCAGCACTTGTGTCTTTGGATGGGGCTCCAACTTCACGAGTAACAAAGCGCCTCTAACAATTCTATGTCTAGCCCAGATCGTGGGAGTAGTGATACTTTGGATTCAAATAGTATCTTTGGTAAAGTAAACACCACAAATATGATTTGTTAGTGACTTAATCGCTTTAATGCCTTTAGGGTTTTGAATATGTAAATGTAAAAAGTTATAACATTTAAAGTATAAAGTATGTTGAACTCACACCTTATGCAATGGATGACTCAAATGCTTCTCCACCGCTCATCAATGATGTTAG
This sequence comes from Telopea speciosissima, assembly GCF_018873765.1. NCBI lineage: Eukaryota > Viridiplantae > Streptophyta > Magnoliopsida > Proteales > Proteaceae > Telopea > Telopea speciosissima. The sequence goes on along the minus strand of NC_057916.1, from coordinate 69,045,317 downwards.
TGTAGGACTTTGCACTTCGAGGTATAGCGGCTTTAACCATTTCCTTCATTTTTTGGATGGCGGATAAATGTGGCCCAAAGTAGGCTTCTTCTCTGTATCAACCATCCTCGATCTTGCCACCACTAGCTCTAATATGCCAACCACTTTCCCCAAGTCCTTCCAAAATCCATCATTTGCAATGGTCTCATTGTGCTACCTTTGCTTCTTCCGACTTAGAACCTTGCCAACCAAACCATTCGCGACTTATGCAACATACACCTTGAGACTATCGCCTTACTCCGAAAGCTCTTTAATGCAATGTAATTTGTGGCAATCGAGTGACACCAGGCCTCGCTAAATCTCCATTGCATTTCTCCTCATCAAGGCTAAAGCATAAGAATGGTTGTACACAAAGTTGTCATTTGTCTTGCCCTATTTACCACACCCGCCACCAAAGTCTTTTTCCCATGTCCTTGACATTAAATCAATAGAATGGGCTGCACTAGGGTCCAAAAGAGCCGGATCCTCTTACTCTTCTTATTCATCAACTTCTCTCCAGCCTTTTTATAGTTGGAACCGTTATCCGTCACAATTTGGATAACGTTCCTTGGTCCTACCTCCTCCACTGCTTGACTCCTTATACAAGAATGATGCATCCTTTATATGCTTTGATGCATCGATAGACTTCAAGAATATAGTCTTTCCATTGCAACTCACCATGAAATTTATGATGGACAGCCTTGTAGGTCCAGTCCAACCATCGACCATAAGAGTAACCCATATGTCTCCCACATTGGCTTGAACCATTAATGTATGCTTTTAGCTCCTCTACCTCCCGAGGCAAATATACATTGTATAATTCAAATGGTGAAGGTCCCTTCCATCCTACACCAGCCCTCCCCGCACATCGAAATGCATTATAGTATGTTCCTTGTGCTACATTGGTGGAATGCCATGGTAAAGCATGAACTTCTTGAAGGCTTTCGTGCTTTCTCTTGTTTACCACCAAATACTTGTGGGATGGTTGGGTGGTAGGCATCTTGTTGCCTAAAAGTGGTGAGATCTGCTCAAAAATGGGTTACGGACCTTGTACTCGTGGTCGGGTTTGGGGTCGTGGTATATTTCTTGTCCCAGTGCTTCTCCTCCTCCCATCTTCTTACTTGCAGTGCGATTGAGCCGATCCACCACTCCTCTTGCTTGTTCATATGCTCTTATATTATCAAAATGAAAACTTTGTCTCTACTCTCGGCCAAAGTCTGTGGTAAATTCTCCATTCACCTTTGATTGAAACTCACCGGTGGAAGCCCATGTCGATATCATCTCCGCTACGGACCTCTGCACCAACCCTCTCTAGTATTGCCTCATTAAACTCTTGTTGCATTCTTTCCCTCTCGATTTTTTTAATCTTCCTCCTTTCAAATGTTGTGTCATTGCCACTTTCACTTGGATAGGAACATTTGGGCATGATGAAACATCCTTGCATGCACTGCAGACAAGTGTTGCTTTAACACAGTGGCTCCTCCGGATAACAACTTCCCACAATTATTGCATTTGGACTTCTTTTGTCCATGCGGACATGGGAACTCCATGTTGCCATGCTATATCGGACATTGTATACAAAATGTCTTATGTTTTACCTGTTACATAAAAAGCATGTATTAATAACCATGGATCACTTAAAGTAAGGTATTCAAGACTTAAAGTATGCTATTCATAACTCTTAAATGTAATGTCAAGCTACTAGAACTATGAAATAACTATCTCTTATTTATCCCCTAACCCTAGTATTTATTTGTTAATTAAAAATAATATTTTGAATTTTTTTAAAACTATTTATACCTTAAAGTATAAGAAAAATATAATGTAATGATGAATTTGACACCATTTGAAGTTGAATATTATGTACATATGTTGTACATAATTTTCCATAAGCAATAAGTATTTTTCCTTAATATTATATATATTTTTTAAAATTTTATAATATATTTATTAAATCTGAAAAATAAAATAATTTTTTTAATGGGTGAAAATAAAAAATTAATCCATGGGGCTGTAGAGCATCCCAAGTAGTTTAACATATATCAAAATCATTTTCAAACAATCACTATTCATCCTATTTTTTTCATTTTCTTTTTTCAAATAAATCATTTATTTTTCCAGAAATTATAATAAATAATTTATTAACTGAAAAAAAAATCCGACTCCATGAAGTGATAGATCGGGCAAAGATGTTCAACATATATTAAAACCACATGAATCTAACAAGGATTACAAAAAAAATTTTTGGAAAAAATAGATTTGGGGAAGAAATAGAAAACACCTTTGAAATCTTGCAAATAGGTGATGATGCTCCAAATTGGCACTTGAATCTTCACTTTGGCACTTCAATCTAACTCCAAACAGTGCATTCCATCCAACAATCAAAAGAAAGAAGAAGAAATTTGAAGGAGAGGTGTTTTTCCCCTTCGTTTAGAGCCTAAGAACTTCTGTTATTGCTCTCTCTTATGTTGGAAATGGGTTTTTGGGTGAAAATTGGGCTGAATACAAGTAAATAGCACCTTTGGCGAGATATTGTTTTTTTTGTACTAAAAATATCTTGATTTCACCTTCGAGATCTCGGTCTAGAAAGTGCACTTTTAAGAACCGACTAGCAACTCGACTCGGTTTTGCCCAAAACCGAGAAACTCGGCGAGATCTCGCGAGTTCTCGAACCTTGGTAACGGGGTACATCAATGAGTTCTTAAGACTCCAATCTCGTTGCAACTTGGCGGAGAGTGATGATCAGCAGGTGGCTCGCTTCGTGAATGGACTCAAATATTCCATCCAAGATCGTATGGCGTTGCAACCAGTATGGAATATGGCGGAAGCACAAAACATGGCTCTTCGTGTTGAGAGGACTCTCTCCAGACAATCAGTAACTTTTAGAAGCCGATCTGATCTCGACAAGGGGAAGCAAGTCTCAACCGACCCAATCAAACCTTCAACACCTTTGCCACGATCCACAAACAATATTGGAGAAGGGAGTCGGTCGACTACCAAACCAGCTATGGTGCCCTCTAACTCAACCACAGCGAAGAATCCTTATGGACGAGCTGAACCCATTAAATGTTATCGGTGTGGTGAACCTGGGCATCGGTCCAATAACTGCCCCCAAAGAAAATTTGTGAACATGGTTGCAGGTGATCTGAGTGATGAACAAGAATCCGACAACGATGACGCCGAAATTGCTGAAGAAGAAGGAGAAGGTGTGACTTGCATCGGGCGTCGACTGCTGCTCACGCCTAAGCAACAAGGTTCCTCCCAATGCCACCAAATCTTCCTTACCCACTGTTCTGTGAATGCGAAAGTCTGTAACGCAATCATCGGCAGCGCGATGCTTGAAACCTTGTATCAACGACATTAGTAGACCATCTGAAACTAAAGACTGAACCGCACCGCACCCTATAAAATTGGGTGGATCAAGAGTGGATCAGCTATTCCGATCTCGAAGATCTGCGGTCCCTCTCTCATTCGCAAGACGTACAAAGATGAGGTTCTATGTGATGTCGTTGAAATGGATGCATGCCATTTACTATTGGGTAGGCCTTGGCAATTTGACGTGGAAACCAAGCACTTAGGGAAGGAAAACATATACATATTCAAATGGCAAGGTCACAAAATTGCATTACACCCCAAAGGACCTCTCAAGACTCGGGTCACCACTCCTCACCAAGAAGGATCTACATTATTAGTGCTTGCTGAATCAGACTTTCATAGAGAAGTCCAGGAGGCCAAGGAGTGCTATGCATTAATTGTAAAGGGTGACACTCACCACAAAGGCAAGACAGCTGAACCCATGCAAATATTGATGAAGGAATTTGGAGAGCTCTTCTCAGAGGAACCACCTACTTGGTTACCCCCACTCCGAGATATTCAACACCACATCGATTTAGTTCCTGGAGCAAGCTTGCCGAACCTCCCTCATTATCGTCTGAATCCACGGGAAGCAAAGATCCTATAGGAAAAGGTGGAGGAACTACTCACGGTAGGGTACATCCGAGAAAGCATGAGTCCATGTGCCGTTCCCGATCTCCTGGTGCCAAAGAAAGATGGGAGTTGGCGCATGTGTGTCGACAGCCGCGCCATCAACAAAATTACTGTTCGATATCGATTCCCTATTCCTAGGATCGATGATATGCTGGATCAATTAGAAGGCGCCCAGGTATTTTCCAAAATTGACCTACGTAGCGGCTATCACCAGATCCGAATCCGTCCGGGTGATGAATGGAAAACGGCCTTCAAAACCAAGGAGGGCTTATATGAATGGTTAGTAATGCCGTTCGGGTTGTCAAACGCCCCAGTACATTCATGCGGCTTATGAATCGGTACTCGAAGCCATTTATGGGCAAATTTGTGGTGGTTTACTTCGATGACATCTTAATTTATAGTCGTAGCCTTTATCGAGCACATGAAGCATCCGAGGGAAGTATTGAGCCTTACGCGAAAATCAATTATTTGCAAATCCCAAAAAATGCGAGCGGCTGTTATTTTTGGGCTTTGTGGTGAGCAGCGAAGGGATCACGTAGATGCCGATAAGGTCCGCGCCGTTAGCGAATGGCCATCCCCAACAACGATCGGGGAAGTTCAAAGTTTTCTTGGACTCGCATCCTTTTACCGCCGTTTCATCCGCAATTTTAGTACCATTGTTGCCCCCATCGGTGAATGCTTGAAAAAGGGTAAATTTTCGTGGGTGATGATTGTGAACAAAGCTTCGCTACGATCAAGGAAAAATTGACCACGGCTCCGTGTTGGCATTACCCAACTTTGGGAAGGTCTTTGAGATTGATTGCGATGCTTGTGGCGTCGGAATTGGTGGTGTACTATCTCAAGAGGGACGGCCGATAGCATTTTTCGGTGAAAAACTCAATGAGGCAAGGCAAAAATGGTCGACCTACGAGCAGGGCTGCTTGCGATCGTTCGATCATTTCAGACTTGGGAATACTATTTATTACCCAAAGAATTTGTTATCTACACCGACCATGAAAGCCTAAAATATTTTCGGACTCGAAGCATTTGAATAAGATGCACGCTCGATGGGCTACATTTGGAGCGGTTTACGTATACAATCAAGCATAAATCAGGAGTACAAAACCGTGTGGCGGATGCTCTAAGCCGACGTGCAACCTTACTCACAACCATGCAAAGCGAAGTGGTTGGTTTCGATTGTCTCGAGGAACTCTACGAGGATGATGAAGATTTTGGTCCGATTTGGGGAAGTGTATCGCAAGACAACCCATGCCCGACTTTCATATCCATGAGGGATTTTTGTTCAAAGGGAATCGCTTATGTATTCCTCGAGTTCCCTACGGGAACAACTCATTCGAGACTTGCATGGGGGTGGGCTTAGCGGTCACTTGGGATGAGACAAAACCATTGCTAGCATGGAGGAGCGCTACTATTGGCCCCGGCCAAGCGGGCGTAGGTAACATGGTTCGTAAATGTGCGATCTGTCAAGTATCGAAAGGGCAAGCTCAAAATACGGGGCTTTACATGCCACTTCCCGTCCCCGATACTATTTGGGAGGACTTGTCGATGGATTTTGTGCTCGGATTACCACGGACTCAGCGAGGACAAGATTCAGTGATGGTGGTAGTGGACCGATTTTCCAAAATGGCGCATTTTGTGCCATGTAGGAAGACTTGACGCATCTCACGTGGCTCGACTATTTTCCAAGAGATCGTGCGCCTTCTGGGGTACCCAGTCGATTACTTCGATCGTGACTCTAAATTCCTAGCTCACTTTTGGGTGACTCGTGAGCGATTCGATACCGGTCTCAACTATAGCAGCACGGCTCACCCGCAATCGCGGGCAAACGGAGGTTGTTAATGGTACCTTGGGTAATATAATTCGTAGCATCTGTGGTGATAAACCTAAACAATGGGATGCGGCTTGGCACGAGCTGAGTTTGCCTACAATAGCGTCGTGCATAGTTCCACTTGGGTGTTCCCCGTTCGCGATTGTGTATCAAGCTGTTCCCAAGCATGCATTGGATATAGTCACCTCCCCAAGGTTACCAACTACAAGTCAGCTCTTGAGCATTTGGCTGATCAAGTGAAGACCATCCAATCGAAAGTCAAGCGGCGATTAGAAGCATCAAATGCCAAATATAAAGCCGTCACGAGACAAACATCGCTGACTCAAAGTGTTTAAGGTGGGTGATCAAGTGATGGTATTTTTGCGTAAGAGCGAATCCTTGTTGGGCGTATCACGAGCTAAAGCGGAAGAAATACGGCCCCTTTCGGATCGTGGGCAAAATCAACGACAATGCCTATGTGGTGGACCTTCCGCAGAGGCTGGGCGATATCTCCTACGTTCAATGTCGCTGATCTATATGACTATCACCTTGATGATCCGTTGTACCCAGATACCGCCTCGAGGACGAGCCTTCGTTGGTGTGGGGAATGATGCGGAACACTCTCGGTGCCACCCAAGACCAGCCTTGCAAGATGTATCCATTCCTTAGGTGGCATCCATATCCATTACCCATCCGTGGGATTCCCTTCCTATTCTCTTCATCTCTATTATGGTAATCTAGTCATGATTGATTCATGAGTGGATCCATTAAGATATTCCAGCCATGATTGATTCCTTGCCATTATTAGTTGCATTAGCATCTATTAAATAAGGCATTAATGTAACCAGAAAGGCAGAACTGAATAAAGAATTTCTCTCTTTTTGGTCACGATAGAACCAACTCTGTATTTCTTCTTCGTTCAGCTTGGACGATACCAAGCTCCACCCCTCGTCCTACATCAATCATTCACTGCAACCTTTCTCTAAAAGGTCAGCCAGTTCAAAAGGCTCTAGATTTCTTCGCAGCAAAAATCAAGGTTGAGCTTGATGGGGAACCGAGTCCAGTAGCGCTTAATTCATTTAGGGAGGGACAGAACTTGATATCCCGCTGTTTCTTATCAAGTAATTTAATCATATGTACTAATTTTCCTAAAGATACGGTGAACAGCATGAAGTTCAGCTGGAAATGATAACACTAAATTAAGAATTAAAACTTCAAAAAAAAAAATTCCTCATTACTTTGTGATCGTCTAGTTTAGGTTATCAGAAAGTAGAGTCAAATAAAAGGGAGCACTAACAAACTCACCAAATGCAGGTGGTGCAGCGATTGTTGTTTGGGGCTGCGCAGATGACGATGGAGCTGTTGTTTTGCCTGACAAGGAAAAAGTTGGGAAAGGACTCGTAGTAGCAGAGGAAGCAGCTGTGCTAGTTGGTGCTGCTGAAGCTGTAGCTGCCGCTGAAGAACTTCCTGGTGTAGAAGCGAACGAGGCAGGCGCTTGTGAAGAGAATAAGCTTGAAGCAGAAGATGCAGGGGCTGAACTCACTGTTATAACCGAAGCAATCACGGCACTGACTGAGGAACTCCCAGAACCGAAGGAAGGAGGCTTCGTGAGTGGTGTGCTAATATAGAAGTAGACGCACCACTAGATGCTGCGTTGCCAAATCCAAACGATGCTTGGAAGGAAGACGATTCAGAAATTCCAAAAGAGAAAGTTGATGTGGACGATGAAGATGAAGCAGGCGGAGGAGAAGAAAAAATCGTGGATGTAGAACTCAAAGGGCTCTCAGAAAAAGCTGAACCGCTGGCAAATGAAAAATGCCGGTGTTGAGGAAACAGAAAACGGTGAAGCCGAACTGGAACTTGAAGAAGACAAGCTGGGGAACGAAGGGGAGGTATCAGCAGAAGACGAAGAAGCTTGAAACAAAGAGGAAGAAAACGCCGGCGTCGAATAGTAATGGTCATACCCATGCCCTCGTATGCCTACAAGTTGTGCAAATTATGCTCCTTCCTTCAATCGGCTCTAAAAATCCTGATTTCCCTTTTCACCTGTGTGAGACCAGCAGAGAGATCAGACAATAGAGTTCCGAAAGAGAAACAAGTTGGGTTGCACCATTAAGATGATTACAGCCAACTCACTGAAACTGTTTCACGGTTTCACCTCATCCCCAACTTCCTCACAGCATCTCATTTCTTCCTATTCTCATATTGTATCTTGATTCTTGTGGCTTGGGCCTCTTGTTATTTCCTAAGATAGAACTGAGAATCCGATCAAGGACAGAACTGAGAAACCAATTTGAATTCAAACTAGGGTATTTCTCCTTATCGTCTTTATCGACTTGGGGTTTAATTTATATTCATTCAAAGTGTACAACGTTACACAAAACTTGTTATAAAGGATAGAGTTTCCTAACTTGTAGAGATAACTCTTATCCTCAACTTCTGGAATGGGTTTCTCTTCTCTTGACTCGTTCGGTTGGGAATTCAAATTTTGAACATTTGAATATTTCGTTATACGCCCCCTCAAGCGAGATGGTCTTTGGGTCACATTGAGCTTGTCCCTGAGTGCTGTAAACCGTGGTCCTGGTAATCCTTTGGTGAGTATATCAACTATTTGATCACTGCTGGGCACAAAGCGTACACATAGACGATTGGACGCCACCTGTTCCCTGACAAAGTGATAGTCAATTTCTATGTGTTTGGTGCGGGCATGAAACAATGGATTAGCAGTCAAATAGGTGGCCCCAATATTATCGCAATAGAGCAGTGGCGCTTGAACATTAATATCAAGATCATGCAGCAGTTGACGGAGCCATAACAATTCTGTTGCCGCGTCAGCGACACCCTTGTACTCGGACTCTGTTGATGACCGTGCGACCGTGTGTTGCTTCTTTGAACTCCAGGAAATTAAGTTGTCCCCAAGGTATATACAGTACCCACTTGTAGACCGGCGATCATATGGGCAGCCGGCCCAGTCGGCATCTGTATAGGCTAGTAACTGGTATGATTGGGACGGTCTGACCTGTATCCCCAAGGCTATGGTGTCCTTCAAGTATCGAAGTATCATTTTCACAGCGGCCCCGTGGGTCACAGTTGGCCAAAATATATTTGGTTTGAGAAAGGTGAAGACCTTGCTGGCTTCTAACCGCTTCAATTCCAAGAAAGAAATTCAAATCACCGAGATCTTTGATAGCAAATTCCGTGCCTAGGGTGGTGATGAGGTCTTGTATGCGACTGGGGCTAGTGCCAGTGATTATTATGTCATCTACATAGACCAGTAGATACATTATTTCAAATGTTGCTTTGCACACAAAAAGAGCTGAATCTGATGGTGCAGATGTAAATCCAATGGATATGAGGAATGTGTCGAGTTTGTGATTCCAGGCTCGTGGAGCTTGCTTGAGACCGTAGAGGGCACGCCTTAAGTGACAAACATGAGTTGGATAGTTAGGGTCAACAAACCCCTGTGGTTGTGTCATGAACACATCCTCCTGAAGTGCACCATTGAGAAATGCATTTTGTATATCTAACTATCGTAACACCCATCCACGTGACACTGCTATCGACAGGACAGTCCTTATTGTATTGGGCTTGACAACGGGGCTGAACGTGTCAAAATAGTCTAACCCTTCTCGTTGATGGAAGCCCTTAGCTACGAGCCTCACTTTGTAACATGATATGGACCCATCAGAATTTCTCTTGATCCTGTAGACCCATTTGTTTCCAACCAGATTCATATTGGGTTGGGAAGGTACAAGTTGTCAGGTCCCATTTTTTAACAGGCAGCGAACTCTTCACTCATGGCCTCCCTCCATTTTGAATTTTTGCTGGCCATGGTGAATGAAGTGGGCTCTACTTCATCTGGGCCTGTTTGTGCAAGGTAGGACAGCGGGATTGGGTGTCTAGCAGCCATGAGGTTGAGCTTGGATATGGGCTTGGCTACTCCAGATTTGGAACGTGTAATCATGGAGTGCTGGGCTGGTTGAGACACGGTTACAGGTGGAGCTATTGGTTGCTCATGGATTGGCTGATTGATGGGTTCATTTGGTTGACTAGTGGGCTGTGAGGGCGGATTTGGGCCAGGTGGTGATAGGTGTGAAGTTGGGCCTGGTGATATACTTGGGCTTGGTGAGTGATTTAATGGAGCATGCGTAATCGGTGGTGGTGGCAGTATTGGTCTTTCCAATGGTGGATTAGATGGTAATGGTAATCGACCATGAGATATGATATTATCATTGGTGATTACCAGTGGTGAATGGGTAGGAACGCTATTTGGGTTGGGTTTGGGTAATTGGATTATGGCAAATGGGAAGCACGCCTCATCAAAAGTTACATGGCGTGAGATATATGTGCGCCCCACCGTTGGATCAAAACACTTGTACCCTTTATGCGCATTGCTGTAGCCAATGAACACACACTGTTTGGATCTGAATTCCAATTTGTGCCTATTGTAGGGCCCTAGCCATGGATAGCAAGCACTTCCATATGCCCTTAGCAATAGATAATCAGGCTCTTTGTGGAACAGCACCTGAAATGGTGATCTGTCTTGTAGCACTGGACTAGGCAGTCTGTTTATGAGGTAGATAGCCGTTTCAAAAGCTGATGCCCAAAATGTCATAGGGACAGATGCCCTTGCCATGAGTGTAAGGCCCATTTCAACTATGTGCCGAGGCTTCCTTTCTACTCTTCCATTTTGCTCCGAAGCATGAGGACATGAGTACTGGTGCACTATTCCATGTTGCTTAAAGTATTTATCAAAAGACTGATACTCTCGAGCTCCATCTGACTGAAAAACTTTCAGATTACATTTAAAATAATTTTGAACATGAGCATTAAATTGCAGAAAAGTAGATAGAGCTTCAGATCTAGATGCAAGTGGAACTAACCATGTAAATCTACTAAAATCATCAATAAATGAAATATAGTATCTAAATCCTTGCACTGATGGAGAAGGTGCAGGACCCCATATGTCTGAGTGCACCAATTCAAACAGAGCAGAAGCTATTGATTTATTTATTCCAAAGGGAAGTTTGTGAGCCTTTCCCATTTGGCAGGAGCTACAAACTGAAGAGGAAATCGAAGCATGAACTGGTAAAGATGATCGGTGTATTACTGAATTCATACACTTTGAAGATGGGTGGCCTAGCCGATCATGCCAGGCCGCCTTTGGGACTCTTTCTCCAACGTGAATGGTGGGCTGCAGGGATGAGATAGTGGAAGCCTGTGGATGTGTAAGACGGTAGAGACCATCTTTAATTACTCCTTGGAGTAGCCTGATCCTCGTGCGTGGATCCTTCACATAACAACACTTAGGGTGAAATTCCAATATTACATTGTTATCTGCAGTAAAGTTACTTACTGACAACAGATTCTTTGTAATCTTAGGAACATGTAAAACATCATTAAGAGGAAAATGCTGAATATAAGAAGTGCCAGTATTTTTGATATCCAAACCTGCACCATTTGCAACCCATACTTGGTTAGAACCTGTGTAAGGAGAACTGATGTTCAAGTTGCCAGGTCGGAAGTAACATGATGAGTAGCACCCGAGTCGGGGTACCACGCTGAGTCAAAGGACGCAGATGGAGTTGCTAATAATGCTTCGGTTTGGGTTGATCCAGTTGCAGGTGCAGGAGGTTGATAATTCGGATTAAACCTGTTATAACAGGTTGCTGCCATATGATTGGTTCTATGGCAGATTTGACACCTGAAACCAGCAGTTGATGGCACTTGATTATTCTGCTGGTTGGAACCATGGCCTCCATTGTTGTAGTAGTTCCTGCGGCCACCACGTTGTCCTCCAGTGTTGTAAGAGCCACGACCACGATTGGAGTTGAAAGAGGAATTGTTGGAGTTCTTTGTAGCCATGTTGGCTTCCACCGTGGGTAGGTTAAGTTGTGAAGTGCGCTGATCTTTGAGGATTTCCTAGCTGAGAAGCATGCCTGTGAAATCCTCCAATGGTAGTGGCTCAACACGAGTTGTAATGGATGTTACAAAGGACTCACAGTCCGGTCCTAACCCTTGTAGGGTACTGAGAATAACATCAGAATCAGACACAGGATTGGCGGCTACAGCAAGGTTGTCAACCAGGCTTTTCACTCGTTGAAGATACTCCACCATTGTAAGTGTGCCTTTCTTTAATTGAAGAAGCTGATATTTGAGTTGCATCACGCGTGCTTGCGACTGTGATGCATAGGTTCTTTCAAGAATTTTCCATGCAGCGGCTGATGATGTTGCACCAATAATTTGGCCAAGTGCACTCTCGGTTAAGGAAGAAATGATCCAATTGAAGATGATCTGGTCTTGTCTTCGCCAAGTCAGATATGTTGGATTCAAAGTTGGATCAGTGGTTGACGAGGTTGGAGAGGTGGATAACATCGGAGATGGGCATGGATGAGTTCCATCGACAAACCCATAGAGATCATATGCATGGAGAAGGGGAATAAATTGGGACTTCCACAAAAGGTAGTTGGTGCGATCGAGTTTCACCGGCAGCAGGGAAACAATATTCGTGGGTGAAATAGTCGTGGGCTGAGGAGCAGTAGCTTGGGTGACAGTGGCGGAGTCATCTGAGTTTGTCATGGTGGTGGTGAGAGACGTGTGTCAAGGGCGACTGATACCAAGATAGAACTGAGAATCCGATCAAGGACAGAACTGAGAAATCAATTTGAATTCAAATTATGGTATTTCCCCTTATCGTCTTTATCGACTTGGGGTTTAATTTATATTCATTCAAAGTGTACAACGTTACACAATACTTGTTACAAAGGATAGAGTTTGATTTCATGTAAACTCTCCTAACTTGTAGGGATAACTCTTATCCTCAATTTCTGGAACAACTTCCTCTTCCCTTGACTCGTTCAGTTGGGGGAATTCAAATTTTGAACATTTGAATATTCCGTTATATCCTAATTGCTTCTTCTGCAGCCTCCCCCATTGCTCTATCAACTCATGATGATGATGATGATAATGGTTTCGACACACAATCAAACTACATGGACTTTAGGTTGTCCAGATTATGTGTCATATAGTGAGGATACAATGGTCGATGACATCCGTAGATATTATATTGAGGAGCAGAGGCAGGGATGTATTCCATAGAGTGGACCAGTCTATGAATCTGAGACTCAGCCACAGACCCCACACAACACCATTATGGATATTTTGTGTATCCACCTTATCCAACTTATCAATCGGAGCCCATTTATCCACCACACCATGTTTAGCCTAAAATCTTCAGCTACGGGTTTCACAAATAAACAATCTACAATTATAGACTTTGTTGCACAAAAATCAGCAGCTAAAAATTTCATAATGTAAAATCCTCAGCTAATATACACAATTATAGCCTTTGGTACACATAAATTTGCAATTACAATCTGCAGTTACACATCCTCATAATAAAAAATCTGCAGCTATAGCTTTTGTTACACTATAATTCTGCAACTACAAATTTTGAGGCATAAATTTTCCCATCTAAAATCCACAGCTACATATTTGTTGTAAAAAAATTTATAGTTAAAAATCCGTAGCTGGAAAGTACCCTTTACTTGCGGTAAGCAATCCATAATTATAGAGTTGCGACGATACTTGTAGCTACGGATATCAAACCGTAGATAATCTGCAGCTATAGGGTATTGTTGCAGATTTTGGATCCTTTATTGGGGGAAAAAGCTGCACTTGCATGCCTTTTTTGTTGTAGTGGAGCAAGGGGGGACAGTGCAAGTGGAGATTGGTAAGTTGGAAGACATTGTGCAGACCAAAGCCTTTGGGGGGTGGGATTGGGGTTTAATAATAAAGCCTTTGAGTTTTATTATTCAATATGGCCTGGAATATTTTAACAAAATCGGATAGTCTTTGGGTTAAGGTGTTAAAAAGGGAAGTATTTTTCTAATAATGATTTAGTCACCGTCGAACATTTTCTAGGCGTGGGTTACTGATTTGGAATGGTATTACTAGGATTAGTTCTCTTTTTCAAAATATGGTTTATAGGAAAGTTGGGAGTGGCAATGATCTTTTAATTTAGAAGGACCCTTGGATCCCATCTATTGATGGCTTTTGAATCACTGTGTCAATCTTGGCTAACTCCCATTTTAATCTTGTGAGTGAGTTAATTCATAACAGGGAATGGAATGTGAATCTCATCCATTCTATTTAGTCTACTAATACAGCTAGGGAGATCATTAGGGTTCCTTTTAAAATCTTTCCTTTCAATCAATGACTTAATAAGGAAGTTGAAAATTAATGACAAGTTTCACCAAAAGGATCCTGGCTGTTGGGCCTCTAAGGCTAATATCTTAATACCTTCCTGTTTCAAATTTTGTTGAGGTTTTTAACTCCTTTATCATCTCATCTCATCTAGTATTGCCCAACGTTTCCCAAGATTCAAAATTTTTTGTGGAGGTTCTGTGTTAATGGAGTTGCAACTCGAAAAAAACTTTCACATAGGCGCATTCCAGTGAACCCAATATACCAGCGATGTCATAAAGAAGAAGAATCAATTGATCATATTCTTTTCTCATGTGATTTTGCTAGGGTAGTTTGGTTTGAAAGCCCGCTTTCATATATGATTCCCAATTCAGACGCTCCGTCGGTGAAACAATGGTTAGCTGGGAGGCATTTACATGGCAAGGCAAAGCTCAAGAACAATACAATATGAATCTATATAGCTTTGTCATCTGGGGTATTTGGCTGGCACAAAATGAGTTGATTTTCTCTGGTTCTTCCAAATCGCCAGTTGAAGTAATACAACAGGCGATCAAAGCGTCTACTGAGTTTTCAAAGGTTACATTTTTTGCCCCCTAAACTCATAAGGATCACAACAAACAACCCACCTCGATATCCGAGACTTCATGGAAACCGCCATCAGCTCCTTATGTGAAACTTAATTGTGATGTTTTTATGAATCAAGAGTAGGCAAAGGGAGGTCTGGGCTATGCCATCCGAGATCATCAAGGAAAGCTCCTATCAGCAATTTCAGATCCAACCTCTTTTACAAGTATTCTTATGGGAGAAGGGTTAGACATTCGAAGTGGGCTTCTACACACCATTACAATAGATTTCGAGAAGGTGGAGGTGGAATATGATAATCTCAACTTGATCTCCTACATTTCTTCAGCAATAAATCAACTGCCTTATCTTCTCCAACTGATGGTGAATGATATTCTCCACTTGGCCGATATGCTTCACGATTGCTCCTTTGTGTATATTCCCAGAATTTGTAACAACCTAGCTGATACTCTGGCCAGGAAGACCATATTTGAAACGTGTAGGATAACTTGGCCACATTCTACTCCGTGGATTCAAGATATTTGTAAATCTAATTACACGAATGATTCACGTTTGAATAAATGAACTTCAGTTTACCAAAAAAAAAAAAGAACAAGCCTCATAATTTTTCGGAATTGTGCCATTTTTAAACATACCAAGCCGAACCCCTCTTGTTTAATTCAAACAATAATTTCTAAGCGGTTTTGTGATTTGAAGATTTATCCTTCTGGTTTAGACCAGTCAACTTGTAGCTCTCCGCTTGGGGAGATGTGGGACTAAATGATTACCACATAATATCGCAAGGTTTACATCTTGTTATTATTGATGGCAATTATGATAGGTCCAATGGAGCTATTGGTTGGGCGTCTGTGTTATTAGTTAACTCACACTTTAGTGCAGCATGTGTTGATAATGGTTTTGTAGGGAGTCCGCAAGAATCAAAGGGAGAGACACAGTCTTGCAACATGTTCTACACTCCACCACCTCACGCTTTGTCTCAACAGAAAGGATCAATGGCCCTTAAGGAAGTGTAATTATTTAGAGGGGGAGTGTTCTCTATGGGGGAGCATAGGGGCCACGTATGTGTGGTCATTTTGCCCCCTTTGTATTTGGGCGCGGCCTCCCCCTCCCCTCCCCCCCCCCCCCCCAACAGATAACATTTTTCCTTATTTAGGTAGAGGGACTTCCATAATGATTAGAATAAGAGTGGTTTTGTTTTAGAATAAGGGTGGTCTTGCAACATGTTCTATACTCCACCACCTCACGCTTTGTCTCAACAGAAAGGATCAATGCCCTTTAAGGAAGTGTAATTATTTAGAAGGAGAATGTTCTCTATGGGGGAGCGTAGGGGCCATGTATGTGCAGCAGCCAATGAGAGCGCGTGTTGTGGCATCTCGGGGGGTGGGGCCATCATTTTGCCCCCTTTGTGTTTGGGCGTGGCCTCCCCCTCCCCTCCCCCCCCCCCAACAGATAACATTTTCCCTTATTTAGGCAGAGGGACTTCCATAATGATTAGAATAAGAGTGGTTTAGTTTTACTAATCCTAATATTTTTTTAAAAATTGTAGGAAGACCCCTAGATTGATTTTTTTTTTGGAGTTGATGGATACCCATTACTCGCGTGCTCCGTTGGTATGTCGTGGGGATCCCTTATTCATAATAAGACCGAATTTCCTTTCATCTATTCCTTCGCCATGGGCACCCGTACCCATCTATGTTTAAGGGGAGGTGTACTTTCGACCCCAGACAATAGAGGGTGAAAGTTTATGATGGGACAAGAGTGACATCGCATGATCACATCACCAGTGGTGAGGGATTTCTTCCCACTCCATCGGTGAGGAAACTTTTGCCCCCATAATATGGGAGGGGGGATCTATACACTGGCGGTGTATAATGAAAATTTGCACACTAGCGTCTTATTGATTGTTAGATGCATCTCAACCGTTCAATCCATTCACAACTGTATCTCTCTCATTTCGTCTCCATTGCATCCATACTATTGCATCTCCCACTCTCTTTCCCCTCCCAGCCAGCTGCCCTAACTGCCACTCCCAGCTGACCCTGCCTTCGCTTGCATGCCCACCCTATCCTCTGTGCGTAGCCCCACCCCTTGACTTGATCTTTCTCTCCCCTACCATAACCCACCGCCATTGCATCTCTCTCTCTCTCTTTGTAGCCATTGCCCCTACAACCGAAGCCCCCATCTGCCACCCCTGCCGCAACCCATCTCCACAATTCCTTGTCGCTTCTCCATCCCTCGACTTCTGTATTGACAATAGACTGTTGCCACAATCCTTAAAATGGTTTTTGAACCGTTGAGATTTTTTGTGACATGAGTATTTATTGTCAAAAAGATTATTGATAAGAGACTCCTCTCTCTTATAGAGAATTGAGGATTTTTAATTTTTTATGAAGACATAGAGACCTACTTTGAAGCTTCCATAGCATAGCACTAGAGTGTTCGTGTTATAAGCAAAAGGTATTCAATTCCCCTTCTCTTATTTAGGCTCTGAGTGATCAAAGAGTCTGCTCTAAAGAACTGAAAGCTAGAGGAAAACATGATATTTCCTCTTCATCACTTTCTCCTCCTTTTATTTACAAACATAAAAATAAAACATAACCAACAAAATAAAGAATTTATTAAACGGATAATGGCTGAAGAAATGACGTGGAGTGGATCTGAAATCCATCTTCAATGGTGATGGTGATACGTGCGATGATAACCTAAAGAGAAAATAAGAAAAAAAAAGAGATAATAGGTCAAAAAGAGGGAGAGAGATAGAGAGAAGATAGGATAGGGATTTGGCTTTACGAACGAAGCTGGACGTCTTGGCTTGGGTGGAGAACCCTAGCTACCTCATCTCTTATAGATATTTTAGGATTCAAAAATCTCCCCTTCCTTCATATCGATTCCTATTAAATATCATAACAATTAGTTACACAATAGTTTCACCTTCCCCTCCACGACTCTATCGCACTTCCCTTACTATATTTAATTTATATTAACTCCTACCACTACGCTACATAACAATCCATCCCCCTAAAATTTGGTCTTGTCCTCAAGACCAATTATAGGAAATGAAAGAGTGCACAAATAAATATTTAAAGCACTCCCACCCGGATCCCAATCTTGTTGGGGTAATTCCCAAGTTACTTCTGCAGATGGCCAATGGATATGAATTGGATGTGACACATTGACACCCACAAACACGTCGGTCCAACAAATGCTTGAAGTTTGAGGTTTGAGATGCAATGTGTCACACACAAATGAAAAACTTGATAAACATCTTGTACGGACCTGGGATGATCAATCTCTGCTGAACAAATATCCTTCATCCTTTCTTGTTATAAGCCGTTAAACAAAGAAGAATATTTTCGTATAGACCCGAGACAGTCGATTTCCTCCTCCATGTCTGGCTCTTGATACCATTTGATACGTGCAACGATTACCTAAAGAGCACGATTAAAATGTTTTCTATTTCGTCCGACAAACAATAGAATGGTACAAAGATTCCATTACATCCTAAAAGTGTACTCATAATTTTCCCCATAATATAAATGCAGTTCATGAAAACTTATAGGAAACCAAACCAGGCCGGAGTAAAAGGGAGACACCAGCTTAATTATGCCGCCCCTAATATGGAAGCCTAGTTGGGCCTAGTAAATTACCACGAGTCCGGATCCTCTAGATGTACATCCAAAATACCTACTCTAGAAGTACATCCAGAGGCCACAACGTGGAAACCTAATTACCAATAACATGAACTCTCATTTCTCTCTCCCTCGGCCTCTCCCCATCTCTCTCTCTAAACCGTCACTTTTTTTTTTCCACCTCCACTCTCTAATCCTCAATCTGACAAGATCTCTTCTTTTTCTTTATTTTATTCATTGTCTTTCTCTTTCAGACGAACAATACCGATCCGATATTGATAGCAATATTGATACTATTTCGGACAATCCCTATTGGTACCGACCTTCTTGCAGATCCCGTATTATTTTATCGATACAGATCAAGGGTAAAAAAAGTAAACAAAATTGGCCTTTACTGAGACTGGCCGATCCATATTGCTATGGCATGATCTACCACTATGGTGTTGTTGCACTATGGCGTTATCTAGCATTAGAGCATTATGGACGGATGTACTATCTACCGCTATGGCGATCTCAAACTATGGCGCAATCTACCACTATGGTGCTATGGACTGCTATAACAGAATCTATTCCTATGCTGCTATGGTGCGAGTTAGTGTTGTGGCAGAAGCTATCGCCATAATGTTATGGTGTTCTATCACTATAATGATCTTCGTAGCACTATAATGCTAGGGTGATTGGAATCGATACCGGATCATTCGAATAGGTATTTGATTACTTTTGAAACGATATCATATCGGATTGATACGTACCGAACCTCATCCGTGTTGTCCAAATCAGCCATTCTGAGAAAAAAGAGAAGAAAGAAAATGAAGAAATTAATATGTTAAATAAAAAACAAAAATTGAAGGAGAGAGAAGAGGTGGATACGTACATGTGAGGCGATAGATTGATTGAGAAAGAGAGAGGGGAAACGTTGCCCAATTTCATGTGATGAGGTAGCGGTCTCTGAATGTACAAATAGAAGATCCGGAGTCCGGACTCAATTAAATATTGTTTTATCCTCATTCTATTAAAAATTGTTTTGAGACGAGGGAACGTGTCCGTGAACCCTAGCCTATATAAGGTGGGTTTGGGATCTACAAATCTACATCCGCTATGAGCATATGACGGGCTTAACCTTCCTTTCTTTGTTTGGAGAAAGTTCTCTTGCAATTTCTCTATCGGTCTGAGGCTTTTAATCTAGGTTTTTCTTGGGTTCATTCTTTTTTTCATCTTCAAGTTAGCAACATCAACGTAAATAAAATCAAGGTATGATCTTGATCACTCTATATCCATTTCAATTAAATTTTGTTGTTTCTTTGAATCTTTTCTTTTTCTTTCATTCCTTCATGATTCTAAATATAAGAAAACCAAAAGATTTTGGTTGGGATTGTAAATCGATATATTGATCTTGATCATTCATAATCCATCTCCTTGGTTTAATTCTGCCCTGTTTTTGGCTTACTTTCATCCATAAAAAATTTATATGGTGGAAGATTCAGATCTTATTTTCTAAAATGAGTTACCCTATAATTGCTGTTTTGTAGATAATCTAAATCAAAATAGCTATGGGGCCAAACCATTCTATTAATTGGCGCACTATAGTTATCGTTGATACGGAGTTTCCCATAGGACAATCACATGTCTTGCTGGTATTGGCTGTTTTCATTTAACCCATCCTTAAGATTTCTCAATCTAGTCGTAATATAGTGTCATGCATGGAAGTGATTATGATCTTTCTATCTCAGTTAATCAACGATATAGAGGATATGTGCACATATCGGATCAATGATTTACCAAGGGATTATAAGGTTTGTTTATTTCTTTTTTATGAAATCTATGTTTTTTCAATTAGATCTTCTTCTCTCTTTCTGTATGTGTTTTTTTGTGTTTGAACAAATAGATGTCATTCTATAACCCCATTTCATACATCTAATAAATTATAGGCAAAAGTTACCCTTCCTTCCATAGGAGAGGAAGAATACCTTAAGTGTCTTTTTTAGGATCCATCCACTGCAAGAAAAGGGGGCAGCAGCTGCACATAGATGGAGTATATAGTGGCTATAATTTTTTACTGCTGCCATATACATCATTTAATGACATTCAAAAATTAGTGCCACTATATAGAAAATTTCAGGAGCACCTCCACTATATATAAGTATTCAGCAGTGGTAATATATTACTGCCTCCATTGGTCACTACTTTGCAGCGATTATTATATACCACCTATGATTGGTCCTAATTAAAGGTGGTATCGCATTAACTGCAACGGAAGAGAATGTGTTATTGTATATTTAACAGAGGTAATATTTTACCACCACTATTTTGTAAGGAGTTAGCAACGGTGTTAAATTACCGCCTCTGATTGGTCCTAATTAAAAGCAGTAACGCCTTAACAGCAAATGGAGTGAATTATTTTTTGTATATAATGGTGATACTAAATTATTGCCGCTTTTTATGTGAGTATGTAGAAGTGGTAATATATAACCGCCTATGTTTGGCATTATTTGGCAGCGGTTATTACGGACCGCCTCTGATTTGTCTTTTATATAATCCTTTGACATTAAAAAAAAAAAGAATAAATAAAGTTATCTTATTATGACAGTGTTGTCCTTGAAAGAACTTTTCACCATATCTTGCATTCACTTGGAGACCTCCAAATAGCAGAACACCCTACTAATCTTCTCTTCTCAGACTTGTTCTTGAAGATTGGAGGAACTTCTTTGCACTGCCAACTAAGGTCATGGGCCTTCTTCTCAATGCCAACACAGCAGTTTGAATAGCAGAAGACCCTACTCAGTTGGCAGTGCAATGAAGTTCCTCCAATCTTGAAGAACAAGTCTAAGGTCATGGACTTTCTTCTAAATGCCAACATAGCAGTATGCATGTATTGTACACACTTTGTTCATATCTTTATTTGGCTCACAAAATCACCCAAAGTAGCTACTGTCCAAATATCTTATCTGCAAGCCTATTGTGGTAACATTCTTATCATTTTTTATCATTTCGAAAACAGATTGATCATGAGAATTGGGATACCGAACCCTTGACTTGTACCAGTATTTGTATGTTGTTTTGAACAAATTCACGAGTCCTTTCGGTGGTGTATAGAGTTTGATCTGAATTAAGAAATCCTCGACCGGAGACCAAGTTATCAAACACATGTGGAGTTGCATCAAGGTCCCCTATTACCTCTCCGTCTCCTCCTTTCGGGCAGAGCTTGTCAAGCTTCTCCCTGTACTGGGTTTCCATGGCAGGGTCAGGCATGCCCGTTCCTGTACAGGCGGTTTTAAATTGAGAAGCAGCATCCGTTGGAATGAAGAGTCAGAGAGGGCTACAAGGTCCTTCACAGAGAGGTCAAACTCGCTGAACAGATCGATGAGGGGACTTGCACTGGATTTTGGGCTCGGCATGATTTTACAGAGCTTCTCTAACTCTTCCTTGGCCTCATCAATGACTTCATAAGATCTCAGCGAGTGCCAAGCATGTTGGGTGTGTCATCAAGCAACAAAGAAGCATCACAACCCTACAAAAATGAACAATGCTAATCACAGGCAATAGTAATTTCAACATGAGCAGTGAAATGCAGAAATGGGTCTCTGAGCCACATCACATCTGCATCATGCAAACAGTCTCCTCAAGGAGTAAATCCTTCTCCACATTAGTTTGAGATATTCTTCAGTCATGAACCTCTTCTCGACAGCAAAGTTGATTCCTGGGGTAATGAGCAAGTATCTGTGAGGATGTATAGACTTGCACCAATTAAATCCCTTGTAATCTACAGTAACAAAAAACAGGGTATCCCTTGTAATCTACAGCAACAAAAAACAGGGTAATGCCCTCATTTTCTTATGAAAAGTATTCTTGTAGTTTGCACGTACATTGTTTGGTTGAGTGGTTTTGTTTGCCTTTGTTTCTGTGTTTATGTATCAATTGAATATATTCTTATGTGCCTGTCTTTTTTCTTTTAGTGATATCTTATTTCAATGAAGCCTATTGCAAAGATCCTTTACTGAGCAATTCAGGGGTTAGTAGGCATATAAAGGCTCTGTCTATATTGCTGCTGATTTGTGTAATCCCCTGTCTGTCAATTCCCACAACTCATTTATGTGACTGCTAATAACTTCATATTAGATTCTCAATAGGGTTAGGAATATGGTAATGCTATACCCCATTGTGATGATCGGAGTGCCAGGAGGAAGCCTTTTGCTCATATATGAAGATGGCAAGTTTGCAATCCCAATCCCAATCCCAAACAACTCTATAGACAAAACACTTGACCAGAGGAAGCTCGAAGAGTTTTTTCAATCATTGTTAGGCCATGCAATGCATTGTTAGACCAGTGAAGAAATCATATTGGGTTGGCTGTATCCTGTATATATTAGCCATACTACTCGAACCCAACTGATTCTTGAAACCTGTGGCAAGGTGAGAATCTAAAATGGTTGACCCATCCTGTTTTGGGCCTTCTCTATTGCTTGTATCGGTTTGTGTTTTTTTTTTTTAAGGTTTTGTTTTATAGAATTGACATTCCAGGCTGGGAATTAGTATTGCAGAACATTCTGATTCAAATTGCAATACAAACCCACCATGTCCTACAAGAAGGAAGCGTCAAAGAAATGAAAATCCGTCAGTCGTCTTCCTACCCAAGATTCAAAGGGGTAGTGAAGCAAAAGTATGGTAATTGGGGTGCACAATTATATGCCAACCACCAAAAAGTCTGTCTTGGCACTGTTAAAACTGAGAATGAAGCTTCAATGGCCCCTAACTTTCAAGATCTCCACACCACTGAAGCAATTCTGGGTATGATGAAAGGTGGGTCTTACCAGTCAAAGTTTCTGGATTTCATAATGACCCAATGTTTGTATGTTGGAAACAACTACAGCATCACAGGAACCAACCAAAAGTGCCAGAGGTCGAGCAATAGAACAGGGGTGGCCGCATGTCGTAGTTTGGACGGGCTGTCAAGAGGTCTTAGATTGACTTTGTAGAAAGGAATGTTAAAGCTTCACCTTGGGAGCTCTTTCATCTTCTTTTTGATATATGTAACCTAATGAATGGTTTTGAGTATGTAAGTTCTTTCATCTTCTTTTTGATATATGTAACCTAATGGATGGTTTTGAGTATTTAAGTTTTGTCAAGAAGCCTAGAGATCTAAGAGGTTCATATGGATGTTGAAACATTTCTATGCTTTTAATAAATAAAGGGAAAAGGTTTTTATGCTGGCGGCATGGCTATGCCAGCTCTCTCTTTCTTCTCTGTGCCTCTTTATTATGAGCTGTCTCCTGCCCTCCCATTGCTAGCTCCCCACCCGACCAATTCAACTTCACCTCGGACGTCTACACAATAGTCGGACATCGCCATTTGAGTGCAAACATCCTTAGACAAAGGGTTTGAACATATGTAGAAGAGTGCAGGCATCTGTCCTTGAATGTAGACACCTTCATTTGAGCGTGGAATTTTGTGTCAAGGCAGAGCTAAGTCAATCATTAAGGTCTCCTGTTTCCTGCCTGGTATAGTGGTCCTGTTCCACTCATAGGGGATGGAAATGACAATCTAATCTCCTGCCCGAACACACTGCCCGAGGGAGTTTAAAATTTCATTTTCGCCTCCTTATGAGTGGAACTGGACCACTGTACCGGGCAGGGAACAGGAGACGATAATGATTGACTTAGCTCTGCCTTGACACAAAATTTTGTATCACGGAAGTCTATGCTCAAATGAAGGTGTCTGCATTCAAGGATAGATGCCTGCACTCTTCTGCATATGTTCAAGCCCCTTGTCTATGGATGTTTGCACTCAAATGGCGATGTCCGACTCTTGTGTAGACGTCCGAGCTCAAAAGGTGAAGTTGAGTTGTCCCCCCCCCCCCCCCCCTCCCCTTCTCTTCATCCATCCGGTTATCCATCTCTACCATCTCCTACACTAAGGGAATGAGATTGATGCACTTTTAAACTCTCCTACTTTTACTACCTCACCCTCAGTTCACCTACCTGAACCAATCACCTCTTTAATCACTCATCAAATTTCCCTCCCGTTTCTCCCTCCTTAAGGAAAGTTCTCCCTATGGAAGAAGATAATCAACTCCAAAAGTTTTAAATCCAAAGAGATATATAGGAGCTCAAAAATAGGTTTTAGTACTTCAAAATCAAGTGGAACTTTTCGAATGTCTGCTTTTACAAGTGATTCTAAGGAGGCTTCTGATCCTCGTTTTATTGTATCTGAAGTTATTATGGAATTACAAACCCAGCTGGTTTTCCTTATGGGCGACTTCAATGAAATCCTTATCCTTGAAGAGAAATTTGGAGGGCGACCTTTGAATGTTTCTTCCTGCTCTATTTGTGCTTTTCACAACCTGATCTCTACCTTTAACCTCTGTGAACTTCCATCCCAGGGACCTTTTTTTCACATGGACCAACAAACAGAGACCACCCAAGCTGATTAGGGAGCACCTTGATAGGGGTCTGGCATCTTAGTCTTGGTGGAATTTTTATCCATCGCCTATATTTCTGTCCTTCCCATTCTTGGGTCTGACCACAACCCGCTTCTTATTTTTACTGACCCAACCCCCATTTCTTATAAAAAGGTTTTCCATTTCCAGGCAGCCTGGTTTTCTCATTGTAATTTTTTGGATTTTCTCTGCGATAAATGGTCTCATTTATCTGCTTCTAATCTCCCTAAAAAATTAGCTGGTCTAACTTGGTTTCTGAAAAAATGGAACAAGGAATTTTTTGGCAATATTTTTGGTCTTAAAGATCTCTTGTTCTCTCAACTTCATTCGACCCTCTTGGCTGACCCATCTAATGAGAATTTGAACCTTATTGCCTCTTTAGAATCACATATTGATTATTTACTTCTAGCAGAAGAAATTTTCTAGAAACAGAAATCTAGGGATAATTTTGTGGAACTTGGTGATTGGAATACAAAGTACTTCCATGCCCTGAGCTGTTCCAATCGAATTCTTTCCATTCTTTCTGATGATGGTGATGTGGTTACTTCCCCTCGCCCCCCACCCTTGAGATTGCCGTGGTTTTTGCGGATTACTTCTCTCAATTATTTTCTACATATAGGTATGAATCCATATAAGGCTCCAGGGCCAGATGGATTTCAAGCTATATTCTACCAAAAATGTTGGGAATTGATCTCATCTGATCTCTTCAATCTTGAATCTGATTTTTTCTCCTATGGTACTCTTCCCCGTCCTTAAATCATATGTTTACTCACTCTTATCCCTAAACAAATCAGGGTGAACCGAGTTGAGCAATTTTGTCCAATCAGTCTTTGCAACGTCGACTATAAAATCTTATAAAAAATTTTAGCAAATAGTTTGCATCCATTTCTTCATCATTTCCCCCCTCCAAGGGGCTTTTGTTTCGCTGGTGTCAGATTTCGGATAATATCATATTGGCACATGAAATCTTCTATCACATGAAACACAACAAAAAAAAAAAAAAAAAAGGAAAACCAGGTCTCGTTGTCATGAAAATTGATATGTCCAAGGCCTATGATCGAACAGAATGGAGCTTTATTCATGTTATTTTGAATCTTCTAGGCTTATTGGTGTGATGTGATCTCAACTTGCATTTCTTCTTCTTGTTCTTACTCCATTAAGCTCAATGGCCCGACCTTTTCTCATTTCTCTGCTTCTAGAGGTATTTGTCAAGGTGATTCTCTTTTTCCCTATCTTTTCCTTTTGTTATGAAAGCCTTATCTCGTATGTTAGGAGCTGCCTAGGATGATGGCTTTTTCAACATAATCAAACTTTCCCAACCCAACCCATCTCCCATCTATTTTTCGCAGATGATTAATTGCTTTATCTTTTGTAGAGCCACTGCCAATGACATATTCTCGATTAAATCTATCCTTGATCTTTGAAAGATATGTTTGGACAGGTTGTCAATATTGACAGAAGTTCCATTCACTTCAGTGCCAATTGCACAGAAGCCACCAGACGTTTTCTTTCTAATCTTATTGGTTTTAAAGAACTTCCGTAAGAGGCTAAATACTTGGGTACAAATCTTTTTTCTACTCGTAATAGTACCTCCTCCTTCCAGGATATTGTTGTCAGAGTGGAACAGATACTGGCCGGATGGAGAATGAATCTTTTATCTCAAGCTGGCCACACTACGCTTACCAAATTAGTTCTCTCCTCAATACCTACTAACCATATGGCCATTTTCAAAATCCCTCAATCAATCTGCCATAAATTGGATTCTCTCCAAAGAAACTTCTAGTGAGGTCATTGTCATTCAAAGAGAAAGATACACACTATTTGTTGAGAAATGATCTGTCAGCCCAAATCCAAGGGCGGATTGGGGATCCAAACCAGCAGAGTTCATAGCTTAGCCTTGCTCATGAATTTATGCTAGAGGATTGTTCATAATCCAGGGGATAAATTATGGGTTCAGAGTTCAGACCCTGAAAGCGAAGTACTTTAGAAATTATTCTTTCCTTTATGCCCCTATACCCAGGAACTGCTCAAAATTTTGGAGAAACATTTTAAATGCCTTTTATGCAATAAAGCAGATGAATCATTTTGGCATTTGTTTTTTAACTGTTCTTTTTCTCGGCTTATCTGGTTTGGATGTAGTGGTGGACTTAGGATATCTGATTTACCTTTCACCTCTTGGACAGCTTTTTTATTTCATATTACTTCATCTTTTTCTAAAACCGATTCCATATACTTTGGCTCTCTTCTTTCCTTTGTTTTATATTTTACTTGGTCAGAACGGAGTCTAGTTTTCCATGAACAGGATAAGCCCAATGCCCATCGAGTGCTCTCTAATATCAAGACTTGAGAAGCTACCATACAACCAAGTTCTTCATCCCTTTCTCAGCCTCTGCATACCACTTCGGATCCATTAAATACTGATTCCAATCTCTCTTCAACCTTAATCCTTCTCACTTTGGATGCTCTGAAACCACCTCAGGGAAGCACTCTTCTTCTAATGGATGGAAGTTTCAAATATGATAATAAGGAAAGCGGATGGGCATCTATTCTCTATGTAAATTCCGATACTTCTGTGTTTTCATTTGATTATGGAATTGTAGATTCCCTAGATGAAGCAGAAGGAAAGGCAATTGAACAGGGCATTCGATCAGCAAAAGAAAAAGGCATCAAACACTTAGCTATTTGGACAGATTCGTCGAACCTGGCTTTTTGGCTTCAGAAAGATCATTTCCATTGTTGGCCATGGAAGATTTTTCATCTTCTACATGACATTGTCTCTTCTTTTATATTTTTTTGATACTATTATAGATCAGAAGATTTACAGGTCTATAGTCCAGCCAGCTCATATCCTAGCTGATAAGGTTCGCATATCCAAGGTTGTAAATATGGTTTTTTGTTTTTTTTTGCAATGAGGTTGTAAATATGGTAGATGACACCTTATCAGACTTTTGTACTTCGTGTCAGTTTAATGCATTTTCTTTTCATAAAAAAAAAAACAAAAACTTAAAGTTCTATTCTCAGATGTTAGGTTTCAGCTAAACAAAGTTGCCAATGCGGCAAAATAAACCATTCAAAAATCTAGAACTATAGATATGGTACATGGGAATATTGAGAGAGTGCATGGATATACGTGAGAGGCTACATGACTGAATTTGCGTCCAAAATTTTACATGACGTATCCAACCATACCTAGATATTAAATAGCAAAATTACCGGATCAACCTTCAATGTGGTAGAACTACTAGGTCTTTCATAGTAAATATAGGTATAGGAAAAAAAAGGAGATATGATGGATACATACGATATTAAACTGACCTGGACTTAAATAATACTTTAAAATTTTTAGCGAAAAATATGTCAAAAGTTTGTGGATGTTAGTTTCACTAAACAAAGTTGCCAATGTGGCAAAATAAACCATTCAAAAATCTAGAACTATAGATATGGTACATGGGAATATTGAGAGAGTGCATGGATATACGTGAGAGGGTACATGACTGAATTTGTGTCCAAAATTTTACATGACGTATCCCAACAATACCCTAGATATTAAATAGCAGAATTACCAGATCAACCTCCCATGTGGTAGAACTAGGTCTTTCATAGTAAATACAGGTACAGAAAAAAAGAAGAGAGATGGATACGTATGATATTAAACTGACCTAGACTTAAATAATACTTTAAAATTTTCAGCGTAAAAATATGTCAAAAGTTTATATATGAAAAAGGGAAAAGGCTAGGCACACCGTCTACTGTGCCTACCTCTCTCCCCCCTCTTCGAAATGACCCCCTGACCCTCTTGTATATAGGCCCATCCCATGCCCAATTGGTGCCGTCTGTTAACTTATCGCACGCGGATAGTGTGCCTATCCCTCTTCCATGAAAAATAATCATGTTTAGCATGATTCCTATTTAAAAATTAATGGAACATTTTCATGAGACGGATCCCAATTAACGATCGTAGGATAAACGTAATATGAGGATATTTCCCAATTCCCTATATTCTAATTAATGGGATTAATTCTTACCAAAAAAAATTAAGGGGATTAATAATTTATTACAAAAGGACTCTATTTGATTCTACTTTACTAAATTTATCATGGGAGAATGTTCTCTGTGCCATAGCGCAGGCTGCGCCAGGCACATGGGCAGTCTATTCAGGGGGCAAGGTGGTCATTACACCCATCCCCATGTGCCTGAGTGCAGCCTATACTGCGGCACAGAGAACAACACCCCATTTATCATTTTAAAGGAGTTGTTGTGTCAAGGTAAAGTAATGGACCTGGGGTACTTCAGCCGTCATTGACCATCATAGATGATATAACCACATAATGCGTACCTAATCTTTGCTATGGAAGTTGCATCTTGACAGACACATGGGTGTGCATCTTATTATTTAAATTGATAAGGATCTATGAAATTGATCCTAGATTAACTGTCACTTATAGGATCACTCCATATTTTTTTTTTCCCGAGTAAACTTAGGATCACGTCATTTGCCCACACACTAGTTAGACTAGAGCAAAGTAATATATATCTCTGGATGCATTACTATTGTTTTTTGATTCACCAATCTATCATGTGAAATTTAAATTTTCATGAAAGTGGACCCGCATTATAGTGTTTTGATTTTCTTTTAACAGTTATTTGATCATAAGTAACTATTAAATCTCCTAACATGTTTTGGAAATGATTTGAAATGTTTCCAATCTTGTGTATTCTATGGGGGCATAATAAAGCTCTTGTATGTGGATCATCAAAGTAATAGGCTACTTGCAAGGAAGGGAGAGACACAATCTTCCAACATGTTCTACACCCCACCACCTCATGCTTTGTCTTAGCATAAAGGATCATCAACCCTTAAGGAAGTGTGATTATTTAGAGGGTGAGCGTTCTTTGCTGGGCAGCATAGGGGCCATGCGCGTGCAGCAGCCATGAGAGCATGCATTGTGGCATCTTGGGGGTGGGGCGGTCATTTCGTCCCAGCTGTGTCTGGGCGTGGCATTCCCCCCCCCCCCCGAAAGAATATTTTCCCTTATTTAGGTAGAGGGACTTCCATAATGATTAGAAGACGAGTGGGTTTGTTTCACAAATCCTTACTTTTTTAAAAAAAATTGTAGGAAGACCCCTAGATTGATTTTTTGGGAGTTGATGGACACCCATTACTCAAGTGCTCCATTGGCATGTCATAGGGATTTCATTTCATAAGGGGCTGCGTGGGGATCCCATATTCATAATATGACTGAATTTCCTTTCACCTATTCCTTCGCCATGGGCACCCATACTCTTCTATGTTTAAGGGGAGGTGTATTTTCAACCCCAAACAATAGAGGCTTAAAGTTTATGATGGGACAAGAGTGACATAGCGTGATCACATCACTGTGGTGAGGGAATTATTCCCACTCCACCGGTGAGGAAAAATTTTGCCTTCATAATATGGGACGGGGGGGATCTACACACTGGCGGTGTATAATGAAATTTTGCATACTAACGTCTTAGTGATTGTTAGATGAGGTGAAAGACATCTCACCCTTTCAATGCATTCACAACTGTATCTCTCTCCCTTCATTGCCACTGCATCCATACTATTTTATCTCCCCCTCTCTTTCCCCCGCTCACTGCTGCTATCCACCACCCTATGTCTCCCCCACTCTCTCCTGCTCCCGACCTACCCCACCCCTACCCTGCCTTTCCCATCCCTACCAGCTGTCCCAACTGGCACTCCCAGCTGACCCTGCCTCTGTCTGCATGCTTGCCCTATCCTCTTTGTGCAACCCCACCCCTCGACCTGATCTTTCTGTCCCTGCCATACCCACCACCATTGCATCTACCTTGCAACTCACTGCTTTTGCAGCTCCCCTTCTCTCTCTCTCTCTCTCTCTTACTGTAGCCACCGCCCCTACAACCCAAGCCCCCATCCGCCACCCCTGCCCCAACCCATCTCCACAATTCCTTGTTGCTTCTCCATCCCCAACTTCTATATTGACGATAGACTGTTGCCATAGTCCTTAAAATGATATTTGAACTATAGAGATTTTTTGTGGCTTGAGTATTTATTGTCAAAAGGATTATTGATAAGAGACCCCTCTCTCTTAAAGGGAATGGAGGATTTTTTATTTTTTATTTTTTATGAAGGAATAGAGACCTACTTTGAAGCGTCCATAGCTTACCAGTGGTTTGAAGCTTCCATAGCTTACCAGTTACCACTAGTGTGTTCGCATTATAAGCAAAAAGAATTTTATTCCCCTTCTCTTTGGGCTCTGAGTGATTAGAGAGTTTGCTCTGAACGACTCACAGCTAGAGAAAAACATGATATTTCCTCTTCATCATTTTCTCCTCCTTTTATTTAAAAACATAAAAAAATAAACAACAAAATAATGAAATTTATTAAATGGATAATGGTTGAAGAACTGAAGTCGAGTGGACAAATCCGTCTTCAATGTGATACAAGCAAGGATAACCTAAAGAGAAAATAAGAAAAAGAGAGATAATAAGGAGAGAAAGAGGGAGAGAGACAGAGAGAAAATATGATAAGGAATTGGTTTTACGAACGAAATCGGACGTCTTGGCTTGGGCGAAGAAGATTACCTCATCTCTTATAGATATTTTAGGATTCAAAAGTCTCCCATTCCTTCATACCGATTCCTATTAAATAGGATAACAATTAGTTACACAATAGTTTCACCCTCCCCTCCAAGACTGTATCCCACTTCCCTTACTGTATTTAACTTATATTAACTCCTATCACTACGCCACATAACAATCCATCTGCCCTAGAATTTGGTCTTGTGCTCAAGACCAAACTATAGGAAATGAAAGAGTGCACAAATAAAAATCTAAATCATTCCTACCTGGTACCCAATCTTGTTGGGGTGATTCCCAAGTTGCTTCCGCAGATGGCCAATGGATATGAATTGGATGTGACATATTGACACCCCCGAACACATCGGTCCAACAATACTTGAAGTATGAGGTTTGAGATGCAATGTGTCACAGACAAATAAAAAAGCTGATACAAATCTCGTACGGACCCGGGACAGTCAATCTTTGCTGAATTAATATCTTCCATGTTATAAGCCGTTAAACACAGAAGGATATTCCCATATAGACCCGAGACGGTCGATTTCCTCCGCCATGCCTGGTTCTGATGCCATTTGATACGTGCAAGGATAACCTAAAGAGAACGATCGTTTTCTATTTCATCCGACAAATAGTATAATGCTACAAAGATTCCATTACATCCTAAAAGTGTACTCATAATTTTCCCCATAATATCGATGCAATTCATGAAAACTTGTAGGAAACCAAGCTAGGCCTGAGTAAAAGGGAGACATCGACTTAATTATGAGGCCCCTAATATGGTAGCCTGGTTAAATTACCACGAGTTTGAATCCTCTAGATGTCCATCCAAAGTACCTACTCTGGAAGTACATCCAAAGGCCGCAACGTGGAAACTTGATTACCGGTAACTTGAACTCTCATTTCCCTCCATCCATCTCTCTCTCTCTTTCTCTAAACCCGCCACTTTATTTTCCACTCCCCCTCTCAAATCTGGACCAGGATCCTCTACGAGTACCGGTGGGGCGGCAATGCGCATCCGGCGACACGGCGAGCTCACGTGGCACACATGGCACAAATGGCCTCTATTGTGCCGTCGGATGTGCACGCCGCCCCCGGGTATTGTAGAGGATTTTATAATCCTCAATCGACAAGATCTCTTCATTTTCTTTATTTTATTCTCTCTTTCTCTTTCAAACCAACGATACCGATCCGATACCGATAGCATTAATGGTACTATTTGGAACAATCCGTATTGAGACAAGCCTTCTTGTTGATTCCGTATTATTTTATCGATACAGATCAGGGGTAAAAAGGTAAACAAAATTGGCCTTTGCCGAGATTGACCGATCCTTATTGCTATGGCATGATCTACCGTTATGACGATCTACCGCTGTGATGATATGGCGATTGTTGTGCTATGGTGTTATCTACTACTATGGCATTAAGGACGGATGTTGCGATCTATCGCTACGGCAATCTTGCATCATGGCGCGATCTACCGCTATGACGCAATCTATTGCTATGGCGTTATGACGCGAGCTACTGTTGTGGTGCAATCTATTGCCATGGCACAAGCTATCACCATAACGCTATGATGCTCTATTACTATGACGATCTTCATAGCACTATAATGCTATGGTTATTGGAATTGATATCCGATCATTCGAATAGGTATTTGACTGATTTTGGAACGATATCATATCGGATTGCTATCGGAATCGGTATCGGATTGAACCTCAAAGGAAAAAGGAAAGGATAAAAAATTAAAAAATAGACGTGCTAAAAAAAAAATCGAATGAGAGAGAAGAGGCGTGCGGATAAATTGATTGAGAAATAGGATCCGGAATCAATTAAATATTATTTTGCCCATTTTTAGGTAATGAGGTGGCGGTCTCTGGATGTACTTCCAGAATAGTTCTCTGGATGTACATACAGAGGATCAGGACTCAATTAAATATTGTTTTGAAGCGAGCCCTCTATCTACCGTAGTCTATCTACATCGGCTATGACGGCTCCCATCGTTCTTTCTGGGAATAGAGAAAGGTCTCTTGCAACGCCTCCGTTCTTCTGCCTCCGTTCTTCTGCCTCTATTTCTCATCGTAAGGGTTTAGCAACATCAACATGAGTAAGGTATGAATTTTTAATTTATTTTTCTTGTTTCTTTAAATCTTTTTTTTTTCCCCTTCTTGATTCTTAATATAAGGAAACTGAATTTTTTTTGGTTGGGATTGTAAATCAATATATTGATCTTGATCATTGGCAATCAATCTTCTAGGTTTAATTCTGCCCTTTTTGCCTCACTTTCATCCATAAAAAAAAATGTATAAGATGGAAGATTCAGATCTTATTTGCTAAAATGAGTTGCCCTATAATTGCTGTCTTGCAGATAATTTAAATCCAAATAGCTATGAGGCCAAACCATTCTATTACAAAGTATTGCATAGAACAATCACATGTCTTGCATTCTAATTACAAGGTATTGGCTGTTCTCATTTAACCCATTCTTAACCTTTCTCAATCTAGTTGTAAAATAGTGTCATGCATGGAAGTGATTATGATCTTTCTATCTCAGTTAATCAACGATATTGAGGATATGCGCACAGATCGGATCAACGATTTACCAAAGGATTATAAGGTTCGTTTACTTCTTTTTTATGTAGTCTATGTTTTTTCAATTAGAACTTCTTCTCTGTCTTTCTTTGTGTGTGTTTGTACTGGAACATTTGAGATGTCATTCTATAACCCCATTCCATACATCTAATAAATTCTAGGCAAAAGTTACCCTTCCTTCCATAGGAGAAGAAGAATCCCTTAAGTGACCTTTTTAGGATCCATCCACTACAAGAAAGGGGGGCAACAGCTGCACTTAGGTGGAGTATACTGTGACGATAATTTTTTACTGCTGCCATATACATCATTCAATGCCATTTAAAAAATAGTGTCACTATATAGAAAATTTCAAGAGCGATAATATATTACCTCCACTATATATAAGTATTCAACAGTGGTAATATATTGCCACTTCCATTTGTTACTGTTTTGCAGCGGTTATTATATACCACCAATGATTGGTCCTAATTAAAAAGTGGTATAGCATTAACTGCAACGGAAGAGAATGTGTTACAACGGTAATATTTACCGCCTCTGATTAGTCCTAATTAAAAGCAGTAACATCTTAACCGCAACTTGAGTGAATTATTTTTTATATTTAATGGTGATACTAAATTATTGGGGCTTTTTATGTGAGTAAGTAGAAGCGGTAATATGTAACCGCCTCTGTTTGGCACTATTGGGCAGCGGTTATTATGGACCGCCTCTGATTTTTCCTTTTCTTCGAGTCTTTAATCCAAGCAGATTACAATAAGAAAATTGGCCCACGTTCTTTCTTCCAAAACATGTGCAGAAATTGTGGTTTTCTTTTTAGGAGAAACCGGCTTGAGTGAATTTCATTTGGGGTTTTGGTGACGCCAGTTATGAGAATAATTAATCAAAGTTAGGTGAGAGTTTGATAAGGTATATTTCTATGCTTCTCCTATAAACTTCTTTTTGAGCTGTACAATATTTTGTGATGGGTTTGATTCATAGACTTTTCGTATGGAATTGATTTTGTATAATGATTCACCTAGTATTGGATTTTGTGTATGGGTCTGTTAGGGTGTATCTATTATAGATAGTCTTCTCCCTCTCGTATAATGA
This sequence comes from Telopea speciosissima, assembly GCF_018873765.1. Taxonomy (NCBI): domain Eukaryota; kingdom Viridiplantae; phylum Streptophyta; class Magnoliopsida; order Proteales; family Proteaceae; genus Telopea; species Telopea speciosissima. The sequence continues at coordinate 69,010,402 of NC_057916.1, read as the reverse complement.
GGTCGTCTTGTTCTTTTTCGTTTCTTTCCTTCTTTTGTCTTTTCTAAACAGTAGCATGGTGAATCAATGGCATTGAAGCCAATCTTGCATGACCAAATACATATTTATAAGTAATTCATTGGTATATAAAATAATCTAATAGGACAAAAAAAACTGATCATCCAAGCAAGGCAAGATGAAGTTTTGGCAAGTGGTCCATAGAGTGGGCTCAGCAAATATGAATGTGCACTGAAAATTCAGGGTTGTCCTTGAGCAAGGGATAGGATGGGGCATGAGGGCCAAATGATGGATGGGATTCTAAAGTCAGAACCAGAGAGTATGTATCATATGTGTTGGGTATAAGACTTGAAAGATGATTCATTGGTAATATACAATTTTCACCCAAAAAACTTTCTTGCAGTACAACTCCACAATGTCATATTCAGAAATCAGAAATGTTATCCTTTTCTCTCTCTCTCTCTCTCTCTCTCTCACACACACACATACACACACACACAACATCATCAACCATACCTTTGTTATAGACTATAGCTCTTCAGCAGTGATTTAATCAACCAAGTTAGTTCAGGTACATGTTCCTTACAGTGAGAACTTAATATCATAAAACCCTAAAATACAAAGCAAATTAATGGAGCTTTTACACCAAGTTCATTAGTTTTTAAATTGTACATTGTATCTTGACTTGATAGTTTTGTATTTCATCAAATCACTCGTTAAGTATATAGGTGGTTCATGTGGTTTACTTACTGACTGTTGGAATAAGGCTGAGTTGTTGTATGTGCTATACTGACTAATTAAGAGACCGGTATATATATATATATATATATATATATATATATATATATATACTAGTGCATATGTTAACTTCACGATATTTTAGATAGTTTGGGATTGGAACGCTCTGGATATTTAGTAGGACTTTATTATTTTTTTAAATTTAAGAAGGAATTCTTTACTTATGTTTTGTGTATATACCCATACAGGTTTTAATTTATTATTCTAGTACTACTCTTCTAATGTGTGGATGGTATATTTTATAAATCGAATGGATAGGAGTTGGGTTGAAAAGTCACGGGACCTTGGAGTTCACATCAGCTTTTAAAGGCTGGTTATGTTTTGTTTAGCTGATAAACTTAAATAGATGATTGCTGATCACAAGCAAAACCATAACAGGGTTATGTCCTTAATTTTCATAATAGAGGATCTCTCTTCCCTTGCCCTGTTTTTCCTTCTTCTCTATCAAAAACTAAAAAACAGGGACTATCTCCCAAATTTGGAGCATCCAACCCTGCTCTGCCCCCAAACCAAAAAAAAAAGAAGTCAGGCTCTCATTTTCTTATGAAAAGTATTCTTGTAGTTAGCACTTACATTATTTGCTTGAGTGGTTTTGTTGGTCTTTTTTTCTGTGTTTTTCTATCAATAGTTATAGAACAACAACAAAAGACTCCCTTGAATATATTCTTATGTACCTGTCTTTTTCCTTGTCCTGTTTTTCATCACTCTATTTTCATTGCCATAATCTTGAACTTAATTTCTGAAGTGCTTCTCTGTTTTAATTAGATATTTTTTTAGTTTTCTGTTACTCATGATTCAAATGGCCATAAAGTTCATTTGAAGCAAAAGTATCGACTCTAACCTCAATTAGTGATATCTTATTTCAATGAAGCCCATTGCAAATATCCTTAATTGAGCAATTCAGTGTTAGTAGGAATATAAACTCAAAAGTTATAGTTTTGGAAGACAAAAGGCTCTGTCTATATTGTTTCTGATTTGTGTAATCCCATGTCTGTCAATTCCCACAACTCATTTGAAAAACTACACATATATTCTTTATAATGAGTTTATTAATTTCTATTAGCCTTATGTGACTGCTCATAACTTCATATTAGATTCTCAATAGGGTTGGGAATATATTCCTTGTAATATATTTCTCCATTGTCTTGTAGGAAAAATATGAGGACAATGTGGCGGGCCTTCAAACTCAAGTTGAAGATCCAAACATTGAAGAAATATGAAGATGGCAAGTTTGCAATCCCAAATAACTCTATTGACAAAAGAATGACTAGAGGAAGCTCACAGAGTTCGGTTCATTTGAGTAGTGAAGGAGAAAAATGGTAATTGGGGTGCACAACTATATGCCAACCACCATAAAGTCTGTCTTGGCACGTTTAAAACTGAGAATGAAGCTGCAATGGCTTATGATAGTGCCACTGTTCAGGAACCTAACTTTCAAAGATGGGTTTTAGCAGTCAAAGTTTCTGGATTTCATAATGACCCAATGTTTGGATATTGGAAACAACTACAACATCACAGGAACCAACCAAAGGCGCCAAAGAAATGAGCAGGGTATCTTGTAAAAGGCCGTACCCAATGCACAAGGCTCCCGCGTTTAGCAGGGTCTAGGGAAGGTCAAATGTACGAAGGGAATCTTGTACCATGAACTATTTCAGAAGGAATTAACACCAAGTGATGTTGGAAAAAGCTAAATAGGCTTGTAATTCCAAAGAAACAAGCAATGGCATACTTCCCTGATATTCGTCTTGAAGTTGGAACAGAAGGGCACCCAGATGATCCTCTGTATTTAACTTTTTCCGATCAGTAGTATATCCCATGGAGCTTCTGTTATTGTTATTGGAAAAGCAGCCAAAGTTACATCTTTACGAAAGGCTGGGATAACTTCGTGAAAGGCAAAGACTTGAAGGCTAACGATATCACCATCTTTTATTCTTATGATTATAGAAACATTCACTTTGGAGAGCTTCACACATTTTATATGATTGAGGCAGAGTCCAAGAATACTGAAGAAATAAGAAATGATGGATATGGAAGAGGAACAAAGAGTTATCTGAAGTTGCAGCATGGTTTGGAAGAGATTAACCCTCAAGGTTTAATGGAGCAGGAACAAGGCATGATCAGAAGAGAGGAGATAATTAAAAAAGGTATTATGGACTATTCGACGTGAACATTGGTTAATCAAAAAGATGGAGAAGACGCTTAACCTAAGCTTCTTTCTAGTGAAGTCCTTCTTCTTCTTCGTTTTTTTCTTTCATGTCTACAAAGCCAAGAGCTTATGTTTTCTCTTCAAAGAGATTCTCAAGCCAAAGACTCTTATGCTGTCAAAACATTGATCTTCAGTTTTTTTTTTTTTTTTTTTAAATGTTTTATTAAAATCATCTTTGATTGGGGCATCTTAATTAACCTTCCATCATGTTTTGATATGATAAAATGATGAGTTGCAATGACTGAGGTTATGATGCAGCAAAGGTAGAATCATGAATGCTAGTTCTTGGATTCAGCTATTCAATTCAAAATAATTAAAAAAAGCTGCTTAAAATGGTAGAAAACGCTTTTTAAATGAAACCAGAGGCATATCTGTTCAATACAGGCCGATTCAGATTGGCATCGGATCCGTATTGTCCGAGACCAATACCAATACAGGTTCCTAAATACCTGCTTTGGGATGGATGAGGTGCATTATAGTTTTAAAGTTCAAGTTTTGATCTAGCCATATCAATGTAGTCTGCTCCTAAATGGAAAATTCAGCAAGCACTTGGATTTAGAATTAACACAACTTGGATTTAGAATTAACACAGCCAGCAAGATCATACTCAACATGGGCACTGTTTTGTTTAGTTTTGGGGGTTAAAATTATCTTTTCCCTCGGCTTTGGGTTGGAAAAGTTGAGTTCACACTCTAAATCTCAACCCCAATTGACACTGAACTGGGCAGATTACTAAAAGCATTCCATCCAAACCACCTTTCTAGTTCTAATAGGTCTCAAGAAGCCCAAAACTTAGATTGCTTACTTGCATTTCGCTTTTTTAACTTGCTTCTCCAAATTAAGTCCAAACAAAGGCCATGGGAGTTTCTCCATTTTCTCTATTCAATTCAGAATCCTGATCTATGTCTGTTGTTGTTCTTATACCCAGAGTTGAGTCATTTCTCCTGCATTTTGTAGCACCCTTGTTTATGTGTAGGCGCTTTCAAGAGATGGAATCTTCTGTTTTGACTGATTTCCTAATTGCTTCTTCTGCATCCACCCAGGCCACGATAGGCACAACCTTCACCAACACTGGTATTGCAACAGAAATCATTATACTAAAAGAAACTACTCGAAAAAGAAAGGGTGATTTACCAGCTTTTTCAAAGTAATGCCCTCTTGCCGAACAAACAAGATGGATGGCTTCCCAAAACGTTATTGCTTCAGATCAAGAAGGAAATAGCACTCGGTTCATATCTTTAAGTTCGATCATTGACAAGGTTCAAAGCAAGGGTGGACTAAGGATCCCACTTTAAAACTGGTTTCAAATTTGCCAAGACAGCAGGAGCACATAAGTGTCTAGAAATTGGAAAGTTACTCGGGCTCATTAAGATCAGATTGTCTATCAGCTTGAAAGCCCATGCCTGGGTCGGATCGGGCTAGGCTTGGGGTGAGGCTTGCCTTACATATTTTACATGGGATAGTTCTCTGTTTAGAAATAGTGTACGGTAGTGCCTCCCTGTATCTCTCTATCTTTCCCATATGAAATGACATATCTGTTCCCTGTCATGGGAGAGAGATAGACTTAGGGAGCGCTTGCGTCTACTATGCTCCCAGACAAGGAACTCAATCCTATTTTACATATATGTAAAATACATGCTTGGGGTGAGGATTTCCTCATATATTTTACATATGCATTAGTTTTTATGGGCAGTTGTGCATGTGCACGGCTTGCATTAAATACAGTGAGATGGGCATAAATAGCATTAATCTGAAATAACCAAAACTCCCCGCCCTTATAAAACGAAGTCGATGGAAGGAATCTCGTGCATGAATCCTTTTCTTCTTACATATATGTAACTATAAATGTAATTGTCTCAGTGATTGGAGCTTTAGACTACATGATTGCAGCCTCTTCATCATCGCAATAAGCAACAAGCCATACAGGAAGAGAAGGAGGATGATGAGGACTTTGATGATGACAATACATCGGCGGATCCTTTTGATGAGCTATGGGCGAGGATGATGATGATGGTTTCGACACAAAGTCACACTACATGGACTTTAGGCTGTCCAGATTCTATGTCATACAGTGAGGATACTAAATGTATGGTCAATGACATCCGTAGATGTTATATTGAGGAGCAGAGGCAGGGATGTATTCCATATACTGGACTGGTCTACGAATTTGAGACTCAGCCACAGACCCCACACAACAGCATTATGGATATTTTGAGTATCCACCTTATCCCACCAATCTACCGGAGCCCATCTATCCACCGCACCATGTTTAGACTAAAATCTTCAGCTACAAGTTTCACCAAAAAAAAAAATCTGCAGTTATAGACTTTGCTGCACAACAATCCACAGCTAAAAGTTTTATAACAAAAAGTCCTTAGCTAATATATGCTGCATATAAATCTGTATTTATAATCTGCAGTTACATATCCTCATAATAAAAAATCTGTAACTATAGCTTTTGTTACACTACAAAACCACAACTACAAATTTTGAAGCACAATTTTTCAGCTAATATTCACAACTACATATTTGTTGTGGAAAAACCCACAGTTAAAAATTCGTAGCTAGAAAGTACCTTTTACTTGTGGTAAGCAATCCATAATTATAGACTTGAGATGATACTTGCAGCTGCGGGTAGCAAACCGTAGGTAATCTGCAGTTATAGGGTATTGTTGCAGATTTTGGACCCTTTATTGGGGAAAAAAACTGCAGTTGCAAGCCTTTTTTATTGTAGTGGAGCGAGGGGGGGACAACGCAAGTGGAGATTGGTAAGTTGGAAGACATTGTGCAGACCGAAGGCTTTTTGGGGGGGGGGGGGATTGGGGTTCAATAATAAAGCCTTTGGGTTTCATTTGGCATTTGGAGATCTTTCCAAAAGTCCAAATGTTTCTTCAGAAGGTGGTAATTGGGTTGTTGCTGTAAAAAGTAAAATGGTTAGAGTTGTTAAGATTGATCCTTCACTTATTGTTTTTGTAATAAGGAAGTTGAAAATGAATGACAAGTTTTTTTATCTTGTGATTTCACCAAAAGGATCTTGGATGCTAGGCCTCTAGGGCTAATATCTTAATGCCTTCCAGTTTTGAATTTTGTTGAGCTTCTTAACTCCTTTCTCCTCGACTCTAACTCGAACAAGCCTCAAAAGCAACCTATCCTTTCTTTGTTGGCTATCTCTTTCTACTTTGTATGCTATTGTCGGAATTATGCCATTTTTAAACATACCAAGCCGAACCCCTCTCGTTTAATTCGAACAATTTCTAGGTGGTTTTGTGATTTGAAGATTTATCCTTCTGGTTTAGACTAGTCAAAAAAAAAAAAAAAAAAAACTTGTAGTTCTCCGCTTGTAGAGGTGTGGGACTAAATGATTACCACAAAATATCGTAAGGGTTTACATCTTGTTATTATTGAAGGCAATTATGATTGGTACAATGGAGCTGCTGGTTGGGCGCCTTTGTTATTAGTTAACTCACACTTTAGTGTAGTATGTGTTGATAATGGTTTTGTAGGGAGTCCAAAAGAATCAAAGGGAGAGCTAGCCAAAGTCTTCCAATATGTTCTACACTCCACCACTTCACGCTTTGTCTTAGCAGAATGGATAATCGGCCCTTAAGGAAGTGTAATTATTTAGGAGGAGAGCGTTCTCTGTGGGGGAGCATAGGGGCCACATGCGTGTAGCAGCCAATGGGGCGTGGCGGTCATTTTGCCCCCCGCTGCGCCTGGGCGTGGCCTCCCTCCCCCCCTCCCTCCACAGAGAATGTTTTCCTTTATTTAGGTAGAGGGACTTCCATAATGATCAGAATAAGAGTGGCTTTGTAGGAAGACCCCTAGATTGATTTTTTTTTTTGGAGTTGATGGACACCCATTACTCGCGTGCTCTGTTGGTATGTCGTGGGGATTTCATTTCATAAGGGCAGCATGGGGATTCCTTATTCATAATAGGACCGAATTTCCTTTCACCTATTCCTTCGCCATGGGCACCTGTACCCTTCTATGTTTAAGGGAAGGTGTACTTTCGACCCCAGACAATAGAGGCTGAAAATTTAAGATGGGACAAGAGTGACATTGCATGATCACATCATCAGTGGTAGGGAATTCTACCCACTCCATCGGTGAGGAAAATTTTTGCCCGCATAATATGAGAAGGGGGATCTACACACTGGTGGTGTATAATGAAATTTTGCACACTAGCGTCTTATTGATTGTTAAATGAGGTGAAAAACATCTCAATCGTTCAATCCATTCACAATTGTATCTCTCTCCCTTCATCGCCACTGCATCCATACTATTGCCTCTCCCCCTCTCTTTCCCCACGCTCATCGTTGTTATCCATCATCCTACGTCTCCCCCTCTCCCTCCTGCTCCTGACCTACCCCACCCCTACCCTGCCTTTCCCCTTTCTGCCAGCCACCCCAACTGACCCTGCCTTTGCCTGCATGCCCGCCCTATCCTCTTTGCGCAACCCCACCCCTCGACCAAATCTTTCTCTCCCCTGCCATAACCCATCGACATCGCATCTACCTTGCAACCCACTGCCTTTGCATCTTCCCTTCTCTCTCTCTCTCTCTGACTATAGCCACCACCCCTACAATCAAAGCCCCCATCCACCATCCCTGCCCCAACCCATCTCCACAATTCCATGTCGCTTCTCTATCCCCAACTTCTATATTGAGAATAGACTGTTGCCACAGTCCTTAAAATGATATTTGAACTATTGAGATTTTTTGTGACTTTAGTATTTATTGTCGAAGGGATTATTCACAAGAGACTCCTCTCTCTAATAGAGAGTGGAGGATTTTTAATTTTTAATTTTTTATGAAGAAATAGAGACCTTCTCTTATTTAGGCTTCGAGTGATTAAAGAGTCTACTCTGAAGGATTGAAAGCTAGAGGAAAACATGATATTTTCTCTTCATAATTTTCTCCTCCTTTATTTACCAACATAACAAAAATAAACAAAAAAATAAATAAATTTATTAAACAGATAATGGTTGAAGAAATGAAGTGGCGTGGGTCTGAAATCCATCTTCAATGGTGATATGTGCAAGGATAACCTAAAAGAGAAAATAAGAAAAAGAGAGATAATAGGTCAGAAAGAGGGAGAGAGAGACAAAGAAAAAACCAGGACAGGGATTTGGCTTTAGGAACGAACTCGAACCTTAAGGCCTCATGGGTGAAAATGTAATTAAGGCAAACTTCAGGGGAGGTACGTGAAAATTACTCAAATTTAAATCATTCCCATCCGAATCCCAAATCTTGTTGGGGTAATTCCCAAGTTGCTTCCGCTAATGACCAATGGATATGAATTGGATGTGACACACTGGCACCCACAAACTCGTTGGTTCAACAATGCTTGAAGTTTGAGGTTTATGATGCAATGTGTCACGAACAAATGAAAAACCTAATAAAAATCTCGTACGGACCCGGGATGGTCAATCTCTATTGAACAAATATCTTCCATCCACTCTTGTTATAAACCGTTAAACAAAGAAGAATATTCCCATATAGATCCAGAACAGTCGATTTCCTCCGTCATGTTTGGCTCGGATGCCACTTGATACGTGTAAAGATAACCTAAAGAGAACGATTAAAATGTTTTCTATTTCATCCGATAATCAATATAATACTACAAAAGAGTTCATTACATCTTAAGCGTGTACTCATAATTTTCCCCATAATATAGATGCAATTCATGAAAACTTGTACGAAACCAAGCCAATTCCGAATAAAGGGGAGACATCGACTTAATTATGAGGCCCCTAATATGGTAACCTAGTAGGGCCTAGTAAATTACCACGAGTCTGGATCCTCTAGATATACATCCACGGTTCCTACTATGGCGTTATCTACCACAATGGCATTATGGACGGATGTACGATCTATTGCTATGGCGATATATCGCTATGACAATCTATCACTATGTCGATCTCGCACTATGGCCCAATCTACCGCTATGGTGATATGGACTGCTATGACAGAATCTATTGCTATGACGCTATGGTGCTTTGGCGCGAGCTACTGTTATGGCACAAGCTATCACCATAATGTTATGGTGTTCTATCAATATGACGATCTTCATAGAACTATAATGCCATGGTTATTGGAATCGATATCGGATCATTTTGAATCGGTATTTTATTAATTGGAACGACATTATTTGAGATTGATATCAGAATCGGTATCTGATCGAACCTCATCCGTATTGTCCGAATAAGCCATTATGGGAAAAAAGGAGACGAAAAAAGAAGAAATAAAAAAGATCCGGACTCAATTAACGTTGCCCATTTTCAGGTAATGAGGTAGTGGTGTATCTGGACTCAATTAAATATTGTTTTATCTTCATTCTATTAAAAATTGTTTTGAAAGAAGGGAACGCGTCCGTATACCCTAATCTATATAATATGGGTTTGGGGTTTACAATTCCACAGTTGCAATGAGCCTGTGACGGCTCCCACAGTATTTGCTTTGTTTGGAGAAAGCTCTCTTGCAACTTCTCCTCTGGTTTTTTTTGTTCAATCTTTGTTCATCTTCAAAGGTTTTGCAATGTCAAGGTATGCTCTTGATCATTCACTATCCATTTCAATTTTATTTTGTTGTTTCTTAAAATTTTTTTTTTTTTTTTTCTTTCTTTCCTTCATGATTCTTAACATAAGAAAACTGCAAGATTTTGGTTGAGATTGTAGATCGATATATTGATCTTCATCATTCATAATCCATCTCCTTGGTTTAATTCTACCCCGTTTTTGCCTTACTTTCATGCATAAAAAATGTATATAGTGGAAGATTCAGATCTTATTTTCTAAAATGAGTTACCCTATAATTGCTGTCTTGCAGATAATTTAAATCCAAATAGCTATGAGGCCAAACCATTGTATTAATTGGCGTTATGCGGAGTTTACCATAGAACAATCACATGTCTTGCATTATAATTACAAGGTATTGGCTGTTTTCATTTAACCCATCCTTAACCTTTCTCCATCTAGGCGGAAAATAGTGTTATGCATGGAAGTGATTATGATCTTTCTATCTCAGTTAATCAATGATATAGAAGATATGTGCACATATCGGATCAACGATTTACCAAGGGATTATAAGGTTGGTTTATTTCTTTTTTATGTAATCTATGTTTTTTTCAATTAGATCTTCTTCTCTCTTTCTTTGTGTGTTTTTGACTTTTTGTGCTGGACCATTGAGATGTCATTCTATAACCCCATTTTATACATCTAATAAATTATAGGCAAAAGTTACCCTTTCTTCCATAGGAGAGGAAGAATCCCTTAAGTGACTATTTTAGGATCCATCCACTACAAGAAAAGGGGGCAGCAGCTGCACTTAGGTGGAGTATACACTGACCGATAATTTTTTACTGCTGCCATATACATCATTTAATGACATTTAAAAAATAATGTCACTATATAGAAAATTTCAGGAGCTGTAATATATTATACCCGCCATTATATACAAGAATTCAGCAATGGTAATATATTGTCGCCTCCATTTGTCACTATTTTGTAGCGGTTATTATATACCAGTTATGATTGGTCCTAACTAAAAGTGGTATAGCAATAACTGCAATGGAAGAGAATGTGTTATTGTATATTTAATAGCGGTAATATTTTACTACCACTATGTTGTAAGGAGTTAGCAACGGTATTAAATTTCTGCCTTTGATTGGTCCTAATTAAAAGCAGTAATGTCTTCACCGCAAATGGTGTGAATTATTTTTCATATTTAATGGTGAGATACTAAATTATCGTCACTTTTTATTTTAGTATGTAGAAGCGATAATATATAACCGCCTTTGTTTGGCATTATTTGGCAACGATTATTATGAACCGCCTCTGATTTGTCCTTTTCTTTGAGTCTTTAATCCAAGTAGATTAATATAAGAAAATGAGCCCAAGTTAATTCTGCTCCAAACATTTCATGGTGTATGGTTCAAGCAAGGAAAACCTATATTTATAATCCTTTGAATTAATAAAAAAAAAAAAAAAAAAGAATAAGAACTGTTCACCATATCTTGCATTCACTTGGATACCTCCAAATAGCAGAAGACCCTACTAATCTTCTCTTCTCAGTTGGCAGTGCAATGAAGTTCCTCCAATCTTCAAGAACAAGTGTAAGGTCAAGGAATTTTTTCTAAATGCCAATACAGCAGTTTGCATGCATTGTACACACTTTGTTCATAACCTTACTTAGCTCACAAAATCCCCCAAAGTAGCTAGTGTCCAAATATCTTATCTGCAAGCCTATTGTGGTCACATTTTTATCATTTTCAAGTTTGATTTTACATAGATGAATATATAGAGTTTAATCTGAATTGAGAAATCCTCGACAGAGACCAAGTTATCGAACAAATGTGGAGTTGCATCAAGGTCCCCTATTACCAGCTTATCAAACTTCTCCCTGTAATGGGTTTCCATGTCAGGGTCAGGCATACCCGTTCCTGACTGGTTGTACAAGCGGTCTACAATTGAGAAGCAGCGTCCGTTGCCCGATTGAATGAGAGCCAGAGAGGCTTACAAGGTTCTTCACAGAGAGGTCAAACTCGCTGAACAGATCGATGAGGGCACTTGCAGTGGATCTTGGGCTCGGCATGATTTTGTCAGTCTTCTTGGCTCACTGTTAAGCTGTTTTCCCTTCCCAGCTTGACTCCCAGTTGGGCATGATACAACGTCTGGGCAGAGCTTCTCTAACTCTTCTTTGGCCTCATCAATGACTTCATAAGATCTCAGTGAGTCTCGCCAAGCATGTTGGGTGTGTCATCAAGCAACAATGAAGCATTGCAACCCTACAAAAATTACCAATGCTAACCACAGGCAATAGTAATTTCAACATCAGCAGTGAAATGCGGAAATGGGTCTCTGAGCCACATCACATCTGCATCCTGTAATCAGTACTCTCCTCAAGAACTAAATCCTTCTCCACATAAGCTTGAGGTATTCTTCAGTCAATCCTTCTTGAACTTTATTTCTGAAGTGCTTCTAATTTGTGTTATCTTATTTCAATGAAGTCTATTGCAAAGATCCTTCACTGAGCAATTCAGGATTAGTAGGAATATAAGCTGAAAAGTTATACTACTTTTGGAAGACAAAAGGCACTGTCTATATTGCTTATGTGACTGCTAATAACTTCATATTAGATTCTCAACAGGGTTTGGAATATATTCCTTGTAATATATTTCTCCATTGTTTTGTAGGAAAAATACAAAGACAATGTGGCAGGCCTTCAAACTCGAGTTGAAGAACGAAACATTGAAGAAATATGGCAATGCTATAGCCCATTGTGATGATCAGAGTGCCAGGAGGAAGTCTTTTGCACAGATATATGAAGATGGCAAGTTTGCAATCCCAAATAACTCTATTGACAAAACACTTGACTAGAGGAAGCTCGGAGAGTTCGGTTCATTTGGGTAAGTTAGAAATTTTAACACTGCATTGTTGTGTTTTGTAAATCTGTTTCAATTTCAATCATTGTTAGGCCATGCAATGCATTGTTTCACTTTCATTGATCATGAGTCATGACCAGTGAAGAAATCATATTGGGTTGGCTGTATCCTGTCTATATTACCCATACTACTCAAACCCCTGATTCTTGAAACCTGTGGCAAGATGAAAGTCTAAAATGGTTGACCCATCCTGTTTTGGAGCTTCTCTAGCAGTACAAACCCACCATGTCCGGCAAGAAGGAAGCGTCGAAGAAATGAAAAGCCGTCATCGTTGTCTTCCTACCCAAGATTCAAAGGGGTAGTGAAGCAGAAGAATGGTAAGTGGGGTACACAATTATATGCGAAGTTGCAATGGCACCTAACTTTCAAGATCTCCACATCACTGAAGCAATTCTGGGTATGATCAAAGATGGGTCTTACTAGTCAAAGTTTCTGGATTTTATGATGACCCAATGTTTGTATATTGGAAACAACTACAGCATCACAGGAACCAACCAAAGGCGCCAGAGATCAAGAGCAACAGAACAGGGGTGGCTGCATGTCGTAGTTTGGACAGGCTGTCAAGAGATCTTAGATTGACTTTGTAGAAAGGAATGTTAAAAGCTGGACCTTGGGAGCTCTTCTTTTTGATATATGTAACCTAATGGATGGTTTTGAGTATGTACTTATGTTGCCACAGTGTTTCTGAAGAAATTAGCTTGGGTTAGGTTTCTTTAGGTGTTTGGTGACTTATTTAAGGCATTTTTTTTTCTTTTACAAATTGAATCATAGAATTTTATGCTATGGGGCCTATTCTTCTTCAACAATTGCAGAACTTGGGTCTTACATTGATTTTTTAAGCCTTCAGGACTTTGCTCATGACTCATGCTTACTCATATGTTGAATGTTTGTCAAAATTTTATGGGAGAATGTGGTCTGTGCCGCAGTGCAGGCTGCCCAGACACATCTCTGCTCCTTAAAACAAGGAGGTAGAGATGTCTTTTCACATGCACCCATAGATGTGCAGGGCGTAGCCTGTGCTCCGGCACAGAGATCTTTTTCCCAAATTGTATATATGAAAACGGGAAAAGGCTGCGTACACCGCCAGCTATGGCTACCTCTCTCTTCCCTTTTTGAAAAGGCCTCCCTAACCCTCTTGTATGATGGCCTGTCCCATGCCCACATTGGTGCCACCCGTTAACTTATCGCATGCGGGTAGTGTGCCTATCCCTCTTCCATGAAAAAAAAATTGTGTTCAGCATAATTCCTATATAAAAATGAATGGAACACTTTCATGAGACAATCCCAATTCCCTATATTCTAATTAATGGGATTGTTGTGTCATGGTCAAGTAATGGATCACATGGGTTCCTTCAGTCACTCATTGACCACCATGGATGATGTGACAACATAATGTGTTCCTAATTTCTTCAGTCACTTGTAGGATCACTTCTATCTGGGTAAAGGATTTAAAGTACCATTTGTGCTTGGTGCAACATGAAAGTGGACCCGTATTATAGTGCTTTGATTTTTTTGTTTTTCTAGTGCAACATGAAAGTGGTTCCACATTGTAGTGTTTTGATTTTTTTTTTTAATAATTGTTTGATCATAAGTAACTATTAAATCTCATAACATGTTTTGGAAAGGATTTGAAATGTTTCCCATCTTGTGTACGTTGTGGGGGCATAAAGCTTCTACACCCTACTACCTCACGTTTTGTCTTAACAGAAATGATCATCAACCCTTAAAGGAAGTAAATTATTTAGGGGGAGAGCATTCTCTGTGGGGGAGCGTAGGGGCCACGCACGTGCAACAGCCAATGAGAGCAAGCGTTGTGGCATCTTAGGGGGCCAGGGCTGTCATTTCACCCCCTGCTATGTTTGGACGTGGCCTTATCCCCTATAGAAAATATTTTCCCTTATTTAGGTAGAGGGACTTCCAGAATGATCAAAATAAGAGTGGGTTTGTTTTATTAATCCTAAGTTTAAAAAAAAAACTTTGTAGAACCCTTAGATTGATTTTTTTGGAGTTTATGGACACCCATTACTTGCATGCTCTGTTGGCATGTCGTGGGGATTTCGTTTCATAAGGGGCAGCGTGGGGATCCCATATTCATAATAGGACCGAATTTCCTTTCACCTATCCATCACCATGGACACCCATACCCTTCTATGTTTAAGGGGAGGTATACTTCCAACCCCAAACAATAGAGGGTGAAAGTTTATGATGGGACAAGAGTGACATTGCATGATCACATCACCAATGGTGAGGGAATTCTTCCCACTCCATCGGTGAGGAAAATTTTGGCCCTCATAATATGGGAGGGGGGATCTACACATTAGCAGTGTATAATGTGTATAATGAAATTTTGCACACTTGCTTCTTATTGATAGTTAGATGAGGTGAAAAACATCTCAACCGTTCAATCCATTCACAACTATATATCTGTCCCTTCATCGCCATTGCATCCATACTATTGCATCTCCCCCTCTCTTTCCCCCTACTCACCACTGCTATCCATCACCCTACGTCTCCCCCTCTCTCCTGCTCCTGACCTACCTTACCCCTAACCAGCCTTTCCCCTCCCTGCCAGGTGTCCCAACTGCCACTCCCAACAGACCCTGGCTCCGCTTGCATGCTCATCCTATCCTCTTTGCGCAACCCCACCCCTCGACTTGATCTTTCTCTCCCCTACCATAACCCACCACCATTGCACTTACCTTGCAACCCACTACCTTTGCATCTCCCCTTCTCTCTCTCTCTCTCTCTCTCTCTCTCTCTCTCTCTCTCTCTCTCTATAGCCACCACCTCTACAACCGAAGCCCTATCTGCCAACCCAGCACCAACCCATCTCCACAATTCCTTGTCACTTCTCCATCCCCGACTTTTGTATCGACAATAGACTGTTGCCATAGTCCTTAAAAAAGGAATAGAGACCTACTTTGAAGCTTCCATAGCATAGCACTAGTGTGTTCGCATTATAAGTTAAAGGTATTCAATTCCCCTTCTTTTTGGGCTCCAGGTGATCAGAGAGTCTGCTTAGAAGGACTAAAAGCTTGAGGAAAACATGATATTTCTTCTTCATCATTTTCTCCTCCTTTTATTTACAAAACATAAAAAAAAGCCAACAAAATAAAAAATTTATTAAACTGATAATGGCTGAAGAAATGAAGTGGAGTGAGCCTGAAATCTATCTTCAATGGTGATGGTGATACATGTAAGGATAAGAGAGAGAGAGTAGGATAAGAAGTTGGCTTTACGAACGAAGTTGGGCGTCATGGCTTAGGTGAAGAAGCCTACATCATCTCTTAGAGATATTTTAGGATTCAAAAGTGTTCCCTTCCTTCATACCGATTCCTGTTAATTAGGATAACAATTAGTTACACAATAGCTTCATCCTCCCCTCCACTACTCTATCCCACTTCCTTTACTCTTATTAACTAATTGTAAGAAACGAAAGAGTGCACAAATAAAAATTTAAATCATTTCCAGCCGGATCCCAAATCTTGTTGGGGTAATTTCCAAGTTGCTTCAGCCAATGGCCAATGGATATGAAGTGGATGTGACACACTAACACCCATGAACTCATCGGTTTAACAATCCTTGATGTTTGAGGTTTGAGATGCAATGTATCATGGACAAATGAAAAACCTGATAAAATCCCATACGGACCCGGGACGATCAATCTTTGCTGAACAAATATCTTTCGTTTCACTCTTGTTTTAAGTCATTAAACTGAGAAAGATATTCCCGTATAGGTCCGGATTGGTTGATTTCCTCCGCCGTGCCTGACTCTGATGTCATTTGATACGTGCAAGGATAATCTAAAAAGAACGATTAAAATGTTTTCTATTTCATCCGACAATCAATGTAATGATAAAAAGATTCTATCACATTCTAATTAAAGTGTATTCATAATTTTCCCCATAATATTGATGCAATTAATGAAAACTTGTAGGAAAGCCAGGCCCGAATAAAAGGGAGACATTGCCTTAATTATTAGGCCCCTAATATGGTAGCCCAGCTGGGCTTAGTACATTACCATGAGTCCAAGAGCCTCTTGATGTACATCCAGAGTACCTACTTTGAAAGTACATCCAAAGTACTCTAGCCGCAACGTGGAAACCTAATTAGGGGTAACTTGAACTCTCATTTCTCTCTCCCTCGCCCTCCCCCCATCTCTCTCTCTGTCTCTCTCCCTCTCTAATCTTGCCACTTTTTTTCCCACCCCCACTCTCCAATCCTCAATCTGACAAAAGCTCTCCCTTTTCTTTATTTTATTCGCTCTCTTTTCCTTTCAGACAAACGATACCGATCTGATGTTGATACCAATATTGATACCGTTTCGGACAATCCGTATTGGAACCGACCTTCTTGCCAATCCCATATTATTTTATCGATATAGATCAAGTGTAAAAAAGTAAACAAAATTGGCCTTTGCCTAAACTGGCCGATCCATATTGCTATGACGTGATCTACCGCTATGATGATATGGTGATGTTGCGCTATGGCGTTATCTACCACTATGGCATTATGGACGGATGTGCGATCTACCACTATGGCGATATATCACCATGACGATCTCTCACTATGGCGCGATCTACGATTGTGGTGCTGTTCACTCCCTAAAATCTATGGTCTGGAATAGGCCGGGTTGGGGAACAAGGTCGTAAAACTAGGACCGTGACCAACCAGGAAGCCACATGGGGGCAGTTAGTCAAAGGCAAGTCAGCAGCGTACAAGTAAGTGACCGCAAGGGATTATGGTCATGGAAGGTGGGACCCGCCACACTTGCAGATAGTGGGGAGGTGGCAAACCACATAGAAACACGTGGCCAGGTAATTAGATTTTGAGGGAATGTGACCCTAATATAATGAGGAACATGGAGGTGTTGCTTAGAGAAGTTATTGCGTAGGAGTCTTCTATATAAGACAAGAGCCAAACCCAAGAAAGTACACACATCACCAGATAAAAACCTGCAATTGTATTTTATTCTCTTTTGTTTATTTGTATTTTTCTCTTTTCAAGCATATACGGTTATATCATTTAGTTTGAGTAGCATAGGGCTTTGCCTAGGGCCCATGCCCATATTTGGTATGATCTAATGCAATTTACCTTTCTTATTATTATCTGCATTTTCTCTTTATTGTTATCTTTGTTTTTCATTCCTTTAATCTATTTTATTCTAGTGATCTTGAATTTGTTTGATCTACGCTTTTGGTTTAATCCAAAAGTCCTTAGAGTTACTCAGGCAAGAGGGAGACCGATCTCCTGATTAGAAGTTAGAATAGGCCATTTCAGCCTCATTTGAATCGTTTTGTGCAAAGACTGTATAACATAGATGTTAGATTTTTCCACCGCAAGTGCTACTGCTATGACACCATACGCTTAGAACATGTGTTTTGTGTGAATGTGTTGAATTTTTCCACCAACATAAGCGTATAGATGTTAGATTTTTCCACGCACAAGTGCTATGGCTGCTATGACACCATGACGCGAGCTACTGCTATAGCGCAATCTATTGCTATGGCACAAGCTGTCACCATAATGCTATGGTGTTCTATCATTATGACGAACTTCATAGTACTATAATGATATGGTGATTGGAATCGATATCTGATCATTCGAGTCGGTATTTGATTAAATTGGGAACGATGTCATATCGGATCGAACCTCATCCGTGTTGTCCGAATCAGCCATTCTGAGAAAAAAAAAGAAGAGGGAAAAAAATGAAGAAATAGAAATGTTAAATAAAAAAGAAAAATTGAAGGAGAGAGAAGAGGTGGGCGTGTGAGGTTAAATAGCTACGGATGATTGAGAAAGAGAGGAGGAGATAGATTTTTATTAAAAAAAAAAAAAAAAAAAAAAAGAGGGGATAGATAGATTGAGAAAGAGACGAGGGAAAAGGTTGCCCATTTTTAGTAAACGAGGTGGCGGTCTCTAGATATACATCCAACGATCCTGAATCAATTAAAAATTACTTTGTCCTCATCCAATGGAATATATTATTTTGAGGCGAGGGAATGCCTTTACCCTAGCCTATATAAGGTGTGTTTGAGATTTACAATCTACATCTCTGCTATGAATGACGGCCCCATCGTACTTGCAATTTTTTCATTTTTTTGGGGTTTTTAGTCTAGTTCTTCTTGTTCAATCTTTTTTTCATTGTCAAGGGTTAACAAGATCAAAGTAACCAACATCAAGGTATGAATTTTCAATTCAAAAAGATTTTTGTTGGGATTGTAAATCGATTTATTGATCTTGATCATTCGCAATCCATCTCCTTGGTTTAATTCTACCCTGTTTTTGCCTTACTTTCATCCACAGAAAATGTATATGGTAAAAGATTCAGATCTTATTTTCTAAAATGAGTTACCCTATAATTGCTCTCTTGCAGATAATTTAAATCCCAATAGCCATGAGGCCAAACCATTCTATTACAAGGTATTGCATAGAAGAATCACATGTCTTGCATCCTAATTACAAGGTATTGGCTGTTCTCATTTAACGCATCCTTAGCCTTTTTCAATCTAGTCATAAAATAGTATCATGCATGGAAGTGATTATGATCTTTCTATCTCAGTTAATCAACGATATTGAGGATGTGCGCACAGATCGGATCAACGATTTACCAAAGGATTATAAGGTTCGTTTATTTCTTTTTTGTGTGTGTTTGCATTGGAACATCGAGATGTCATTCTATAACCCTATTTCATACATCTAATAAATTCTAGGCAAAAGTTACCCTTCCTTCCATAGGAGAAGAAGAATCCCTTAAGTGACTTTTTTAGGATCCATCCAGTACAAGAAAAGGGACAGCAGCTGCACTTACGTGGAGTATACAGTTGGGGATAATTTTTTACTACTGCCGTATATATCATTCAATAGCATTTAAAAAATAGTGTTACTATATAGAAAATTTTAGGAGCGATAATATATTACCGCCACTATATATAAGTATTCAGCAGTGGTAATATATTACCGCCTCCATTTGTTACTATTTTGCGGCGGTTATTATATACCACCTATGATTGGTCCTCATTAAAGGTGGTATAACATTAACCTCAACAAAAGGGAATGTGTTATTGTATATTTAACAGCGGTAATATTTTACCACCACTATTTTGGAAGGAGTTAGCAACGACATTAAATTACCACCTCTAATTGGTCCTAATTAAAAGCAGTAACTTTTTGCAAGTAGAGTGAATGATTTTTTATATTTAATGGTGATACTAAATTATCGCCGCTTTTTATGTGAGTATGTAGAAGTGGTAATATATAACCGCCTCTGTTTGGCACTATTTGGCAGCGGTTATTATGGACCGCCTCTGATATTTGTCCTTTTCTCCGAGTCTTTAATCCAAGTAGATTAATATAAGAAAATGAGTCCATGTTCGTTCTGCTCAAAACATGAGCAGAAATTGTTGTTTTCTTTTTAGGAGAAACCAGCTTAAGTTTATTTCATTTGGGCCTTTAGTGACACCAGTTATGAGAATAATTGATCATAGTTAGGTGAGAGATTGATAAGATATATTTCTATACTTCTCCTAAAAACTTCTTTTTGAGCTGTACATGATTTTGTGATGGGTTTGATTCATAGACTTAGTCCATGTTCGTTATGCTTAAAACATGTGCAGAAATTGTGGTTTTCTTTTTAGGAGAAACCAACTTGAGTGTATTTCATTTGGGCCTTTAGTGACACCAGTTATGAGAATAATTGATCAAAGTTAGGTGAAAGATAGTAAGATATATTTCTATGATTCTCCTATAAACTTCTTTTTGAGCTGTAAAAGATTTTATGGAATTGATTTTGTATAATGATTCACCTAGTATTGGATTTCGTGTATGGATCTGGTAAGGTGTATCTATTATAAATAGTCTTCTCCCTCTCGTATAATGAGGTCGTCTTCTTCTTTTTCCTTTCTCTCCTTCTTTTGTCTTTTCTAAACAGTAGCATGGCGAATCAATGGCATTGAAGCCAATCTTACATGACAAAATACAAGCAAGGCAAGTGGTCCACAGAGTGGGCTCAGCAAATGTGAATGTGAACTGAAAATTCAGGGTTGTCCTTGAGTAAGGTATCAAATGATGGTTGGGTTTTAAAGTCTGAACCAAAGACTATGTGTCATATGTGCTGGGTATAAGACTTGAAGGATGATTCTTTGGTAATATACAATTTTCACCCAAAAAAACTTTCTTGCAGTACAGCTCCACAAGGTCATATTCAAAAATCAAAAATAGTATCCTTTTCTTTCCCAGTCTCTCTCTCTCATCATCATCATCAACCATACCTTTGTTATAGACTATAGTACTGTAGCAGTGATTTATAGTGAGATGTTAATATCATAAAACCCTAAAATACTAAGCAAATTAGTGTAGCTTTTACACCAAGTTCAGTAGTTTTTAAATTGTACATTGTATCTTTACTTGATAGTTTTTTATTTGATCGGATCACTTGTTGAGTGTGCTTTACTGACTGTTGCATTAAGGCTGAGTTGTTGTTGTACGTGCTCTACGGACTAATTAAGAGACAGGTATATATATACTAGTGCATTTGGGATTTGGAACGCTCTAGATATTTTGTAGGACTTTATTATTTTTTAAATTTAAGAACGAATTCTGTGCTTATGTTTTGTTCTATACCCATACAGGTTTTAATTTATTATTCTAGTACTACTCTTCTAACGTGTGGATAGTATATTTTATAAATCGAATGGATAGAAGTTGGGTTGAAAAGTCACGGGACCCTGGAGTCCACATTAGCTTTTCAAGGCTGGTTATGTTTTGTTTAGTTGATAAAATTAAATAAATGATTGCTGATCACAAGCAGAACCAAAACAGGGTTATGTACTTAATTTTCATAATAGGGGGACCCCCTTCCCTTGCCCTATTTTTCCTTCTTCTCTATCAAAAAGATAAAAAAAAACAGGGGCTATCTCCCAAATTTGGAGCATCCAACCCTACTCTCCCCCCCCCCCCCCCAAAAAAAAAAAAAAAAAAACGAAAGGAACTGTATATATTGCTTCTGATTTGAAAAACTACACATATATTTCTTATAATGAGTTTATTAATTTCTATATGCCTTATGTGACTGCTCATAACTTCATATTAGATTCTCAATAGGGTTGGGAATATATTCCTTGTAATATATTTCTCCATTGTCTTGTAGGAAAAATATGAGGACAATGTGGCGGGCCTTCAAACTCGAGTTGAAGATCCAAACATTGAAGAAATATGGCAATGCTATAACCTATTGTGATAATCGGAGTGCCAGGAGGAAGCCTTTTGCACAGACATATGAAGATGACAACTTTGCAATCCCAAATAACTCTATTGACAAAACACTTGACTAGAGGAAGCTCGCAGAGTTTGGTCATTTGAGTAGTGAAGGAGAAAAATGGTAGTTGGGGTGCACAATTATATGCCAACCACCAAAAAGTCTGTCTTGGCACTTTTAAAACTGAGAATGAAACCTGGAAAGCTATTCTCATTGTAATTTCCCATGGTCTGCGATCACTGTTCGAGAGCCTAACTTTCAAAACCTCCACACCATTGAAGCAATTCTGGGTCTGATCAAAGATGGGTCTTAGCAGTCAAAGTTTCTGGATTTCATAATGACCCAATGTTTGGATATTGGAAACAACTACAACATCACAGGAACCCACCAAAGGTGCCCGAGAAATGAACAGGGTATCTTGTACCATGAACTATTTTAGAAGGAATTAACACCAAGTGATGTTGGAAAGCTAAATAGGCTTGTAATTCCAAAGATACAAGCAATGGCATACTTCCCTGATATTCATCTTGAAGTTGGAACAGAAGGGCGCCCAGATGATCCTCTGTATTTAACTTTTTTCAATGACCAGTAGAAGCCATGGAGCTTCCGTTACTGTTATTGGAAAAGCAGCCAAAGTTACTTCTTTATAAAAGAGATATAGTCACCTTTTATTCCTGTGATTATAGAAACAATCACTCTGGAGAGCTGAACACATTTTATATGATTGAGGCAGAGTCCAAGAATACTGAAGAAATAAGAAATGATGGATATGGAGGAGGAACAAGGAATTATCTGGAGTTGCAGCATGGTTTGGAAGAGATTAACCCTCAAGGTTTAATGGAGCAGGAACAAGAACTCTTGTGCTGTCAAGACTTGATCTTCAGTTTTTTTTTAATAATGATTTGTGAAAATCATATTTGATTGGGGCATCTTAATTACCCTTCCAATCATGTTATGAAACTTGTAATGATGAATTGCAATGATTATGAGGTTATGATGCAGCAAAGGTAGAATCATGCATGCTTGTTCTTGGTTTCAGTTATTTAAATTTTCTATTATATTTATTGATGCTATCATATATGCTTCTTCTTTTTTGGGGGGGGGGAGGGGGTGGGGTTTCCATTGGGGCATGGTTTGAGGTACTGGGATCAGTCGATACATATTGGTAGCGCCAGGGGATGATTCCTGGCTGATCCCGTATTGGTATATGAGTATGAACCAAGGATAAAATGGTAAAAAAATGCTTTTTAAATGAAACCAGAGGCATATTTGTTTGATACAGGCCGATTCAGATTGGCATTGGATCTGTATCGAATGAGACCAATACCGATACAGATTCTTAACTCCCCCCTTTGGAGTGGATGAGGTGCATTATAAATGTAGTCTGGTCCTGAAAAGAAAATTTAGCAAGCACTAGGATTTAGAAGAAAAAAAATGAACACAAGGAAATTCCAAGAAAATCGGGTTACCCTCGAACAATGCTTTCATGACATCATACTCCTTTGTTTTTCTAGGGAAAGAATTAACTTTAGAACAATTGTCGTGGTATTGGATCCATTATGTTATTCAACAACTCATTTTTTTTTTGTGTTTTTGCTAAAGCTGAGCAAGATGTATATAAAAAATGACCAAAAAAAAGAGAAAAGAATAAAACTGTTTAACGTTCAGGCATACCAAAACAGTAGATAGGGAAATCCCTAACAAGGTTTAAAAAAAAAGAAAAAAGAGGAGAGATACCCCACACTAGCAAAATTTGTACCTCGCCCGCCCCAAGGAAACCTCCATCAATGCCTCACTAACAGAAAGAGGAACATCAAGAAACCACTGAGACGATTTTCCTCGCTTTGCAGCTTGCTTAGCATGAAAATCTGCGATGGGGTTTGCTTCTCTGAAATAGTGAGAGAATCAAGGGATAGCCTTAGATTGAATAGCACAAGTTACCGTTGCAGAGTCACACTCAATCCAAAGCTTGGTCACCCCCAGAACCTTTGTTCGTTGAATACCTTGTATTAACACCACAAACTCAGCCACATAGTTTTAATTCCAATGAAGAAACTAAAAGCAGAAATTGCAGCAGACAACTCATCTCTAAGAATACCACTTGCACCTGCTTTACCCGGGTTTCCAATAGAGCATCCATCTGTATTTAGCTTGATCCATCCTCTGGATGGTCTACACCCAAACACCTCCCTATTAGTCTGACTAGGTTTAGAGACTATAGGGATTTTCAACCTTCTAGCACAGATCAAGCCTTGAGCATTACATACCGTGGAAGCAAAAGAAACAGCAAGTTCCCGTAGCAGATTAAAAATCACTTTGAAAGTAATACCCACTGCCCTTTCCTTTCCATCAAACTTCCTACTATTGCGTTCCAACCAGAGGGCATAAGGAACCAACACAACACCTGTCACCCATGCATCAGACATAGGAATCACTTTGGATTTTCTCTTCCACCATATATATAATAAGGTCTTCAAAAGAAATAGGAGAGGGCCATTGTGAGCCGAAAAAATCCAAGAAACCGTTCCACACATGTTTAGAGTACACACACTCCATCCCTATTAAGCCCAGCTCAATCTCTTGGTATTTCAAGAATTTTTCAACTATTAGATTTGAATATCCGAAGTAGCAAGACAATGTTAATCGAAATTTAGCATAAGAGTCCTTAGGCCCCAGTCCATTCATTGATGGTTTTTTTTTTTTTTTTTTTATATATCCTTCAAAAATGTCTGAGACAAGTTGCATTTTTGTATTGATATTTTAGGAGAAAAGTTCTTAGTGGAGGGAGTGAACCGTCCACGCCGAGACACAGGGTCAAAATGACCGCCCTGCCCCCATGACGCCAAGTTGCCATGTGCAGGGTCCACACTCCCCCATAGAGTATGCTAACCCTTATTTATATAATGAGGCGATGTTCTCTGCCTGGAAGAGTGGGGACGCAGGCTGCGCCCAAACACATGGGGCGGGATGTGACAGTCATTTCAGTCATTCCGGGGGGCGGGGTGGTCATTTTGCCCACTGCCATGTGTCTGGGCGCATCCTGCGCCTCCAGTGCAAAGAACATTTTTCCTTATATGTATAATATAAAAGTTGGTCCCCAAGAATCAGCATAGCAATTCTTACCAAACACAGGCTGAGTTGTGAACCTTTGCACGTATGCTTCAGGTGTCAACATCTGTCCTATTTACTGTCATTTAAAGGATGAAGAGGGATATTTATGGAAGCAACAAGAACAAATGTTGGCACCTAAAGCGTTGCTCCACAGGCACATTAGCTGTTTTTTTTTTTGGGTAAGGAAGGATATTAGCTGTTTATAGTGTCATTGTGTAGACAGCTTGGTATCATTCTCTTAGATGTTACCTTCTCTTGTTTCTGGCCATACCTATTTCTGCTTCTTGTGCCTGGCCTCAGGCAGAAGCTGATTTGCTGATCAGGTGCATTGGCTGAAACTTACTGCCACCTCTCCATTTCTCATCCTTGCTGGTTTCTTTATTTCCTCCCCCCCCCCCAATGAAATTCATCTATGCTAGTTTTGATGTTAATAGGCAGCAGATGCCAACACGCCACACTTGTATGGACCGCCCGTCGATTTAATCCATCCTAAACCTTTCTCTATCTAGTCGTAAAATAGTGCCATGCATGGAAGTGATTATGACCTTTTACCATCTCAGTTAATCAACGATATATAGGATGTGTGCACAAATCGGATCAATGATTTACCAAGGATTATAAGGCTTGTTTATTTCTTTTTTTTTAATGTAATCTATGTTTTTTCAATTATAATTTCTTTTTTTTTTTCTCTCTTGAGATGTCATTCTATAACCCCATTTTCATACATTTAATAAATTCTAGGCAAAAGTTACCCTTCCTTCTATAGGAGAGGAAGAATCCCCCAAGTGACTTTTTTATGATCCATCCACTACAAGATAGCAGCTGCACTTAGGTGGAGTATAGAGTGGTGATAATTTTTTACTGCTGCCATATACATCATTCTTTTAAAATAGCATCACTATATAGAAAATTTCAAGAGCGGAAATATATTACTGCCACTATATATAAGTATTCAGCGGTAGTAATATATTACCGCCTCCATTTGTCACTATTTTGCAGCTGTTATTATATACCACCTAAGCATTTACCGCAACGGAAGTGAATGTGTTATTGTATATTTAATAGCGTTAATATTTTACTACAGCTATTTTGTAAGGAGTTAAGAACAGCATTAAATTACCGCATTTGATTGGTCCTAATTAAAAGCAGTAACGTTTTAACTGCAACTGAAGTGAATTATTTTTATATTTAATGGTGATACTCAATTATCGCCGCCATTTATGTGAGTATGTAGAAGCGGTAATATATAACCGCCTCTGTTTGACATTATTTGGCAGCGGTTATTATGGACCGCCTCTGATTTGTCCTTTTCTCCGAGTCTTTAATCCAAGTAGATTAATATAAGAAAATGAGTCCATGTTTGTTCTACACAAAACATGTTCATACATAAATAAAGTTATCTTATTATGATAGTGTTGTCCTTGAAAGAACTTTTCACCATATCTTGCATTACCATTCAAATAGCAAAAGACCCTATACTAATCTTCTCTTCTCAGTTGGTAGTGCAATGAAGTTCCTCCAATCTTCAAGAACAAGTCTAAGGTCATGGACCTTCTTCTCAATGCCAACACAGAAGTTTGCATGCATTGTACACACTTTGTTCATATCCTTACTTGGCTCACAAAATCCCCCACAGTAGCTAGTATCCAAATATCTTATCTGCAAGCCTATTGTGGTAACATTCTTATCTTTTTATCATTTATTTCTTTTCTATGTTTATTCAATTAGAATTTCTTCCCTCTTTCTCTGTCTGTATTTGTGCTAGAACATTGAGATGTCATTCTATAACCCCATTTCATACATATAATAAATTCTAGCCAAAGTTACCCTTCCCTCCATAGGAGAGGAAGAATCTCTTAAGTGACTTCAACATCAGCAGTGAAATGCGGAAATGAAACCAAATGATCAGATGAACACAATTTCATACCATGAAGGCGAAATTATAGCCCAATTCAAGAACTCTCCTCAAGAAGTCAATCCTTCTCCACATAAGCTTAGGGTATTCTTCAGTCATGAACCTTTTCTCAACAGCAAAGTCGATTCCTGGGGTAGTGAGCAAGTAACAGTGGGGATGTATAGACTTGCACCAATTAAATGCCTTGTAATCTACAGCAACAAGAAACAGGGGCTATGTCCCAAATTTGGAGCATTCAACCCTGCTCTGCCCCCAACAACCAGAAAAAAAAAGTCATGTCCTCATTTTCTTATGAAAAGTATTAACTGAGCAATTCAGGGTTAGTAGGAATATAAACTGAAAAGTTATACTTTTGGAAGACAAAAAGCACTGTCTTTATTGCTTCTGTTTTGTGTAATCCTATATTTGTCAATTCCCACAACTCATTTGAAAAACTACACATACATTCCTTATAATAAGTTAGGAATATGGATCAGGATCGTCTCCAGGGAGCCCAGCGCCCAGGGTGCTGCCAGGGGGCATCCAGCGGTTGAGCTCGCAGAGTTTGGTTCATTTGGATAAAGAAAGATGGTTGTTGTGTTTTGTACATCTGTTTGAATTTCAACCATTGTTAGGCCATGTAATGCATTGTTTCACTTTCATTGATCATGACCAGTGAAGAAATCATATTGGGTTGGCTGCCATCCTGTTTTGGGCTTCTCTAATGCTTGCATCGGTTTGTTGTTTTTTTTTTTTTTTTTTTGGTTTTGTTTTATAGAATTGAAATTTTTTGGTTTTGTTTCAAATGGGCAGTACAAACCCACCATGTCTCGTCGTCGTCTTTCTACTCAAGATTCAAAGGGATAGTGAAGCAGAAGAATGGTAATTGGGGTGCACAATTATATTTCAACCACCAAAAAGTTTGTCTTGGAACTTTTTACACTGAGAATGAAGCTGCAATGTCTTTTAACTTTCAATATCTCCACACCACTGAAGCAATTCTGGGTATATCAAAGATAAGTCTTACCACTCAAAGTTTCTGGATTTCATTGTGACCCAATGTTTGTATATTGGAAACAACTACAACATCTCAGGAACCAACCAAAGGCGCCAGAGGTCAAGAGCAACAGAACAGGGAAGGCCTTATTTAGGGGGAGAGCGTTCTCTGTGGGAGAGCGTAGAAGCCACGCACATGCAACAGCCAATGAGAGCATGCGCTGTGGCATCTCAGGGGCCGGACGGTCATTTTGGCTCCCCGCTGTCATAGAGAACTTTTTCCCTTATTTAGATAGAGGGACTTTCATAATGATTAGAATAAGAGTGGGTTTGTTCCACTAAACCTAACTTTTTTTGTAAAAAAATTGTAGGAAGACCCCTAGATTGATTTTTTTGGAGTTGATGGACATCCATTACTCGCGTGCTCCGTTGGCTTGCCGTGGTAATTTCATTTCATAAGGGGCAGTGTGGGGATCCCTTATTCATAATAGGACCAAATTTCCTTTCACGTGGCACCCATATCCTTCTATGTTTAAGGGGAGGTGTACTTTCGACCCCAAACAATAGAGGGTGAAAGTTTATGATGGGACAAGAGTGGTATCGCATGATCACATCACCGGTGGTGAGGGAATTCTTCCCACTCCACTGGTGAGGAAAATTTTTGCCCCCATAATATGGGAGGGGGGATCTACACACTGGCGGTGTATAATAAAATTTTGCACTATTCTTATTGATTGTTAGATGAGGTGAAAAACATCTCAACCGCTCAATTCATTCACAACTGTATCTCTCTCCCTTCATCGCCACTGCATGCATACTATTGCATCTTCCCCTCTCCCCTTCCCCCCCCCCCGCTTACCGTTGCTATCCATCACCCTACGTCTCACACTCTCTCACCTGCTCCCGCTCCCACTCAATTCATTCACAATTGTATCTCTCTCCCTTCATCACCACTGCATGCATACTATTGCATCTTCCCCTCTCCCCCCCCCCTCGCTCATCGTTACTATCCATCACCCTACGTCTCCCACTCTCTCTCCTGCTCCCGCTCAATTCATTCACAACTATATCTCTTTGCCTTCATTGCCACTGTATGCATACTATTGCATCTTCCCCTCTCTCCCCCCACTCACTGTTGCTATCCATCACCCTACGTCTCCCACTCTCTCTTCTGGTCCCGACCTACCCTACCCCTATCCTGCCTTTCCCCTCCCTACCAACCGTCCCAACTGCCACTCCCAACTGACCCTGCCTCTGCCTGCATGCCCACCCTATCCTCTTTGTGCAACCCCACCCCTCACCTTGATCTTTCTCTCACTTGCTATAACCCACCATCATTGCATCTCCCCTTCTCTCTCTCTCTCTCTCTCTCTCTCTCTCTCTCTCTCTCTCTCTCTCTCCCCTCTCCCCCTCTAGCCACCGCCTCTACAACCGAAGCCCCCATCTGCCACCCTTGCCCCAACCTATCTCCATAATTCCTTGTCGCTTCTCCATCCCCAACTTTTGTATCGACAATAGATTGTTGCCATAGTCCTTAAAATGATATTTGAACCATTGAGATTTTTTGTGACTTAGAGTATTTACTGTCAAAAGGATTATCGATAAGAGACTGCTCTCTCTCATAGAGAATGAAGGATTATTAATTTTTAAGTTTTTTATGAAGGAATAGAGACCTACTAATTTGAAGCTTCCATAGCATAGCATTAGTATGTTCGCATTATAAGTAAAAAGGTGTTCAATTCCCCTTCTCATTTAAGCTCCGAGTGATCAGAGAGTTTGCTTTGAAGGACTGAAAGCTCGAGGAAAACATGGCATTTCCTCTTCAGCATTTTCTCCTTCTTTTATTTACAAAACATAAAAAAATAAACAACAAAATAAAAATTTTATTAAACTATAATAGGGAGGGAGAGAGAGAGAATAGGATAGGAATTTAGCTTTACGGACGAAGTCGGACATCTTGGCTTGGGTGAAGATGCCTACATCATCTCTTAGGGATATTTTAGGTTTCAAAAGTGTTTCCTTCCTTCATATCGATTCCTATTAAATACGATAACAATCCCACTTCCCGTACTCCTATTAACCAATTGTAGGAAACGAAAGAGTGCACAAATAATAATTTAAATCACTCCCACCCGGATCCCAAATCTTGTTGGGGTAATTCTAAAGTTGCTTCCGTTAATGGCCAATGGATATGAATTGGATGTGACACACTGACACCCATGAACTTGTCGGTCTAACAATCCTTGATATTTAAGGTTTGAAATGCAATGTGTCATGGACAAACGAAAAACCTGATACAATACCATACGGACCCGGGACGGTTAATCTCTACTGAACAAATATCTTCCGTTCACTCTTGTTTTAAGTCGTTAAACAGAGAAGGATATTCTCGCATAGACCTGGGATGGTTGATTTTCTCCATAGTGTCTGACTCTGATGTCATTTGATACGTGCAAGGATAACCTAAAGAGAACGATTAAAATGTTTTCTATTTCATCCGACAATCAATATAATGCTACAAAGATTCCATTACATCCTAATTAAAGTGTATTCATAATTTTCACCATAACATATGCAATTAATGAAAACTTGTAGGAAACCAAGCCAGGCCTGAAGACATTGGCTTAATTATTAGGCCCCCAATATGGTAGCCCAGCTGGGCATAGTAAATATTCATGAGTCTGGGATCCTCTAGATGTACATTCATAATACCTACACTGGAAGTACATCCAAAGGCCGCAATGTGGAAACATAATTAGGGGTAACTTGAACTCTCACTTCTGTCTCCCTCGCCCGAATTTTTATCACCTCCAATTCGCTGCCCCCTCCAATTCCCTCCAATCCCTCACATAGGAGAAGAAATGACCACCCTACCCCACCTTGGGCAGTGTGTTCAGGTAGTGGGTAAGGTGGTCATTTCTGCCCCTATGTGAGAGATTGAAAGGAATTGGGGCGGGCAGGAATTGGAGGTGATAATGATCCTCCCTCGCCCTCCCTCTCCCCCCCCCCCCCCATCTCTCTCTCTCTCTCTCTCTCTCGCCACTTTTTTTTCCACACCCACTCTCCAATCCTCAATCCCACAAGATCTCTTCTTTTTCTTTATTTTATTCACTCTCTTTCTCTTTCAAACAAACAATACCGATCCGATACGAATTCCAATATTGATATCGTTTCGGTCAATCCGTATTGATACCAATTTTCTTATTGATCTCATATTTTTTTTATCGATACAAATCAAAGGTCAAAAAGTAAACAAAACTGGCCTTTGCCGAGACTGGCCAATCCATATTGCTATGGTGTGATCTATCGTATGCTGATATGGCGATGTTACGCTATGGCGTTATCTACCACCATGGCATTATGGACGGTTGTGAGATCTCGCACTGTGGCGCGATCTACCGCTATGGTGCTATGGACTGCTATGACGCAATCTATTGCTATGGTGCTATTGCACGAGCCACTGATATAGCGCAATCTATTGCTATGGCCAAGCTATCACCATGATGCTATAGTGTTCTATCACTATGACGAACTTCATACTACTATAATGCTATGGTGATTGGAGTCGGTATTTGATTAATTTTGGATCGATGTCATATCGGATCGGATCAAACCTCATCTGTGTTGTCCGAATCAGCAATTCTAGAAAGAAAGGAGAGGGGAAAAAAAAAACCCTGAAGAAATAGAATTGTTAGATAAAAAGGAAAAATTGAAGGAGAGAGAAGAGATGGGTACATGGGGTTGCCCATTTTCAGTAAATGAGGTGGCGGTCTCTAGATGTAAATCCAACGATCCTGATTCAATTATAAAATTTATTTTGTCTTCATCCTATGAAATATATTGTCTTGAAGCGAGTGAAGGCTTTTACCCTAACCTATATAAGTTGGGTTTGAGGCTTACGATCTACATCTGCATCTGCATCTGCTGTGACGGCCCCAACCGTACTTGCAACTCCATTTTTTTTTTTGGGGTTTTAGTCTAGTTCTTGTTCAATCTTTTTTCATCATCAGGGTTTAACAAGGTATGAATTTTCGATTTAATTTTGGTCTTTCTTTAAATCTTCTTTCTTTCTTTCTTTCCTTCGTGATTCTTAATATAAGAAAATCGAAAAGATTTTGGTTGGGATTGTGAATGATGAAGATCGATTTATTGATCTTCATCATTCACAATCCATCCGTCTCTGTGGTTTAATTCTGCTCTGTTTTTGCCTTACTTTCATCCACAAAAAATTGTATATGGTGGAAGATTCAGATCTTATTTGAAAATAAAATAAGTTACCCTATAATTGCTGTCTTGCAGATAATTTAAATCCAAATAGCTATGAAGCCAAACCATTCTATTACAAGGTATTGCATGGAACAATCACATGTCTTGCATTCTAATTACAAGGTATTGGCTATTCTCGTTTAACACATCCTTAACCCTTCTCAATCTAGTCGTAAAATAGTTTCATGCATGGAAGTGATTATGATCTTTCCATCTCAGTTAATCAACGATATTGAAGATGTGCGCACAGATCGGATCAACGATTTACCAAAGGATTATAAGGTTCGTTTATTTCTTTTGTATGTGTGTGTTTGTACTGGAACATTGAGATGTCATTCTATAACCCTATTCCATAAATCTAATAAATTCTAGGCAAAAGTTACCCTTCCTTCCATAGGAGAGGAAGAATCCCTTAAGTGACTTTTTTAGGATCCATCCACTACAAGAAAAGGGGGTGGCAGCTGCACTTAGATGGAGTATACAGTTGGGGATAATTTTTTACTGCTGCCATATACATCATTCAGGAGCGGTAATATCACTATATATAAGTATTCAGCAATGGTAATATATTACTGTCTCCATTTGTCACTATTTTGCCGCGGTTATTATATACTACCTATAATTGGTCTTAATTAAATGTGGTACACGTTAACTGCAATAGAAGGGAATGTGTTATTGTATATTTAACAACGGTAATATTTTACCACTGCAATTTTGTAAGGAGTTAGCAACGACATTAAATTACCGCCTCTGATTGGTCCTTATTAAAAGCAGTAACATTTCGCAACTGGAGTGAATGATTTTTTATATTTAATGGTGATACTAAATTATTGCTGCTTTTTATGTATGTAGAAGCTGTTATATATAACCGCCTCTGTTTGGCACTATTTGGCAGCGGTTATTATGGATCGCCTCTGATTTGTCCTTTTCTCCGAATCTTTAATCCAAGTAGATTAATATAAGAAAATGAGTCCATGTTCGTTCTACTCAAAACATGAGCAGAAATTGTGGTTTTCTTTTAGGAGAAACCAGCTTGAGTTTATTTCATTTGGATCTTTAGTGGCCAAAGAATAATTGATCAAAGTTAGGTGAGGTTTGATAAGATATATTTCTAGCTTGAGCTGTACAAGATTTTGTGATGGGTTTAATTGTAGACTTGCCATTTTGATCTGAAAACATCTTGTGGTTTCTTTTAGTGAGTGTATTTCATTTGGGCCTTTAGTGACACCAGTTATGAGAATAATTGATCAAAGTTAGGTGAGAGATAGATAAGATATATTTTTATGCTTCTCCTATTAAACTTCTTTTTGAGCTGTACAAGATTTTGTGTTGGGTTTGATTAATAGGCGTAGCTTATGGAATTGTTTTTGTATAATGATTCACCAAGTATATGGCTCTGCTAAGTCTTTTCAATACTAAATTGTATCGTAGTATATTTTATTTATGTATTGAATTTCTCTACATTGCTTTTAATCTCCCTCTGGTATAATGAGGTCGTCTTCTTCTTTTTCCTTTCTTTCCTTCTGTCTTTTCTAAACAGTAGCATGGTGAATCAATGGCATTGAAGCTAATCTTGCATGACAAAATACATATTTATAAGTAATTCATTGGTATATAAAATAATCTAATTGGAAAAAAAATTGATCATCCAAGCAAGGCAAGATGAAGTTTTGTCAAGTGGTCCACAGAGTGGGCTCAGCAAATGTGAATGTGAACTGAAAATTCTGGGTTGTCCTTGAGCAAGGGATAGGATGGGGCATGAGGATCAGATGATGGTTGTGTTTTAAAGTCTGAACCAAAGACTATGTGTCATATGTGCTGGGTATAAGACTTGAAGGATGATTCATTGGTAATATACAATTTTCACCCAAAAAAAACTTTCTTGCAGTACAACTCCACAAGGTCATATTCAGAAATCAGAAATAGCATCCTTTTCTTTCCCATTCTCTCTCTCTCTCTTGCACATCATCATCATCAACCATACCTTTGTTATAGACTATAGTACAGCAGCAGTGATTTATTCAACCAAGTTAGTTCAGGTACATGGTCCTTATAGTGAGATGTTAATATCATAAAACCCTAAAATACTAAGCAAATTAATGTAGCTTTTACACCAAGTTCATTAGTTTTTAAATTGTACATTGTATCTTGACTTGATAGTTTTTTATTTGATCGAATCAATCGTTAAGTGTGCTTTACTGACTGTTGCAATAAGGCTGAGTTGTTGTACAATGCTCTACTGACTAATTAAGAGACTGGTATATATATACTAGTGCATTTGAGATTTAAAATGCTCAGGATATTTAGTAGGACTTTATTATTTTTTAAATTTAAGAACGAATTCTTTACTTATGTTTTGTTGTATACCCATACAGGTTTTAATTTATTATTCTAGTACTACACTTCTAACGTGTGGATAGTATATTTTATAAATCTAATGGATAGGAGTTGGGTTGAAAAGTCACGGAACCTGGAGTCCACATTACCTTTTAAAGGCTGGTTATGTTTTGTTTAGTTGATAAACTTAAATAAATGATTGCTGATCACAAGCAGAACCAAAACAGGGTTATGTACTTAATTTTCATAATAGGGGACCCCTTCCCTTGCCCTATTTTCCTTCTTCTCTATCAAAAGACAAAAACAGGGGCTATCTCCCAAATTTGGAGCATCCAACCCTACTCTGCCCCTCCCCACCCCAACCCCAACCCAAAAAATAAAGACATGCCCTCATTTTCTTATGAAAAGTATTCTTGTAGTTTGCCTTTGTTTCTGTGTTATCTATTATAGAACAACAACAAAAGACTCCCTTGAATATATTCTTATGTGCCTGTCTTTTTTCTTTTCCTTTTTTTTTCATCTCACTATTTTCATTGCCATATTCTTGAACTTTATAACTTTATCTCTGCAGTTCTTCTCTGTTTTAATTAGATATTTTTTTTAGTTTTCTATTACTCATGATTCAAATGACCATAAAGTTCATTTGAAGCAAAAGTCTCGACTGTAACCTCAATTAGTGATATCTTATTTCAATGAAGCCTATTGCACAGATCCTTAACTGAGCAATTCAGGGTTAGTACGAATATAAACCGAAAAATTATACTTTTGGAAGACAAAAAGCACTGTCTATATTGCTTCTGATTTGTGTAATCCCATTTCTGTCATTTCCCACAACTCATTTGAAAAACTACACATATATTCCTTATAATGAGTTTATTAATTTCTTTTAGCCTTATGTGACTGCTCATAACTTCAAATTAGATTCTCAGTAGGGTTGGGAATATATTCCTTGTAATATATTTCTCTATTGCCTTGTAGGAAAAATATGAGGACAATGTGTGGGCCTTCAAACTCAAGTTGAAGGACCAAACATCAAAAGAATTTGCAACAGACATATGAAGATGGCAAGTAATTTTC
Organism: Telopea speciosissima; assembly: GCF_018873765.1. Taxonomy (NCBI): domain Eukaryota; kingdom Viridiplantae; phylum Streptophyta; class Magnoliopsida; order Proteales; family Proteaceae; genus Telopea; species Telopea speciosissima. The sequence goes on along the minus strand of NC_057916.1, from coordinate 68,975,023 downwards.
TCCTATTGAGAAACTTGCTGGTTTCTTCCAGTTTTTGGCATACAGAGTTTATCTTCGAGTGCTCAAAGTACCCCAGAGAAAAATGGATAGACAGATGCTGTCCCTAGAGGTCAGGAGCTCCTTCAAGAAAATCTCAAATCTGGTCTGAAGAAAGAATTGCTTCGAACAAGCTCTGATAAGGAAAAGAAACATTCTGCCTCATCAAAATATAAAATGAGTGAACATGTCAGGATCAGTAACAAAGGATGTAAGAAAATCCCAAATAAATCTATTGACTTCATTTGGGTAGTGAAGGAGAAAAATGGTAATTGGGTGCACAATTATATGCCAAGCACCAAAAAGTCTGTCTTGGCACTTTTAAAACTGAGAATGAAGCTGCAATGGCTTATGATAGTGCCGCTATCAAACTCCTGAAAAGCTGTTCTCGTCGTAATTTTCCAAGGTCAGCGATCACTGTTCAAGATCTCCACACCAGTGAAGCAATGGCATACTTCCCTGATATTCATCTTGAAGTTGGAACAGAATGGCACCCAGATGATCCTCTGTATTTAACTTTTTTCAATAACAACTATAAGCCATGGAGCTTCTGTTATTGTTATTGGAAAAGCAGCCAAAGTTACGTCTTTACGAAAAGCTGGAATAAGTTTGTGAAAGACAGACTTGAAGGCTAACGATTTTGCCACCTTTTATTCTTGTGATTATAGAAACATTCACTCTGGAGAGCTTCACATATTTTATAAGACATGATGGATATGGAGGAGGAACAAGGAATTATCTGGAGTTGCAGCATGGTTTGGAAGAGATTAACCCTCAAGGTTTAATGGAGCAAGAACAAGAACTCTTATGCTGTCAAGAAATTGATCTTCTGATTTTATTTTTTTTTATAATGTTTTGTGTGAATCATATTTGATTGGGGCATCTTAATTACCCTTCCGATCATGTTTTGAAACTTGTAATGATGAATTGCAGTGACTATAAGGTTATGATGCAGCAAAGGTAGAATCATGGATGATAGTTCTTGGTTTCAGTTATTCAATTCATAATAATTAAAAAAAACTGCTTAAATTTTACGAACAAAATGTGGGTGAAATTTCTTTCACCCATAGTGACGGGAGGAATCCCCTCACCGCTGCCCTATCGGTAAACCTGTCTGATTTGACTAGGGAGAGGTATTTTAGACCATGTACCTACAATAAAGGGGTGTATGGGAGTTTATGACAACGCATGAGTCTAATCACAAGGTCAAATTCAAGTGGTTGGGGAGACTAGCTTCTTCTCCATGCGTGAAGGAAAACTTTTGTTCAAGATTTTTATTTTAAATTTCCTTTATATTTATTGATGTTAACATATGTACGTTTTTTTTTGGTTGGAGGGGTGGGGTTGGTTTGCCAATTTGCCATTGGGGCATGGTTTGAGGTACTGAGATCAATCGTTATATATTGGTATCGTGAGGGGCTGATTCCTGGCTGATCCCATATCGGTATATGAGTATGAACCAAGGATAAAATGGTAGGAAAAAAAAACACTTTTTAAATGAAATCAGAGGCTTATTTGTTCAATACAGGCCGATATGGATTGGCATCGAATCCATATCAACTGAGATCGATACTGATATAGATTCCTAAATCCCTACTTTGGGGTTGATGAGGTGCATTATAGTAGTTTTAAAGTTCAAGTTTAGATCTAGCCATATCAATGTAGTCTGCTCCTAAAAAGAAAATTCAGCAAGCACTTGGATTTAGAATTAACACGGCCAGCAAGATCATACTCAACATGGATACTGTTTTGTGTAGTTTTGGGGTTGAAATTTTCTTTTCCCAGCGGCTTTGTTGGAAAAGTTGAGTTCACACTCTAATCTGTCTTTTGCAATAAATGTCATGCCTATTTAATTAAAATCTTAACTCTTAACTCCCAATTAACACGTAATTGGGTCAGCTTTTTAACTTGCTTCTCTAAATTAAGTCCAAACAAAGGCCATGGGAGTTTCTCCATATTCTCTATTGATCAGAATCCTGATCTATGTCTGTTGCTGTTCTTATACCCAGAGTAGAGTCATTTTTCCATTTTGTAGCAACCTTATTTATGTTTTTCTATTTACCCCCCCCCCCCCCCAAAAAAAAAAAAAGAGCGAACACAAAGAAATTCCAAGAAAATAGGGTTACCCTCGTACAATGCTTTCATGACATCATACTTCATTTTTCTTTTTCATGTAAGAAGGTGGAAATAGAAAATTTTCCTTCAAAATAAGAATTTTTTCCTCTCGTTTAGCCTAAAATGGACAAAAAGGGGGGAGACAAATTTCAATATAAACATCATTTGCAAGAAATTTTTTAAATGAAACAAACAAGCCCCTGTTATGGAGGCATTTTCTAGGGAAAAGAATTAAATTTAGAACAATTGTCGTGGTATTGGATCCATTATGTTATTCATCAACTCTTTTTTTTTTCTTGCTAATGGTCAGCAAGATGTATATTAAAAATGAAAAAAAGAAAAGAAAGTATACCAGTGTTTAATGTTCAAGCATACTCAAACGATTACAAAGAAAACAATATATAGGGAAATCCCTAACAAGGTTTTAAAAAAAAAAAAATAGATACCCCACACTACCTAAATCTGTACCTCACCCGCCCCCAAGGAATCTTCTATCAAAGCCTCCCTAACAGAAAGAGGAAAATCAAGGAACCACTGAGACGATTCTCCTTGCTTTGCAGCTTGCTTAGAGAGGAAATCCGCAATGGTGTTTGCTTTCCTGAAACAGTGAGAGATCTTCCATTGGATATTATTCAGAATGCACTCAAAGCCAATCCAATCTTGCATAACAAACCAAGGATAGCCTTAGATTGAATAGCACAAGTTACCGCTACAAAGTCACACTCAATCCAAAGCTTGGTCACCTCCAAACCTTTGCTCATTTAATACCTTGTATTATCACCACAAACTCAACCACATAGTTAGTTATAATTCCAATGAAAAAACTAAAAGCAGAAATTATGCAGACAACTCATCTCTAAGAATACCATCAGCACCTGCTCGACCCGGGTTTTCAGTAGAGCACCCATCTATATTCAGCTTGATCCATTCCCTGGGTGGTCTACACCCAAAAATCTCTCTAATAGTCTGACTAGGTTTAGAGATAGCAAATTCCCATAGCAGATTAAAAATCACTTTGAGAGTAATACATACCGCCCTTTCCTTTCCAACAAACTTCGTACTATTGCGTTCCAACCAGAGAGCATAAGGAACCAACACAACACCTGTCAAGCATGCATCAGACATAAGAATGACTTTGGATTTTCTATTCCACCATATAATAAGGTCTTCAACAGAAATAGGAGAGGGCCACTACAGGCCGAAAAAAGTCCAAGAAACCGTTCCACACATGTTTAGAGTACACACACTCCATCCCTATCAAGCCCAACTCAATTTCTTGGTATTTCAAGAAATTTTCAACTATTAGATTTGCATATCCGAAGTAGCAAGACAATGTTAATCGAAATTTAACATAAGATTCCTCAAACCCTAGTCCATTCATTGATGGTTTTTTTATATATCCTTCAAAAATATCGAGACATTTTAGGACAAAAGTTCTCAGTGGGAGACTGCCACCCACGCTCAGACACAGAGGGGGTTTGTGCTGATATTTTACGAGAAAAGTTCTCAGTGGGGGAGTGTATTGCCCACGCCTAGACAAAGAGGGGGTAAAATAATCGCCTTGTCCCCATGATGCCAATGCACGCGTAAGGTCCACATTCCCCCACAGAATATGCCAACCCTTATTTATATAATATAAAATCTGGTCCCCAAGAATCCGCATAGCAATTCTTATCAAACATAGGCTGAGTTGTGAACCTTTGCACGTATGTTCATTTGGACGTATGCTTCATGTGTCAACATCTATCCTATTTATTGTCATTTAAAGGATGAAGAGGGATATTTATGGAAGGAGAAACAACAAATGTTGGTATCATTCTTTTAAAGTTTTACCTTCTTTTGTTCATGACCATATCTGTTGGTGCTGCTTGTACCTAGCTTCAAGCAGGGGCTGATTATGTGGTTTTGATGGCTTTTAGTGTAGCTTCTTAGGAACCTTGCAAACACAAATCAGCTGATTATACAATCTAAAACATGGTAGAATGGTGTTGCAATGCAGACTCATGTTTTCAGTATTTTGAGCTGTTATGTATGTCTCAAATTCTTGGACCCGTTTCGAAGATTGACTCGCTCCGCCATTTTTGGTGGAGGCCCGAATGGAACTTTTTTTGAGATCTGTGATGGTAGCAGAGGGGTTGGGCCTATCAGAGCCCATCACTGATTTGTACTGTTCGACCCGACCAGATGGATCGACCCGGATCCGATGGAGGAATATTTATGTTCCTTACCCGCTTTATTGTAAAGAGAGAGTAAGATTTGGGGTTTTTCGTTCTAGGGTTTCTGGGAGAGAGCAGCAGCGCCGTTTGGGTGTTCTTGAGATCTCCATTGTAATTTTTTTTCTCCGTTTTGCATAGTGAATCATCTTCGTCTTCGCCTATGGACGTAGCACACCATACTGGTGTGTGAACCACGTTATATCTCTGTGTCCTCTTGCTTTGTTCTTGTTTCTTTTCGTGATTTTGTTGGTGTTTGCTATAACATGAGCCACCCAATCAAGCATTCCATTTATGGTAGACGAAACTTTAAATTTTGATGTTAAGAGGCAGTGTTGCGTCCAGAAACCTTTAGTTGATTCTTGGATGGAACTTGCAAAGAGGAATAGATAAGCAAGGGAGAGCCAGTCTTCTCCGACGGAGGAGTCTCGGATGTCTAAGTCAGGTCTCTTTAGTAGTTGACATTTCAAGAGAACTTGAGAGAATTAATTAGATGATTTATCTGACCCATAGGCCTCCTATTTAAGTATTTATATGCAAGACTAGGTAGAGGTTGGGTCTCACTAGGAGTCCATGAGTCTTGCGCTCCACGCTGAGCTTATTATGGCAAGAGTCCATACTCGCTGGCAGCGTTGTGTTATGATTTAGATATGTTTGTTGTTTCTTTGTGGGGATCGTATCCTCACTTGATTAGGTTTCTTGATCTGGTTCGATTCCTAATCTATCTTTAACTTTCCTAATTCCTCCCCCTTTTTATTTTTTAATCTAATCCTAGAATCCTAGTGTATCTCTAACTTCCCTCTTATACCATGCAACGATTGATAAGGTGGGGCCCATAACAGCCCCCTTCCATCAGGGTGGTCGAACTCTCTGTCTCCCCTCAATCTTGGTAATAAATCTAAAAGAATAAAAATTATACTTGATTTGGTGTAATTACCACTATACCCTTGGGATGAAATTACTATTTTACCTATAAGCTTGAGACCCAGGGTTTCTGAAATCAGGGGTTTCACAAGGGGAGGGGCAGGGTGGGTCAAGTGGTCAATAGTTGGTGGGGGCAGGGAAGAGGGAGTGGGGATGGTGGCTGTTGGTGGGGTGCCAACCTGCCGAGTGAGGAGGGAAAAGGGAGAAGGAGCTGGAGCCGAAGTCGGAGAGGCAGTCAAGGAGAGAGAGAGAGAGAGGGGAGGGGAGGGATAGGGATCCAGATCCTCTACTGCCAAGCTACCCCGTCCTGCCGTGTTGCGCAAACACAGCAAGGAGGGAAATGACCGCCTTACCCCACTTGGGCAAGGTGCTCGAGCAGGGGTAAGGTGGTCATTTCACACCTTGCTGTGTCTACGCAGCATGGCAGGACGGGGCAGCTCGGCAATAGAGAATCCAAGTTGGAGGGATAGGGGTGGATACTAGGAAAAAATGCCACAATAGAAACAAACGATTAAAATGTTTCTATTTCATTATACAATCAATATAATGTTGTATAAAGATTCCATTACATTCTAAAAGTGTGTTATTCATTTTTCCCATTATAAAGATGCAATTCATGAAAATTTGGTGTACCAAAAAAAAATTCATGAAAATTTGTAGGAAGCCAAGACAGACCCAAATAAAAGGGAGACATGGGCTTAATTATGAGGCCCTTATTATGGTAGGCCAGCTGGGCCTATTAATTACCACTAGTCCAGATCCTGTACATGTACATCTAGAGTTTGTACTCTGAAAGTACATCTTGAACTCTCATATGCATGGTTTGAGCTGTGAGGTATCGGATCGGATTGGCCGATTTTGGTCGGGTCAGATCGGTATCGGCTGAGACCGATCTCGATATTGATCCGGTCCAGCTATACGGACAGGGGTCAAAATGTAAAAAAAAAATTTATTTTTTTTATAAAAAAACAGGGAACAAAGTGTCATATTTGCCCGAGTTTAGGTGATCTCGATCCAATCCAGTCGATACTGAGATCACGAACCATGCTCATATGAGTCATATCTCTCCCTCTCTCTCTAAACCCATCATGTATTGTTATCCGCACCTCCACTCTCCAATCCTCAATCCGACAATATCTCTTCTTTTTCATTATGTTTTTTTGATCAAAAAAAAAATTCACTCCTCATTCAAACCAATGATACCGATACCATTATTGATACGGATTTCAACAACTTATTGGTTACCATGTTCTTGCCGATCTCTTATTATTTTATCGATACAAATCAAGAGTTTAAAAAATAAACAAAATTGGCTTTTGCCGAGACAGGCCGATGCATATTGCTATGGCATGATCTAATGCTATGACAATCTACAACTTCGATGATATGGTGATGTTGCGTTATGGCGTGATCTACCACTATGGCACTAAGGATTGATGGTGTGATCAACCGCTATGATGCTATGGCGCAAGCTATCACCATAATTCTATGGTGACTGGAGTCGATAACTGATCATTCAAATCGGGATTTGATTGATTTTGGAACGATATCATATCGAATTGATATCGGAATCGATAAGGATCGAGCCTCATCAGTATTGTCCGAGTCAGTCATTGTCGGAAGAAAGGAGAGGAAAAAAAAGTGAAGAAATAGAAATGTTAAATAAAAATGAAAAATCGAAGGAGAGAGAAGAGGTGGGGATGTGGGATTAAATATTAGGTAATATTAATAAAAAATTATAAATGGGAGGTTTCAACTCAATTAAATATTTTTTTATCCTAATCCTAGAAAATATGGTTTTGAGGTACGACGTGTCCAATTATCGGATCCAGATCTTCTACAGTGCGCTGCTCGTAGTGGCCCAAGTGGTGTAGACTGAGTCGTGCGTATAAAGACCGCCTTACCCCTGCCCAAACACCTTGTCTGAGCGAAGGTAAGACGAACATTACACGCACAGCCCAGTTTATGCCGCATAGGCTGCTACGGGCAGCTGCGCCGTAGACGATCCGAATTGTCCAAGTACCCTAGCCTATATAACATGGGTTTGGGGGTGAAGTAGGTTTACAATCTAGATCCGGTATGACGGCCCCCCACGGTCCTTGGATTATCTCCCTTGCAAGTCTTTCCATTCTTTTGAGGTTAGTAGTTTGGTTCTTTTTGTTCATTCTTTCATCATCCTCAAGCTTTTAACAACATCAAGGTACTCTGTTTTTCCTCTTTTTTTTTCTTTTTTTGTCTTGTTTTCCTTCTTTTCATTCTTAACATAAGAAAAATGACTCCCCATACCAAAGAAAAGAAAGGATGTTGCTGCTGTCAGTTCTTGGAGGAAGAACATTAAAGGGGGCAGAATCTACCTTAGGGTGAAATGCAAGCTTAAGCTCAACAGTTCATCCTAAGAAACTGGTTTGAGTTTCATGTATTTGCATCCGTTCTTACCTTTATTCCTATAAATTGAGGTTGCGAAGGAGGAAACCAACAATTGTACGTTGGCATCCTCCTTGGAAGGATGGGAGTGGTGACAAAAACTGTATATGGTTGAAGATTCAGATCTTATTTTCTAAAATGAATTATTCTATAATTGTTGTTTTGCAGATAATTTAAAGACAAATAGCTATGGGGCCAAACCATTCTATTAATTGGCCCATTGTAGTTATCGTTGATGCAGAGTTTCCCATAGAACAATCATATCTGGTATTTGCTGTTCTCATTTAACCCATCCTAAATCCTTTCTCAATCTAGTCGTAAAATAGTATCACGCATGGATGTGATTATGAACTTTCCATCTCAGTTAATCAACGATATGGAGGATGTGTGCACAAATTGGATCAACGATTTACCAAAGGATTATAAGGTTGGTTTATTTCTTTTTTATGTAATCGATGTTTTTTCAATTAGAAATTTTCTCTATTTCTCTGTGTGTATGTGTGTGTGCTGGAACATTGAGATGCCATTCTATAACCCCATTTCATACATCTAATAAATTCTACGCAAAAGTTACCCTTCCTTCCGTATGAGACGAAGAATCCCTTAAGTGACTTTTTTAGGATCCATCCACTACAAGAAAGGGGGGGGGTGCAGCTGCACTTAGGTGGAGTATACAGTGGCGATAAATTTTTACTGCTGCCATATAAGTCATTCAATGGCATTTAAAAAATAGTGCCACTATATAGAAAATTTCAGGAGCGGTAATATATTACCGCCACTATATATTTAAGTATTCAGCAGTGGTAATACATTACCACCTCCATTTGTCACTATTTGGCAACGGTTATTAAGTGGTATAGTAATAACCGGAACAGAAGAGAATGTGTTATTGTATATTCAACAGCGGTAATATTTTACCGCTGCTATTTTGTAAGGAATTAGCAACGTCATTAAAGTACCTCTTTTGAGTGGTCCTAACTAAAAGCAGTAATGTTTTAACTGCTATTGGAGTGAATTATTTTTTATATTTAATGGTGATACTAAATTATCACCGCTTTTTATGTATATGTGGTAATAAATAACCACCTCTGTTTGGCACTATTTGGCAGCGGTCATTATGGACCGCCGCTAATGTGTCCTTTTCTCTGAGTCTTTAATTCAAGTAGAATAATATAAGAAAATGAGCCCATGTTTCTTCTGCTCAAAACATGTGCAGGAGTTGTGGTTTTCTTTTTAGGAGAAACCAGCTTGAGTGTATTTCATTTGGGCCATTAGTGACGCCATTTATGAGAATAATTAATGAAAGTTAGGTGAGACATTGACAGAAAACAAGACAATATTCATACGAGGAATGCATCCCAATTTTGGGGTTTTCATAAATCCTGTTCTATATTCCCATGATATGATTCTCTAGTGATTATAATATTAATACAGGTCTTGGCTAAAAGAATTTTAATGCATTTAACCCATTGATGTGTTCCAACATCTAATTGATGGGTCAAGAGATTATAGAGATCTATAATAAGGTATATTTCTATGATTCTCCAATAAACTTCTTTTTGAGCTGTACAAGATTTAGTGGTAGGTTTGATTCATAGACTTAGTAATGTAGTCCTAGGTAGGAGTAATCCCACTAGGAGTTAGGGGAATAGGGTTACCTAACAAGGCTGGCCGATTGGGACAGCTTAGGTTAACTAGGGCAGATATTAGGATTAGGGTTGAATAATGGTAATGGGGTTTATGGGGTTTTAATACACAGGTCTAGGAGGCTTTAATGGTATATAAATATTAGGGTTTGGGAAGGTTTAAAAATTCTGCAAACCTGGGCAGAATCGAGTTGCAGGTTTTAGGTTTAATGGAGTGGTGGAATGGAGGGGTTGTAGAGGAGACTAAGGGCTAGGTTTAAAGTCGAGTGTAGGGAGTAATGTGGGGGATATAGGCTGGAAGTAGGGTTCGAAACTGATGGCTAAATCTAGAGTTAGGAGGGAGTCCTAGTTGAGGTAGGAGTTGCAGGTTTAATGGTGATTAGGGTTTGATGGATGGAAGGGGGTATGGATTAGGTTAGAGGATGAAGAGGAGAAGGATATATGCAGGAAATTAAAATTACTTACTGGTTTGATCTCCTTCAAAGGGAGCAGCAGCAACTTGAAGAAGCTCAATTGAAGAAGAAGAAGGACCTCCCGATCTACAAGATGCAAGGAGTCGATCGGAGTCCACCAATCCCTTCGTCTTGATATTACCCACAAGGTAGCCTTGATATTACTCACAAGGTTCACTCAACAGAGCAAAGCAACAGCTATGGCAGCAAACAAAAGCTTTTTCATTAATTAAATTCGTGTACAATGCTGGCCTCCCTTACAAACTTATATAGAAAACTCAAAAATAGACTTAGACACTAAAAAGGAATGGTCTAACCCTATCCCTCACCTATTAGGCAACTTAAACTAACTAGGAAACTAAAATACTAAAAGAAATAGACTCAAAACATGGCTGGACTTATAGAGTTCTAATCCAACTCAACTTACATCACATGACTACTTAAGTTGTCACATGACCACTTAACCAAGTCACATGATCACTTAAATTGAACCAATTGGATGCAACCAATTTGAATCGGTTCAATTACAAAACATAAAAATAAACTAAGTATTGGGCTAAAGCCCGTATGCAACCTATATACCCATATTTTAGGTCCATAAAAGTGGCCTATTAACTTAGAAACCCATGGGATCAAAGGCCCAACATATATGTAACCCAACCCTAGAGTTATTCCTAATAAAAGAAGCCCAGTTTGGTGATAAATCTGCATCACTTAACTTGTGGAATTGATTTTGTATTATGATTCACCTAGTATTGGATTTATAGTTTTTTTTTTCATACTAAATTGGATCGTAATATATTTTATTTGTGTGTCAAATTTTTTTCTACACTGCCCTGGGATATACAAGATTCTGTGTATGGGCCATTAATCTCCCTCTCGTATAATGAGGTCGTCTTCTTTTTTGCCTTTTTTCTTTCTTTTCCTTTCTTTCTTCCTTTTGTCTTTTCTAAACAGTAGCATGGTGAATCAGTAGCATTGAAGCCAATCTTACATTACAGAACATATCTCTTCAAGTAATTCATTGGTATGTAAAATAATCTAATAGGAAAAAAACTGATCATCCAAGGTAGGCAAGATGAAGTTTTGGAAGTGGTCAACAACCACAAGAGTGGGCACAGCAAATGTGAATGTGCACTGAAAATTCAGGGTTGTCCTTGAGTAAGAGATAGGATGAGGCATGAGGGTCGAGGTTCTAAAGTCTGAACCAGAGAGTATGTGTCATATGTGCTTGGTATAGGACTTGAAGGATGATTCATTATACGATTTTCACCAAACAAAAACTTTCTTGCAATACAGGTCCAAAAGGTCATATTCAGAAATCTGAAATAGCATCCTTTTCTTTCCCATTCTCTCTCTCTCTCTCTGTCAACATCATCATCATCGACCATACCTTTGTTATAGTACTGCAGCAGTGATTTATTCAAGTAAGGTAGTTCAGGTGCATGGTCCTTACAGTGAGATGTTAATATCATAAAACCCTAAAATACTAAGCAAATTAATGGAGCTTTTACACCAAGTTCGTTAGTTTTAAATTGTACATTGTGTCTTAACTTGATTGTTTTGTATTTGATTGAATCATTCGTTAAGTATATAGGTGGTTCATGTGCGTTACTGACTGTTGGAATAAGGCTGAGTTGTTGTTGTATGTGCCTTACTGACTAATTAAGAGACCAGTATATTTATATACTAGTTCATATGACTACAAGATATTTTAGATAGTTTTGGATTGGGAAGGTTCACTACTTCTTTACTTATGTTTTGTTGTATACCCATACAGATTTTAATTTATTATTCTAGTACTACTCTTCTAGCGTGTGGATATTATATTTTATAAATCGAATGGATAGGAATTAGGTTGAAAAGTCACGGGACCTTGGAGTCCGCATCAGCTTTTAAAGGCTGAGTGTGTTTAGTTTAGCTGATGAACTTAAATAAATGATTGCTGATCACAAGCAAAACCAAAACAGGGTTATGTTCTTAATTTTCATAATAGGGAACCCCCCCTTCCCTTGCCCTCTTTTTCCTTCTTCTGTATCAAAAAGACAAAAACCAGGGGTTTCCTCCCAAATTTGGAGCATCCAACCCTACTCCACCCCCAACCAAAAAAAAAAAAAAAGCCATGCTCTCATTTTCTTATGAAAAGTATTCTTGTAGTTTGCACGCACATTATTTGCTTGAGTGGTTTTGTTTGCCTTTGTTTCTGTCTTTATCTATCAATAGTTATAGAACAACAACAAAAGACTCCCTTGAATTTGTTCTTATGTGCCTTTTTTTCATCTCTCTACTTTCATTGCCATATCTTGAACTTTATTTCAGAAGTATTTCTCTTGTTTAATTAGATTTTTTTTTTAGTTTTCTATTACTCATGATGTAAATGACCATAAAGTTCATTTGAAGCAAAAGTCTCGACTCTAACCTCAATTAGTGATATCTTATTTCAATGAACCCTATTGCAAAGATTCTTAACTGAGCAATTCAGGGTGAGTAGGAATATAAACTGAAAAGTTAAACTTTTGGAAGACAAAAGGTACTGTCTATATCGCTTCTGATTTGTGTAATCCCATGTCTGTCAATTCCCATAACTTATTTGAAAAACTATACATATAATCCTTATAATGAACTATTAATTTCTATTAGGCTTATGTGACTGCTCATAACTTCATATTAGATTCTCAATAGGGTTGGGAATATTGTCTTTGTAATATATTTCTCCATTGTCTTGTAGAAAAAATATGAGGACAATGTGCGGGGCTTCAAACTCGAATTGAAGGACCAAACATTGAAAAAATTTGGCAATTTCATAGCCCACTGTGATGATAGGAGTGCTGGGAGGAAGCCTTTTGCTCAGATATATGAAGATGAGGTACGCTTTTTGAAAAAGTACGTACATTAGATAATGATAGGGTACTCGTGAATTCTGGTTTTGATCTGACACTTCTAGTTATTTGTTCAGCGGAGTATGGACCCGGAAGGTGAGGCTTTCAAGTTATGATTAAAAAAGTATTGGGTAACGAGGGCCACGGCCAAGTGCACTGTTTAGAGCTAGGCATAAACCCAAAGCAAGCTGGGCTTACAAAAGCCAATGTTGAGGCCAAAAACTAACTGAAAGATCATGAAAAAGGATGTGTGAGGTGCTAGAAGAGGTATGCCAAAAGTTTGCTGAACAAGAAAGTAAGTGGGAGAAAAAGTTGGCAGAGCTAGAGCAACAGAGGAAGGAGGAGATTATCAAGTTATGATTAGAAAAATATTGGGTAACGAGGGTCACGGCCAAGTGCACTGTTTAGGGCCAAGTGTAAACCCAAAGCAATCTGGGCTTACAAAAGCCGATGATGATGCCAAAAACCAGCTGAAAGAGTGTGAAAAAAGGATGCGTGAGGTGCTAGAAGAGGTATGCCAATAGTTTGCTGAACAAGAAAGTAAGTGGGAGAAAAAGTTGGCAGAGCTAGAGCAACACAGGAAGGAGGAGATTGTCAAGTTTGCAATCCCAAATAACTCTATTGACACAACATTTGGCTAGAGGAAGCTCACAGAGTTCGGTTCATTTGGGTAAGTTAGAAATTTAGGATAAGAGTTATTGACACAACACTCTATTGATCTTCTTCTATTTTACCAAACTAGGAAGCACCTAATAGAGATTTCCAGTACTTTGCTTCTCTATCAGTCTTGAACAGGACATTGCTTCCTTAGTCAATTACAGCATGGTATCATAAATTGATGACTGAACATGAATCTTTTTCCTTTTTCTAGTTTTACTCAGTCTATGTTCACACTGTATGGTTGGGACCACTTTTTTCACTCGACTGATGAATTGGGTTATATTATTTATTTTTGGAGTTTAGCTTAAGTCAAAGAAAGAGGGTTGTTGTGTTTTGTACATCCGTTTGAATTTCAATCATTTTTAGGCCATCCGATGCATTGTTTCACTTTCATTGATCATGAGTGCATAACCCAGTGCACGAGGCTCCCTCCACTGTGGGGTCGGGGGAGGGTCATAATGTACTCAGCCTTACCCCTGCTTTCACAGAGAGGCTGTTTCCAGACTCAAACCCCCACTTGGTCACAATGGAGCAACCTTTACCATTGCACCAAGGCCCGTCCTCTTCTTTGATCATGACCATTGAAGAAATCATATTGGGTTGGCTGTATCCTGTTTATATTAGCCATACCACTCAAACCCAACTGATTCTTGAAACCTGTGGCAAGGTGGAAGTCTAAAATGGTTGACCCATCCTGTTTTGGGGCTTCTCTAATGCTTGTATTGGTTTGTGGTTTTTGGTTCTGCTCCACATGGATATTAGCTGTTGACAGCTTGGTATCATTCTTTTAGATTTTTACCTTCTCTTGTTCCTGACCATACCTATTTGTGCTGCTTGTGCCTGGCTTCAGGCAGGGGTTGATTTGCTGATCAGGTGCACTGGCTGAAACTTACTGCCACCTCTCCATTTCTCATCCTTGTTGGTTTCTTCCCCCCTCCACCCCCCCCCCCCAATGAAATTCATCTATGCTGGTTTTGATGGCTTACAGTTTAGCTTCTTAGGAATCTTGCAAACACAAATCAGCTGATTATAAAATCTAAAACATGGTAGAATGGTGCTGTGATTCAGACTCATGTTTTCAGTATTCTGACTTGCCCAGTCAAGCATTCCATTTATGGAGGACGAAACTCTAAATTTTGATGTTAATAGGCAGCTGATACCCACACACCACACTTGTATGGACTGCCCATCGACTTAGTGGATTAATTATCCTATTGATACATGCCTTAGATCTTGATCAAAATATATTTGTTTGATGGAGAACAAACTTGATAATCCTCCTCCCCCCTCCCCCCCCCCCCCCCCACAACAAAATCAAAGGTGTTCTAAACTACAAACGGCTAGCACAAGATCATCTAAAGAAGGGCACAGATACATGAAGCTTTTCATTGATTTGGTGTGTGTCTTTCCACCTTGACCCATTTCTGGAAGACAAGATGAGTTGTTTTCATTACAGTGTGAAAGGTCTAAAATTTTAGAAAAGAAGCTTCAATTTGTGAGGTTTAAATTTTTTAACAATTGTTCCACATCTTTTAGGTTTTTTAGTATGAATTCATCAAGTTAAGTTTTAGATGTGTGGATGCTTATTTCCTGTCTTGGCTTTGAATAGGTCAACTAGTAGTTCAAAGTAGGAACTATATATATACTTGTGGACAATGCAGGTGTAGTAATTTTAATTGTACATCTTAACCAAATGTAATTGTCTTTAACTTCATATGGTAGTGCTGCTTTAATTAGTACTAATTTTTCCCAGAAACTACTCATGGTTTATAGAACTATTCAAAGTCATTAGTTTGAAGTTTGATATCTGATGTTAATTAGCTATTTGGATTTCTCTTATTTCTATTGAACTATATATAATCTATGCCCTTTATAGTTATTAATTAGCTACTTGTGGACGATGCAGATGAAGATGTATTGGAGAGCATTGCAAGATCTGTTTCAAATCCTTTTTTGAGCATCTTCATTTGGCAAGTTGTGTTGTTTGACCTGTTTCAAAGTGCACAAGGGCTTCACTTCAGGACCCGAATTTGGTTTTTGGCATCTTTGGTGGAGGATGTGTGTGCGTGTGTTTTTTTCCGCTATATATGTCTACGACGGCGGTTTGGTGACCTATGTTGGCAGGAAAAACCGCCACAGTTGATCAAATTTCTTGTAGTGGCAGGTATTGAAATATAAAAGCTTTAACAAATGAATTATTACTTTTGCTAATTAAAAAATTAGTTTTATGCAATAAAGACCTAATATGATTTTGAATGTTATAATTTATGCAGTCTAAGTTTGACTTGGGAAAAGATAATCATCAAAATCGATTTTTGCCTCAATCAATTCAAAGTGGAGAAATTGGAAAAGCGAATTTAAGGCTCAAGAGGAGCTGATGAGAAATGTACCGAAACGTTTGAATGACGACCAATGGGCTTGTTGATCCAGGGAAGGAATATCTTACTCCTGCAAGAAAAAAAGAGCAACAACAACAACAGGCCCAGCTGAAGGCCTAGCTCGGCTAGATGTTTTCCAGCCTATTCGTATGTTTAGTCCAACACATCTGAGTTGTTTTCCTAGTTGAACTATGTTTCCTCTTAAGTTATGCTTGGAATTAGCAATAAGAATTTTTCATAGTTTGACTAGGATCTGATTTCCTATTCAAATTAGGAATGATTTAATTTCTTGATTCCAATTGAAGGAGCTAAAAGAACTAGGGGCAGGTGTACAATAACCATAGGGGAAGTGGTGAGGAAGGACATGCATAGTCTAGGCCTTGTACCAAGTATGACCTCGAATAGAACCTATTGGACGGCAGATTCATGTACCAGATCCCATTTAGCTAAGATTCTCTTCTTGTGTTGGGCTGTCCCTCTTCCCTCTATCTAAATTCCTTTTTTTATGTTGCATTTTCCATTTTCATTGCTCTTCTCTTCCCCCATCCCTCTTTTCCCATTTTTTCTTTTCCTTTTTTGGTTAGAACTCAATTTTCCTTTGTTTTGTTTGGATCCATGTAGCCAATCCTATTAAGTTGGGATAAGGATGAGTTTGTTGTTGTATAAATTTGTAGAGACAGAGACTCGGATTTAAGTTGAAGGTTGAAGTTTGAAGCTAGGATAGAGGGAATTTGATCATGGTTATCTCTTACTATACTTTGTTTTCTGTCAATCAAGGTATTGATTTAACAACGCATCAATTGGCAAACCTGTTCTTAAATTTCATTCTCTGGTTTGCTTTAGTTTTCATTATCAGATCTGTTAATAATAATGGTAACCAATTCCTAGTATTTCAAGCCTCATTAATCCAGGGTTTTGGGTTTCTCAAGGCCCTCCTAAGAGGAGCACTTGATTTTGCTTAATTTCCTTTTCCAGTCCTGAATCTCTTGATTATTTTAAGTTCTTCCTTAGCTAAATGGTACTGGAGATTTCTGATAAAACATAATTTTTTCTAGCAAAGGGTGATTAGATCCAGCTGAAAGAGTGACCCTTGCTTGTCAATCCACATGCATTTCAAGTACTCCCCCAATTTAGTTTAGTCACTTCATGAGACTGAATGTTGGAAGTACTTCTAATTGGATAAATTTTATTGTTAATAAAGATCTACCCAGTAACAGAGATTGTGCATAAGAGAAACAATAGGTTAACAAATAAAAGGTGTAGACTGAATCTCTTTAATCGATTAGTCAAAACTCAGGAGTAGGTTCTTCTCCACAAAGCCCCAACTCAATAGCACCTCTTTAGGCACTTTCAACCACTAGTCTTGACTCTAACCCAGGGTTTGAAAAATCGGACCGGCCCGATCAGACCAATCCTGTACAGAAGGGTTTAGAGGGGTTTTTGCCCGATTTCCACCAATTCCTGTACTGATCCGGATTCTGATTCCTGTTTTTTAAACTCTGCTCTAACCAAGTTAAGGCTCCTGGCCAATTAAGACCTTAGGTAAGTATGTACGATACCCAACCAGGTTAGTTATACAAAAAAACCAATTGAACTCACAATTCTATAAAATCCTGAAAGAAAGGGAGTATTTATTAATTGAAAGGACAAACGTTGCCACATCGGGACTGTGCCTAGCCTGAGTCTGTCTCTCTCCCACATCCTATGAAAATGACCCCCTGCCCTCCCCATCCCATGCTCTCCGTTGTGCCTCTGCTAGTTCCAAGAAAGCTAGTGGCATGCTCAATTGTCTCCTTAATCGAAAATAAAATTAACTTTGCGTAGCTTCTTGTAGAGAGTATAAAAAACCTAAAAGGGGCAAGAATTCTCGGTGGGGAGCATAGCCCCTACCTTGCATGCATGTAGAACCAAATTAGAGTGCACATGGAAGCATCATGGGGGAGCAAGATTTTCGTCTTTCACCGGGGTGGAAGCGATCATTTTGCCCTTCCACTATGTGAGAGTGCAATACATCTCCCACATGAAACTTTTCTCTAGAAAAAAAATAGGGGAAAAGATCTCTACTTGGTGCTGTTTCCTATGCCCTCTCACAGGGCACTGTGAAATGATGCCTCTGCCCCTGGGTAGATACCCAGGTGTGCTTCCCTCATTGGCCCAAATGTCCATGTAGAATCCATGCAACCAAGTAGAGATCTCTTGCCAAAAAATATGGGAAGTCGTTTTATGCCTGGGAGTGTGGCCTATCTCATCACTCTCATGTGTCTATCTCTCTGCTCTTCAAAATAAGGGGGCAGAAGTGTCTTTTCATATAGGGAAGAGAGAGATAGACTCATAGGAATGCTAGTGTAGAGCCTGTAGGCCACACTTCTGGATAAAGTTGTTTTTCCTAAAAAATATATGGGTAAAAACTAGGCACACCGACGCTGTCCCAGCTTAAGTCTTTCGCTTTCCCATTTCCTATGGAAATGACTCAGCTTATCACTACTGATGGATTATTATCCTCTTCAATTCCTAAAGTATGGCAGTGCGGCAGTGCGGCAGTGGAGATGTTGACACCTAGTAGCTGTTGCATTCAACGATCGAATCCCATTGATATGGACCGTTGGACGCAATAGCTGTCAGGTGTCGACATCTCCACCTAGTACTATGACACTGCCACACTTTAAGAAATTGAAAAAGATACTTTTCCACCATATTCCCGTCCCACTTTCTCCATTGGGGACAACCATGATGCCGTAAGCCTCTTCCAAAAAATATAGAGTATTGGTTATGGGAATTCTTTTAATTTTTTGTTTGGATAGAAGAGTATGGGAGATTCCAACATCATAACAAAATACGGAAGATCAGTAACGTAAATCTTATGTGACGTAACCTAGAATAATTTGCAATTTGTTTATTGAAAAAAAGGTGGTGCTTACAGAACTTCATACCTGTCAGAGGCTCCTGACTCAAGTTCTTTATTTTTTTAAATAATTTATCGGTTGGTTCTCACATGGAGAGCAGGTTTTCTAAGTGAAGTTGGATCATTATTGGAAAACGCTAGGTTGTCAAACTTAGTCATGGCCAGTCATATTTTTTTTTTTAAATAATAATAATAATAATCAGAAAATACAGAAAAATATGGAAAAACTTGAAAATACAAAAAAAAAATATATATATATATATATCATGAATATACTATTCTTCAAACTTCTATTATATATGTTAGGGAATTAATGTTCATATAAATTTTCTATTTATAAGTAAATAGTATTCACCACCTGAAAACAAAAATGGAATCCTCTCCCTCATCCCAACTTCCACCCTCGTTCTGTCATTCATGAGGGACTGTAGGTTCAACACAAGTTCATTGTGTACATAGTTGTACACAAGTTCATTGTGTACATAGTTCAGTTTAGGAATAATTCAATAAACTGAAAAGAAAAGAGGAGAAGCTTTACGATTGTTACCATTGATATCCAACAAGAAATTGCATAATGATTTAGCATTTCATTTTCTCTCAACGAACTGTCAAATAGGAGAATGCGAGGGATTTTTACCATTCTATTCAACTCAATTAGAACAATTTAATGGTATTTTAAAAAATGATTAGACTCATCAATTTTTTTTATGATTCCGATGAAAAGACCAAATCTCTTTTGACTTGGATGAGTTGTGATAGATTCCTATCATTTTTTACCACGACTTATTTTACACGACTCTTGATCAGATTTTCAAAAATTTTGAATCAACTAAGCCATCTCGTTTTAGCCAAAACTGAAAATCCAAATTTTCAACTATCCGTTGGATTAGAATCTCAATGACACATAATGGCGATGGTTCTAAGTATTGATATTATGTTGATATCGTATCAATGACATAGTACGGAGAAAGTATAAAATGATTAAAGAAAAAATTATTTTAAATGAATATCAGGGGCAAATTTTTTCAACATGATCGATCCTGGCCGATTCAATATTGATTTTTAAGTTGATCGATACCCGATCCGATACGTGTACTATAACCATGATGATGCCAGTTTTTTTTAGTACAAGGCTTAAAGCCAATACCTCGCCCTCATGTGAGAGGATCCTCACTGAACGGAGCCTTACTGATTAAATAAAAGCACAACAGTCCATAATTGCTCGTTGTTCTTAAGGTGTCAGTGTGCACTGTGAATTATGATCGTCCGCTTTGGATCGGGTGCTTTGAAGGACTCACGACTGTTCTTATCCGTTTCTTCACGTCACTCCTCTGTGGACTCCACAGTTTAATAAAGCCGCCGGAATTTCTCAACACTTCGCTATCGTTAGCGTTCGCGCCTATGGTTTCCCTACCTGCAAAGCTCACTGCTCACCAACCTCCGTCGGAGGTCGCCCGAACCAACCAACCCCTGCTCAAACAACTCTCTCTCTCCCCTGCTTTGCGCCTTTGTTTTTCATTTCTTGATCACAGAAACCCCCGCAAATCTTTCCCTTTTTTCCTTTGTTTTGGGTTAATTACTCTGCACTACGCGTAGATTAGCTCGAAGCAAATACTTTGCCATTAATTAGTAAAAGGAAGATTGCATCTCTTAATTCTCTTATTGATCTGCTTCTTCAAGCTCTGATGGAGGTGCCGAAATCCTTTTTTTGTTAAAAGGTTTCATCCCAAACTGTCATTTCTTTTAATTTCAGATCCTTTTGTATGTTCTTTTTTTCACCCTTTCTTAATCAAGCTGGAAACTTCTTGAATGTGGTTGCTTTTTTTCTGGTAACAGGTGGCTTCCTAGTTCTGCAATCCCTTTCTTCTTTTTGGGCTGCATGTTCCAGTCTCTTGCTTTTATATCTGGGCGTTGGGAATTTTTTAACTTGCAATTCTAATGAAGTAATGGGAGAGGAATCGGACATTGACCTCTTTGGAGAATCCAGTTTATTGGCTTCGTTGAAGAACTTAATGCAGCTTATCTCGGCAGCTCAAATGAGAGTAGTCAGACGCCGATGCCCAGGTTATAGAAGCAATTGCAGTAAACTGTTTCTTATTGCGGCCGTCGTGACAACGGCTGGGGCTGTGCTTCAGACCTGCACACTCCCTAATCCTCTAACTATCTGGTTTCTCTTGCCGTCGGTTACGGTTTCATCCTATAAAGCCTTGAATGATACAGAGCAGGTGAATCAAGCTCCTCCTCGGGAAAGGGTTGAACAGTTTTCGTTGTTTCCAGTTTCCTCTACTACTACACGGAATTTTACTGGCTTAAAACAATTAGTGCCAAGCGCGGAAAAAAGTCTCAAGGATTCACCAATTATAAATTCTACAAGCAAGGAAAGGAAGGATGTCAAAGGCATTTCTGATGAGCCCGAGGTTGCACCTCCTCCCCCAAAAAAAGATTACTCTTCCTGGAAGGTAAAATCTATGGGGGTTTCATCTTTTCCTTTTTATTCTTAGAAAAACTCTCCGAAGAGCCTTAACCTTATCATTGCTTGTTTTCTTTGGTCTTAAATGAGTAGAGATACGTATGGTCCTTGCCGCCTGAAGAAGCACTTGTCTATGCCAAGAAAGAGATAAAACATGCTCCAATAGTCACTGATGATCCTGACCTCCATTCCCCTTTGTTTCGGAATGTTTCTATTTTTAAAAGGTGAGTCTTATAAGAGTTCCATTACCAGTTTTATCCTGCTTAAATAATCTTCGTTTTGGATGGGAAATTGGATTATGAAATTTATCTGAAGTTATAAAATGCATTTATTATTTGTTTAGATGATCAATGTGTAGCACTGAAAAATGAATGTATAGCTTAGACATAAAATTTTCTGGCACCTTATTCTCCTGAATATTTAGTAATGAAAAATCCCATTTTCTTTTATTTTGTCATGTTGGATATTAGAAGATAGAGTTGGGTGGTAGTACATGCATGAAGTTTATCGCTGTTTTATGTATCTTAAGGCATGCTCTTTTCTGCCAGCGGTATGTGCCCCATATACAAGAGTTGGTTATTTTCTGGGCTTCAGTATGTAATGGTTCTGTTGATATGTCTGTTACTGTCACTAATCTGCGTTAGCTACCTCTTTCTTAGACAGTCTTGGAATGTTTTAGGCCTTGTAAAGGATAGGAAGGCCATCTGTATACCCTTTTGATTGGGCTCTCTTTCCCCAATAGAATGTAGAAGTTATTGCCGATCGCTGCACATTTATCCTAACAATTTTTTTAGGATAAAACTAATAGTTAAGTTCTGAATTTCTGAAGAGGAAATTAGGCTTTAGTGAAGGTTAATGGATGGGAACGGTCAATCATGATCATTTCCCTTATCAGTTCGATTATCCCTAAAGAGGAAAGATTGAGATCATATAAACGCAGTTTAGTGGATGAAGTGAAGGTTTTCTTTGGATCTATCTAATCTGCATGAGCCTGATCGGACTTGATGGAATTCATAAAACAGAAACAAGACCAGTATGCTTGATGGAGCAGAATGTAGGGCAACCATGGAAACATGTTAGCTGGTGGGCTTTTGTTAATCTCCTTCAGTTCAGATTTTGAAGGGAAAATTTTCTTATAAAACTTGATTATCTTCTCATGTTATATCGGAAACCTGAAAAGCTAGAATGAGCTCATTTAATGGAAGTTTTCATTTTGTAAGAATCTTTGGCTATTTGGAAGGAAATATTCTGAGAAATATGGCTATAACTGGGATTTGGGTGCAAGAAACAGAAGTTTTCACTATTGTAATTTACCCTTATTGCATTTTCAGATATTCCCAGTGATCATTTTCTTCATTAGCCTATGTCTTTGTTATTTCATAGTTGTACTGTCACCTGACAGTTGATAAATTAGCAGTCTTGGGAAAAATCTGTAATTTATTTTGTCGGCAGTAAATCCTTTTTGACTGAGGCATATGGAAAATTTTCGGGGTGATCAAAACAGCATTATATGGTCCCTGCATTGTCTACTGCCTTAACATGGAGCTTGTGTCAAAAAAAATTGAAATGGTTTTGCACATTTCTGTTGTCTTTTGATGTTGTTTCATTGCCTATATCCAAAAATTTTGTGCAGCTTAGACTCAATGATGGGCTGATCACCACCGTTTTATTTTGGTGGAGATGGAGGTGATACATAACTCTGTCATATATCCTTCTATTCAGATGTTCATGTCTATAGCTGTTTCATCATCTTCCTTGAAATTATACATAATCTAAATTTAGAAATAAGCCATCATGGATAGTATAAAATTAGGTGAAAGGTTTTATGCAAGGCCGTGTATGAACACAACCATCGCTTCAGATGTTGGATGGGGAAGAGAGGGAGGGTGTGTAATACCATTTCTGCCCCCTACTGGATGAAGGGCCAAAACACTAGCCATGTACATGCACGACCGTGCACAAAAACCGGCCCCATAACTGTACTTGTGGTAAAGTTTTCGTAAATCAATATAGTGGACTAATTTGCCATTTTTCATCCAATTTCATTTGGTTAGGGTTTAATTATCTAGTTTCTGTTAACTGCTATTTTTATCATATGGTTATTTTCCACCCCCTATCATATTATTCAGGTCAGTATTATTAGCAAGCTGTTTCATCCCTGTAGAAAATTCTTACGTTCTCTTCCAGTTTTTCCCATGGAAATTGGTACATTGAAAAGGTGAATTTCAATATTTCAGGAGCTATGAATTGATGGAAAACATACTTAAAGTTTACATCTACCCTGATGGAAGGAGGCCAATTTTTCACCAACCATATCTGAGAGGCATTTATGCTTCTGAAGGATGGTTTATGAAGTTAATTAAGGAAAACAGGCAGTTTGTCACAAGGGACCCAAAAAAAGCTCACTTATTCTATCTTCCATATAGTGCACGCCAGCTGGAGATCACTCTATATGTGCCTGACTCACATGATTTACGACCTTTATCAAAATATCTGAGGGACTATGTGAACATGATTGCTGCAAAATATCCTTTTTGGAACCACACACGAGGATCAGATCATTTTCTGGTTGCTTGCCATGATTGGGTATGGTAGTTATTCTTCACTTGTCGATTCTTTCTGCTTAAAGAGGCCTATTTTATTTTCCTAACTCTATAAGATCTTAGTAAAACATGAGAGTCAAAAGAAAATCCTATATATGGGGCTTTTGTAGTTTCAATTGTCAAATATCCTCATTGAAACTGTTGAGTAATATGAAACGAATAATCCTTATGAGATTTTGAGTGGCTTTCTAGATAAACTTTCCAATCGCAAGGAGAAAACATGTAAGGGTTTTTCAGTTTTGGAATTAAGCATAAATTCATTGAAGAAATCTATTGTACTCTTGCTTAGATTCAGGAATGGATGCACCATCCTTAAGAGTTACAGTTGCAAAAATGTTGCACATGCAAGAAACTCAGACCCACCTAAGAGGCTTGCTAGGCCAAAAGTTGAGTTGATTTTATAACCCTAATCATTCTAGTTCTTGCATATTTCTTACCTGATGATACAAGAATGTGAAATGATGTCTATGGTCATAGGGGTGCAACTTGGACCTGACTCCACCAGACCAGATGGGAACCGGCCCAAATTTCTCCCAGCTAGGGTAGGATTGAGGCCTCCAGTTCAACTCTGTTCTGCCTAAACTCAACCTGCATGTAAATGTATGTAGTAGATATACATATCCAAGCCTAAATATAATAGAAAGTATGATGTTTGTACATTCTTAGTTTAGATATATAACAGCAACCAGAGTCTGTTGATTCAGTATGATCTATAGGGGATGATTAATGACTGGCTGATAATCCTGTGGGTTACAATAGTAGGTCGGAAGCATTATAATATGAAAATTAATATTGCTATTATAGTACATCATAGCTTCAACCTGTTGGTTGCGGATTCAAAACTTGGAAACAGCCTCTCCTGTGAAGCGGGTGTAAGACTTTGTACATTTGCCCCTCCTAGACCCTGCAGTAGTGGAACCCTCGTGCACTGGGTAGCTCTTTTAGTACATCATAGCTTCAATATACATGATAGAATAAGCCAACCTGACCTAACCTGATCTCCCCACCCCCCTCTTTAGGGTGGGGAGATTAGTTGGACTGGGTTAGGGTATGAAAACTTAAACCAGATGTTGGGATGTGCTGGGTTAGGTTTGAGGGTGCTTACTCTCTAGCTGGGCTAGGGTTGATGCCAACCTGGACCAATCTGGGGTGAGTTGCAGCCCTTGATGATTAGTGTTATCCGATCTGGTAATTTCTAACCAAGCAGATATCTGAATTTGATGTTTTGGATGATTTCCATTAGGTGGTGTTAACTGGCTGGCTTCGGTCGGGCCTAATCGGTCCCCACCAATTTAAGGCCCCACATTGTTACCAACCGCTTGGTTAATCGGGCCTCGTGGGCCAGGCATGGACACATCTCTATTGTTCAGTTGGTTACCGATTCATAATCGGGCTGTAAACGAGCTAATCAGGCTATCAATGGGTCATAAACGGGCTAATAGGGCTATAAATGGGCTGATTAGGCTATACACGGTTGGGTAATGGTTCTGTTCTGGTGCCCATTGGGCTACAACCAAACACCGAGAATGACCTGTCCATAATCGGGCTAGGCCCGACACTGTGCCGTTTACTAACCGTCAGTCCATTGTCAAGCTTTAACCGGTTGGGCCTATTGGTGTGGACTAGCATTTAACACCCCCTTTTCATCACTCTGCTCCCATCCTATTTGAGTGTCATATGTATACTATGCCATTGGTATATTGTTGAAGATAAATACCGTGGGGTGATTGTCTTGGCTAAGTGAAAATTGGGATTTAGTTGTTATGTCCTAGTGTAGTTATGTTTCAGTTTCCTATTGTAATTAGGTATTAGGCTTATCTAGGTAAGAGTTGTTAGAGTCATGTCTCCCTTGTAACTCTATTATTTGGTTTCTATATATAATGACATAAGGCTGGTACAATAGACTATCTTTTATCGCCAGCACTTCCTCCATCTTCTTGGTCTCTCTCTCTCTCTCTCTCTCTCTCTCTCTCTCTCTCTACTTGCAGAAACTGGTTACATATCTTGGGTTTGTTAGATATACCATCTCCAAGGTCCACATGTTTCTAAATTTTTTTTTGACAAATGCACTTGCATCTACTATTGATTCTCTTTTTCTTACCTTCCACCAAAATTTAATTTGAAACTACATCTCAGTGACTGACATGATTACTCTCCCTCCAATTTTCCTATGCAATATGTGATTTTCTGAACTTACGGCTCCGTTTGGTTGCAAGGGAAAATAAAGGGAAGGGAAGTGAAATTTTTTAACTTAAAAGGGAAACTTTTATAATCATTACCCCATGTGACTATATCACTAACTCCAAATCATTCCATATTTGGTTATTAAATTTCACTTTTTTTTGCATCCAATTTCCTTTGGTTTAAAAAGTAAAATAAAAATTACATGTAAAATGTATCATTACTAAATATGGTATGAAATTTAAGTAGTTTATACTATCACATGGGGTAATCATTACAAAAGTTTCTTTTTAAAGTTTGAAAATTTTCACTTCCCTTCCCTTTAATTTCCCTTGCAACCAAACGTAGCCTACAGTTTTACTTTTGCTATTGAAATTTAAGCAATTATTTTTCCTATTTCAAAACTTATCTAGTTTTTATATAGTCCAGTTTCTCAAAGATATTTTTGTATCGGATCTTAATCTTGTGCAGGGTCCATACACCGTGAATGAACACAAGGAACTTCGCAGAAACACCATTAAAGCTCTCTGCAATGCTGACTTATCTGAAGGAATCTTTGTTTCTGGAAAGGATGTCTCCCTGCCAGAAACCACAATTAGAAATCCCAGGAGGCCTATCAAATATGTTGGGGGCAAAAGAGTCTCTCGACGCCCGGTCCTTGCCTTCTTTGCTGGAAACATGCATGGTAGGGTCCGCCCCATATTGCTGAAACACTGGGGTGATAAAGATGAAGACATGAGGATATATGGGCCTCTGCCGATCAGTGTCTCCAGGAAGATGTCTTACGTTGAACACATGAAATCGAGCAGATTTTGTATCTGTCCAATGGGATACGAGGTGAACAGCCCTAGGATTGTTGAGGCAATCTATTATGAGTGTGTTCCTGTGATCATTGCAGATAATTTTGTCCCGCCATTCAATGAAGTGCTTGATTGGAGCGCATTCTCTGTAATTGTGGCAGAAAAGGATATAGCAAATCTGAAGGAGATTCTCCTGGCTATCCCCCTCAGACACTATCTTTCTTTGCAAATAAATGTGAAGATGTTGCAGAAGCATTTTCTTTGGAACACAAGACCAGTCAGATATGATTTGTTTCATATGATTTTGCATTCACTTTGGTTCAGTAGGCTGAACCAGATTGAACTTCCACAGGATTCGAAAATTTCTGTTGGTGATTAATTTGGTGTACCAACTTCTTTATCTAAAATATTCAGTCAGCACTCAGCAAACCATCCTGCAGAGGATGGACAACCTTGAAGAGGATGAAAGGACTTCAAATTGTTGTGGACATTTGAGGTGAATGGTGCATTTCTGGTATTTTCTTGGAACCAAGGTGCCAATTATTTTCTGTGGTTGAGAGTGTACAGTTTGATGCACAGTGACATGTGAGCATTGATAAGTTCGAGTATCTGACCATATGAAACAGAAATGGAGCGGAATGATGATTTTGTATTTCAGGTATGGACTCAATTCACAATTCATAATCCAGTCTTCTGTGTAGTTATTTTGTACCATGAGCCCATGATTATTGTAATTCTGATAGCAGGGGATCTCTAGGCTTCTCATACGTATTTTCCACCAAATCCATGGTCTTCTGATGCAGTTATGTTGCAGTATTCTCTTGGAAAAAGGAGAGAAAAAATATCAGTTCCTACGGGTTTAGGCTTGTTGGGTCCAGATCTGAACCTTTTTGGTTTGATTTGGTTTACTATAGAACCAGTTTACTGTTTGCATGAACAGTAACTCTTGCCTACCTTGCATGTGGAGTTTTCTGGTTTCCTTAAAACAAGGATTTGTGTGACCCATTTGAAGGAGGTCTAAATCTTGCGATTTGGAGTTCCTGAAAATCAAGACCTCGTCACCATACAACTCATGGGGGCCCGGTTGGAGGTCTTTTAAAAGGCTTATGGTTTCCGAAATTCCAGGATTTCAGGAAATTATCTTCAGCCCAGTCGTGGGCTATTTTTTAGGAGGATATTTTTCTTATTTATATTATTTTTAGTTGTCTAATTGGGATGGGATAATAATGTAGATGATAACCTTTTGGAGCATTTGATAACCTTTGCTGAATCACCCAAGGTTCGAAAACTCGGGTCTTGGAGGCATCTCGGCCCAGCCAAAAATCGAGTCGAGTCGAGATCTCTGCGAGTTTTTGCATTTTTTTTTTCCGACTCGAAACCCCATCTCAGTGGGTTTTAGACCTATTTTGGGTCTGAAAGTTGGTATTCAGCTTATTTTAGGCCATTTAAACACAATGGCATTATCAGATTTTGCAAAAACAAAGTCCAAATAGGACTTTTACATCGGACCCTAAGTTGGTAGGCGACGACGTACTAAAATACCATACTCTACACATTAATGATATAATTTAGTAATAGAAAGCTAGCAAAACATTCAATTAATGGTAAAACAACTTAATAAGCATTACAAATGTTAAAGTGATACATCAAATTGTTTAAGTTTAACAATGTTACAACTTACAACTATCATCACATACAATGAGATTGAATCACATATTCATTCTCCACTTGTCCCACATAGTCTTCCCATGACATATTGTTGCTCCACTATTGCATATAGTTCTCCACAACATTCATATAAGAGTTGTCATCCACATATAGCAAGGCCCTTATCCTAGGGTATAGTTGTTGCCATGTGGCGTGAGACAGTTGCCATGAAGTGTGAGATCCACTGCTTCTGCTACTGTCATATTGAGGCGTGTATAGGACTAGGAATGTGGGCCCAATACCAAACCCAGTGCTTTGATTGTCAAACTCATGTGTTGACTGGCCAAACTGACCATAGGCATTATATTCAGAACTGGTGCTCTCCTGGCCATAATCATAATGATGATGAGGCTGAGATGAATGCCACGACTAATACTCACTACCAGTATCCATACTCATGCTTCCAAAACTTGGTAGCATGGTGTTCATACTCGTGTCATCATGCTGAGGTTGGTTGTGTTTGCGACCCGTCCTTCTCTTGTACGTTTTATTGTGGCTACCATGGTCTTAATCTTGTGTGGCATGTGTAAACTGAGACTCACTTGTGTAACGCACAGGGTCCTCCTGCGTTCCCACTTCATGCTGGTATTGCTCACGCATCCCCTCGTGACAATCATCATAATAACCACCATTCTGCATGCCACCACCACCACCACCAACAGGGTCATCACCATTATCATCATCATCAGGAGCAGTTCCGGTTGCAGCCTCAAAAGGTCTCAGTGACTCTGAATGTGCACGCCCCTCTTGCGACATATAGTCCTCAACATCTGTACCGGTTACGGACGCAATGGTCGAGTCGGGCCTACCTCCAGGCTCATCCAAATCTGGTGCACCACGATCCCTCACCCACTGGAATAGGGGATCCTTATCATCATCAGAGTCCTCTTGGAATATGTTGGCTAGTTCGATGGGATCTTTGTCATTGGTTTCAAATTCTTCACATATGTGCCTCATCCTTAGTCTCATATTATAATGCACATACACCAACTGCTCCAGTCGTTGATTACCCAATCTGTTCCGCCTCTTTGAGTGTATCAATGCGAATGTACTCCAGTTGCGCTCGCACCCAGAGGATGAACAAGTTTGTGAGAGCACTTTCACTGCTATCTTCCTCAGGTTGGGTGAACTTGTGCCATAAAGCACCCACCAGTCAGCTGCATTATAAACATAGAATATTAAGAATATGTGCATTCTAAAGGGATAAAATTATAGCTTATAAATGTAATGTCATGCCACCTACCAGGGTCTGACTTTTGTCTATCCTCCACTGCAGCTTTTCGACTGAAACTTGCTGAGGCTTCTCTGAAGAATTTGATCTATTTTCATTTTAAATTTCAAACATTGTTAGAGGCATTAGTATTTGCTATTTAGTAATTACATTCCTTTACTTACTACCAAAGTACCAAAGTCCCATATTCTCACCTCGTCATTGCAGTCAGCTTGTGTCTTGGCATTGGGCTCTAACTTCTCAATAACAATTTGAACTGCCACTAACAAATCTGTGTCTAGCCCAAGATCATGCAAGTACTAGTACTTTGGATTCAAATAGTATGCTACTAAAAGGGAAACCACAAATATAACTTGTTAGTGACTTAATACTTTTGAATTTTGAATATGTAAATGTAAAAACTCATATAAAGTGTAAAGTATGTTGAAGTGTTGAACTCACCAGCTTTATGCAATGGATGACTCAAGTGCTTCTCCCACCGCACATCAATGATGTTAATGTATGACCTAGCACTTCGGGGTATTGTAACTCGGACCATTTCCTTCATCTTCTCCCGGGCAGCGTATATGTGGGGTAAGGTAAGCGTCTTCTCCGTGTCAACCATCTTTAGTACTGCCACCACTGGCTCTAATATGGCAACAACTTTATGCAAATCCTTCCAAAATTGATCACTTGCAATGGTTTGTTGTGCTGCCTCCCCTTCTTCTGACTTAGAACCATGCCAACCAAACCACTGTTCACTTGCAAACATATACCTCAGACCTATCACCTTCGTCTGAAAGCTCTTCAATGCAATGTAATTGGTGGCAAATCGAGTGACATCAGGCCTCACTAAATCCCCCTTGCATTTTTCCCTCATCATGGCTAAAGCATAACCATGGTTATATACAAAGTTGGTCACTTGCCTTGCCCTATTGATCACACTAGCCACCAAAGCTTTTTTTTTCCATGTCCTTCAGCATTAAATCAATGGAATGTACTACACATGGAGTCTAAAAGAGGCGGATCCTCTTACTCTTCTTGTTCATCAACTTCTCTCTAGCCTTTTTAAAATTAGAACCGTTATCCGTCACAATTTGGATAATGTTCTTTGCTCCTATATCTTCCTCCACTACTTGCTTCAGTAGTTTATACAA
The DNA here is from genome assembly GCF_018873765.1 of Telopea speciosissima. Classification (NCBI taxonomy): domain Eukaryota; kingdom Viridiplantae; phylum Streptophyta; class Magnoliopsida; order Proteales; family Proteaceae; genus Telopea; species Telopea speciosissima. Next base: position 68,944,266 of record NC_057916.1, on the reverse strand, counting down.
GTATGATGCATCCTTTACATGCTTTGATGCATTGACAGACTTCAAGAATACAGTCTTCCCATTACAACTCACCATAAAATTTATAATGGACTGTCTAGTAGGTCCAGTCCAACCATCAGCCATAAGGGTAACCCCATATGTGTCCCACCTTGGCTTCAGACCCTCTATGTACTCTTTCAGCTCCTCTACCTCTTGAGGCAAATATACATTATATAATTCATATGGTGAAGACCCCTTCCATCCTGGGCCAGCCCTCCCTGCAGCGTCAAAGAATGCATTATAGTATGTTCCTTGTGCTACATTAGTTGGAATGCCATTGTATAGCATGAACTTACTAAAGGCTTTCCATGCTTCCTCTTGTTTACCACCAAACACTTGCGGAATGGTTGGTTGGTAGGCATCTTGTTGCCTAAAGGTAGATGGATCCTGCTCAAAAATGGGATCTGAGGAATGTGCTTGTGGTCGGGCTGGGGGCTGTGGGATTTCTCTTATGTCAATGTTTCTCCTCTTCTCAGCTTCTTGCACTGGTGCAGCTGAGCCAAATCCACCAACTCCTCTTACTTACTCATATCTTCTCACATTGTTAAAATGCAAACTTTGTCTACTCTCTGCCAAAGTCTGCTGGTAAATTCTCCATTCAGCCTCTGATTCGAACTCACCAGGTGTAGGTCTATATTTAGTATCATCTCCTCCACGAATCTCTACACCAGGCCTTTTTGGAACTGCCTCATCAAAAGCTATTTGTTGTCTTTCCCTCTCAGCTTTCTTTGTTCGTACTCCTCTCAAGTTTAGTGTCATAGCCAGTTTTACTTGGCTCGGAACATTTCGGCATGAGGCAACATCCTTACCTGTACTAGACAAATGTTGCTTTAACCTAGTTGCTCCTCCAGAATTTTGAATCTTTCCACAGTAGTTACACTTTGATTTCTTTTTGTCCTCGGACATCGGGACTCCATGTAGCCATGCTATATCCCCCATTGTGTAAGAAATATTTTATTTGTTACATTGTTATATAAAAAAGCATGTATTAGTAACTATTACTGGTTTAAAATAAAGTATTAAACACTTAAAGTATTGTATTCATAACTATTAAACATAATGTGAAGCTACTAGAACAATCAAATAGCTATCTCTTATTTATTCCCTAACCCTAGTATTTATTTTTCTTAATTAAAAATAATATTTAAAATTTTTATTAAAAATAATTATACCTTAAAGTATAAAATATTATAACATAATGATGTATTTGACACCATTTGAAGTTTGACATTATGTACATATGTTGTGCGTTATTTTCCAACAAAAACAGGTATTTTTCGTTAATTTTATATATTTTTTAAACATTTTAATAATATTATTATTAAATCTAAAAAAATAAAAAATAAATTTAATGGGTGAAAAGAAAAAATGACTCCATGAGGCTGTAAAGCATCCAAAGTTGTCTAACATATATGAAAATCACATCCAACCAATAAGTATTCATCCTATTTTTTTCTATTTTTTTTTTTAAAAATTCATTTTTTTTTCAAAAAATATAATAAAAAAATTCGGACTCTATCAAGTGATAAATCGGCCAAAGTTGTGTAACATAACTTAAAATCACATGAATCTACCAAGGTTTCATCAATTTTTTTTGAAAAAAATAGATTTAGGGAAAATGGCTTACCTTTCAAAAATCCTTCAAAAACTTGACGAATGTTGCAAAAGTGAACTTCAATCTTCAGTTTGGCAGTTAAATCACCCTCCAAAGCTTTCAATCCATGAAAAAAATGAAGAGTAGAAGAGAGGTTTTGAGGGCTTCTTGACAGAACTCGGCAAGATTAGAGAGTTCTGTCGAGATTGGCTCTTAAATGTTAAGTGAAATGAGTAAAAACCATAACCGAGACCCGAAATCATGTCCATGACCCGAGATCTTAGCGAGATATTGCACTTTTTAATTTCGATGGCCATCTTGTCTCGGTTTTGGGAAATACCGAGAAACTCAGGGAGATCTCGCGAGTTCTCGAACCATGGAATCACCTACTCAATCAAATGTCCTGGAAACGCTGTCCCAGATTTCTTTTGCAGTCTCCTTCCTCATAAATCTCCTACCTGTCTCAGGTTTCATAGAGAAAATCAACCAAGTCATAACAGTGGAGTTCTCAGTCTCCCATTTTAGGTATCCTGGATCAGTCATTTCAGTCCACTACAACCAATGACATTCAAATAGTGGGAACTTCAACTAACATTAACCATTCCACTCATTACAGCCAATAACATTCACACACAGAGAAGGAAACACAACCTGGCGGTACCTGTGGGGCAGCAAAGTATGGAGTTGTGCTCCTCAACCAAGTCCTTTCATTAATCAAGTGATTGGGGGTCTTAAAAGGTACCCCTTTGCGATCCAAATGCACCTGGTCTCATCTCAAATGGTAGAGAGATGAGAGAGAGTTCCTTTTTGAGCTTCAAACTTCTTCAATCCACTTTAGCAGCTTCTAAACTCCTTCCATTGTATGTTGGTTTGACTAATATGACTCCATTGAATCTATTATGTGCAGTATTTCACATAGTATAGCCTCTAATGGAACCCTCTACCTTTCTAGGGTTCCAAAAAGAGGTGAGGACAACGAATGAGCTTGGTCGACTCTCAAACCAGCTCTGATACCAAGTTAGAAATGGAGAATGGATCGGTTCTAGCAAAGGAACAAGGGTTTACAGCTAGGAGAAGAGAAGAAGAGAGGAGGAGTTTGGGAGAGAATCGATTGTGAGGGAGAAAACATCTCTCACCTATTTTCTTCATTAACATATTCTTGAAATTACACATGCCTCCCTAGGGAGGTAAAAAGGAAAAAACAGAACAAAAGACAAAATTACAACTTAACAAGACTAATAACAAGACAGTGACAAAAGTATTCTTTACAACATAAACTCTAACAATTACATGGCCGACCTGCTAATGGTCGTGGCCGCGGTCGTAGTCGTGGTCATGGATCCTCTGATTCGGGCGATGTACATCATACTGAGCTCACCAATACTGCACCCACAGGTAACTCTATCACAGGATGAGCTGCTACTTCTCCAACATCTGATGACCAAGTTAGAGCCTACACCAGTCGCGCCATCTACTGCTACCAGCTCTGCTCCTGCTTCATCCGCCTGTAACTTTGTCCATTCAGGTATTTCCTTCGTTGATCGTAGTGCATTAGTGGCCTCTATTCCCTAGTTTATAGACTTAGGCACTACTAATCATGTGACTGGGTTGTCGAGTAAAATTTTCAAGTATTGTCCAAGTTCAGGTATTTATTTCGTTGATCGTAGTGCATTAGTGGCCTCTGTTCCCTAGATTGTTGACTTAGATACTACTAATCGTGTGACTGGGTTATCGCAGTAAATTTTTTCTCCAGCCTCTAGGAAGGGATCCATTAATTGTTCCTCCAGCCTTGCTTTATCTTTTGTCCTTCATGTTCCCAATTTTTGAACTAACCTTCTTTTTATTAGTAGTCTTACTCGTGATTTGAATTGCAAAGTCACCTTTTTCCCCCATCTTATTGTGTTTTTCAGGATTTGGTGACGGGGAAAACGATTGGCAGTGGTAGACTTAGTGGTCATTTATATTTGCTTGAGGAGACTACTCGTTCGACTGCCTCTACTACCACTCCTCAGGCGCATCAATTGGATACTTCTTCGACAACTTTATTTGAGTTATCTCGGTGGCATAGACGTTTGGATCATTCACCTCTTAGGACTTTAGCTCATGTTTTTCCCCATTTATTCAAGCAATGTAATCCGAGCAATTTCTTTTGTGATGCTTGCATTTTTTCCAAGCAAACCAGAAATGTTTATCCCCTTTCATATAATATTAGTACAACACCTTATCTTTTAATACATTTTGATGTGTGGGGTCCTGCCTGGTGTGTTTCTATAATGGGTTATGGTTGGTTTGTAACTTTCATTGACTATAATACTCGAGTTACATGGGTTTACATGTTGCACAACATGAGCGAGGTCTTTTGCTGTTTTTGAATGTTCCATTGCATGATAAAGACCCAGTTTGATGCTAAAGTGAAAATTCTACACAGCGATAATGATACCGAATTCAAGGAGGGCACTTTTCAATCTTATATGGCTGATTAGGGTATCATTCACCAAAACAGTTGTGTTGATACTCCTACCCAAAACGGGGTGGTCAAACGAAAGAATCATCACTTATTGGGGGTGGCTCACTCGTTGATGTTTGAGATGCATGTGCCTCCGCGGTATTGGAGTAACACTATCCTTTTTGCTGCCTATCTAATCAACCAAATGCCTTCTCGTGTTTTGGCTAGCCGCTCTCCCTTGGATCCTCTTCAAGGTTCCACTACTTTTATTGTCACACCGAAGGTGCTCGGGTGTGTATGTTCCGCTCGCAATTGTCATCAGAAAGGGAAGTTTGATCACCGGGTCTTTAGTGTATTTTCTTGGCTACTCTGCTACTCAGAAGGGCTACAAGTGTTATCATTTGCTGTCATGTCGTCTGTTGGTTTCCATGATGTGGTCTTTCATGAGAGTGAGGCTTACTACTCTGGGTTGGCACCTTTTCAAGGGGAGCATACTCGTGAAGATGTGCCGCTGATTTTCCCTTGTGATGACCCCATAGATGCCTCATTGATTTCTCCTGATGATGTTGATTCTCCTATTCAAGGGGAATCTGTCGATCCTCCCATTCAGGGGGAGCCTACTAATGGCAGTGAACCATTACAAGTGTTTGTTCGGAGTTGCTCTCACAAACAGCAAGATGATACCACTACCGCCACTACTCTACCTCACTAATCGCTGCCCTTGTTCCCAAGTTCTCCTACTGAGTCTGGTAATGTTCCTCCTCTTAAGCTACCCATTGATGTTCGTAAAGGAACTAGGACTTGTACTCAACTTCCAATTTCTTATGTTGTGTCTTATGACTCTCTTTCCCCTTCCTATCGTGCCTTTGTGCTTTCTTAGCCTTCTGTTTCCATTCCGTAAAACTAGTAGGAAGTTATGGCAAACTCTCATTGGAAAGAAGCCATGTTAGAAGAAATGAAGGCACTTGGTAAGAATGACACGTGGTAGCTAGTGACTCTTCCTCCAGGCAAGAAACTCGTGGGTTGCAAATGGGTCTTTACTGTGAAACATAGGGTTGATGGCACTGTGGATAGATATAAAGCCAGGCTTGTGGCTAAGGGATTCACTCAGACCTACCGCATCGATTATCAGGAGACTTTTGCTCCCATTGTGAAGATGAACACTATTCTGGTGATTCTCTCATGTGTTGTTAATCAAGGATGGGAATTGCATCAACTCGATGTTAAAAATGCATTCCTTCATGGTGAGCTTGAAGAGGAAGTGTACATGGAACTTCCTCATGGTTTTTCGAGTAAGGAGACTCAAGGGAAGGTGTGTAAGCTGAAACATGCGTTGTATGGATTAAAGCAGTCTCCCAGAGCATGGTTTGGTCGCTTCCATAAGGCTATGGTGTCCGGGTATACACAGAGTAATGTTGATCATACTTTGTTTATTTAATCAATCTTGCACACACATCAATATTCTTATTGCTTATGTTGATGATATCATTGTGACAGGGAGTGATCCAGCTGAAATATCCAAACTAAAAAGTTACCTGAACACAGAGTAATGTTGATCATACTTTGTTTACTTAATCGATCTGGTACACACATCAATATTCTTGTTGTTTATGTTGATGATATCATTATGACAGTGAGTGATCCAGCTGAAATATCCAAACTAAAAAGTTACCTGGGACAGGAGTTTGAGATTAAAACTGGGGTCAGCTACGGTATTTTCTGTGCATTGACGTAGCTCGTTCCAGACAAGGTAACTTTCTCTCCCAACGAAAGTATACCTTGGATCTTTATTTGAAACTAGAATGCTTGGGAGTCGTCCTATTGATACACTTGTTGAGGCTAATACTCATTTGAAGAGCAAGGATGGCAACCCAGTTGATAGAGGCCTATACCAACGGATGGTTGGTCGGATTGATTTATCTCTCACATACTCGGCCAAATATAACACATGTTGTGCGTTTGGTAAGTTAGTATATGCAAGATCCACATATCATACACTTGGACGCAGCAAATCATATTCTTCGGTACTTGAAGTCAACTCAAGGAAGGAGTACTTTTCTCTCCCCATGGTCATATGAAAGTTGAAGCATTCACAGATGTTGATTAGGCTGGTTCACCAGATGATCGCAGATATAAGACTTGCTATTTCACCTTTATTGGTGGTAATCTTGTGACATGGTGAAGCAAGAAAAGCAAATTGTAGTTGCGAGATCTATTGTGGAGGCTGAGTTCTGTGCCATGGCGCATGGTATTTGTGAGGTACTATGGCTTAAAGGCCTTCTACAGGATCTAGGTGTTCCCACTTAATAGTAAGTCTGCCATCAGCATTGCTCATAATCCGGTTCAACATGACAGAACTAAGCACGTGGAGATTGATCGTCATTTTATCAAAGAGAAGATAGATCAAGGAGTTATTTGTATACCCTTTGTTAAGTATGGTGATCAGTTAACTGATATTTTTACTAAAGGTCTCATTAGTAAAGTCTTCCATTTTATTGTATCTAAGTTGGGCAACCAATATGAACCGGTTCAATTTAAAAAACATAAAAATAAACTAAGTATTGGGCTAATCTCATATGCAACCTATATACCCCTAGTTTAGGCTCATTAAAGTGGCCTATTATATAGAAAACCCTTGGGATCAAAGGTCCAATATATATATATCCCAGCCCTAGACTTATTTCTAAGAAATAAGCTCATTTCGATGATGAATCTGCATCAGAGAGTTGTAATATGGGTACAAGGGTAAAATTGTTCTAGGGATATATTTGTCATTGTACATATTCTAGATTCTTCTCCTTTCTATTATAAATAAAGCTGGCTTGTGTCCCATAAGACACAAGTCATTATTTCTCTCTGAGATTTCGTCAGACATGCATAGTTAAGGTCTTGTTTCTAGTATGACATCGAATAGAGCTGATTGGAAGGCAAGGATCCGTGTAGCCAACCCCATTTAGTTGCAATACAGCTGAGTTGTTGTTGTTGTTGTTGTTGTTGTGGAAGAGTACGTTTACCATATGTAAAATGCAGGTCTTGCACTGATAGAGAATGAACAATAATACTTCGCCATCAAAGTGTAAATAAGTGTGCAGGGGATAATGGGTGAAAACTTCTGTTATTACAAAATTATTGGTTTTGATGGTTGCATAACGTCCTCGTCTTCATCGTCTTTTCATTCTTCTTTGTACCTCGCAAAGTCTAAAACTTCCAGGATCCTCAATTACAGGTAAAGTAAGGATTCTTTGTATTTGCTAGTAACATCCTGAAAGGAGACTGGAGACAACCAGGTAGTTCATGAAAATAAGAACCCTTCGAATTATGGGGGGAACAAAAGAAGAAGATCAATTCAATTCATTGTTGTTAGCAGAATCATTTTTTAGAGTCGACATTTCTTCACTTTGGAGAGGGGTATCTATGCTTTTAATGGGGGGTGATGTGATGGTAACAGCTCTTTCCAAGAGATATTTTTTAAATATCCTCACTTCCTTCTACACTGGTCTCCAAGGGAGATAAACCAATATATTAGACGCTAATCCTAAATTTTGAAACATGTATCCTCTGTTTTCCTGATTCTTCAAATCCCCACGGTATTAGGATCACTACAAGTCCGCTAGACTGCTTCTAATAGCAATCTACATCCTTTGGCCTTTCAAATGCATCTGGTAAACTCGGCCTTTTTGACTGGTATTTGGTTTTTCTCAATGTACAGAAATTAGATTCTATACATTCGGTCTCAAGACTGCATTCATTTTATATACTTGAAGTACCCAGATTCAAATTTCTGTTATATAGACTATAGCAATGCTGAGCACCTTATAGTTATTATTATTTTGTGACTTCTAAATGTCGAAACGCCCTCCATGGTTCATCAATCTTAAAAATATTATTGTGTTAGTTCCTTTTTCCATGTTTCTACATTTGTTTTTTTTTTTTTTTTGGGAAATTTACACATACCACCTTTGAGGTTTGACGAAAGGATATTTTCACCCCCTTAGTTTTGGAAAATTCTGCGTACCCCCCTGAGGTTTGCAAACGGTAACAAATAAGCCCATTCCGTCAGTTCATGACTAACACTGTTAAAAATTAGACTTAAACTGATGGAATTTACAAAGGAGGAAAAAAGAAAAAACACCTGCAACTCATCTTCCCCAAATCGATTGGGAAGATGAGTTGCAGGTACATACAACTGTACAAGGGGAGAAACTAGAAAGGGAGGAAGCCACTGCAGTTTCACTACTGCTTATTGCTTGGATTATTGAAGAAGAAGAAGAAGAATGAGCGTTGGAGCGAGGGGTGAGCAAAGTAATTGAACCTCTGCAAATTAAAGTTGGGAGTGAATGGAATCAGAAATGGTAGTATGGGTTAGGATATAATGAAACAGATCCATGCGATTCCATGCGATTTTCCCTCCTCAAATTAGTGTTTTAATTTTCAAAAGCAGAGGTTTGATTTTTTTCAGAAAGCTCGCATTCCTTTTGCTTTCTGTTGTACATTGAATTTGTTTTTGTGGGGGTTTGTTAGATGGGCTAACGCTTGCGTTCTGGGTGTGTTGTGGCTGTTTCTTCATTTCTGGATTACCCCGTCAAAGATTGATTTTGTGAGGAGCATTTTGATCAATGCATCTTTCACTATGGAAACCTATATCCCACTGTGCGTCCCTATTCCTGAAGAAGAAGAGTAGGAGGAGAGATGGGTTGGATTCGACAGAGGAAGGCAATGGCAACCCTTCCACCCTCCGGCAGTTGCAGGAGAATAAGCTTAGAGAGGCTCTCGAGGAAGCATCGGAAGATGGGTTACTCGTCAAATCGCGCCTTTGCTTGCGGTCATAGATTTCATCAATCTTAGCAAACCCTTCTCGCCCCACTTTCGAGAGATCAGCCCTTCTCTGATATGCCATCTATTCTAAAAGAAAACCAGTTAAGAACTTTCAAACTAATTAGTCTTGAACGTACACCACAAAGGCCTGGTTCAGGTTCAAGGCCTTTTAATTATAACCAAGGACTTCCATTATTCCTTGAGCAATAATCCCATTTAACAACTATTCTAGAGTTGTTCCTTCAAAGATCGCCAACAATTAACTGAGTTTGATTTCGAACAATCAAGATGGGAGCCTCGGCAGGTCGAGGTCCATTTCTTTCTCATTTTCCATTCTTTCTCTTTAACCCCTGTTGGAAGCCATCGCCCCTAGTTCTCTTTTCCTCTGAAGACCCAGATGAAGGAATGCCCTAATGCTTCAAGACCCAACTCAATCTCACCCAATTGAGCTGTAGGAAAGCAAGGGGCCGCCGCTTAGGGTTTGGGAAATTGAAGTTTGATTATCAAAAGTCCTTGTAGAAACCCTAGGACTTTAGATACTGAAATCGGTCCCACTGAGAACACAAGCTTCAATTCCTAACTGGACTTGCAACTACCGCTAATTCCAAATTTCATAAATTTGTAATTGAAATACCACTTGATTTTTCTAAAACTCTAATGGTTTGGATCAATCCAGCAGTCCTAGGCGACAGTGGACGGCGAGGGTATTGGTAGTTTGTTCCATACCTGCAACTCATCTTCCCTTCCCCAAAATCGATTGGGGAAGATGAGTTGCAGATGTTTTTTTTTTCTTCCCTTGTAAGGGCAATTCCGTCAGTTCAAATCTAATTTTTCACAGCGTTAGTCATGAACTGACGGAATGGGCTTATTTGTTACCGTTTGCAAACCTCAGGAGGGTACGCAGAATTTTCCAAAACTGGGGGGTGAAAATATCCTTTCGTCAAACCTCAGGAGGTGGTATGTGTAAATTTTCCTTTTTTTTTGTGTGGATAGAAAACAGACCTTCATTGAAATCAAAACATCTGTACATCAATCTGCTAGAAAAATGAAACCTCTCAAATATTCAGGTTAAGGAGAATCACTATGAGTACATAGGTTATAAGTTTGCTACTATGGCATGTAAATCTCAGGTGAAAGGACAGATTGACTTGGATGTATTGGTGAATGCTTTGTCTTGAGGTTTATTTTTCTGTTTCATAAAAAGAACAGCCCCAAAGGCAAAAATCTACAATTTACTCATTCACAACCAGTCCCTAATTAATGTTCTAAAACATGCACCAAAATCTGACATATTTTTTTTCTCATCTTTGAATTTTTTTTCTAACCTTCTCCATGCTGTACATGGTCAAATGAACCATCTCACAAAAGCCCATTATATGATGCAGGGCATGGCATGGCTTGGCTGAATCTCGCTTGAACGCTGGTGTGGGTCTCACTTACAGGTGTGAAGACAAGTTACACAACTGTGTGCTATGCAACTTTGGTGCTAGAGCTCCCCATTTGTGTGATAATCTGTGATTTGTCAATTTTTGAACCCAATACATGTTCTACTTTGAGTAGAGAATATGCTGCAGTCCAAAATAGTCCTTAAAATCATATCTAGGTTACTGGACCATTAGGAATTACGCACTAAATACCACCCGTCTTCATCGAGGTTGTTTCAGGTTTTTTGATTCCCTTGTTTGTTCTTCAGGTCTTTCTTGGACAGATTTGTTTCGTTACTTATCCATCTCTGTTATCCATCTCTGCCATCACAATGTACGTTATTTAGCTTTTCTACAATAAGTGTGTATTCCAGAATTGTCCTCTATCTCCAATTCAAAATCTTAGAGTTAGTCATAAATGGATTGCTGACCCTGGTCTTTTATTTGATGCTCAACCATTTCCTATTTCTGTTCCACCTATCTTTGTCGCTTACCGAGTACCAATCAATTACCATCTGGGGATGACCCCATTAATCTTTGTGATGGCTGTCTGGATATGGACTCGTGCTATGGTGGAAGACCATATATTGTTTAATTTTGTTCAAAATTTCATTGTGAACTAGCCGTTGCTGGCATCCAAAGCATTTTGGACAATGTGTAATGCAAGATCATCGACTCCGGCGACACTCATTCGACACTGGTAAAATCTCATTCAATGTCGGACAGAGCATATTGCATGTCAAGGCACATGTGAAAATAAATCCTAAACCATCGGAGACAAGAGAGCATTGTGAGTCTTTCTTTCAAGGAACACTATTCTTGTAGTTCCCATGATACAATATGATAAACCTCAATCTATTCTCTTTCAATTTTTTTTTTTATGAAAATCTATTCTCTTTCATTAGCAATGTGTGATTAAACATTTCCACTATTTTGCTTTTCACTTATTTTCCTCTCGTAAATTCATTTATTACAACACTTCTATTCCTTCTCCCCTCCCCTCTTTTGTCCTTCAATTTTTGTAATTTCTTGTAACTGACGACAGAGTTGCACTAGAACCTAATGAGAACCCGGTGTCTATATCATTCAAGATCTCTGAGGAAGCTCAGACGATAATCTCATGGTGGTATGGAGAATCTATGAAAGTTTGCATCAGTGAAGTCGTGGATGGGGATGTGGTCTGCAACTCCAATGACAAAGTCAAGACCGCAACCATGCTTGCCCCTCGTGAGAACATGCAAGTGATTCCTCTAATCGGACAACGAATCCTTCAACTGGCAAAGCTCCTTCGATGCAAGCTCAGCCGCTTAGGTCCACACCCTGCAATTATCTGTCTCCTCTCCTAACTCTCCCCTCCCTCTCCCCCTCCCTCTCCGGCTTTCCCTCCCTCGCCGCCTCTCACTCTCTTCCTCTCTCTTCTCCCTCTTTCCCCTTACCCCTCCTGCTCCGACTTCCCCTTCCTCTCTTCCTCCGGCTTCCATGAGGCCCTGCACCTCCATCTTCCTCTGTTCTTTCGAAATCTTCACCTTTTCTTTTTAGAATCTTGAGAAGACGCCATATGTCCAACATGCAATGGAGTGAATCGGGGTGGATTAGCCGATTTTGATCCGATTACATGGTCCGATTCGATGAATTGGGCATTCCGATTCTTAGAAACATGATCAGTACCCCTAAAGGAAATGTAGTTCTGCCTGGTTGCTTGTATCCCGTTGCAAAGTATCTTGGATTGGGACAACATGATGATAGCTGGTAGGGGTGTCAATGTGTTGGTTTGGTGATTAGGGTTATGTTTATTTCAACGTAAATTAGATGGGACTCTTAATAACTATGGATGGCTACTTGATTGTGCCTTGTGGTAGGTTTAATGGAACTAAATTTTGTGGACAAGTAGACACCAATTAGATCTAAAACAAGGTTGGCCTGTTGTATTTTATAAAATGAAGTTTCAAAATATTTGTGTATGTTTCCGATTATGCTAGACGTCGATCGATTTTGATTGATATTGACATTTTTCGTCGTGTCTCTAAAAGAGACATATCCCTTGGGAAGGGTATCTCCAAGGGGTCCTTCTCCTCTATATATAGAGGATGGTTTTGGACACTTTGTATGAGAATTACAAGTGTTCATGTTATAGCTTGGCTTTTTCGACCCGAACCCTAACCCGAATCCGATGGTAGGTCCAGAATCCGAAGTGGCAGCCTTGTATATATTTTGGAGTATAGCTTTGATGTTCGAACGAGTAGAAGATGAAGAAGGAATCTTGGTGATAACCCGTCATCTACCGGCAAAACAACGCGTACCTCCCCCGTACAATTTCAAAATTTACAATCTAATGTATAAATTATGGAAAGTGACCCTGACCATATTTTAGGTATTTAGGGCAGGAAAACATTGTTAGAAATGTGTTTGTACGCGAAACCGCTTAACTCGGGGCGTTCCAACACTTGGACAACACATAAAACACACTCTGGCGGATCTTCTGGTCAACCACATATATCAACCAGAGTACTGTTACTGCATATTCCTGTCTCGGGAGTGCGGGACCCGGTGCCTCGAGTCGGGGATCTTGCCGTCGGGTCCCATTTAGTTTGTTGAAATATTTCCCTAACAATGTTGGTACGTGGGACCCGCTTAACTAACCTTCGTATACAGATTTGGCTAAATAATCGTTTTTAATTAATAGGGATAAGATTTAAATGACCGACTAATACACTATATATAAATAAACCATCTTTCACTATTCACCTCTCTTCAAACCTAAATGAATGAAAGCTGAGTGAAGTAGAAAGAAGAAGAAGAAGGCTGAAATCAAAAAATCCTGTTGTGGTAAGAGACTTACCACCCACATCTCATTCTATCTAAATTCCAATTACTTTTACCCTGTTTCCTGTGCCAAATTTATCCCTGATTTGGGAAATCCAAGCACCCAGTTTCATGGGTGTGAGTTTACTTAGAAAGCTGTTTTAATTTAGTTAAGCTATCTTCATATATGCTAGACTCTATTAGGAAGTTTCATTTAGATCATAGATTGATGGTGCTACCATCAATTAGCACCCTGTTTAGTTTAATCCATGTTGTATAAGTTAGTTTCCAACCATACTTAGTTGGTTTGGTTCATATAAAATAACTCTGAATATTTCTTGCATATCTGAACCATTATCATTAACTTAACCCCAATTCCCCAAATTGCCCACCTCCCTAGCCTATTTTGAGTCACAGGAACTCAATCTTATATGTAGGAATCATCCCTGATGTCAAATGGGGAAGACTAACCCAAAACCTACTTCAAAACTCTGTTTTCGCTTTTAATTTTAGCTTCTGGTTATCTCTAGTGGAAGTTACTGGTCAACCAAAGACACAGACCAGTGTTACTGAAAGGTGTTTTCTTAACTCCAAACATATTCTGAATCAACCCTAACTTATCTTGGGATTTCAGCATCATTAGAATATCATCTAGCATGCATGCTTAGTTGATAAATATTAAAAACCTAACTCTTGGGTCAATTTTCATTTACTGTTTGTCTCTGGTGGAAGTCACTGGTCAACCAGAGACACAGATCAGTGTTGCTGCCAGGTGTTCTCTTAGCTCCAAACCTGTTTTAAATTAACCCTAACCTATATTGGAACTCTAGAAACATTAGAATACCACCTAACATATATGTTTGGTTTATAAATATTAGGACCTAACTCTTGGATCATTGAACCTACTGGCAAACGACTCGTGAACTAAACCGGCAGTGCAAAATCAACTAAAGCAAGGTGAGTGGGGATAGTCCTTGATTTTATTTTGGAGTGTTTATTATTTTAGATTAATTATCAGGAAACATGCATATGTGTGAAATTATTCTTGTTAGAACTTGTCTTATTAATTACTTCATTCATATCTTGTGATTATAAAATTGTGGAATTATGATGAAATGTGGAATATGTTTGCAGCTATGATTTGTATGCTAGAATAGATGCCATAGACGGCTTGAAAACTAGAGGTATGGTGTGCCGTAGTATGGGATGCGGGAGCACTGTACACCTCGTACTATGTCATATAGTCTGCACATGGCTAGGGACGTCATTCCTTGGTACTACAACCCTTACCAACAGGGGTCTAGGTGTTGGGTGATCATTGCTCCCTATCGCTGAGGAGTATGTGGAATGCCGGGGTGGGGTCCAGGCTATGATTATCGGGGTCTACCCACGGGAGGATCTGGGGATTACTACCGGTGTGGGCTCCATGCAACAATTGAGGTTACGGCTTGGGTTAAGTTGACTGATCCAAGTCTGTTTTCCCGAGTTGTTGGCGTAGTACCGACCTAGAGACTTAGACATTGTTTGTTAGGTGGAAATTAGGTTTAAAATTGAATCCATACATTTAGAATTTTTGCTTTGTATGTATGATTACTTGTGTGTGGTCTATCATTTATTTGCTGGACTCGGTGGAGCTCACCCTTGTGGAATATTTTTTTTTAGATCATCATGCATGTGGATACGATGGTGGCGGAGGGGATTACTTGAAGAACAGGGATTGATGTCGTAGTCTTTTCATTTGTTCTCTTTTGTTAAAATTCTACTCTTTATGGCAGATGTATTTCTATTGTAAATATTTTAGTATAGCTTATTTCTGGCCCGATGGATGAAACTATGTAAATCCAGGTTGTCAGGGAAAAAGGGGATCTGGATGTAATTAATATATATATAAACTTGTGAATTGTACTTTTCGCACATTCTGATCAATGAAATCCTTTTTATCTTGATATAGTGTTGTGCTTGTGACGTGTAAATACTGCATCTGGATCCTGGAGATCTTCGAATACTTCGGGTATTTGGGTCACTAGCCGAATCATCCCAGGGGGTGGTTTGCGGGTGTGACAATTCAAGTTTTTTTTTCTAGTTTTTTATTGTTTTGAGAGGTCGTGTTATTCCATTTTCTCTGTTGACTAAACACAACCTGAATGTGTTTTGACGGAGCCCAGTAAACGAGTGCAACGACTACTGGAGAGGTCAATAGTTGTTTTATCTTAGAAGTTGATTCGCACGAACCCGGCATTCCGATTCTTAGAAACGTGGTCAGTACCCTCAAAGGAGATGTAGCTCTTTATGGTTGCTTGTATCCCATTACAAAGTATATTGGATTATGAATATGATGATAACTGATAGGGATGTCAATGTGTTGGTTTGTTGATTAGGGTTATGTTTATTTCAACGTAAATTCCTCTGAAGTAAAACGAATTACATGAATTTTTTTATGAGTAGGTTATATAGATGGGACTCTTAATAACTATGGATGGCTACTTGATTGTGCCTTGTGGTAGGTTTGATGGGACTAAAATTTTTTGTACATGTAGACACCATTTAGATATAAAACAGGGTTGGCCTGTTGTATTTTATAAAATGAAGTTTCAAAATACCTATGTGTGTTTTCGATTATGTTAGGCGTCGATCGATTTTGACTGATGTTGACATTTTTCGTTGCGTCTCTGGAAGAGACATATCCCTTGGGAAGGGTATCTCCAAGGGGTCCTTCTCCTCTATATATAGATGATGTTTTTGGACACTTTGTATGAGAATTACAAGTGTTCGAGTTTTTTTTCTAATTTTTTATTGTTTTGAGAGGTCATGTTATTCCATTTCCTCTGTTGACTAAACACAATCTGAATGTGTTTTGGTGGAGCCCAGTAAACGAGTGCAACGACTACTGGAGAGGTCAAGGGCTGTTTTATCTTAGAAGTTGATTCGCACGAACCTGGTATTCCGATTCTTAGAAACATGGTCAATACCCCCAAAGAAGATGTAGCTCTTTCTGATTGCTTGTATCCCATTACAAAGTATCTTGGATTGTGACAACATGATGATAGCTGATAGGGATGTCAATGTGTTGATTTGATGATTAGGGACTTAGGGTTATGTTTATTTCAACGTAAATTCCTCTAAAGTAAAATGAATTACATGAATTTTTTTTATGAGTAGGTTATATAGATGGGACTCTTAATAACTATTGATGGCTACTTGATTGTGCCTTGTGGTAGATTTGATGGGACTAAAATTTTGTGGACAAGTAGACCCCAATTAGATCTAAAACAGGGTTGGCATGTTGTATTTTATAAAATGAAGTTTCAAAATACCTGTGTGTATTTTCGATTATGTTAGACGTCGATCGATTTTGACTGATATTGACATTTTTCGTTGTCTCTAGAAGAGACATATCCCTTGGGAAGGGTATCTCCAAGGGGTCCTTCTCCTCTATATATAGAGGATGCTTTTGGACTCTTTGTATGAGAATTACAAGTGTTCAAGTTTTTTTTCTATATTTTTATTGTTTTGAGAGGTCGTGTTATTCCATTTCCTCTGTTGACTAAACACAACCTGAATGTGTTTTAACGGAGCCAAGTAAATGAGTGCAACGACTACTGGAGATGTCAAGGGTTATTTTATCTTAGAAGTTGATTCGCACGAACCCGGCATTCCGAATCTTAGAAACATAGTCAGTACCCCCAAAGGAGATGTAGCTCTTTCTGGTTGCTTGTATCCCATTACAAAGTATCTTGGATTGTGACAACATGATGATAGCTGATAGGGATGTCAATGTGTTGGTTTGGTGATTAGGGTTATGTTTATTTCAACTTAAATTCCTCTGAAGTAAAATGAATTACATGAATTTTTTTATGAGTAGGTTATATAGATGGGACTCTTAAGGATGGCTACTTGATTGTGCCTTGTGGTAGGTTTGATGGGACTAAAATTTTGTGGACAAGTAGACACCAATTAGATCTAAAACAGGGTTGGCCTGTTGTATTTTATAAAATGAAGTTTCTAAATACCTGTGTGTGTTTCCGATTATGTTAGACGTCGATCGATTTTGACTGATATTGACATTTTTCGTTGTCTCTCTGGAAGAGACATATCCCTTGGGAAGGGTATCTCCAAGGGGTCCTTCTTTTGAACACTTTGTATGAGAATTACAAGTGTTCAAGTTTTTTTGTAATATTTTTATTGTTTTGAGAGGTCGTGTTATTCTATTTCCTCTGTTGACTAAACACAACCTGAATGTGTTTTGACGGAGCTCAGTAAACGAGTGCAATGACTACTAGAGAGGTAAAGGGTTGTTTTATCTTAGAAGTTGATTTGCATGAACCCGGCATTCTGATTTTTTGAAACATGGTCAATGCCCCCAAGGGAGATGCAGCTCTTTCTGGTTGTTTGTATCCCATTACAAAGTATCTTGGATTGTGACAACATGATGATAGCTTATAGTAATGTCAATGTGTTGGTTTAGTGATTAGGGTTATGTGTATTTCAACGTAAATTCTTCTGAAGTAAAATGAATTACATGAATTTTTTTATGAGTAGGTTATATAGATGAAACTCTTAATAACTATGATGGCAACTTGATTGTGCCTTATGGTAGGTTGGATGGGACTAAAATTTTGTGGACAAATAGACACCAATTAGATCTAAAATAGTGTTGGCTTGTTGTATTTAATAAAATGAAGTTTCAATATACCTGTGTGTGTTTCCGATTATGTTAAACGTCGATCGATCTTGACTGATATTGACATTTTTTGTTGTGTCTCTGGAAGAGACATATCCCTTGGAAAGGGTATCTCCAAGGGGTCCTTCTCCTCTATATATAGAGGATGCTTTTAGACACTTTGTATGAGAATTACAAGTGTCCAAGTTTTTTTTTTTGTAATTTTTTATTGTTTTGAGAAGTCGTGTTATTCCATTTCCTCTGTTGACTAAACACAACCTGAATGTGTTTTGACGGAGCCCATTAAACGAGTGCAACGACTACTGGAGAGGTCAATAGCTATTTTATCTTAGAAGTTGATTCACACGAACCCAGCATTCTGATTCTTAGAAACATGGTCAGTACCCCCAAAGGAGATGTAGCTCTTTTTTGTTGCTTGTATCCCATTACAAAATATCTTTGATTGTGACAACATGATGATAGCTGATAGGGATGTCAATCTGTTGGTTTGGTGATTTGGATCTTTTGTTTATTTCAACGTAAATTCCTCTAAAGTAAAATAAATTACATGAATTTTTTTATGAATAGGGTATATAGATGGGACTCTTAATAACCATGGATGGCCATTTGATTGTGCCTTGTGGTAGGTTTGATGGGACTAAAGTTTTATGGACAAGTAGACACCAATTAAATCTAAAATAGGGTTGGCCTATTGTATTTTATAAAATGAAGTTCCAAAATACCTGTGTGTTTCCAGTTATGTTTGACATCGATCGATTTTGATCAATGTTGACAGTTTTCGTTGTGTCTCTTGAAGGGACATATCCCTTGGGAATGGTGTCTCCAAGGGTTCTTTCTCTTCTATATATAGAGAATGTTTTTGGACACTTTGTATGAGAATTATAAGTATTGTTACACATTCTCTCATGTACTCAACAATAATAACAACAACAACCCAGCCTTATCCCAACAATAAATGGGGTCAGCTACATAGATCCCTTCAAAAACAAAGTTGGAAACAACCTTCTTGTACTCAATTTTGTCTCAAGTTTTCTTTCCAAGTTTTTATTGTTTTGTGAGGTTCTGTTATTCCATTTCCTTTTTTGACTGAGCACAACCTGAATGTGTCTCGACGAGGCCCAGTAAGCGAGTGCAACGACTACTGGAGGGGCCAAGGGCTGTTCTATCTTGGAGGCTAATTCGTAGGAACCCGGCTTGCATTATAGTCTATAGGGGGCGTCTACAGTCTTAAGGAAAGTGTCCATTGCCACGACTCAGCCCCTTAAGTTTCTCAACGTAATTTGAGGTTTGTGACTCTATATTTGGTGCTTGAGAATATCGATATCAACTTTGGTTTATCTACAAAACAGATAAGTAATCTAAATCCCTTGTTACATGTATTTCCATGTATGATTTGGATAATATATTTCCAACATGGCCAAGTGGCAAGACGGAACATTGAAGACTCCAAGACTATGCACATCAATACTTGACTACCAAGAGATTGCATGCCAACACATTAGATGATATATGGTCAAATCAAAGTATGAATTTTGAAACATGGCAAATCCAAACCATAGAATAAGGGAAGTGAAATCACTTTTTAAGAGAAAAAGGAAAACTTACCTAAAGCTCTTTCCATATTTGGTAAATATGCTTTACTTTTTAATGTGAAATTTATTTTATTTTAAAATTTGAAGAAATTTGATTGCAAAATAAAGTGAAATTTAATAACTAATTTGATACATTTTGGATTTGTTACACCATTTTAGGTAAGGTTGATAAGGTTTATGCAACGGGAAGGTTGCTCCGTTGTGACCAAGTGGTCATGGGTTCGAGTCTGGAAATAGCCCCCTTGCGAAAGCAAGGGTAAGGCTGCGTACATTATGACCCTCCCAGAACCCGTAGTGGCGGGAGCCTCGTAGGTAATGAATACCAAAATTTCTATTTTAGTATTGGGTTGATCTCATTTTAAGCAAAAGGTTTTGTGCATGGACCTGCATGGTGCATGACTATGC
Source organism: Telopea speciosissima (assembly GCF_018873765.1). Taxonomy (NCBI): domain Eukaryota; kingdom Viridiplantae; phylum Streptophyta; class Magnoliopsida; order Proteales; family Proteaceae; genus Telopea; species Telopea speciosissima. Next base: position 68,924,468 of record NC_057916.1, on the reverse strand, counting down.
TTTCTTTCACCCATTGGATGAGGATGAGGGATTGTATATTGTACACGATCATGTCCATGGTGCATGGTCGTGCACAAAACTTATCCTCAGTTTATTGTTTTGAACTTCTTTTACAACCTTTTTGAGGTCTTTGCTTTTTAGGTGTGAGGCAATAGGTCTTGTTTCCGGTAGAAACTCTTGTCTTCCTCATGAGTGATCCTTGTACCTGAAAATAAGAGAGTAACGAGCCGGAGTTGATCTCTAAGGGAATTCTGTGATGATTAAGTTAGTAATGCCACTAGTATGAATAATGGGGAACAAAAAAATTGTTCCAGATCACTTACCTTTTGCCCTGACTACCATATATATAAAATTGATTGCACAGGTCCCTTGATGATCAAGTAATCCAAAAATGGCAAGAGTCCTAATTAATAGGGATAGAATCCCTGATTTGATGGGCCTCCCCTTTCTCCATGGCATTCTGAAGATATGAACGAGTCATAATAGGAATGTGATAGGTTGCTAACTGTAGTGGTTTATCCGGTTGATTTGTTTCGGTTTGTGGAGAGTCCTAATTGATCACGTGATTGATTGTTTGAGATAAGGTCGCCATTGAACAAATACGTAATGCTACTCAACATGATAACCATAGGATTTGACACTTGTGTTGACATCACTTCCTACACATAAAAGAACTATTCAACACTGCCAAGGATAACAATAACATCATTAACTCGCCTCGAAATCAAGTGACCACGAATCAAAAATCAAGATTCTCAGATGGTCGTCGGCTCAAAATCTATGATAACAGTGAAAAATCTAAATTACCCCTGTATTTTGGGCAGAAGTATTACATTATGATTCTCATCCCATCCCATTAATGCCCACCATGAAAGGAAACTGCCTCCTTAAAATTTTATGTACATTTCTTTTCTGGTGTTGTTTTTTTAACATGGAAACAAACGGAGCCTAACCAGTACAAAAATATTTTAGAGCCGCATGTGAGACTGATTAGATTAGCCAGAGCGTATCATAGTTCTACACATGTTCCTATCAAGTGTCATGGAATGATGTGTGTGTGTGTGTGTGTCTTGTTTCAATTAAAATGCCTCTCCAGATAAACTTCAAAACTAGCATCCAAATTGAAGAATATCATCGATTAATAGTCAAAATGGTAAGCACCTCCCAAGAGAGGAAGGAGGGCTTGTCATTTTTCCATTTTAAGATAATGAAGAAGGATTTGTGATGGTTAGGTATTTTGGATTATGTTTTATGGGCCAGGGAAAATATTAAATTACAAGTATACCCAAAAAAAGAAGTATTTATTACAATTGCCCCAACTCCCCACATCATCCTCTTATAGTACTGATTTTATGGAGTAGAATCCATTAATTAGTGGTGGGTGAAAAAGAATAATACATTTTCATCAGAGAAAGAGAGAGAGAGAGAGATCAAGAAAATCCATAGAAGCTCTGATCAGGTTCAAGAAATTTCCTCACCCACTCTAAACTGGAAGATTCTTCATTTGAGAAATCAAACCACTCTTCCAGGTTAAAACCAGTTTCAGGGTCCCTTTGGAAATCACTCATCTGTTCCAAATTGGAAGGCCCTCCACTGGGACTAAAGAACATCTCTGCCTCAAATAACTTCTCTGTACTAAAACTAGTCTTTGAGTCTCCACTTTCTTCATTCACCTTTACACTGTTCCAACTTTCGGGTTGGGAGTTCTGTGTTATTGAATCTTCAGTTTCTTTCTGCTTCTGATTTACTTTCTTGCTCAAATGAGAATTCCAGTAGTTCTTAATTTCATTATCAGTTCTTCCTGGTAGCCTTCCAGCAATCAAAGACCACCTACATGAGAGATATCACTGAATTCACTAAAAGAAATTACACTAATACAGAATTTGCTAGAGCTATATTTATTCTTCCAAGTTAATCAACCAACCTGTTACCCAGTAGTTTATGGAGTCTAAGTATCAAATCCTCTTCTTGATCAGAGATATTGCCTCTTTTGATGTTGGGTCTTAAATAATTTAACCATCTCAACCTGCAACTCTTCCCACATCTGTTCAAGCCTACAAGAACAAAGAACCCATCAAGCTAAAAATCCAAAGATTAAAATAAAAAAAACAAGAGCAAATATGAACTGCTATGTCAGTGTATTTGTAGACTTAGAGGCAAGAGCTGACCTGCTTTTATTGCAACTAGTTTCCACTTCTTTGCTCCATGGACTTCAATAAATTGAGCCAATTTTTGATCTTCTTCAGTTGTCCATGCTCCTTTGTTTACAATCCTTTTGTTGGGTTGATCCTTCTTTGGAGCCATGAGAGTTCTGGTGAGATTGAGCAAGAGAGAGAGAGAGAGAGAGAGAGGGGTCAGTTGGACTGCTTGAGGGAGGAGTGTGAGTTTTAAACTTGGGGTACTCTGTTGTTTAGGGGGGTGGTACCAGTGATGGGGTCCTTCCATCTATCTACCATTCTTGGAGAACCCAACTACCATTACAGAGGTGAAATGGACTGGGGAGTGGAAACTCATAAAAGGTTTGGTATGATTGAAAAGTCTATTTGGAAAACTCCAAGCAGCAGCCCTAAAAAACTTGTCTTTGCTCTGTTTCACTGTTTTACCCTCTAAAGCTGCAATACCGCATGAAATCCATTTACTAAATCTTGAACCAAACAGGAAAATTTCAATCATTCAGAGATGGGACCCATGATTCATTGTTATCAATGGTGGAGATAAAATCTTATGGTTACTTACAGCTTTACCATGTGCAATTATAAAAGAATTAATACAATGGTCATCTTAGCAATGATTCTTTATCTACATTTTCCAGTGCTAAAAAAAGCCAGAAACTTGGAAAACTATTATTCTTCTTTCTCTCTCTCACTGTTTCTGGTGCAGGAGGAGTGAGGGCCCAGCTTGTAAGGAAAAAAGTATGTCAAGACAAATACATCTTTTTCTTTCACATATGAAACCAATAGTAAGAACAAGACTTTCCCTAAGAGACCAAAAAAAATAAAATGAACTCTATTGTCTTCTTCTCCTCTCTCAGTCACTCTTTGTCCCTGTTCATGGGTGACCTCTCTTTTCAGTGCTAAGGCCTTGTTAGATTGAGAGGATCATTCTCTAATGAGGTTGAGCAAGACCAAAATCGAGACGTGCCGGATCTCATTTTGAGGTTTCGACACTAGATTTCAACCTTGAACCTCCCTAGTTGAACCCAAGGTCGAAATTTGGGTTTCGTTTTGGCCAGATCTAAAATCTAGACAACTAAGAGATTTCACGAATGCGAAATCGACCTAGAATGCATTCCAAACTCTGCCTTAGTTCCATGAGCATACTCATACAACCCTTATCTTCTCTTCCAATGATTTGGGACGAATAATTGTTGTAAAATTCCCAAACATGAGCTATAATAACATATAGATGGACCCATCACTGACACCTCCCCGCCAACCCCTCAACAAAATAAAAGTTGAAAACATTAGTGTCAAACCATAGGTGAAGAACAACCAAGAAGATCTTACATTTTGACCCATTATGTGTAGAAAATAAAATATATGACGATGTAGAAAAAAAATGAAAATCGCATACAATAATTATACAAAGCAAAGATTGTAAGCGATTTTATAAGATTGCTTACGTCCAATAGTGAAATGAGATCTGCTTCACTATCAATGGAGAATAGTGTTACAGTCTATCAATTACAAAGAAAGAACTCTCGCTACAAATTTATTGTGAAACCCTATACAAGTAGTTTACTGAAATACTCATATAGCTCTAAAATGGCCCCAAGCCCTTCAGAATCAGCCCACTAATGCAAGCGATGGAATACAAGACATCGTACCCCAACATTTTGATTTGTGAAAGTGTGTCTGTTTATGTTGGTACTAATCTATAAATTTGGATGAATTGAAGTTGCATATAGGGGTGTAAATGAATAGCCTAAATCCGTTTCTGTATTCGTGTCCGTATCCGTTTAGCACTATCCGAATCCGTCCGAAAGCTAAACGAATGCGGATACGGATAGGCTATAGCTATCCAAAAATTTACATGTAAACGGATAAAATATCCGATCCGTATCCGTGTCCGTATCTGTTTAGCACTATCGGAATCCGTTTGAAAGCTAATCGGATGCGGATGCGAATATAGCACTATCCAAACCGAATCCAATCCGTTTACAGCCCTAGTTGCATATCCAGAATTGCTACTTGAGCCTAGGGTTGGAAACAAAGTTTTACTGAAGATTGCAACCTTGGTTTTCAATTCAATAACTGAATAAAGCTTTTAAAGTCCCAACTCTAGCTTGAAAACATCCTGAAGTGGCTCTATACTTGGTTGAGGATCTGGTTACAATACTATCATAATAAAAATAAAGACTTTACTTTAAAAGTTTCCATTTTCATGGTTTTTAACTTGAAAGGACTGAAGTCACAGGAAGTTGATGAACAGAAAAGGGAGGAAATTAATTAAAGAAAATTTTCACCCCATATATTGCAAACCAATTTTAGGTACTGCAATGTGCAGTCATTTATTGGCAGAAGTATATGAACTCAACCACTCATCAAGGAGGAGATTATGGTCAATTCTTCAACTCTAAATTCTATTTATAATGCAAAAGAATAGGGCTTGGACTTTAGTGAACTTAGTCTGTTTTTTTAATTAGGATTAGGTAAAGAACAAGAAGGGCTGATGGTCATTAGCCGGAAGCTATGATATTAAAAAATAGAAAAACCCTTTTTGAGTTTTTGACTTTTGTCTTTGATTATGCTTTGTGTGCACCTCAATCAGGTGACCTGAAGTTAAGCCCAAAAGAATGTTAGAAGTCTCCAAATTTTTTTGATTTGGTGGGATTATCTTAATCTCATCCTTTTCCCTTCTCTAATTGAAGAGAGAAATTAATTAAGATAAACATTATAAAACAAGATCTGAAAATCTCTCTTTATTTACGCCGACGAATGTGTCCAAAACACCCATGAATGCAACATATTAGTGGCTTAATAAGTATTTTATTCTGTTAATGACAAAGGCTAATTTCAAAGAATCCATCATTATGAAGAAAACAATTACAAATAAAACAGAACTCAAAAAGACCAGTGTGGCTTAATAAAGATTAAACCTTGTCATTAAGGCAAAGGCAATACTACAAGAAACCATTTCTTTCCCACTAATTGGAAAGCAACCATATTAGTTATTTGATCTTAATCTCAATAATGACTCCATTTAATGTACTCTTGTTCTAACGGTTACAGTATGGTATGGCAAACTATTCAATACTATATTTCCTTCTTTTTTTTTATGAGAAAATAAAATGTATTAAAAATTTACTTAGAAATAATGTACATAGATTGTGTAGATTGAGCAGATTTAGCTAGGTTACTAGCAACTGCAATACAAAAAGGATCCCCCTTAGAAGTATAGTAGATATCAGGACCTATATTGTTAATGTACAAAAAGTCTTTTAAAAGAGACCAAGGCCAAAGATTAGAAGTTGGAGATGGAAGAAGATCAACGATCCGATGATTTGAGCACCACACTTCTTTAATCTTCAACCCTAAATTCCTTGATAGGTCAAGTCATGTTCTAATACTAATCACATCAGGATCTATACTACTTGAAGTCTTAATAAAGCCTGCAGCAAGCAAAAGGAATCTACCATCTAGTAAAAAGATACCAGAACATCCCGCAGAGGTTACTCTAGGTTGTTGGTATCCTGCACAGATTAAAACAGGATGATTGAAATGTGGAAGACAAGAAAAGTTAGATAATACTACCTCATCTTCGTTACCCATGCTTACATAGTAGGATGTAATTGGGGGTGGAGAAATTTCCAAATCGGCCAACCAAGTTTCAATCTGTTTTAAAACCCAAATGGGATCAGGCTTTTCTAGACCAATCACCACTTTGTTTCTAGCATTCCAAATAAAATAACACTTAATAACAAAAACCTTGAAAAACCAAATTAAAGAGAGCTTATCTAGGTTGTGATTAAACAAGGTCTCAATAAAGAAATTTTACAACGATGAATGTGACAAGCATTCAGTTCTAAGCCTCAACGGCCCAGTAGCCCAAATGTGTTTAGTCCAGTCACATGAAAGGAATAAGTGCCGGTAGGATTCGGCACAACTTCCACATAAAACACAAATAGTGTCGTTCTGAAGCCATTTGGAAATAAACGCCTTAATTGGAAAACCTACATTTAACAATTGTCAAAAAAAAAATTTTAACTTGGATTAAATCTTTAATTTCTAAGAAAAATTCCACCGAGATGATTGAAAAGAGTTATTATTGGAATCAACAAAAATTAAAGATTTAGTTGCTAGTTTAGTATTAAATTTATCATTTTTGATTCGATGACAAATTGATCTTATAAATATAAGAAGACAGATGCAAAGGAATTAATTCATCAATCAAAACTGAATTCCACCTTGAATCAACAACATAATCATCAACCTTTTCATCTCTCTTATTATATTTCCTTATTGGTATAAAGCAGGAAAGATCACAAGTAAGTATTGAATTGGGCCACCAATATTAAAATGGGCAAAATTTGGGGTATATTGACCTGGACTGATCTGAGCCACAAGCCCAGCCTTTGGGTACAACACAAGTACGGGTTCAAGATAACCCCACCCCACCTTGGTTGCCCTGTTAAATAAGGACATTGTCTCATTCATTAAATGGAGTGGGGGTAGGTCAGTGAGTTGGCGTAGAGCAAGTCAATGCATTGAATGCTACTTGTATCCAAGAAGTTCGTCTGGTTGCAAGGGAAACCTTAACCAAGGGGAATGGGAAGAAGAAAGAAAGCCATTATATTTGGAAATCAGATCGGTGAATCGGCCGTGATTGATTCCGATTTCAATTGATTTGACATGGATAATTAATGAGAAAAACCAAAAAAAAAAGGTAAATCACACGTCACCCCTTAGTTTTTAAACGAAATTCAAATCACCCCCTGTATTAGACCTCAATATGACAAATTAGTTTCTACCGTTAGTTTCATGTTGTTAAATGATGATATCAGCCAGTTAAATAAATTTAAATCCCTAAACTACCCTTGACATCCAAACATAGATTTTGAAAGATAGTACTGTAAATTAATTCTAATGTTTTAGTACAAAGGTAAAATAGTCCTTTCACACCAATAACTAACAGCAAATTAACACCGTTACTATAGAGGGGGATGCATGAGTATTTTAAAATACCAGGTGGTGATTTGAGTTTTGTTTGAAAACCTGAGGTTGACATGTAATTTACCCAAAAAAAAACCATAGAATCATGGAGGTTTTTAGATTTGAGCACTGTTTCTAGGGTTCTTGGGAACGATTCGACCCCGATTCCATGTTTTGAGATGTAGATACAAGGCCAGACTTGTGACAAAAAAGGTTTAATCAGAAAGAATGTATTGATTATAGAAATTTTTTTTAAGGGTGAGTCTGTTTGTAACCAAGCAGGTTACAAATAGACTTTGTAACCGGGCATTATATGCCCTTAAATGAAGTTGATTCCAATTTCAATAGATGGGTAAATAAAGTAATTTCACACTTTTTAAGTATCAAGTTGTTTAAATATGTTAAATCCATTTAGTTAAAGGGTAGAATAGCAACTCCGTATACCTAGCCCCTAAATCCCAACTCAATATTGTTTTTGGTCGAATAAACTTGCCGGAGCGATCCCTCCCCTTGGCCACCATGGATTCAAGTAAGAAGAATGGATTCTACCAAAAAAAAAGGGTAAGAAGAATTAGAAGAAACATTACCCAAATTATCGTTTGTTTCGATCACCGATTGCCATTTCTTTTCATTCTCTGTTCCACTTTTTCAGAGCTTGTGTGGTCAAGTTTCTACCTTTGAAGGTCTTTAAATCTCACATATTTTTGTTTTTTTAAATTTAAGTACGTCATTGAGGAGACTGAGTAGTAGCCTATTTTGCTAAAGTGAACAAACGTACAGTTGAGTTGCTAATGCAATGGAACCACCAGTGGACGTCTAAAATCCGAATCAGCAACAGCATTGGCCCTCAAGACAAAAAGAAAATGATGATACCCAGTTTGAGGGTCTCAAAGAAATCAGCGGAGAGGGCCGAGAATGGGAGAGACCATTGATCTACCATAGTGGTTGCGTTGTTACTACCGGTGAACCACCACTACCACTGCTAATTATGTTGAAAGCATGAGCAGAAGAAACATTTAAAATACTAAAATCTTGAGGTTGCTCACTGTTAATTATGTAGGCTAGGTGAAATTGAGTGCTCACATACTCAGGAATCTGAATCTTTCTAAATACGAAACCTATTGGAATTTATTTCTTTCTTTTTTTCTCCTTCTCGAGGTGCAAAAATTTTAAGCATGAAGAGAAAAGCAGATACATAAATGGGAAAGGGGGATTTAAGTCTATTGATTTCCCCCATCTTTTTATGACATATCTTATCTACAAGTTTCTGCAAAACTTATGGCTCCGTTTGGTTGCAAGGGGAATTAAAAGGAAGGGAAGGGAAATTTTTCGAACTTAAAAAAGAAACTTTTGTAATCATTACCCCATGTGATTGTATAAACTACTTAAATTTCTTACCATATCTAATAAAGATTCATTTTACATGTAATATTTATTTTACATTTTAAACCAAAGGGAAATGGATGCAAAGTAAAGTGAAATTTAATAACCAAATATGGAATGATTTAGCGTTAGATATATTGCCACATGGTATCACATGGGATAATGATTAAAAAAGTTCCTTTTTTAAGTATGAAAATTTCACTTCCCTTTCCTTTAATTCTCCTTGCAACCACACGGATCCTATAGGAAAAATCAACGAATTCATTGGTTGTGGAAGCTGTCTAAGTTTGAAATGGAGAGTAATAGGAAAACTGCTCACTGATATCATTCCTTGGGTGCCCTCAATGGTTCCTTCTACAATAGACGCCATCACACGATCTCTCTTCAACACCACGGTTGTCAGGGAAGGGGGTAGTTGCAGATGGGGTTGGGGTGGGCAGCAAATAGAGGAGGGGGTGAGACCATGGAGGCAGTGGTTGGTGGAGACAAGGAAAGGGTGGGAGACAAAGGAGGTGCTGCGTGGAGTTGTACATGGATGGGATGGGATGGGAAGAGGGAGCCAACGCCGGAGAGGGAGAGGAAGTTACAAGAAACTAGTACGAATGATGAACTTGCATATTCCTGCTATTACCGGCGAGTCCAGCAAGTTACTTCCTTTCTATGCCATGTATATGACAATAAAATTACCTTACTGCCCATATAATAGAAACTTTTTAACATTTTTTTCCCACCATCTACCAAAAGAGAAATGACAATTTAATCCCTAATGTGACAAGATTAATAAATGTCTATTGATGGGCATAAAAGAGAGGTTACATCTTATGTTGTAACCGCTTTAGTTACAAACAGCTTTTCCCTTTTTTTAATCTTTTAAAATCGTCACGACACATATCAATCTTGAGCTATATCACGTGGATGTGTTAGTTTTAAATGATTTTTAAAAACAATTTAAGATTCAAAATTTTGGGAGACATTTTATGTCACTTTATGAAGCTTCTTAAGACATTGTTTCTTCAATTTTGGGAGATCCTTAATATTTCCACTTAAATGTCTTCCTACCTCTATAACTTGAGGGAACCTCTAACCCTTTATTGTATGAAGTCCCTCTTGAGTCATTTGTGTACATGTTTCGTTACGCTTACTCTTCTTTGTTGTTCAATTTTAAAAGTGATATTATTGTATGAACCAATCCCTTGTGTGACTGGGTCATCTGTGTGCATGTTCTTGCTTTCTTAGGTTTGGGTTTTATAGTGATATTATTATATGCATCTTTCTTTTTTTTTCTTTTTCATTTTTTTTTGTTTTTTTAACTCGAATATTATCTGGGACCCGGGCTGGCCCCTGACATTTTATTAAATAGTCAAATCATAAAAAATCAAGAGATACAATGGGGGGAACATAACCCGCCTTACCCCAACCCACAGAGACGAACTAGTCACTCACTCATCCAATACACAATTGCAGACAAAGAGAACCTGCATCCAACACTCCCAAAAACAAAAACTACTTACGAATAACAAGTAAACCTATTGCTTCCTCCCAAACTATTTTCCTTAGCTCCGGGGGAAAGTCAAGCCAAGAATATGCGTCTTTCTTTTAGTTTGAGCATAACCATGTAGTACTCGAAAGGGTCTAGCAGTCGAGTTCATGATTACTAGGGGAGCCAGTGGGTTGTTTAATCTTGGAGGCCGATTCACAATATTCTTGGATACACCATAGGAGGCATCTAAGTTCTTAAGGATAGTGTCAAGTGACACAACTCATTCCGTCAAATTTTTCTAACATAATTTTTGTTATAGTTTTCTAAAAGAGGCAGTGCAAGTGATTGCTTGAAAGCTCGTACCGTAAAAGAAACTTTCTACTCATTTAAGTTGATCTATCAATATTCTGACATATATTTCCCATAGGATGTCAAAACGATTATTTTAAAAGGTGACCTTATGGATGAGATATATATAAAAAATCTAAAGGTTTTTCTTCAAACAAAGGAGATCATTTGGTCTACAAACTTAAGAGATTTATTTGTATGAATTGAAACAGCTAACTTCTTGACAGTAGTACATAAAGCTTGACATCAAGATTATTTCCTTAAATTTTATGGAGAATTATGTTGATCAATGTATTTATATCAAGACTAAGGAAAGTTGTTTCATCATTCTAACATTGTATATATGAAATTCTCTTAGCAAGCAATGATCGAAGATTCTTACATGAGACGAAATAATTCTTGACACAACTTTTTTTCCTTTTTTTATGAGAAAAAAATAAAATATATTAATAAAGAGAATCAACGAGTACATCAGTTCCAAAATGTACAAAATTATGTTTTCTCAAAATTGCCTAAGAAGCGAGATTCCTAGTTAGAGAGGTAGAGTTAAAATCCTTGTTAGCCAAAAAGACAAAACGCTTAAAGTTTATTGTAGCATCAGAAAGGTGCAGAAGCAAAGTTAAGTCATTCCAAGGCCAAGTGATACCATCGGGGGGTGGTAATAGGATATGAAGGATAAGGGTGAAGCCTTTTATATTTTAGGTATAGAGATTCACCAATATAGACCCAACAAAACCTTAGGGTTGTTTCAAAGATGGATATATCAAAAAAAAAAAAAAAATGGATATATCAAGAAAATATTGGATCAGCCCAAGATGTAGCATTGTTCATCAGGTGTAGCACCAATGGTAAAAAATGAATAAACTTAGGTAGTGTTTGGTATGCATTCTTGGAATGCATGCCAAGTCGATTTCGTACTCGGATGATAAAAATAGTTGTTTTTATTGCCCGAGAATATGAAATTGACCTAGAATGCATACCAAACACTATCTTAATCTGTAACAATATCTGATAAATGTGTTAGATGAGGAAAAATTAGCAATTGATGTAGGCAGTTTGATGTAACTTCAAACATAATTAAGTATTAGGTATTAGTAGAAGGGTTACCAAGGTTTTAGGTACCAATCAAAGAACCATAAAGAATAAGAGCTTTAAAAGTATATATTAATTCCATTTCTTCAGTATTTGGGTCTATATCCCTCTTTGTCAAACTATTTATTGTGCCTAAAGGCAAGAAGAATGAATCAAAATTCCATAAGTGTGCATCTTTGGAAAGAATTCAAATGGCCTCAATATTGAGAGTTGTCTTATATATACAACTACTCTCAAGCATTTTAGACGAAAATAGTGGAAGTATGCCAAAAATAATATTGGACTTTCATGCACTGAACTTATTAAAAGGTTAATTTTTATGAACAAGAAGGTATAGGGTCCAACCACATATATATTTCAAATTTCTTAAATAGAGAGAGAGAGGACAATTAAAGCTCCTAAATCTTTCCACTATCCAAGGATGAGAATTACTTCCACTGAAAGAAACTCCATTAATTTTAGATGCATTTCGATGCCATTGTGCATTAGAGAATGCTTTGATTAAACATCAAATTCCTACATAACCTGTGCCAATTCTTGCAACCAAAAAAATTCAATTGTTGTAGGCAATTTGATGTATGATTAGATAAGGTTTTTCTACCAAAACCCTCGACCTTTCTACTAATATCTAATACTTATTTGATATTTGAAGGACACATTATTTAAAAGATTACTTTTTTCCTGTTTTTTCATCTCTTGAACCTGTGAGTATATTTTGATGCTGACTGGGCCATTGATGTTGCTAATTGTCGATCAACTATCGGTTTTTATTTGTTTCTTGGAAATTCTCTCGTCTCTTGGTAAAGCAAAAAAATAGTCTGTTGTGTCTCGCTCCAATAGTGAAGCTAAGTATCGTGCCCCCTCCTGATAATCCATCAGAGATTATTGGGCTCTGCTAGCTTCTTCAAGATATGGGTGTTTCCTTGACTACTCCAACTCTATTCTACTTTTTTGTGATAACTATTTGTCTTCGGCTTCTTTTGTCAAAATTGCAAATGGTATCTCTTCCACCATCTTGAGTTTGAAGGGAGGTGTTAGCTCTATATTATTCTGTGAATATTAGATTACCTTGTATAGTGGGTTACCTAATATAGTGATCTACCATGTATAGATCATCAATTCTTCTGTATATATTAGCAACTAGTTGAATACAAAACATATGATTTTAGATTGTTCACAGCAGAAACACTACCTTCATGCCAAAATGCAGCAAAGAAATTCGCGATTCATCATTGACGACGATGGTCTCGGATAGGACAACGATGGGCTGGGTGAAGATTGGACCCAGGCAGGCCTTCCTTTTTCAAATGGATCCAAAGGCAAGAGAGAAAGGCCCATGAAGATGAAGAAGAAGAAGACATAACAGGACCCGCCAAATTAGTTCCACTATAGGTTTCCAACAAAATTGCCATACGAATGAGAGGAAAAAACCGATCTAAGAATGAAAAGATAAGTGTTTTGTTTTTTTTTCTAATCACAAGATGCCTTGGATCCAATTTTGCAATCACAGGAATCTACAGAGGTGAGGCCCCGCTATTGGCAAAGCAAAAAACCTGAGCCTGTGAAGGAAGAGGAGAGGTTAAAAGAGGCAGAGAGAATAACTGAGCAAAAATGTCGAAAAAAACGTAGGCATGTGTGGAAGGAGATAGGTTAGTTTTGTAATACCCCTTCTTAGTTTGGGTAATTTGGATAAATAAAAGACTTGGTGGGTAATTTAATAGTTATGAAACAATTTTCCATAATCTTGTAATTTTTCCCATAAAATTTCCCCCTTGCCAAGAAAGAAAGGTGAAGGGAAAAACTGTGCAATATGTGAAGAAATGGTACGTCTCATTATTAATTTTTAGGAAAAATGGTTTCTATGGGGATGCCCAGGCCCCCATGAAATGCGAAATGACAATCCTACTGATGTTTTTGTGTGCGTTCCCATTGGTCCTGCACTCGTAGAGTCCACTCTCCCCCACAAAAAACACTTTCACCTTGACTTTATTTGACATGTTTACTTTAGTTCACATTTTTATTAATTTTAGGACATTATAGATACTTTCAGTGTAATTTTAATGTGGTTTCATGGCCGCATGTTAGATTTAACATGCATGATTTCAAGATGTTGGGTTGCTCATACAAATAGTGGCCCAGATCGGAAATTTATCCATTGTTTATATACTTTGTTTTTTTTATTGATTTCATTAGATTATAGGGATCCTATCTCATTTTTTACTTCTGTTTGTAAGAAGCTAGCAAGGAGAAATTATATACATTCATGAAACCAACAAAGATGAGTCCTATTTTTGGTTACTCAACTTATAATTTTGTATGGTGTATGTTCATTAGAATGAACTGTCTTGACAAGCTTATGAAGATGGTTCACCAATTGAAACAGTTAAACAAATATGTTCAGAATTGAATTACTCAGGCACCTGTTACATTTCATATTTCAAAACGAAGTTCAATTAAATATCCTCCCATGTATTAATTACCATGCGTTCTTTTAATTTTCAACCATCCATATTCCATGCACTCTTGTAGCTTTTGATTATCAAAAAACTTTATTTTGCTACTTAAAAAACTCCATTTTGTCTGAAACTCCACATATAGATTAGAGACCTCCACGTCCACAAAATTTGGACCACAAAAACTTGAGATACCTTAGGGGAACAGTAATTCATATATTTGAAACCTGATTTTCCCACTTGTAGTTTTTCTTTTTCTCTATTTTGGTTCCGCTACTTTTTATTTTCTTTCTATACGAAATTTTCAGTACCAATCTTATGCTGTGGTATTAGAGGAAAGCTTCACTTCTAAAGGTAAATAGTTTACTGCTATCAATTAATTTGCAGTGAGCGAATACAGACACAATGTAAATAATATTTGATATTTCTTTGGATTCTGAAGAACTGTAAAATTTTGTAGATTGTTATAGAGCCTAGAATAGTTTAAGATAAATGGGCCAGTTTTGGTCCTGACTCATTCAGACCAGACCCAGACCAAATTATACCCTTACCCTTCCTCTCCCCTTCGAACCTCCATTGAACTCTTCATTTGTTGACACCGACTTTTTCCTAGTTATGTAGAATCTCTACTTTAAACTAAAGCTTGGTTGTGCAACGTCATAACTGATGACGTTAGGAACCAAATATATCAAGCGTAATTAACTATAACATATGTCTGCACAATGAGGATCAATGGGTCTAAACGTACTTATGAAAATACAATAATCCATTGTAAAAGTATTACCACAACAAAAGCTTTCCCCGGTTAATGTTGTCCAGAGATATCTGGACACTATTCCTTCGCTCCAAGAGTACCTAGCCCACACTGGGCCACAAATTTTAGCATTTTTCAGCAAACTTCAAAAAGCCACAGAAGTGTGATTTCATGTCATTCCTTCCATTTTATCAGAATGCATAATAACTCAAAACCTCCTCCCTCTTATCTTATTTGGAAGAGTCAGTCCGTTTAAAACCAACAAATGGTCATTCCCTTCTCATCACCTATGGTCGCTTCAAAAAAGCAGGTTTATCATCTCTCCTCATGTGGAAGAATGATGAAGAGCTTGTTTCATTTGACTGCGGAATATTCGGAGGATCCACAGTGAAGGCTGAAAGCTTGACAATTGAACAAAGAATTCAAGCAGCAACAGATGGCATCAAGTGACAATAAATATGGGCTAAAAGATCAATAGGAACGATGGTTAGAGAAAGATAACATTAAAGAATGGCCATGGGGGTTGTTCTAATTGCTAACAGATATTCAGTCACTTCCTCCGTTCTTTCGTTCTGCAATAAATTAAAGTCAGTAGATTTCTTGTTAATCTTGCTCGCAATATAGCTTGATTAGCTAAACTTTAAATTATCAGACAGAAGATTTACATAATATGAGCAATATTTCTAGCTTTCTATCTTTTTAATAAAATTTTATTTCCACCCAAACGAGAGAGAATCTAACGCCCTCCTTGAATTCCAACTAGCTGAGACATCTGCAGAACCAATGCATCCCATTCTTCCAAATGAGATCTGAGCCTTGAGGCATCAACAAGAGAAGGAAGGTAATGTTGCAAAACAGTTAAAAAAGACCTAATATGGACACTTGAAACAGAAAAAAGATAGTTATGAGGAGGATGAGAGAGTACTGTGAAGAGTAGAAACAGCTTAAATACATTCCATTCTTCCAAATGAGATCTGAGCCTTTAGGCATCAACAGGAAACCTTCCTATGAATGCCGTCATGCTAAACCTAAGCAGTTCATTTGATGGGCTTCCCGGACTATCACCTCTGCGGCATTGTGAAACCCTGCCAGATCCCCAATTCAAACTTTTCGTGATGGATCTAGACCACTTCCATTCAGCTCTCCCTCATGCCAAGGCGAAGGATTAGGCAACCCCGGTTCACAACAGTATATCAGTTAGAGCAACTGCACATTTGCCTGCCCAACCAACTTTAGCTCCTGTTCAATGTTAGCAGTCCTCAGTTGATTAATAGAACATTACTACCTATATTTGAGAGAGAACACAGCGAGTATGGGGTTGGTAGTGTACAGTAGTAGTATTCACACACTTACTGCAGTTTTTTTATCAACCATTGAGCTATTTCATAACCACTACCAACTTCAACCAGTCTTCCTTTCAACCTTGAACAAAAGAAGATCTAAAGAGTGGGAGAGAGGGGGGGAAAAAAACAGTCGGCTACCATGGACAGCAAAACTTAACCGGCTACCTGGCAGTGCTATGAATATTATCGGATGCCATTTTGGATAGACCTCAGAATAACGAATAAAATCCACAAATCATATCAGACCACTATGTTTTGGATGCAATGGATTTTGAAATTCATTGTAGCTATGGAAGGAAGAAATAATAAGAGCATACACTCAAATTGAGACCCATTTCCAATTCCACCCTTCCTCCAACATAGTATCTTAGAAACCAGAATATACAGGTACAATACACAAACAGAGACGCCAAAGAGAGAGACAGACAGACACTTATTTAACAGTAATACTACTGCAAAGCCTAGCATGAAGGAGCAGATGCACTACCTCGCAGATTACATTGTCTATTGAACAAGGAACAAGGAAAGAGAAGTATCACGTGTGACACTCCAGTTTCCTACTCCTTTTCTGTACTACATCAACCAAAACCAATGGTAGGCAACTTCCCAATTAGAACCAGGGTAAAGGCTGCCCCTGTAAACCGAACACTGGCTAATGTCCAAAAACCTCTTCTACACCACCAATCTAATTGTGCTTTACAAAGTTTAAGTGCCAACACTAGCAAAATCATTTGAAAACCCTACGGTATGAAGCAAGTTTCACATCAGAAAACCCATGTGAGAAACAAATAATAGATCAAAGGTAATAGAGTCTTAAGAATGATAATTGCTAAGGTATTAATAATCCCTGCCATAGTTGTCAAGGCATCGCCTAGGCATCCAGGCACATTTTTTGGGGTTTAAGTGATTGTCACCTTAGTGGTATCGAACCAGATTTGCACCTTATTTATGTCAAATTATCATTTAAATTAAGATATTATTCATAAGTAAGCAAATACCCTCTATTTGAATCAAATAAAAATAGTTAAAAAATAAATTTCCAAAATAAAAACTCAACCCCCCCTCCTAATTTGGAAAACAAAAATTGGATGTTCAATGGTATGTGAGATTTTCAACTTTCTAATGCTGAGGTTTTTTCTCAAATCTAAAAATATCATAAATCTTAATATGGTAAAACATTTGCTAAAAACCAAAAGAGCAAAAAAATATTCTTTTGTTGTGGTAACTAAAAAAATATTTTTCAACCAAAACGATTTTGACAACATTCGCAAACAAATAAGGTTTGACTGCAACATTAACCCCTTTAATATAAATCAGACTATAGCAATCTTGGATTTGTTAGAAAGCTCATTTTGAGCTCTACCTATACAAAAAATCTCATGTAAAATAAAATCATTTTTTTAATGGAAAAGAGAATATTATAGATAAGATCGATAGCAGTTTAACGAGTCAAACATCTCATAGAACATAATCATTTCTCTAAATCGAGAGCAATTTAATTATTACTTATAGATAAGATCATATTTGCTAAGAACAGTATAAACCAAATGTGAGACTAGGTATACCAAGACAATGATCAATTCCAAGAATAATATAAACCAAATGTATGTTTTGATTGTTTCAAACTTCCAAGAGCTAACCAGGTTTTTTTACTCGACTCACCTTTTAGAAAACCTGGTGACTAGGCCTGGTCAAACCAGGTCAGATCGAGTCATTTTTTATTAAATACAATAAATAGTTGTCCCACCCACAAACTCAAAGCAAATGCATCAAAACAAGCAAGACTGTACCTTAAGTTTCCAAATTGATACTGTGAGAGAGAGAGAGAGAGAGAGAGAGAGATGGCTTTTTTTTTTTAAAAATTTATTTTGGTAAGAGAAATGGCTTATTTTCATTCATTGACATTTATGGTATTACAGTTGCTACATGACAAGTTGATAGTTGAGTGAGTGAGAGAGGCGTTTCATTGTGCTCAAGTGCTTATGAACTTTGAAAGATGCAAAGTTGCAATGGGAAGTTGAAGGGTTGTGGAGAAGGGAGTCAAGGGACCCGAGGAGTATTTGTTTGGTCTTCACTGTTTTACATGTATGTTTAAATTTTAGTTACATTTATTAGTGGTTATTTATTACGTTTATTGATGTATTCACTCAATAGTCATCTACTTAAGTGGTCATTTATGTATTTTAAAATTGACAAGACTCACCCAGTTAACACTGACTCGGGTAAAAAAAACCGAGTCTTACTTAGACTCGGATGATTCATTACCAAGTCACGTCATTTTTTCACCCTGGCCGAGTCTACGTGACTCTTGACCAGGTTTCCAAAAATTTTAACTCGAATCGGGTGACTCGGCTGAGTAAAAACCTGGTTTTCCTACTGATGTGGCTTAATGTTGATTTTTTATGATATAAGGTATGTATTGTAGCATATTAAATAATGTTAGAAAATAGGGGAAATAAAAATAACACTTGGGAGCCTTGTCGCCTATGCGCTTAGGCACCCCTCCACAACCTTGGGTCTCCTTGACAACTATGATCCCTGCCCTATTAGAAATCTACTTACTCTTAAGCATGCTAAGGTAATAGAGTCTATTTTTTATCCACATAGCTTGTTCTGCCGAAGCAGATAAGGGCGTCCTATTTAATCAAGACAACTCAGAGAAACCAAGAATTATCTCAGTAATAGAAGAAGACCAAGTCGGATGGCATATCAGAGTTGTTCTTACCCAAGAATACAAACGGAAACACAAAGTTCAGTGTAAAGCCTCTACAGGGGTTCAAAGCTTATTACAGGAACTAAATGAATACCAGAAAGGAAGTGGACTAACATATCTAATGATCACTTATGGAATACCTTGTAATAACTGTGGTTCTAGGCAAAACAAAAACTCTAATTAACAGATTTAAAAGCTACTGCCATGCAGGATGTGATAAAGTCAGAGAGAGAGGAAGAAAGAAGAATATTTTCTATATGAACTCTAGAAGAAGGCATTGCCTTGAGAACAAGATATTCTAAATCACAGTAAAATGAAAACATCAAAACTGAATAAGACTCCACCTGGCAACATCCAATAGGTCAGAGACTTCCGCAACTAAATATTAAAAACAAGACACTGTTAGGAAACGGCAAGAAGTAAACAGTCTAACAACATGCAAGCAGATCAATACAGCAAGAAATTCCACGATGTCATATTTAAGGAAAAACACAACTAGTTTAACCATTTAGGACACAAAAAAAAGTGGCAAGACGTATCTACTTGAGCACTCTTTAAGGGAAATCACATTGTGAGATCTGTATTTGATACTCCACAGAAAATATTCCTTTTTTTTTTTGGGGGGGGGGGGGGGAGGATGCTTGAGAAAATATCTATTCCTTCCAAAAACAGAATCCACAGTTTGGAATGTCAGAGAAAATGGTTCCAGCATTGTTATTAGATTTTGCTTTTCTCTCCTCTACCGGAGGTCGAAACATCCTCAAACAATTTGAAGGCATCAAAAGAAGTGGGAAGGGGATCATGACAAACTGCCAGTTAGGTCTTTTTGGCAGAAAACAAAATATAATTACTAAAAAGAAATCAAGGTTTCTCTTCCACTTTCAAAATAAGAAACTTGAAAATTGTGAGGTAAAACCTAAACACTTGCAGCAACCCAGTACAGTGAATTGCACAAAGTTCAATAGTAAACAAATTTGGTCTGGATGCAGAGACTTAAAAAACCCCCACCGAAGATTGGCCCTCCCAGAATGTTTCAGATCATATGCAGTCAAGATTCAACAAAAAACAATCATGATCATTACTCCTACATTAACCATCTCAGGAAACAAATAACCAGAAGAGTTATATCAGTTGTTTTCCTTTCAAAATAAGAGAACACCATTTGAATCATATATTCTACAAAGTTGTTGGATACAGTTAACTTCCATTGATACCTAGCACAACGCACAGCTACCCAAAAAGCCCAAGGAGGCTTCAAGGGCAAAACAAACTGTCCAGCTGGCAGCTGCAAATTTGAGTTGAACTTTTATATGCAAACTAATAAAAACTAGCCAGCCTGCTCTGAATTTCTACAACAGTATGGTTAAGCATGAAAATTATAAAATAAAATAAAAAAAACAAAAATATGGAAAAGATAATCCATGGATGACATCCAAAGTATCTACCAAAGGACGCATCCATCAAAGAGAAGTCATCAGATGGTAATTCCTTAAAACAAAGAGATTGTCAGAAGATCAGTTAGTTTTAGTCATACACTGAAATGTACCAACTGTAACAAAAATTCTCCCAGCCACCAAGAGAACCTCTGAGAATATTTCACATGCCACAAGGACACATAGAACAGAAACTCTACAAAGCCATTAGAACTGCTCAATAATTAAAGTTAGGTCCTTAAAATAAAATCCACAGGGAATAGCAAGAATCTATAAAACATCACAAACCACAGTAATCATAGAAATCGCTTCCAATACCTCAAAATTATTCCAGTTCTTTTCACAAAATATTCTTTAGTTTTCAAAAAACCTCAACTAGTGAGATTGCATTTCATATGTCATTCGAAGCACTTCCAAACCAAAACATAGAGAGAACGGGAGAAAAAAGAAGTGATGGAATGTTAAAAATGGATGGTGAGAACAACTAATGATGCTATCAACTTCATCCTTTTCGAGAGCTACCAGATTGAGTCAGACTTTTATTGGTCCACCTCACCGACCAAGCAAATTAGGTTTCTTAAACATCCCAACAAAGGTTATTGAATGTCAAGCAAGTCATTGGAAGCACTTTCAAACAGAAATCAGAAATTTCTTTTTAGGAGGGTGAGGAAAAGTTTGAAAATGATTGGAATAGACACTTCAATATCAAACTTTCATTGGTTCACCTAGTTGACCAGTAGATGCTAACCAATACAGGGTTGACTTTGATATATTTAGGGGGGCGCTATTAGTTAGCAGAAAGCCCAAGTGCTGTGAATTTCTAAAAAGCAACCCATGAGCACTAGGAACTAAACAAAAAGCCAAGTAAACAGAATAAATAGTATAATCAAGCAACAATGGAACTTGATGCCAAGAGTCACCAATTTCAATACAGCTAATGTATCCCCTGACCTGCCATATAAAGCACTGGAAAGGCACATTAGGCTAGAAAGTGCAAATATTAGCACAAAACCAAAGTCTATGAAAAACACCTTGCACATACCCAAAAATCGCACAAGTATACTTAGACATGAAGCTTCCACACTGGATGAAGAGGCGTGAATAACACAGCTTCAGATGCGTTCTTACCAGGATAGTAATAAGAGACTTACAATGGACAAGAGTGTTATCATGGAAAAAAAAGTTAAGACACTAAACGAAATAGCAACCAACCCAAGTATGAGAATGAGTCATCTCATGTGATAATATATAAAAGCGTAAAACCATCAGTAAAACTCTTAAAATAAACTCACAAACAAAATTATGAATGAAAAATATTTAGCATTTAAACGTTTAAGAGGCAACAATATCCATCCACAAGGTGATGTGGTCCTGAGCCAATATATGCTATTGAGAAGCTCTCCACACAGCTACACCAATAAGATACACTATCATGTCTCTGCATAGCATAACAGCACATCAAGGTTAAAGATATGAGTCCCAAACTTCCAACAAGTTGAAGTCATAGCAACAGGTCAGAAAACAGGTTCACAAGACCTCCAAGAAACCTCAAGCCTGTCAAAAAAAGTACAATCATGACCAGAAAAAGAGAAGTTAATGAATGATAGAAAAAATAATAGAATAACAAAGTACATGTTAAAATGGAACAATTCGGTGGGGGGAAAAAAATAATATTTCTGGTCAGCATTATGCTTGTCTCCCCATTAATCTTTAGACGAGAATGACTGCTACATAAATAGATCAAAGAGTTCAAATACCACAATACAAAATAATAACTAACCAAAAATGTTTCCACTAGAGCAACGCTAGATGTCAATTTGTCCTAAGAGTATCAGTACATATTTTAGTAAAGATAAATCTATTTACACTAACATCTATAGTTCAAGATTCTTGAATAACTCATCATTGTTAACAGCTACCCAACTTAATTAAGGGGATAGTGGGAAGCAAAAGAATGTGGCATACTTACTTTTCAACCTGGAGAGGGGAAATTGGAAACCAAGCCATGTCATTTCATCTCCGCCATGAACTTCTCATATTCCGAGTCAGTGCCATAAGGTGTCTGTTCTGCAGAACTAACAGGCGGTGGCACTGGCTTTGAAGCCCAAGGCACACTTCCCAAATTCTGAGAATGGTCCCCTGCTGAATGAGGCACAGGTGGCGGAACAGCACCATAATAGGATGGATAACCTAAAGATGGAGGATATGTAAGTTGAACATTCGATGCAATTCCAGCTACTGAGTTCCCATACACATTGTTAGGTACAGATTGCACAGATGAACTATTTTGAGACTGCACTCCAGGAGGGAAACTCTGTTGTGCTTCACTAGAAGGAATGCTCTGAGATGGGGCACCAGGGGGGCCAGTTGGTAGAGGAGGTGGAGGAGGATATTGTGAACCATAAGGTGTAGATTGACCTTGAACAGGGGTATACATACTTGAGCCAGGAGGAGGTGGGGCATAAGGAGCATAAGGAGGAGGAACAGGTGGCCCCCATGGAACAGGGGCACCCATGTAACTTCCAGGTGGTGGAACATTTCCAAGAGGCCCACCTGGTGTATATTGTTGAGATGGATATCCACCAGTCGCCTGACCTGAGCCAGGGTACGTTGGTATTGGTGGAGCTGGAGGCCCTGGAGGTACAGCAGGCTGAGGTGGCTTGCCTGCAACTCTTACGGCTATTACTCTTCCCTCCAGCCGGTAACCATTCATACTAGTTATAGCCTGATTGGCCTGAGAAACATCAAAGTACTTAACAAAACCATAACCTTTGCTTAATCCAGTTGCCCGATCTTTAATAACCTTAGCCTGATCAATATCACCAAAAGGTGAAAACAATCGGATAAGGGCATCATCATCAAAATTTGGTGGCAGGTAACCAATATACAAGTTCGTATCATCATATTCCTTCTTGACTGCATTCGAACCCAACCCTGGATGAGATGTGTTCCCAATACCTCCAGCATTGTTGCCACTACTCCAAGGAGGATTGCTTCCTGAGCTGTTTGAACCAAGAAGCGGCACTGACAAGTTTTGCTTAGTCAGTGAATCAGGGGCAGACCCTCCTAGTTCTGCCAAGAAATTCTGATACTCATCGTCCATTTTTTTGCCAGTTGTTCCTTTCATGGGACAATCTATGGTGGGGTGACCTCCATCACCACATATTTTACAAAGTACATCACTCTTGAATGTTGAAGTACGAGCAGGACAGGCATACTGACGGTGACCAGGCTCACCACACAACCTACAATACTCATCATCTCTGATAGTTCCATTCAAAGCAGCAAGTTCCCTAAGCTGTTGTCGCTTATGCTCATTGAGTCCTTCATCAACGGGCTGCAATAGTTTCTCTACCATCGATGCAGCAGCCTCAAGTCCTTCCTGTGTTTCGGCTTCCACCAAAACATGCAAATCCTCATTCTCAGAGGGATCGGGTTTCAAGTCACGCTTCTGTTGTAACCTTCCTTCTTTAATCGATCCTTTACCCCGAATAACAATCTTCGCACCCGTCTCCTTCTCCATTCTCTTCTGTGTGTTTCCCCTTGGTCCGATGATAAGCCCTATAAAATTGTAACCCGGATACTCTTTCATGGGAATGTAAAGCTTCTTCTGAAGTTTGGGAGGCCGGTAATCTGGTGGGGGTTTGAAAGCAGGATTTCTTTTGATTATTTGAGAGATAATTTCCCGCCTCTCTTGGGTAAGTTTTTCACGGGCTCGGTATTCTCGCGTATTTATACGATGACCCAAGTTATCGTAAATGGGTTCAGGAGAAGGGGAACGAGCACCTTCAGGGCGATCATCTAAGAGCGCACCAGACTGAGCAGACTGTAACAAACGATTTATTTCCATAAGCCTGGCATTCAAACGCTGGACTTCAGGGTCAAGGTCAATACCTCCTGTGAGTTCCTTCATGAAATCAGGCAGTTGGAGAATAGGCTTCGGTTCCTCTGCGGCCCATCTCGACTTCCTCTTACGAGTGCCGCTACCGGAATCACTATTGTGGTTGTCAGACTCCGACGGAGGATCCCACCTACTGCGGCGCCTGCGTCTACTACTGGTCTCTTCTTCTCCTCCAGAACAGTCCTTGTCGGTGCCGCTATTAGTGTTGTTAATGCCGCTATCGGACAACAAAGGCATCTGAATCTCTAGTTTTGGTACTTTCAGGATCTGATCAATGTTTCCATCAGTGTTCGGATCCGCCGAACATCTTTCTGCGGCCGCTGAAGCTCCATTCTCCGGATTTTGTTGCAAAGGAGTTGGATTCTGGGTTTCCAAAGAAAAACTGTGATTTTGATTATTCGAAGGTAGGGTTTCACAAGGGGGCACATGGTTCTCATCGTCTGCAAAGTTTTCTGGAGGTGGTGGCGGATATTGATCGTTCGAGGAAAGGGTTTGTGGAGGAGGCGGAGGATTTTGATCAAACGAATCTAGGGTTTCGGGCGGTGCAGGCAGACCTTCATCATGATCATAGGAAGCATTACTCTGCAAAGAAGATGGATTCTGAGCTGGATAAGCTAGGGTTTCTGAATACATGTGTGGATTCTGCGCAAAGATTTCTGAAGACGATGGAAGTGCAGCTTGAGGAGGTAGGGTGTCGAAAGTTGAAGGAGGATTAGTTTGCAGAGAATCCATAAAGAAAGAAAAACCAAAACGGATGGGATCAATAAATATCGAGAAATAAGAGAACAACGAATTACCTTCTTGTCAGCGCGAGATTCAGAGGCCCAAAACCCTTAAAAGCCAAAAGAAAGGTTACTGCTAAACTCTACAGTAGAGACTGTTGTTTGGTGTCGTTACACCCCAAATTTATATACGCAAACTTAAGAAGATTTTTTAAAGAGCAAATTACATGCACCCAACAATAACAAAACACCCCCTAGTTTCACTTATCTTTTACGTACATCCCTGAGTAATTGGGAAGCTTACAAATAAGTCATTATCGTTAAGTTTAAATCGATTTCAAAATAACTATATTACCCTTTAATTTTTGCCATAGATAATTTTACCTGAACATAATCATAGTCCAAACCGTATCCTTTTCTTCTCCGACATTGAGAAGTATCTTTATCATCATCAGTGCTGCTGCTGCTATACATCATTGCCCAAATTGGATCCCCGTTATGTAAAGAATGTATACACAAAATTTAAGGATGAAAGAAAGGGATTTGGTAGGAATCGAACAAACCTATTTGGACTGTTGATACCACTAGAAACAAAACACGGAAAGTAATTTCTGAAAAACTAATAGAAAGAAAAGGAATAACAGAATGTAAGAGAAAAGGGGAGAAAACAGAATAATGAGAGAGAGAAGGGGAAAGCATAAGAAAAAGAATTTTCTAAATTTGATAATGGAATAAAATTGAGTTTGAGTTTTCTCACGGATTATGAGTGTGGTGCGAGGCCGGTGGCCTTCTTCAAATCGAAAACTGAAATCAACTAGGAAACTACTATCTCCCTAATTTTTTAAGAACTAAATAGAAAGGAAAGAAATTTTTAGGCAAAATGGGTCTTGATTCTAAAGTTTTTCTGTTCAGTCTCTCCTTAAATTCCAGTAGAAAGAGCTATTATGAAATGATCCCTAGTTTTTCTTTTCATGTCTTTTAAGAAAAATTCTAAACCATTGAAGGTTTTTTTTCCATTTTCCTCTCTCTCTCTCTCTCTCTCTCTCTCTCTCTCTCTCTCTCTCTCTCTCGTCTGTGCCTTTGGTGTTATTGTGATGAAGCTTTCCTATGAATTTGATCTTCTATTTCAACGGTGATACAATTGTTCTATGGTAAATCAAGAGGCAATCAATCGTCTTAGCTTTTAAGTCTTTCTTTGTTTATTTTAATAAGATTATGCAACTATTGTTTTCTTTATGAGTTTTGAATCTAATGGGTTTGTTTCTCTATCTTTCTTTTTTCCATGAAACGCTTCATTGCATGCTCAATAACTTCGTTGGAGGGTGGTTGGGCTACGGGAACTCCGCCGGAGAAGGGCAGCAGCTTCTACAACTTCGCCAGAACTTCTGTGTAACAAAACCTTAACTCGATTTAGGGGTGAAATTTCACGTTTGGAGGAGAATAATGGGAATAAGGGTACATTGGTACTTAAAATAAGTCACTAAAGTAAAAGGGTAAAATGGTCTTTTTACATTAAAAACTAACAGCTCACTAACACCATGCGCCATGAGGGGTTTATACGTAAAAGGTGAAACTAGGGGGTGTTTTGTTGTTGTTTCAAACACAAGGGGGTGCATGTAATTTGCTCTTAATAAAAAATAAAAACTTTTGGTAATTATTGGACATACTAGAGTATAAAATGAGAAATCGTTTGGAAAGTAGTTATGCATAAACAATTTTTAGTGGTAGGTGAAAAAATTCCCTCATCACCCATCTTCTTCTACTATCCAACACTCGCCATGCACATGACTGTTGGTGCCTTCGGAGGCCTGCAAAGTCCCTTTATGTCTATACACAAGGATCTATGTCCATGTGTGAACGCAGTGAGGGAAACACTTGCGGACATTGATCTCACTTCGAAGTGCTAAACAATGAAAATCTGAAGAAAGTGAAGAAGAATGTTCCAAGCAAAACAATGTTGAACTTGACAATTTAGGTTCTCACAAAATCCAAGCGATACTTTTCCCAATTTTGTTAACAATCTAAAACACAAAACATAAAGACACGTTTCCAATTGGTGCATGCGTACCGGGCTACTCTTTCACATAATTAGCGTCAAACGAACAGAAAATAGCGAGTACAAACCAAGAGAGAGAGAGAGAGAGAGAGGGCAGGGTTGCACGGCCATACCTGAGTGGCTGCTTCATCGGAATGTTAGAACAACAAGAAATAGGTGGTCGCAGAGGATTACAAACCCAAGGAAGTGCAATGACAAGGTAGGCTTTAGGTCTTAGACTTGTCGTCTGTAACAGAGAAATTCAAAAGAAGAAGGAAAAACATGTGTCGATCGCCCCAACCCATTGGGCTCATACCACTACGGCAAAATCAACATCCCCCGCACCATCAAGCTTGCCAACACTGTCTCCATGGTCAACGACAAGCTCCGCTACGCCATCAATGGCATCAGCCACATCAACCCTAACTCAATTTAGGGGTTTTCACATTTATAAGAGATGAATGGGAATAAGGGTAAAATGGTAAAAATAAGTCACTAAAATAAAAGGGTAAAATGGTCTTTTTACTTTTAAAACTAACAGCTCACTAACACCGTGAGCCATCAGGGGGTTATATATAAAAGATAAAACTAGGGAGGTGTTTTGTTATTGTTTTAAACACCAAGGGGT
Source organism: Telopea speciosissima (assembly GCF_018873765.1). Taxonomy (NCBI): domain Eukaryota; kingdom Viridiplantae; phylum Streptophyta; class Magnoliopsida; order Proteales; family Proteaceae; genus Telopea; species Telopea speciosissima. Next base: position 68,897,032 of record NC_057916.1, on the reverse strand, counting down.
GCATGTAATATGCTCATAATAAAAAATAAAAAACTTTTGGTAATTATTGGACATATTAGAGTATAGAATGAGAAATTGTTTGGAAAGTAGTTATGCATAAACAACTTTTAGTGGTAGGTGAAGAAATTCCCCCATCACCCATCTTCTTCTACTATCCAACACTCGCCATGCACATGGCTATTGGTGCCTTCGGAGGCCTGCAAAGTCCCTTTATATCTATACACATGGATCTATGTCCATGTGTGAACGCATGGTGGCAATGAGGGAAACACTTGGGGACATTGAACTCAATTCAAAGTGCTAAACAATGAAAATTTGAAGACAGTGAAGAAGAATGTTCCAAGCAAAATAATGTTGAACTTGACAATTTAGGTTCTCACAAAATCCAAACGATACTTTTCCTAATTTTGTTAACAATCTAAAACACAAAACATAAAGACAAGTTTCTGATTGGTACATGTGTACCGGGCTACACTTCCACATAATTAGCGTCAGACGAACAAAAAACAGCGAGTATAGACCAAGAGAGAGAGAGGGCGGGGTTGCACGGCCATACCTGAGTGGCGGCTTCGTCGGAATGTTGGAACAACAAGAAATAGGTGGTCACAAAGGATTACAAACCTAAGGAAGTGCAACAACAAGGTAGGCTTTAGGTCTTAGGCTTGTCGTTTGTAACAGAGAAATTCGAAAGTAGAAGGAAAAACATGTGCTACCTGCCCTAACCCACAGGGCTCATACCACTACGTCAAAATCAACATCACCCGCACCATCAAGCTTGCCAACACTAACTCCATGGTCAACGGCAAGCTCCTCTACGCAATCAATGGCATCAGCCACGTCGACCCACCCACCTCCCTCCCCCACCCAACCTAAGCTCGCAGAGTACTACATCGTCACCAAAGAAGAAGAAGAACGGGTCTATTTTTATTTTTATTTTTGGTAAACAGAAGGGGTCTATTTTACCCTCACTTCTTCTGCTTATGAGCAGGTGCTCGTTAAACTTGAGCGAAAAAATGAAAGAAAAATGTTTTTGGCCATAATCCATAGTTAATTATTAGGTCGCATTTGGTAACGCTTCTGTTTCATGTTTTTGGTGTTTTTCTGTGCTATTGGCACAAAAAAATGGAATATTGTGTTTGGGTTCTGTGGTCTATTTTTATGTGCCAGTGAAACAAGTCGGGGAAAAAACACCATTTTGAGAAACAAGGAAACCCATGTTTCTGCAGTTTTTAAACGTTTTGATTGAAACAAATTGAAGAGATTTGGGAAAGTTATGCCTGATGATTTTGGGGGTGTTTTCATTTATTTAAATAAAAACAAGTTTAAAAAATGATATCAAACACATGAAAAAATGAAAAATGATACCAAAAGACCCTTAGCCCTACCCTAGATTATGGCCCAATTGCAACCCCATCCTAAGGTTCAATACTTAACTAGAAACCTTCCTTGCATTTTAAAAATTCGTACAAGTAGCCCTCGTCTGTTAAGTGATGACGTCAGATGGGTGTTATTTCTTTATGGCAAAATAGCCTTATGGAGAGATGAACTTATGTTCTTTCCCTTTATTGAAACAAAAGAATACCCTTATGGAGAGATTAGTTTACGGTTTCACCTTTTACTAAATCTCTCTTTCCGGCAATTTCCCTTTGAACCTCTCTCTCCGACGACCTCCTTCCTATAAACCTCTTTCTCGGGCGACGACCTCCTTCTAAACCTCTCTCCAGCGACCTACTAGCAAGATAATGAAGTGAACTCCATTTGAGCTTGTTGACTGCCATTGCCATAAGAGAAATCTCCTACATATCGCAACCCAAATCGCAACCCACAGGAGATGTAATTTACCTCTTCTTCTTCTTCTTCACCACAAAATCCCAACCCAAGTCGAGTGCTTAACCTAGCCGTGGCCATTTTCTTCTTTAAAATTCATTTTTTTGAAACCCTAGAACGAATATGGTACCTTCTCCCTTCTAAAACCTTAGAAGGATTACCTTATAAAAATCAAAGTTATGATGTTATATTGAAGAAAAATACTAAGTTTATGTCAAGGTTAGGTATGCTTTCATAATTGTCTGACGAAAATGGGGTTTTCTGTTACGTGGAAGACATACTGAACTAATTCAACCTCTACAATTACATTGCCTCTGCAATTACTTTGAGCTCATTCAACCTATAACGAATCTGGTAACTTCTTCTTCCCTCCTTCTAGAACCTTAGAAGGATTACCAACAAAAAAACAAGTTCGTGATGTTAGAGTCCTCGTAATGTTATATTGAAGAAATTAGAATAATAAGTAATGTATTAAGTATGTTCAATATTACTGGGCAATGACCTTGTAATTTTTTATCATCATAGCAACGTTGGTTCTTTTTGTGTGCTTGAGCTTTCTCTAGGATTCATTTTTTTAGCCACTATAGACTATTATGGAAGGCTTCCCTCACACATGGAGATGTGATAATTTTTTCTTGTTCTTAGATTAGTAATATAGAGTAAGTAAAAAACATACCTAGAATTTCGCCCATTGTCTGATATTTGGCCAGCTGTTAAATGACTTGGAGTATTGAAAGTGTACCAAGTTAGTTTTAATTTACAAGTTTTTCAATTGGATATCTAAACAAATTGATTGGGATGGAGTTTTATGATTTTGGACCTGTAAATCAACAACGTTGACTATATTGGTTGCCTCTGCAAATTTTGTCACCTTTATTATTTGTGTTTTTTTTTTCCTATTTTTTGTCATCTAATCATGATTGGCTTTTTCAATTGTCTAGAGATGAGTATGTTGCGTGCTATTGAATACCGCTGATGTTGGAAAGTGGAACTAAATATGTTGACCCAGACAAGTATGGCTACTTGGACATGATTTATGACATCTACAATTCAAGCCTCGACCATGTCCCTGTAGGTCATAATGTATCATTCAAAGTCAAATTTGTACTCCTGAGCAATGTTGATACGAAGGTGACAGATGATACTAGTCTCTACCAATTATTTGGTTTCAATGAGATTAAGGTCATAAAAACTATTTGTATATGTCTTGAAGATCGTAAGTCTGACACTTAAATTTATACAATCAATGGGTTCCCCAATACTCTATGTTTAGAGACAATGAAACAAGAATGCAAAGTGAACAGCCTCTAGAATTTGGTTCCATAACTGATGGTTTTGTTCAAAGAAGTGAGACTAGTGGGCCTAGCAGGGCAAAACACCTAGTTAGAAGGGGTGGTGGTGTATGCAGGGCTTCAACAAGTGCTACTGGTAGTGCTACTGCTATGTTACTGCTACTGCTGCAAGGTCTAAGAGTATTGGTACTGCCAGTGGAAGAGCTACTAGCAGAATTATTGTAACTAGTAGCGGATTGAAGAGGAAATTTGAGGTTGTAAAGACAGCTAGCAAGAGTATTGCATGTTTGACTGAACCAGTTTTGCATAAATATGAGCCTTCCAGTGATAGTGAGGAAGATTGGATAGGCTTAAGTGATGATGATTGAGATAAGGAAAGTGAAAAAGAAGAAAGTCATAGTGATGAAGTTGTTAGGATCGAAGCGCTTGTCAATCCCTCAAAAGACGTCTTGTGAAGGAAGGTGCAATTTTAATACCATAACTCTTGCGAATCTTACACCACAAGCACCACGTTTCGAGCCGGGATCTGGGCATCTAGGCGTTTCGGGATCCACTTCCCAATTATCTAGTTAGAATGTTTTCCCAACAATATAAATATGCGGGGCCCACGAATCAGTCCACATATTTGTGTGGCTTTAAACATCAATTCTTACAATTTAACCCACTAACCAACAAACTATTATAATAATCCATTAATTAACTATATAAACAAAACTCTAGTTTCTATTCATTTCTCTACAAACCTAACCGACTGAAACAAAGAAAGAAGATAAAGGAAAAGAAGAAGAAGAAGGAAGGCTGATATCTTGATCAATCAATACTCTAAGGTAAAGATCATCACCCTCTGATCATCTTAAATCATTATCTCATGCTAAACCTTTTTTGAAATCAGAATTTCTTTTTAATGGCTTAGCCTTGTTGATGGAATCAAGTTGAATCCATCTCTTGTTCATATCTTCAAGGTAATCCTAATCTTAATTCAAAATCCTACCATCTAATTCTGTTCCTAAGCTTTGTATTCATGATTAAAACCATGAATTATCCAATATCATCCATGTTTAAATGCAAAATGGTTAGGAAATTATAACCTTTGAACCCCAAAGCCTCCATGCATGTCCGAGACCTAAACCCTAGCCCTATGTTGGCCTATTTGCTATCAAATTCACATACCTACTATTGGAATTGAAGTAATAGATTATTGATTCAGCCATATGTGGCTGTTATACCAATTAAAATCAAAGAATTACACATATGACTGTACCCACCTTCAAAACCCTCAATTTTTCATGTAAATTGATCATTATATGGTTTCAATTCATGGTGATGATCATGTGAACATCATCCCATGATCAATTGGGTGAGATCCAACCAAAAACCCCATCAAAATCCTGATTTTTGACCTTGTTATGTTGCTTCCAAATCTCTGGTGGGAGTTCTGGTCGATTAGTTCATCCACCAGAGAATGCAGTCTCAATCATGTTACCTACTGCTATAGCAGGATGATGACCTGATCGACTACTTCATCATCCTGAGTTACTGTCAAACTTGCGTATGAGTCTTAGACCTTACCCAACAACCCTAAAGCAACCCTAGGGCCCCACAAGTACTTAGTCACCTTCTAACACTGTGTGTGATTAAATAATCATAGGACTTAGCCCTTCGATCGTCGAATCCTACCGGCAACCGACTCAAATAATAACCAACTTCGCAATTACAATCATAACAAGGTAAGTGGGGGTAAGCTTTGATTTCTTTTGGTAGTATAAAATTCATTCTTAGTACTATTTGTTAAAAATCATATGCATATTTAAATTCCTGTTTTGTTTGTGATATTTTTTGAATTCATTATTTATGACTTATGAACGTGAACGATGTGATGTGGTATGATATACAATGTGAATCTTTGTGTTAGAATAGATGTCGTAGTCGGCTTGGAAATGAGAGGTATGATGTATTGTAGTATGGGATGCGGGAGCACTATACACTTTGTACTATGCCATTTAGACTGCATATGGCTAAGAATGTCATTCCTTGATGCTACAACCCTTACCAGCAGGGGTTCAGGTGTTGGATGATCATAACTCCTTGTTCTAAGGAGTACATACCGGGATGGGGTCTAGGCTATGATTATTGGGGTCTATCCATGGGGAGGTATATAATACCAACGATCGGTGTGGGCTCCATACAACAATTGAGGTACGTCTCGGGAAAATGAGAAGGAACTGAGATTGTTTCCCGAGTTGTTGGCGTAGCATTAACCTAGAGACTTAGGCGTTGTTTGTTAGATGTAATTAAGATTAAAATTGAACCCATGCATATAGGATTCTTATTTGATGTGTGAACATGCTTATGTGTGTGTGGTCTATCCTTTACTTGCTGGGCTCAGTGGAGCTCACCCCTGTATAATTTCCTCTTTTTAGATAATCCTACAGGTGGATGTTATGGTGGCGGGGAGGATAACTTCGAGACAGAGGATTATAGTAATGGTGTGTATGTTGATATGGACAGAGAGGGGTGTGACCCCTATTATCAGGACGATCAGGGTGATTAGGGTGTCCCGGGAGAATTGGGACTAGTGATGTAGACAACCTTTTCTGTTTCTGTTTGTTATTTCCTTACATTCTTTTGATGGATGAAAATCCATTGCAAATACTAGGTAGGTTGTTTTATCCTTTTGGGAAAATGTGTATAAAAATGTAACCTAAATGTAGGGACTAGTATGTGGACAAGGTAATTAGAACCTTTTGTAAATATTACAACTTGAGCGCACTCTGACAATGTAAGCTTGTTTATATTTTAACCTTTATTTGCTTGTGACTTATATTTACTGCATCTGGATCCTAGAGGTGTTTGAATACTTCAGATATTAGGGTCAACCATCGGATCCTCCTAGGGGGTGGTTCCAGGGTGTGACATCTCCTAGGGTAATTTGGTGTGTATTAATATGATTTTTCTAATTTATTTACTTAGGCTTTGATTGTTTACCCAATGACTCGTGTCCGAGCACTCTTGTGGATCGGCAGTCTTCGAAACAAGCAGAGTATAGTCAAGGTGAGTGGATATGAATCATCCCTGTAGGTGTAACCTTATGAACACTTCGAAGATAACAAGATTACTTCTCATTATTGATAGCTGTGTTATATTATTATTTATTTGCTTTTGGATATTGGACTTACAGATGTAACTGTGGACTGTGGTTATGAACATGTTGATAAAATAATTGATGATTCAAATACATGCCATGTGAACTGTTAGATTAGATGCCATAATAGACGGCTTAGAAATGAAAGGTATGGTGAGCCGTAGTATTGGCTGCGGGAGCACAACACATTTCATACTTGAAAATGAGGTTTGTTGTAGCCCATAGAATGGGATACTGTTGACACCACTCAATTCATACTTTCCATGTAGATCATTGGGTTAGGTGAACATACCCTTATGTTACAGCCCTTACCAACAGGGGTGCATGTGTTGGGTGATCATGGCCTCCTGAATGCCGAGGAAAGCAGAAGCTGGGTCAGGTTGTCATGGTTATTTGGGGATCTGCCAAGGGAGGAGTTGGCACACTGCCCAGCGCGGGTTCCACCAGCAATGATTGAGGTGGCAACCAAAGAACGAAAGAGAAGCGACTGAGGTTGTCGCCCGAGTCATTGCAAGTAGCATATACCTAGTGACTTAGTTGTGCTGCTAGGTGGACTAGAGTAATAAAATTGAACTTAGCATGTAGATTGATGATGATGATGATGATGATTGTACCTGCTTGTATGATTTATTATTCATTTGTTGGGCTCGGTGGAGCTCATCCCTCGTGGATTGTTTCTTTTAGATGATTTTGCAGGTGGATATCTCCCTGAATGGGAGGATCATTTCGAACAATTTGGTGATGGTGATCATGGTCATTCTGATGTGAACCCCGACGGAGGTGATCCCTCTGATGCGGATGCACAGGGTTAGGCTGGAGGAGGTGATCTGTTGGCGGCTGTCTTCTTTTTTTATGTTCATAGAACATTCTTTTTGTGGATAGTCGGATGACACTTTTCTTTTGTATAGCTTACAGATGAAGCTTTTGTATATTTTATATCTTGATGTAGAGCTATGAAAGGGCCATGTATGTAAGCATGTTATGAAGTACTATGGGTTGTGAGCTACTGTTGAACAATGTACTTATGGTAGCTCATTATGTAAATATAACACTTTAGCTTCCATCGCACTCTGCATCTAATATTATATTGTAAATGCGGTATGTGTCTGTCGAGTAGTATTTGCTTCTGGATCCTGGAGATTTGACGAATGTGGTTTGACATTCGGGTCACCCGTCCGACCCGCCTAGGGGATGGTTTGGAGTGTGACAGAGCTCTCCTCGCGAAATTTGAAGTCTCTCTCATTTTGTAGCATCCTTAACAGTGAAGCACTTGCTGTACGCAGTAGCATGCTGTAAGCTATCTCTATTGGTGATGCATTCATTTTAGTAGAGTCAGATTCGAAGGAAATCATCAAATACATTCAAAATCAGGCTCTTGTACAACAGTTTAGTTTTCTCCACTTCGTGATTAATAGAGTTATTTACATCACTACCCACATGTTCCATAGGCACTGAATAAATATATAGAAAAAAAAAGAAATAAAAAATCGGAAGTATTATCAACGGGGAAGTGTTATTTACAAATAAAAATATAAAAAAATAAAAAAATAAAAAAATAAAAAAATAAAAAAATCAAATGGGACGTGTTGGTCGTGAGTTCTACTCCAACCATAAAAGTATTTTCATCATCTCAAGTGCGGTGCACTGCCCAGTGCATCACACGTAATAATCCAACCTTTAAAATGGGCAATGGTATCTTTTTATTCTCTTAAGTGCTGGGTAGATGGTTGGATTTAGTGGACCTCACTTGAGAGGATAAATTTCCACCATAAAGTGTCTTTCTCCAAACGTGTGCTACGTTGGCATTCTCTCTTGCTTTCTTACATTTTGTTATATCTTTACACTTGCAAGCCACTATCCATCACGTAACTATCAATGTTGAATATCAACTTGGTGACACTGCCTAGAAGTTTATGTCCATCCAATCAGCGTATATTGCCAAGAGAGATCAACCGTTACATATGAATCAGACGATCAGATATCTTAGCCAACGATTTTAAATGTCACCACTTATTACATGTTAGGTCATCTCAATGTATAGAATAAAAAAATCGAGTTCTCCATAATATTCGAAATTTACATAATATAGTGCTTAGATCAATTCCAGTATGTAATATCATTTTTTATAATATAGGGTTTCATTTTCCATTTTTTACTTTTCTTATCTTATTGCTACATTTTTATTCTTCATTTTTCTTACTTTGTCTTGAAAGGATCCATGTAGATAAGCCTGAATTGTTGTTGGTTTGGTAGAAAGAGTTTTTTTTTTTGGAAAAATGACATGATTAGTTACTTTTGGGTTTTCATTTACAAAACTGTCCACCCTATGTTTGAGTTAACAAAAATAGACAAAAACAAATTCAGGTTTACAAAACTGGACAAAATAGTATCTCTCCCTCCCACACTTACTTTTTTAGATAATTTTACCCCTGTCATTGCCTTCTAGCCCAGGCATCCTCTGTTCCCTACATCCCTACCCTTGTCCCAGCACCGCCATTCTCTGCTATCTCCATTAATAGAAAAAAAAAAAAGGAGATTTTTTCAAAGAGGAACTCTTGAAGAAAGAAGGAAAGTCACTGTTTTGTCTAGTGTTATAAAACTAAATTTGTTTTTATTTATTTTTGTTAACTCAAACATAAAGTGGACAGTTTTGTAAATGAAAACCCAAAAATATCTAATCATATAATTTTTCCTCTTTTTTTTGGTACAATTGGACGAATGAGTTAAGAGAAGGGCAAACCGCATATGCGACAGATTAATGGTAAGGAAAAGGCACGGAATGAGAAATAACGTGAACAGAACAAGCGACAAAAAATTTGAAACGGCACGGAATGAGAAGTAACTCCATTTTCAATGATTTCATAAAAAAAAAACAAAAAACCCATTTTCAAGGAATTACAAAATTACCCACCATGCCCTTTACATTTCCCAAATTGACAACCTGTACTTGTGAGTTGTGCATAACGAGGCATTCCAGCATTTTCTCTCTTCTATTTGAAGAGCTGTAGAAAAAGACTGCATTGAGAAAGAGCGAGCGCGAGAGCGAGAGAGAGAGAGAGAGAGAGAGAGAGAGAGGCCATTTTCTTCTTTTTTTCTTCTATCCTGCTATCAGTTACGCCCAGTAAAAAGAACTTGTTCTTGCTTATTGGTCCTGCAATTTGAATCTGCATAGATAGGGTTCTCCACAGAACAAAAACAATTATCTACTTCGAAATATATTCTCATTAGCCCTAGCTTTTCTTTCTTTCTTCCTCCACCCCCCCCCCCCCCCCGGTCTATTAGTTACTGCTTTTGGAGCTTTGTATATGAATTAGGGATTCCAGGGAAATTAGTCATTTGGATAAAGGAACGAGGTTTTATCTAGGAATGTTTATGCTATTCAAAGGAGTGATTTGCTTTTGTATGCTCTGATGTGAGCAAAGTACGAAGGAGTTGTGCTAGGGTTTCTCTATTTTCATGGGGAGCACCGGTGAGCCAGACCGGAAGCGCCGACACTTGAGTTCGGTATCACCCACGGCCGCTGCTGCCAAGAAGCAACCTTTTTTGCCATATTCGGAAGATAAAAAGGTACTTCTTTTCTTCCTTTTGTCTTATATCTCTAATCTGTACACTTCATGAACATTCAAGCGAATTATCTGCTTTTATGGTGTTATTGTCATCATGGTATTGGTTTGACGGGATGGATTGGGTTGTCTGCCCTCATGGAACTATTATGCTTTTGCTGATCGGAGTTCATTAGATTATCTGAAAGATTGTTATACTTTCGTTAATCTCATTTACGATGAATTCATCTGAAAGGTTGAATTTTTTTTTTTAAATTTAGACTTTGATTTATGGCCTTTTTAGCCAATTTTGCTTTCTCAATTTTCAGGGGCAGAATGTTAATTTTGTCTTACTGTTTTCGTTATGATGTTAGAAATACCAATAGATTGATAAGTTTGGCGGAACCATGTTGTTTTATACTTTCCAATTGTAAGCTTTGGATGCTTCTACCGCATGCATGTTGGATTGAGTGCTTATCCTGTGAAGATTTGTTGGTCTGCTTGTAAAGGGAAGCATAATAATTTTTTTTATTGTACCAGAAGTGGTTATTTGGGCCCCCTCCCTCCCTCCTAATTAGGTCTTGATTGAATGTTGTTATTATTATTGCAGGCTGTACATGGTACGAGTTTTAGTATGTTTCGTAAATGTGTACTAATTTCATACTACAAATTGACGTCAAACACCTTATGGGATTTTTCTTAATTAGCTATAGCTTTAGGGATGTTGCTTGTATGCCCCCAAAACTGAGGTTAATAAGCAGATTCACCACATACTAGGCATAAGAAGCATAGGAGATGCAGTTTTGGATATGAATTAGGGATCATCTCTTATAGTGCCTGCTGAGTCGCTGGGGTTTGCAATTATTTCACATATTTAAGGGTTAAAATCATGAATTAATCTTGATTCATTTTTCTTTGCTATTTTTGAATCCTGATAATTTTCTGAATTTGCATTATTATTTCCTAAAATAAGCAAAATATCTTTCTTGTATTTCCAGGAGTGCTAGTGATGTTATTTTCTGTGGCCTCCCTTGTTACTCTCCTTGTTATTAGAATATCCAATTTGGAAATATTTTCCCTTCCATTTATAAAAGATTTGGAAACTTTGCAACGCTGTTAATTGAATGGGACTCTATCTTGGACAATTATAAAGGTGATTTGAAAAGCAGCTGCTATCATATTGACAAAAAAGAAGTTTCTGCAGATAGAATGATTCCAATGCATACATTTCCTTGCCACTAACATGTTGGATATATATAAATATATGGGCAGAGATCAGCTAGGAGTCATTTTTAGGGCAAGTATTATATAATATTGGGTCACTTGTTAGTGTTCATTCTTAGTAGAACACTAGAACTATCTATCCATTTGCGCTTGCTTTCTGGCATTTTGTGTTTCTATTTTTGCTTGGATATGTTTCAAATACTAATTTTTGATCCAATCAGAGTTTGGAAGGGGGATGTGAGCTCTACCCATGAACATGAGAAATTTCAAGATAAATTGTTACTTTCTGGAGTTTGATCACGGGTTCCCTGAATATTTTATGCTGCAGAATATTTCTAATTCAAGATAACTATCTATCCATTTGCGCTTGCTTTCTGGCATTTTGTGTTTCTATTTTTGCTTGGATATGTTTCAAATACTCATTTTTGATCCAATCAGAGTTTGGAAGGGGGATGTGAGCTCTACCCATGAACATGAGAAATTTCAAGATAAATTGTTACTTTCTGGAGTTCGGTCACGGGTTCCCTGAATATTTTATGCTGCAGAATATTTCTAAATCAAGATATCTACTGTGGAATGTAGGTGTAGTGATTAGAGTACTAACATTCATTTTTGACTTCATGGTTGACATATGAGGAAAAATTTGGTATATAGATTTTTAGAATCTTCTATCTTTCCATCTTAGCCCACAGCTTCCCTCTCACATAACTTCTTTGTCTGTACTCCAATTGATGCAGATAAGTTACCTAGAGGGTTTATTTTATTGGAAATAAGCCTTGAGTTAGGTTATGTATATGTTGGGCATTTGATCCCATGGGTTTTCAATGTAATAGGTCACTTTTATGGACCTAAAGTATGGGTAATTAGGTTGCATACGGGATTGGTCTCTATACTTGGTTTATTTTCATTTCTTAGTTTTTAAATTGAACAAGTCAAAAACTGGTTTGAACCAGTTGTTCAATTTAAGTGATTTTAATAGTTTTAACAGTCCAAAACTGGTTGAACCAGTTGTTCAATTTAAGTGATTTTAGTAGTTTTTCTTTTAAGTGTTTCATTGGGCTGGATTAGGACTCTGTTTTGATTCTATTTCAGTTTCCTAGTCAGTTTAAGTTACCTAATAGGTTAAGGATTGAGTTAGGCCTTTCCTATTTAGTGTAGGAGTCTATTTTTGAGTCTCTTATATAAGGTTGTAAGGGGGGGGGGGGCAAGTATTGTACACGAATTTTGATATTAATGAAAAGCTTTTTGTTGCTTTTCTTCTCCATTGAAGATTTTTGTCATGTGTTTGATCAAGGCTGGTGGGATTGGTGTTTGATCCAATCGACACCTTGCGGTGTGAAGCCTGGGTAGATTGTTTGAAGGAATCGATGTTTGATCCGATTGACACCTTGTAGTGGGAAGCCTGGGTGGTTCTTTTGAAGCTCTACATTCAAGTTCTAGTTCATGATTCAGTTTTTATTCAAGTTTTTAACTTCCAACAAGCTGTTGCCAGGATTTCTCTGCAACAACAGTGAGTTAGAAGTGTCACCCATCCCCACAATTCTTCTTCTAATCCTCCCACATCCCAACCCTAACAATCCCCCTTTCTTAATTTCACTTTTCCAGCATCAAAACCCGATCAGACCTAACCAGCCATCCACGAAACCCCAAACTTTGACCATATCATCCCCTGCCCATAAGGAGAACTCGATCTCCTTTGCTGCCTATTTCAACCATTAAAACCCCAGTTCATCCCATCTCAAATCATTCCCCCAAAATCCAAAAACCTCCATATACCTAACCAACCATCAGAATCTGCCCATACTTGGACCGAATCACTCTCTCACCCTAAGGAGTGTTCGATCAAAACCCTAACCCAAACTGACCATCCTAAACTCTAGAATGTAGAATCCCCCATATTCCTCTTTTCAAAAACCCATAAAACCTAACCCTAACATGCTGCCCATTCAAGTTTACATACTTCCCTCCATCAAAACATCTCAGGACCTTCACTAATAGACTCCCCTACATCAACTTGACATAACCCACACATCAAACTCTAACCCTAATTTCTCCAAAAAACACCTATTTTAGCCTAGCCGATTTAGTGCTCATAGCAGATTCTGGTTTACTGGCTTCTAGTTGGTCTCCTACCAATCTAGAACTACATTACCAATTGTTTAAATCCTAATATCTTCATTATTATTTATTATTATTTTTTGATAGGGAAGCATCTATTATTTACAACCACAAGCCCCCCCAAGCTGAATGCTGGATTGGATCCGAGATGTAGCTACAACTAGTCAACTTCCTTTCCAGCTGTGCTTGTTGGCAACTTCCCTAATACCTGCTTCTCTTCAATTGGTGAGAGAAAATTAGAAGATAACAAGCACATCATGGCTTGCAGAGGACAAGAGATAAAAGAGCTGAACACCCCAACAGGGAAGGGAGTAGGTTCAAAGCAGAGACACCAATATCTGTATTTGTATCCGATTAACATATCCGCTGTTCAAATTTAATCCGATATCCGATGGACATTTCAATTGAGTATCCAAATTCGTATCTACCAAGGAGTCGGATATCCGAATACTAATCCGATGATATTTGATTATACATTTTTATCTATAAATATAAATAAAAATAGTATCAAAATAATGCACAATTATTTCTATTTGATGAGAATATAAACATACAATATATAATACCTATAAAGCCTAAGTTTTTAAATAATTATAGATAATATTATCTTATAATCGGAGTGGATATTATCGAAGTGGATACATCAATATCCAAATTTGTATCTGATCATCATCCGGGTGTCATGAATTTGTATCTGGTATCTGATTATCCGAATATACGGATATGAATATGTATCGAATCGAATCCGGATTTTCAACTATCCATTTAAATCTCTAGAAGAGAGTACTCATCTGCGACCTGGTAACCCAGCCATTTTTGCCTGCAACACCCTTCACATTCTAGATACTCCAAAATACACAAATAACTACCTAAAATGTGAATCCCAATCCCTTTTCTCCTGATTCCTGGCTGGGAAAAGGGAGGGAAAAAAATGTAAACAGAAGATGTAGTTACCTGGTGCTGAATTAATATGCTTACTTCAGTTAGCCCCTTGGTAATTGATTCCTATAATGCTTCTCCAAAGCTATAAGGAGCTCTAACTCATTCGTGATATACATAGAAAGTGGAGCTTAGGATTCTTACCTTGATTTTGTGAGAAATCCTCTCGTATATTTTGCTTCTGCCAATTATCTATTGACCTAGTGGTATTGTAGTGCAAGTCTCAGATCAATGTTGCCTGTCTCAACATTTTCCAATGCCTTTTTAGTTTTATATTATCTACTATGGCATTTTTGTGTGACTGAAACGTACATTCTGCTACCCTTTTTCAGAACCTCGCAACCTTGATAGCCCTACTGATGCCGGGCATTCAGCCAGCCTGCCAGGCCTAGCCTACCAGGCCCAGCCCAAGGCCAGATTTGTGCCCACAGGACCAGCAGGACCAGGCCTAAAAGGCCCAGCCCATAGGTCGACACCTATGCTGGCCTGGGTGAATTAAACCCAGTGGTTCTGCCTTTTCATTTTCCTAGGCTAGTATTTACTCTTACTATTTGTCTTTTCGGTTTCCTAAGTGGAGTTATGAGATTGTTCATGCTCCTTGGTATTAGTTATTAGTCATTAAAAGTCTTTTAGTTTTTCTAAGTCACTTTCTTGGTTGTAGTTCCCTATGTCTTGGTTTTAGTTTCTAGGTGTTGAAAATCCAAAAGTCTATTTAATGTAAGTTGATGTATCCCAAGGGCTTTTAATGCCTCCCCTCTATATAATGAAACCATGGGCTGTTCTCTGGAACACCAGATTTTGAAGACAAAGAACTCTCTTGTGAGATTTATTTTGTGGACTCAAGTGGGCTGTGGATTCAGGAATCATAACCAAGGTGGATCTCCTTGGTGGTGCTCTAGTGGGTCCATTCAGACCATATCCTCTCTGTCCAACGGTTAGAATTGCCACGTCATCTATCTACATGGCTCAAAATAGTGAATCATTTAGGAAGCCCTTCCTAAACAGGGGCAGTGCAAAACAGTTTTCCCCTTAAAGAGCGTGGGCCAAAAATGAATAATCTCTTGACATTGCAAATATTGATTCCTGCAGCAATCAGATATGTCTGTAATCAGTACTCCTGTATATTCTTCTACAATTAGAGGCCTAATGGATCACTAAATCCCTTGTATCTTATGCCATCGTATGCACGGGTTGATCATAATCATTAAAATCTCTTTCGTTTCTCTGTATGACAGTCTCCTGTAATTTTCTTGCACAATAAAACCTCATTAAATTCTCTAGGCATGGCCCAATGGACATCAACCGGACTTGAAATTTATTCTTTACATATCAATAAGGAAATGCACGATGAATCAAGAGGTGAGGAATGCTGTACTTTCTTTTCAATGAAAAGGTCTTACAATTTATTGGAAAAACGGAATGCACACGATGCAGTACTATTCCCATTATACTAACAGACCACAATACGACCTGCAATTAAAAGAGGTAAAAGCTAAATTTGTGGAAGGGAGGGCCTATTGATCTTATAAAACCCTGCAACTTCCTGTTTGGCTAACTTTGCTAGAAAATTTATCAATCCTTTTCCACTCTAGCTTGCTTGATGGGGATCGAATACTAAAAGATGTTGAACATCAACGAAATAGATGATCTATAAAGGAGGCATAGTCGATTTAGTTACGGGTTGTACGGTAGGGACTTTCTCTTCATTTGGTTATTGTTTTACTTTGGATTTCACTATATGTGCGTGTAAGTGGTGTGGCTGAACAAATTGCCTGTTACCCTGTTTCTTTCAAATATTTGTACAATCTCCATATTTGTGTGCTTTGCTTAGTTTGAGGGTGTTTTTAAGGTCTAATGGACAAGGTTTACGTGGCTTTTGGTAGTTGAAGTTTTTCGTAGGGGCTTGCATTTGGAAATGTAGTTATTCTTTCTCTTTCTCTCTGTGGTTCTGCTATATTTGTGTTTTTCTCTTTAGATGTGTGTGTTCTTGATAGATTCAGTTGAGTTAACAAGATTGGGATCTCATGACTTTAGACTCTTGGTCATCAACTTTTTGGTTTTTTTTTGTGGTGTGTGTGTGTGTGTGGTTGTGGACTTGGCTTATTTACTTCTAATTTTCTTTCCTTGTAGCTTGACACTGCTGTACTGCAATATCAAAATCAAAAGCTTGTTCAGCAGCTAGAAGCTCAGAAGGTTGAATATTCTGCCCTTGAGAATAAATTCTGTCAACAAAAGGAGAAACAATGTGATTATGATGACACACTACAAGTGGTTAATAGGTCGTGGGAACAGGTACCTAGCATTTCCAGTAATCTTTTAGAAGTCTGATCTCAAAGTGTGTGCGATTGATGGAAAATTGATTATGTTTCATTGTAACAGCTGGTTGATGACTTAGAATCCTGTTCTATTCGGACGAGTAGCTCAGTTGGCAGCAGAAAGGATGCAAGCTATTCTTCAGGTGAGAAATGCACACTATCCTGTAAATATTTGCATAGGTTGTATTTTCTTGCAGGCTTCTCATATCGGATATGACGGCTGTGATTATGCAGGACCTACCTGTATCAAATGACTCTCCTCTACCTGTACAAAATAAAACTCTGAATTTGTTTCCAGCTGACTTTCTCTGAGCTTTCTCATATAGCTGTAAATTGTAATGTTCACAGTTCTGTTTTGAACTGATACTTGAGTTGGAATTCCTCATGTCCAAGTTGAATAAGATAGGTTGGGAACTTGTACTGCTTGCCCTGGAACAACGCTTCTGTATAGTACTATAGTGTATACTTACTGTTGAATTTAACAGAACCTCTTACCTGCTCCTGCTACTGATACATGTACCTTCTTCTTGCTTGTGTGGTGCCCTATATTCGCAATTCCGGGCTCTGTTAGCATATGTACTCCATCCCTAGTCAAGGCCATGGTTCAAGAACTCGGTTTCGGTACTGGTTTCCCCCTGCCAAAAAACCGAGTTGGACCGAGATCTCAGCGAGTTGGTACATCTTTTTTTTTTGAACTCGGTTGTTGGTTTTGGTGGTTTTTGACCTAGTTTGGTTATGAAAGTTGGCATACAGCCTAATTTGGGCCATTTAAACACAATGGCACTATCAGATTGTGAATAATCACAATCCAAATAGGAGATTAACTTAGTGGGAAAGTAGGATGAACAGTTATGCTAGAAACCAGGATAGACACTTATTTATGCCTAATATCATTTAAGTAAACTCTAAGCTGGGATAAGGCTGAGTTTTTTATTGTTGTAAACTCTAAGCTGGTCCCTCGGACGGGTCAGGTTTTCCTTTTTCATCATTGGATTTTGATTAGCTTGCGTGTCCAGGACGACTTGGAATAATCATGGTGCAAGATACCAGAGCCTTAGTATTTTCCTTTATGTATTATATTTACCTTACATTCATAGTTGTCTAAGTTTTGCCAAGGGAACAATGATCATTGGGATGCCAAACATTGCAGGTCACCTTATGCATCTGGGTACCCATGTTTTGCTTTTGATACGTGGTTATGCTCGACTACTTTTGATGCAGTTAAGGCCCTTGTATTGTTTAATTTTGTGGTTTGGGGCTTTTATTTTGTAATAATTGGGTCATGGACCTATTCTTATAGTGGTCCAGGTTTTAAGTGATGGGCCTCTACATGGGGTGGGTCTTGGGTTTGTCTATAGTCTAGGATCGAATGGCAACACCCAAGAGTGGGTTCAATTGGGGTACAACTTTTTCTTTTTGTATAAGACAAAACAGTAACTTAAACTAATTGAGAGAGAGATTCAAACCAATTGTCCTACATCCATTACCTTGATCACGGACCAAGTATTTTTCTACTATCTGATTCTTTTCCTATGCAAGAATCAAGTCAGAGAGAGAGAGAGAGAGAGAGAGAGAGAGAGAAAATTGTCCTACGCCCACTACCTTGATCACGGACCAAGGATTTCTCCACTATCGGATTCTTTTCCTATGCAAGAATCAAGCCTTTACACAACTCAAACCACTTTTTCAGATTGAGAACTTGGACCATCACAGAAGACCGTGGCTGTAGGGACTCAAAACTATCACTCTAGTACTTGGATGGAAGCTGGTCACAGAAGACCGCGGGATTGTCCGTTTGAGAAGACTTATTCTCATTAACTCTTGGACATTTATGGAAGATTACACAAAAGTCCGTGATGTCGCCCGCGTACATAGAACTTTTATGGTTTGGTTGTCCGTGAGTTATGACAAAATATTTTTGGTTTGCCATTTAAGCTCAGTCGTCAGTCTCTGTTCACGGAAAACTGTGGTTAATTGCCTGAGGACAAATCTCTAAGTAAAATCACCTAGTTTCTTGGTTTTTCCATTTAGGCCCTTTTTGATGTCACTATCTTGGGCTTTTTAAATCTTGTTGATCAACTACATTAAGATCACAAAGATATGCCAATAAAAATCAAATCCTAATCTTGTTCCTTGAAAGTTTCTTCAACTTGATGTTACTTTCACCTCCTTGATTTTTCAAGTCGTGGAAGACCGTCCTCACCAGTTCTTCATTCAATCAACATGCTTTGTTTTTTCTTCAACTGTACTTCTTCAACAACCTGGCTATCATCAATCACTTAACACATTATCACACATGTTAGTACACCCAGACATACATCACACAATGGTTTTCATATCCAAAACAAATAACATATAAATGGAACCTTCTAGGTCCAACATTTAGTTTTAAGTAGAATAAAGGAACAAGTATGGTTGTATGGGTTGTATATTATGTTTAGGAGTTCTAAATAATAGTGGGTCTTTCCTAGTTATTGTTGGAGTATTATAGAATGAAATTGGTAACAAGTGCTTGGTCCCTTATAAATCATGACCTATTTAAGCAGTGTAAACAGGATTAATGGAATAGAGTGGAATATGATTTATGGTTGGAAGAGTTAGAATGAATCTCTTCCAAGTTCCAAAGTTTGATTGGCATGTCGTAGCTGTTCAAGGGGAATAGTAAATCATTCTCTTCTTGTACTCTTTTTTCAGGTTTCATTGTTCTCTATAAATATGGTTTATTGTTTTCAACCTGGCTGGAGTAGTACTTCTTAATTAAACACTGCTAGTTGCTTTTTTCACAATTTCTGTAACTCAGAAATAGAGCCTCCAATTGGTTATGAATTTGACTGAGAATCAATTTTTTCACTCTATTTTTACTCTGTAATGTCGTTTGAACTCGCAAAGTTTCTGGTCAAGAATATTTGCCTAAAATATTGGAGTGATTTTTTTTGAGCCTGCAATTGTTATTGACGTAAATAGTTTTAGTCCTTGATTTTCTTCAAAACCAAATCAAAATCTTCAAATCTGTCTCCTCTACTGTGTTTGAAAGAACAATTCAGGCTGATCCATGTCAGTGTGAGTGGGTTTTAACCAAGTATTGTGGCCTTCTCTTTCTCTGTAGTCTGTACCAAGGTTGAAGGTGACCTGTTGATTCTGAAAACTATTTATCAATATAAGTTTTGAGGTTCACAGTAGTTTAAAAAATAGTTTTATTTTGCATGTTTTGATAATAAATAGTGGGCCATCAGTAACAATGTCTTTTGGGGGATCACTCAGCAAGCTAATTAGGTATTTTTGTGAACTTAAAAAAAAGGTTTTCTGAACTCTAGGTTGCATTTTCTTTTCTTTTTTTATTGACTTGTTTTATTATTATTATTATGGCAATTTTGCCTTTGCACAGTCCAATATAAAGAGGCTTCTCTCCATGGGACACCTAATTCTGCCATGTGGGAGGATGATGTGGCAATTCTGACTGTTGGATAGACAAGGGACGATCTGAATAAGAAACCTGTCAAATTTCAGACTCAGATTCAACCACACTTCCCTAGTGTATTGGCATGCATCCCCATGTATGTTCAAGGATGCGTATGGTACTCTGACCACTATTGTGTACTCTCCCATAGTCTCGGATTATTAAAGCTCTATGTTGCCATGGCAAACTCTGTTTGGGCTGAAATTTGACATGCCTACAGGGGATCTAGTGGTCCACCTGTCCACAAAAATTGGGACCAATCTGATTATGTCACAAACAAAACAGGTGACTGTGAATGGAAGGTTCTCTTGACGGACGTGAAGGAGCCTTTTGCCCTAATATTATTATTTTAACGATTTTTATACTCTGTTTGTGATGTACTCTAGAAGGGGTGCAGTTCTTTATTTGTTCTGTACTCTAGGTGTCGTAGTGACTAGTGAGTTGATTTTTTTAAATAAATTATTGTGGTTTTCCATCATAGGTTCCAGTTACCTTGCATTTTCTGGTTTTTTTTTTAAAATTCCAAGTGTGATAGTTTTATTCATCATAGCTGGTCATTTCTATGTGAGATTTTCTACAATTGGTTTTTTATGTGGTGTTAGATCTAAAGTTACAAAGCTGTTTTAACTTATGTGGCAGGTGGTGCATCATCTCCTGCTGAGGATGCTTTTATGGAAAGACTTCTGGAGACAGGTGCAACAAATAGTTGTTCACCAAATGGCTCCCTCAATCATTTTGAAGATGATAAACAAATATCTTGCGTGAAGACTACAAACATCTTACGAAATATAGTAGCTGGCATTAATGACCTGTGGCATTATAAAGATGGACTTTCTGGTCCACTTCTGGAGGCGTTTCCTGAAGATGGTAAGAGTCTGTAAGAACGTAGTTTACTCAAATAGTAGTCCCTTCTTGTCTCCACTCTAAGTTTTGGCTGCACTCTTTTGTTATTCTCCAGAGCACTGCAGACACAAGATATCTAATGACTTACAGTCAGAGGTTAAGAACTTAAGAGTGGCTCTAGGTGATCTTCACTTGAAGCACAGGAAATTGGCTAGTGAAGTGCGGTGCTTTCGAGGCACCAATGCAAAGAATAAAGCTGAACTCAGACGTCTCACAGGTATTGCTCTTTTTCAACCATAACCATGTCCACGATTTATGTAATAAAAAAATGAAACTCCGTTTGTATTTAAAATTCTGTTTTAAGCAGAAATGAGAAGATATCCATGTTCTTAGAGCTTGATGGTACTATGCACTTGATTTTATTTTTTTCTGGCAGCTGAGTACCTATGCCAATACAATTGAGGATTTTTCAGGAAGGAACTTGTGGTTAAAACTTTATGGAAGTTTTAGTTCTGAACTCATTTGTTGGAACTACAGATGGGAAACACCTCCCAAATTGAATGTGCCCACTTGTTTAGAGAAGTACCCAAGGTGTCGTCCCTGAAAGAAGTTTATTTATGTGGAAAGCTGATGCAGATTTCCTGTGACTTGGTTGGTTTGGTTCATTATTGACCCAAAAAACCAGTTCTTTGACTAAAACTGAACCTGCGTGTGGGATTCCTCAAAGTCAGGGTTTGTGGGACCTAGTTGGCATCTCACAGCTTCTTTTCCAGGGATGTTATGTCCTACAAGTTTCCTATATTTTAGGAAACTAAAATTTCCATCTGTTACTTCCTGGGTATGGAGGAATTAGAGCTCCTTAAAATCAGTCCCTGTGGGGTTCAATATGGAGAAGATATGGCTTGTGATATGGAGGTTATATGGATCCTATCTTTTAGGATCTGTCATAACAGTGGGAGCTGTTTTAGGGAATTATCACGTATGTAGATGTTTTATTATATGAGGACAGCACATGTGGGCCTAGTTAAAAACAGATTTGACAAGATTTAATGAAGTTTATGATATGCTCTTTCATGGAAGAGTTATGGTGGGGTAGCTTAGGGATATTTATTGGTTACTCCTATTTTAGGATTTCATTAAATTTGTAGACGTGTGTGGCCTTAGTTTAGTTGTTATTTCAGTTTTTATTGTTATCAGGTTACTAAATAAAACCTGCATTGTGGAATTAGCAAGGTTCGAGGTCTCGGTTTCGGACCTGGCTTCGGTCAGGCCCGAAACTGAGACGAGATGGCCAAGATCCTTAATCTCGGCCGAGTTGGTGTATTTTTTTTTCTGGTCCCTGGTTTCAGTGGCCATATGACCTAATTAGGCCATGAAAGTTGCTGTCCAGCCATTTTATGCCCCCTATAACCTAATAGAACCCTTTAATTTTTAAAGTACTCACTCAAAATGGTAGTTTGACTCTGGACCTATGGTTGGTAGTCTATGCTGTATATATACAGTGATATGGCCTATCTCGTACAATCTTTGGTACTAGAACACATAATTCAAGTAAAAAAACCTAAATAAGCATTAGGAATGAAAAGACATCAAATTATTACATTAAATAGTGCATCACCTTCAAGTTGCAATCTCCTCCAAATGATGATGTTGTGCAGCAAATCAAGAGCCAAATGTTGTTGTTTAGCAAGAAATGTAATGAATGCTAGCAAGATTGGTTTGTATTTGATAAAAAAAATTGAGCAAATGGAGAGTTTTTGGGAAGGCAGTGTCGAAACTCACCAAGAGCATCGAGACTGGTTGAGATTTCGACCGAAATAATGCACCTTTTATATGTGGTTTGTAACAGTTTTGCCAAGATGAAACTTCGATGTGAAATCTTGCCAAGTTTTCCGACATTCAGTATCGGAACCCATCTCGTCTCGAAACTTGACGAAATCGAGATGAGATGGCTGAGACCTCTTATTATGGAATTAGAACGTATTCTCGTAGATATTATAATTAAAGGGAGAGGGGGATTCAATGGTGTAACTTGGTTGTCCAAAACAGCCGCAGGTGTAGGGATTCACTACACCAGCACTAAATAGTGGGTTGAAGTTAGGGTTTTAATTAGATTTTTATTTGATCTTTTAATTAGTCTTTTATTGAGTTGTAATCCTAATTAAGATTCCTAGTGCAAGTTTGAATCCTAGTTAGCAGTCCTAGTTCTGTTTTGAGTCATAGTTTGAGTCTGTTTTCTTTCAGCCATAAGGCTATAAATATGTAAGATCTCCAGTTGAGCCCCCCGGCGATTTATGAAATAAAGATATTGCTGTTTTGCAACATTACGGTTCTGAGATAGGCTGTATGGGTGAGCTACCCAGGCTGAGATAGCCTTCCCAACCCCATTCCATCGATCTCCATTCAAGTTTCATTCAAGCTTCAATTCTGCCCTAGCTGATCTCTTGAAGATTCACATTCAGTTGCTGGAATTTCGCTGGAAGTATGAAGAGCAATTCATACAAGAAGTAAGTGCATCATCCCCAACCTAAACCATTCTTCTTCTAATCCTCTGAACCAAACCCTAGCTCCTCCTCCATCTCTGAACATCACCACCATAATTAAACTCTGCTCAGTCCAAACCAGCCATCAAAATCCTGTTTTCTTGGTTCAAGCTTCCCTCTCATCATAAGGGAAACTCGATTCAGGTATCAGCCCTAGGTGACCATCCTAAACCCTAGATTCCTACGTTATTCCCCTTTCAAAAACCCAGAAACCCTAAACCTAATCTACTGTCCATTCAAGTTTACATACCTAACTCCATCAAATCATCTCAGGACCTTCACTGGAAGACTCCCCTACATCAACGTACCCTAACCCTACCATTCAACGCTAATCCTAATTTTACACTTTCACCTATTTTTGCCTAACTGAACTACCTATCAGATCAGATCCTGGTTATTTGGTTTCTAGTTGGTTTCCTACCAATCGAGAACTACATCATTCAACCTCCTATAATTTGAGTTATGAAGAAACTTGCTTTTGCCTCTTTGGGTCAGTGGTGATGTTGACATGTTGTTCCTTGGACTCTGTAATGCAGCTCCACCCCTATTGCGGTTAATCAACAAGTTTGTATTGTGTACTTCTTTTGTAGGATCCTTTTTAATTCTTCTTTCATATGAAAAGTAAAAGAAAAAGGAAACAAAAGAAAAAAAGTGTGAGAAAATTCCTATCAATACTGATTTGTCGCTTGATGCGATCCTGTTGCGATTGATCTCACGTTGGCTTTATTGGTTCGAGATCAATTATGCATTAAAATGAAGTTTCTTGAACCATGGTTAGATAGTTGTCATTTGACAGTGCCTTTTATCTTTGTTGAAAACTTCTATATGCACATTAGTGTGACATTTTCATCACGTAGTAGGTCTCTAGACTTGAGCTGTTGGGTTAACAACAAATATGACTTTAAATAAAGTTGAAAGGTGAAACCATAGTTGTCAAGGCATCGCCTAGGCTAGGTGATGCTTAGGAGTTCAGGCTCCTTGGTTGCCTAGGCTCCTGGTTGCTGTTGCCTTACATCCAGGCCCCCACCAACGCATTGGTTTGCCTAGACGCCTAGACAACTATGGGTGAAACAGGATTCGTGTAAGTGTAGCTGACCCCGTTTATTTGGGAGAAGGGTAGATTAAGTACTTTAATTATAGAGTGGAGTTGTAACTTTGTGTAGACCTAGATTTTGTTGAATCTAGCACTTAAAAGTTCCAAAGATTAGTGGCTGATGTGTTGAGCTGATTGTCAACTTGTCATGTCATTGAGGTGAGACATGGCAGTTGCCAGGCGCATTGGCACCCAGGTGATGCCTATGCGAGCCAAGGTGCCCAAGGCGAGCACCATGTTTTAAGTAAAAATGCCCCATTCCTTATGCTGACTTCATTTCTAGGTGCATTCCATAGTTATCAAGGCGGCAAGGCGACCACGGCGTTTGAGGGCTTTCCTAAGCGCCTTGGCGATAGGGCGGCCACAAGGCGTTCTAGTATTCTTTTTCTTATATAACCATTTTATTTGGTACAAATAGCATATTAAAAATTATATAATTCTACTTTGCTAAATAAATATTAATGATTCAAGCCAATGCAAGATATTCATAAAAAAAAACAAATTAACAAACTAAGTTCATCATGTTATCATAGAAATATAGCGTATAAATGTGGAACAACATTATAAATTATTAAATATAAAGAATAAAGGGTTGCTAATACTTACCTCTATGATGCCAAAATGAGTGCCTAGGCAGTAGGCCCTAAGGTAGGAACAACAACATAAGAATTGCTGGTGGGGGTGGAGAAGCCACACTATCATATCATGATTTCGACAAAATAACAAAATGACGTCTATGATATGTATTCATAGGTCCACATTGTCTCAGGATGAGGATATATCATTCAATTTATTATAGGCAAAAGAAATGAGGATGGAAAAATAAAAAAGAGAAGAAAGAAAAGAACATAGTGCATCACAAGGAAGGAGAGGGAAGAAAAAAAATTGTAAAGAAGGAGGAGGAGGAGGATGAGAAGAAACAGAAAAAAAATCGATTATCAGTAGGTCTAGGCAGTAGGCCCTAAGGTAGGAATCGCCGATGGGGGTGGAGGCTGGAGGAGGAGCAGCAGCAGCAACAGCATAAGAAAAAAAAAGGAAAAATCGAGGGGACAATGGGACATGGAGGCGCAGCAGCAGAATAAGAAAAATTGAAGAGAAGAAGAAGAAGAGTAGAAGGTTACTTACCTTGCTGGAAACGTGGTAGTCGGAGGAAAGCTTCGTCGGAATCAAAGCGGCTGGCAGGAGAAGACCAATGCCGGAATTGATGGAGACTTGGAGTTGTTCCTTCACCGCAGGTTTTTTCTCCCAAACCCAAATAACGAATATGAAAAGTCGAGGGTTTCAGTTTTGGACTTTAGTTGAAAAAGAAGAAGAAAAAGTCTTTTATACCCTTGATAACATGTATCTCAGTTTAGATAATACATACACTAGCCAATGAAAAGTTAGTAAATAGAATAAAACATTAAAAATAAATAAATGGGGTTTTTATAGTATTGATCCAATGTATCTCAGTGTAGATACTCCATATACACTTTCAAATAATAAGTTTGGAAAGAGAATAAAAAAGTAAATACATAAAATAAATTTAACAACAAAAAGCGGCCGCCTTGGTCACAAGGCTTCCTAAGGCGTCGCCTTGGTCGCCTAGGAGACGCCGTGGTGACCAAGGCGGTCGCCTTTCTTACATGCCATAAGGCGCTCCACCGCCTTGCTCCCATATTTCCGCCTGGACGCTAGGCGACGCCTTGATAACTATGGTGCATTCTCCAATTCTTCTTATTTTTCCGTTCTTTTTTCTAATTTTTCTTTCCCTTTCCCCTCTCTCCCCTTGGGTTTCTATGGCCCCACCCAAATGATAAAATTCAATTATAATAAAGTAATGGCAATTCTGTAATATATCGAAGTTCGGGGCTCTTGAAATAAAGGTAAACAGAATCTGGGATAAAACTGTAAATAAATTTAAAGTGGAGGGACTTATCTGGAATTTCAGAGAAGAGGTGTAAAATGTAAACAACTATGAAAGGGGGAGGGGTTTTATGAAATTAACAAAAATCCCAGCCTCATTTGTAAATAAGAAAAATTTATCTTCTTCAACCTAACAGGAACAGTAATCAGCAGGACCTCTGCAAGTTTCGATTGATAGAGTGCAGTCAAAAGAGATCCAATTAGGCTGAAATTTCTAGGTATGAATCACAACCAAGAATCCTCTTGAATCCAACTAATGTTAATCCCAGAAATCAACTAAGAAATCAAATTTATAGATCTGAAATCAAATCTAGTGGAAGGGGAAGAGTCAGACCTGAAGTTCGATATGGAACTTCCAGTTCAGGCAGCCTTTTGGTCTCAGACTTGGCAACATGAGTCACCCTAGAGTAGGGAAATAAACCTCAAATTACAGCACAAACTGGTGGGGCCCCAGAGAGTTCGATCCCAAAGTTTGGGACTGCCAATACTGTTAGAACAGAGCAGGGAAAAGGAAAAAGAAAAGAATAAACAAGATGGAAAAGAAGATAAATATAACAGAACTGAAGGAAAAGAATAAGCGGAAGAAGAACTAAGATAAGAACTACCTGATAGGGAAGAGTAACGGAACCAGGGAGGATGAGGGAGGGAAGAAGGAAGAACAGAACAGTCATGCAGCTCCACAGCTGGAGGTAAACTCAAACTCAAATTTCATTCAATCTTCAATCTGCATATCTAATCGATAGCTACAATATATATAGACTTTTAAAAAACTCAAGTTTACTCAAAGAAGGTAACTGAAACAAACTCTCTTACCTAATTAATCCCCAAAGTAAAATAAATACAAATTACAAGATAACTCTACCAACCCTACTGGACCAAAAACCTGGTTTAGTTCTAGTTCGACTCGGTTTGGGTTTCCTGGTCGGTTCTTACTGGTCCAGCCATGCACATGCAATTGCATCATTTCTCCTCAGTATTCCTCATGTCTGGGTGCCGGCACATAAGGCGATGTCTTGACAGCTTTGTTTGAGATGAAAAAGAGAAAACTTTTATGGTAAAATTTGTGTCAGAGAATTGTGGGTTTGGAGCAGGTGAGAATATGGAAACTAGGATTTGGCTATTGAAGTTTGGCTTTAGGGTTGACTTTTTGTTGGTTAGTATAGTATGGTGAGATATATTTAATCACCGGATTTTTTTTAATACTTTTGATGGAGAAACCAATTAAAAAGTTGAAATTTCCTTGATAGAAGGCCGAGGATATGATATAGGTTTCTAGGATTTTTGGTACACTTGAGTTAATAAGGTCTTGAATGGATGAAGAAAGGGTTGAAAAAGGCTGGCTACCTGGGTTGGATCTGAGTTTCAACTTTCAACCAATGCAGATGGAAATCCCCGGACTATGGTTGGAAGAAATTGGGCTTACTAATGGCCATTGCTAGGGTGGTTATTAGAAATTAGAGTTGGGTGGGGATGACATGTTTTTTTGGGTGCATTAGGTAGAAAATTGATGAATTTTAGTTTTAAACATAAATGCAATAATGGACTTGTAGTGAATATGGAAAATTAAGGCTCTCTTTGGTATAGTTTAAATTTATGTTTACCTAACACATAAACATAAATAGATGTCTTTGGTATGGTTTATGACCCCTATTTCTCATTAAAATAAATCAATATAAGCATAAAGTCATTAACAGCTCAAGAGTTGTTTATGATTTATCACCATAAACTGTTAATATTTGTTTATGCGGGTACCCATAATGAACATGTGCAGAATTGCTACCTAAGTGGGGGTAAAATGGTAAAATTAATGGAAAATTAGAACAAAACTCTCTTTTGTCTCTCTCTCTCTCTCTCTCTCTCTCTCTCTCTTCCCCCTATGGTTTTAGTGCGTGGTATCGGATCGGGCATCGGTCACCTGCAAAACCGATACAATACCGTATTGGACAAATTTGTCCCTGATTTCCCTTAAAAAACATGATTTTTGACTGTTTTACCCTCTGTCCGTACTGCGTTACCAATACGGTATCAGTATGGTATCGGGATAGGCAACTATTAAAACTGTTACGTATCGCTCGATACGGGTGATACAATACCGATACCTCAAACCACCCCACTCCCACCCTTCTCTTAACATATATCATCTTATATAATATTATATTATATAAATATATCATATTATATATATAATATAATATTATTTAAATAATATTTATTATATTATATATATGATATATGATATATTATGTACTATATAATATAGTATCTTATAATATAATATATACTACTATATGTTATAATATAAAGAAAAAAAAATATATTAATTATGAATAATATAATACATAATATGTTCTTCACTTAAGTATACCAAACCTATTTTTCATTATATAATCTATTATGTCTAGTAGACTTGCAGTAACCAAACGATTATTGTTTATAGCTCATAACCTATTATCATAATTGATTATTCATAAACACAGTTCAATATCTTGCGTTATATCGGTATCTTGGGCCTATCGAGATATCCAAAATATATCGAAATTTTGCCGAAATATGGTATTTTTTCTGCCATATTTCGGCACTCCATCTCGATGGGTTTTTGGCCATATTAAGGCCTGATACTTCATGTACACCCTTATTTAAGCTAAATAAACACATTTAAACCTTCATATTGCAAAAAAAATGAACTCAAAGTGGTGTTTTGGGTTTGCACCCTTGATTGACTGTATACAGTCGGACCCTGATGTATAAAATAGTTAAATACATATTGTTTAAGTACTAAAAGACATAATAAGAAATTTAAACAAAGTAATGAAGCCAAAATAAAGTCAAATGTAGCCTTTAGTTTAAATTTTAAAGTATAAACTCATAAAGTCATAAGTGCGTAAGTCATAATTCATAAACTTCATAATAGTCAATAGTTCAATACTCAATACACAAAGTATTTCTACGAAATTTACTGAAATATACCGAAATGTACCGAAATTTACTGCTCAATACACAATATTTCTACGAAATATACCGAAATTTCTATGAAATTTGAACTTTTTTCATTTCGGAAGCCCATCTCATCTCGGTAGTGTCGAAATTACCGAAATTTACCGGAATTTTGGCGATATATCGTGAAATTTTGTACCATGTTCATAAATAGGTCATAAATATAAATATAAACTATGCTAAAGAGAGCCTAAAGTAGGAGGGAAGAGGAAGAATTAGGCGCCAGCATGTTGGCTTATGGCAATTATTACACTCTAAAAGTAATCATGTGAAAACACCTTGGTTTCATTCACATGCACAAGTCAGTATCTCCGAATTTATTAAGCTCAACTGTTCCGACTGGCAGTATATGAAGATCTTTATAACAACCAGAGCACAAAGGAAGGGAGGGAAAGGAAGAGTTGAGATCTCGACCTGTTAGATGTATTAAAAGTGAAGATGGTAAAGTACTAATAAGGGATGAAAACAGAGATGGGAAGGTTATTTTTGCAGCCTACTAAATGAAGACACATCAAGTAATAGTGTCTTGGAAGATTGCATTATCCATCAAGACACCACTTGTTTTAGATATATACGAAAATTAGGGTGTCTGAAGTAAAAGAACCTTTAAGGAGGATAAAAGTAGGTAAGGCACAAGGCCTAGGCGAGGTCCCAATAGAAGTGTGGAAGAGCTTAGGAATCTGTGGTTATCTTGGTTAACCAAGCTGTTTAATAAGATTATTAGCACCAGGAAAATGCTAGATGAATGGAGAATCATCGTGGTTTCGATTCACAAAAATAAAGGTGATATTTAGAGCTGCAATAACTATAAAGGGATAAATTAATGAGTCATACTATGAAATTATGGGAGACTGTTATTGAAACCAAGTTGAGACATGAAACTACTATTACAGAGAACCAATTTGGTTTTATGCCAGGAAAATCCATGACAAAAGCTATTTACTTACGAGACTCATGGAAAGATTTAGAGATTGCAAGAAGGATCTCCATATGGTCTTTATTGACCTAGAAAAAGCTTATGACAGAGTCCTTAGAGAGTTAGTCTGGCAAGTACTAGAGAAGAGAAGTGTTTCAAGTAAATATGTGGACCTAATTAAAGATATGTATGATGGTGCGGTGACAAGTGTACGAATTGTGGGGGCCAAGGTAGTGAATTCCCAACTACAATTTAAGATGAGGTTCCTTGGTGTGTGCTTTTTTTTGATGATATTGTTTTGGTGGATGAGACATAAACAGGTATAAATGCTAAGCTGGAGTTATGGAGATCAACCTTAGAAGCAAAAGCTAATAAGATAAGTAGAACAAAGACAGAGTATATGATGTATAACTTTGGTTACACTAGGACAGATAATGAGGTAGTGAAAATTGATGAGAGGAAGATTCCGCAAAGTGATTATTTTAGGTATCTTGGCTCAATCATAAATAAAGAAGGCGATATAGAGGATGATGTTTCTCATACAATTAAAATAGGATGGATGAAATGGAGAGGTGCGTCCGGAGTATTGTGTGATCGGCGTATTCCTTTAAAACTTAATGGGAAATTTTATAGGACAATCATACAACCGATTATGATTTATGGTGCGGAATGTTGGGCAGTTAAGAAGCATCAAATAGATTAACTCAGTGTAGTTGAGATGGATGAGTGGCAAAACTAGGAAGGATAAAGTAAGGAATGATCATCTTATAGCTGATTTGGGAGTAGCCCTAATACATGATAAGCTACGAGAAAGTCCTTTGAGGTGGCATGGCCATGTTCAACGGAGGCCTTTTGGTGCTCCAGTACAGAGGAGTGATTTGATTTAGATTGAAGGAACTAAAAGAGCCAAGGGCAGACCTAAAATGACGTTAGGAGAAGTGATGAGGAAAGACATGCATTGCTTAGGCCTTGTATCAAGTATGACCTTAAATAGAGCTGATTGGAGGGAAAGGACCCATGTAGCCAATCCCATTAGTTGGGATGAGGCTGAGTAGTAGTTGTTTTTCCGACTGAAAGTTGCCATTAAATAGCTGTACTCCCCTGGGATACTAACACTCTAATAAAATTTATCATATAGTAGAATAGCTGCAACCTCTAATAATGAATGAACTAAAGTAATAAATTTAAATTACATTTTTTCAATAAACTATGATATGTGGATAAAAACTCAATAGTAAACCCAATTGACTTGTTGTGGCATGTGAAGGATCCCCATCTAGGCATTTACTAGGCAAGCGTCTGTGTCCTTGAGTTAACCTATTTCCTTTCCTACTTCCTGGTGGCTTCCCTTAGTGAGACAATTATCATCACTTACAATTTTTATATTATTTCCATGAAACCATATATGATACCAATCTGGGGAGGTTCTACTGTCTGAACGATGAAAAGATAGTTATATACTTATATTTCTTGACATCTGCTGAGATCCAGTTGTTAAACAGTGGTAGTATCAACGATAGCACCCAATCTGAACAGTTGCAATGATACACAAGGTTATTGATCAAGAAATAATGACATTATACTGGTGGTGATCATGGTACAAAGTTTGATGCTTGCATCGCTGTTGGTGTTTTGTAGGAGAGTTGGAGTGTACTTTTGCAGAGTTGGGAGAGAGCAACTCTAAACTGGCAACCCTGAAAGCCCAAAGGGATGCAGCACAAAGTGCATTCTTTCCTGTCTTAAATGTGGGTGGTAGACATGCTGCTGGAGATAAGATCAGAGATAAGCAGAGAGATCTGCAAGATATGGAGTCTATACTCAAGGAGTTGTTGGTAATTTTTCAATGCCTTCTTTTTGAAGGTGCACTTTGGATTAACTAGGCTAGAATGTGGCAGGTTTATATCTTGGTTTGAACATCTGGACAGGACTTGGCTTCATCTCGATTGGTAGAACTCAAGAATCTTTACAAAGAAAGGATAGAAATTCTGAAGCAGTTGTCTCATTTGCAGGTCAGTAAATATAACCTATTCCCAAGTGTCAATGTCTTCAATTTTTTTCTGTGATTTAAGTGTCTCCTGTCAATATGGTTCTTCATTGTCGTCTTCATTGGGTACATTGATTAGCAGAATAGTTTGAAGGATGTGAAGCAAATCTGCTCTTCCAATGCCTATTTGGTGGTAAGAGATCGGCTTGAAAAATCAAAAGCAGAAGTGATCCGGTATCAGTCCTTATTTGAGAAACTACAGGTGGTAACTGGTCGGTAGTTTTTTTCGTTTATGCTTGTGTTAGTCTTTCATTTGATGGCATATCTGTTTGGTATTGCTGACTAACTTCTTTAAACCTGAAACTTTAGGTTGAGAAAGATAATTTCACCTGGAGGGAAAAAGAAGTGAACATGAAAGTTGATTTAGCTGATGTTTTTCGAAGGGCTTCTACAATTACTGATTCTAGAATGGGTGAGCTAGAGAAGGAGATGCAAAAACGAGTTGATGAAAGAAATCTTTTGGAGGCTAGGCTGAAAGAAGTTTCAGGAGAACCAGGTATAAAATTCTGAGGTGTACTACCTTAACACATTGTTGAGAACCTTCTCCCCCCTCTTCTGCTATGTTGTTTCATATCACAACCCTGAAACTTCTACTGTATTTCAGGAAGGAAAGAAATCATTGCTGAATTTAAAACCTTGGTTTCTTCAC
This sequence comes from Telopea speciosissima, assembly GCF_018873765.1. Lineage (NCBI taxonomy): Eukaryota > Viridiplantae > Streptophyta > Magnoliopsida > Proteales > Proteaceae > Telopea > Telopea speciosissima. Next base: position 68,864,189 of record NC_057916.1, on the reverse strand, counting down.
TTCCCAAGGACATGGGTATCATGCAAAGCCAACTAAATAAATATAAAGAGGCTGCTTCGGAGGTTCATTTGCTGAGAGCGGAAGTTCAATTTTTGTCCAATATTCTTGATAGGAAGGTTTGTACCCCTGTTATTGAGACAAACATATTCTGCTTGGTGGTTTAGGCACTAAATGTGTATCCTTCTGAGCAGGTAAATGAGTTGGAAAGTTTGTCTCGTCGATCTGCTGACCAAAATGCTGAGATTGAGAAATTGCAGGCTGTGGTATGTCCTCCTCTGAAGTATATTTATATTATTTACTTTTACTAGGGATTAAGCAAGGTTCGAGAACTCGGGTCTCGGTGGCATCTCGGCTAGGCCAGAAACCGAGTCGAGCCGAGATCTCGCCGAGATCTCGGCGAGTTGGTGCAATTTTTTTTTTTTGGACTCGGACCCCCAACTCGGTGGGTTGTACACATATTTTGGGTCTGAAACTTGGTATCCAGCCTATTTCAGGCCATTTAAACACAATGGCATGCCCAGATTTGCCAAAAAACAAGTCCAAATATGAGTTTCACTTTGGACCATAGGTTGGTAGGCGACGAGTCGTACTAAAAGTCTAAAACAACATAATCTATATATAATTTAGTAAAACATAGCAAATTAGCAATCAAAACATTCTAATTAGCACACATCAATCAAAACATTCAAATAAAATGTACATTACATCAATGTTCACTTAATTTGTTACATAAAATGAGATTGAACAAGAAATTCATCCCTATATCGATCCACATATAATTCCCATGTCATGGAATTGCTATAGTGTTGCAAATAGTGTGACACAGCTTCCATATAAGTCTTCTGATCAACATATACCAATCTCCCTATCTTAGGGTACATGGGAGGCTGTTGGTATGAGGTGTAAGATCCACTGCTACTGTCATATTGAGTTTGAGGCATGTATGACTGGTTTGGGACTAGGAATGTATGCCCAACACCTGACCTAGAGCTTTGACTGTCATACTCAGCTGCTGACTGCCCATACTGACCATAGGCACTATAATCAGAACCGGTGCTCCTTGTGCTACATTGGCTGGAATGCCATGGTAAAGCATGAATTTGCTGAAGGCTTTTCGTGCTTTCTCTTGTTTACCACCAAATACTTGTGGGATGGTTGGCTGGTAGGCATCTTGTTGCCTAAAAGTGGTGGGATCCTGCTCAAAAATGGGTTCTGGACCTTGTACTCGTGGTCGGGTTTGGGGTCGTGGTATATTTCTTGTCCCAGTGCTTCTTCTCCTCTCATCTTCTTGCACTGGTGCAGCTGAGCCAGATCCACCAGCTCCTCTTGCTTGCTCATATGCTCTTATATTATCAAAATGAAAACTTTGTCTACTCTCAGCCAAAGTCTGCTGGTAAATTCTCCATTCAGCCTTTGATTGAAACTCACCAGGTGGAGGCCCAATGTCAGTATCATCTTCGCCACAAACCTCTGCACCAGCCCTCTCTAGTATTGCCTCATTAAACTCTTGTTGCATTCTTTCCCTCTCAGATTTTTTTAATCTTCCTCCTTTCAAATGTTGTGTCATTGCCACTTTCACTTGGATAGGAACATTTGGGCATGATGAAACATCCTTGCCTGTACCAGACAAGTGTTGCTTTAACCTGGTGGCTCCTCCAGATAGCAACTTCCCACAATAATTGCATTTGGACTTCTTTTTGTCTGCGGACATGGGAACTCCATGTTGCCATGCTATATCAGACATTGAATACAAAATGTCTTATGTTTGACACTGTTACATAAAAAAGCATGTATTAATAACCATGGATCACTTAAAGTAAGGTATTCAAGACTTAAAGTATGCTATTCATAACTCTTAAACGTAATGTCAAGCTACTAGAACTATGAAATAACTATATCTTATTTATCCCCTAACCCAAGTATTTATTTGTTAATTAAAAATAATATTTTGAATTTTTTTTAAAACTATTTATACCTTAAAGTATAAGAAAAATATAATGTAATGATGAATTTGACACCATTTGAAGTTGAATATTATGTACATATGTTGTACATAATTTTCCATAAGCAATAAGTATTTTTCCTTAATATTATATATATATTTTTAATTTTTATAATATATTTATTAAATCTGAAAAATAAAATAATTTTTTTAATGGGTGAAAATAAAAAATTAATCCATGGGGCTGTAGAGCATCCCAAGTAGTTTAACATATATTCAAATCATTTTCAAACAATCACTATTCATCCTATTTTTTTCATTTTCTTTTTTCAAATAAATCATTTATTTTTTCAGAAATTATAATAAATAATTTATTAACTGAAAAAAAAATCCGACTCCATGAAGTGATAGATCGGGCAAAGATGTTCAACATATATTAAAACCACATGAATCTAACAAGGATTACAAAATTTTTTTTTGGAAAAAATAGATTTGGGGAAGAAATAGAAAACACCTTTGAAATCTTGCAAATAGGTGATGATGCTCCAAATTGGCACTTGAATCTTCACTTTGGCACTTCAATCTAACTCCAAACAGTTGCATTCCATCCAACAATCGAAAGAAAGAAGAAGAAATTTGAAGGAGAGGTTTTTCCCCTTGGTTTAGAGCCTAAGAACTTTTCTTGCTCTCTCTTATGTTGGAAATGGTTTTGGGTGAAAATTGAGCTAAATACAACTAAGTAGCATCTTTGGGCCCAACCGAGATCTCGCCGAGATCTCTGCGAGATATTGGTTTTTTTGTACTAAAAAAACCATGATTTTCACCTTCGAGATATCACCGAGATCTCGAGATCTCGGCGAGATCTCGGTCGAAAAATTGTAGTTTTTTGTACCGACTAGGAACTCGACTCGGTTTTGCCCAAAACCGAGAAACTCGGCGAGATCTCGCGAGTTCTCGAACCTTGGGATTAAGTACCTGAGTTACAGTTGGGAGAATTGCTTGGATGTCTGTTTTTAATAATTGTTAAGAGATATGTAACACGATAAGGGGATTCTCCTTATTGTGGTTTCCTTTATTAGTTTATGATTTTAATTGTTAGTTTCGTAGTCTAAGTAAGTTTCTTGTTTTAGGCTTTAGGCTTAATTAGGTAAGAGTTATATTCTTTTTGTAATTCCGTTTTGGCTTAATATAAATAGATGTTGGCTGGTTTGGTAGAAGTGATATTCTATTGTACAGCCCTTTTCTCCCATTGTTCTCTCTTCTTCTCCATCTCTTTCTGTCTTCTCTCTTCTCTTTGCCAGGCACTAGTTACAGGTTCTGGGATTCTTTACATGGTATCAAAGCAGTAACCAATACCTGGTTCTCTTCGTGATTGCCATTTTGAGAGTCGTCTAGGGTTTCCAGTTTGAAGAAGGGAACCCTAGTTCATAGAAGAAGAAGAACTAGGGTTTCGTATGCTGATGTTGCTGATTAATCCATGTTGATCGAAGTTTATTGATGGTGTTAATTGAAAACCTGCTGTGTCGATATGTTTGATGATGAGTGGCCGCTGTTTCCCTTGATTATACCTGAATCGATTCCTCTTGGCGTGCTACTGTCGGTCGTATGTTGTTGTTTTATTTATTTGCCGTTATTTTTGGTCATTGTTGAAGGTGTTTATTTGGTAACCAGTGTTCTTGATGGTTCTCGAAGATTTATTTGCTTAGTTGGTTACCTTTGCTGCTATTTGATGCAATCGATTGCTGGTGATTTCCTGGTTCAAGAAAGTTGCTGTTCTTGGTAGGTTACTGAAGATGGTAACCCCTTTTGGCATGTGTGTTTGCTGTTAATAAATTCCTTGGTGATTGGTGTTTCGATCGATCAATCAAAGAAGATGAAGAAGATTTATATACTGCTGGTTTTCTTGGTTGTCAAACCCTAGTCGATTGCTGTTGGAGCTTTTCTGTTGCTGAAACCTCTTCTGTCTTCGATTATTGCTACCATTGTTATGGTTTCTGATATTTGCTGGTTCGAAGGTTTGGTCGATGTAGTTGATGACTGCTCCTGCATTTTTGTTTGCTGATCTGGGTATCGATTTGCACTCGTTGGAGATAGTCACCATTGTGTTGATTATGGTTGCTGATCTCTTGCAATTTGCGATTTGCCGTCTCGTTGCGTGAAGGTCTCAATCTCCCTGGTTCTCGCTCCAGATGGTTTTGTGAGGAAGGAGACTTCCTCTACAAGTTGGTAGAATACGATAAGTGCTTTGATTGCTTTCCATATTCCTTTGTCCTTTATTTCAGTTTTCCATTTATACCCCTTTCATTAGCACCAAGTCCCTCATGTCCTTATTTTACTTTTCATTCCAAGATTACCCTTTTGCGTTGGGTGGTATTTGTAATTAGATTTCATTTAAATTACAGATATGCCATTCCTGTTTTCAATTTTGAGTTATTTACCATTCTGCCATTCCCCTATTTATCTATCCAAGAGCCACTTGAAAATTCTAATTAATTACCAGATTGCAACCACTTCCGTGTACTTATGTTTTACCTCTCTTGGGTAGATCAATAGTTGGGTTTTAAGAATGGGATTTCATTGGGATTGATGGATTAAGTACAAATTTGCCATTATCTTGCTTTGGTGGACCCCGGATCGCATTGGTTTGGGATTTTATTTGCTATCATGAGCGGTGCTTCTTTTTTGGCGATTATATGTGGCTGCTCTTGATTGAAGATTATTGGGATCTTATTTGTTATGGGATGGTATTTATTGTTGCCATGTATTGGTGGAATATTCTTTGAATTATTTGTTCATGTGTAATGCTACACGTGAGGGGGAGATTGAAGATGTCTACTGCAAGCAAGTTTATTTGAGACTTTTTTTGTTGTTTGGGATTCGAGTGAGTATGATTGTTGTTGGATTGCCTTCCTTGAGAAGGGCTTTTGTGTAGCCATTGGAGCTGCACTTTTATGGGCTTTTGTGTAGTCACTGGAGCTGCACTTTTATGGGATTTTGTGTAGCCATTGGAGCTGCACTTTTATGGGCTTTTGTGTAGTCACTGGAGCTGCTCTTTTATGGGATTTTGTGTAATCACTGGAGCTGCACTTTTTATGGGATTTTGTGTAGCCATTGGAGTTGTACTTTTATCTGTCTTTGTTTGAATAGGTTACTATTTGCATTTTGTTGCCTTCATTGGAAAGGACGTTTGATGTAGCCGTTGGGTGCTGCATTTTGTTGACTTCCTTGGGAAGAGCTTTTGGTGTTGACATGTTGCTGATTGAATTTGTTTGGGTTGCTATTGTTGATGGATTTATTGATTGGAAGTGCTACTTTGAGCTCACTGGTGTCTAGGACTACATGCGTTCAAGACTGGTGCTGCCTTTCATATTTGTTCTTGTTGGTCCAAGCTAGAGCTTTCTTCTGATATGTGTATACTCCAGCTTGAGGGGGAGTGTTAAGAGATATGTAACACAATAAGGGGAGTCCCCCTATCGTGGTTTCCTTTATTAGTTTATGTCTTTAATTGTTAGTTTCCTAGTCTAAGTAAGTTTCTTGTTTTAGGCTTTAGACTTAATTAGGTAAGAGTTATATTCTTTTTGTAATTCTGTTTTGGCTTAATATAAATATATGTTGGCTGGTTTGGTAGAAGTGATATTCTATTGGACAACCCTTTTCTTCCATTGTTCCCTCTTCTTCTCCATCTCTTTCTAGCTTCTCTCTTCTCTTTGCCAGGCACTGGTTACAAGTTCTGGGATTCTTTACAATAATGTTTGCCTTTTGAAATGATGTAGACCATATTTGTTGCATATATCTAGAAATCCTTGTCTGCAGCTCCTTTCTGACTCACTTGCCTTTAGCTGGCATTGGCAATACTACGGTTTTGGGACATCCCTTTTATCTTTTCCTGTGGATCATCAAGAGAATTTCATTATGTATGGAAGCATGTAAAAACTATTTACATTCTACAGGCTAGTACACATTTAAAAATCAGCGTCAGTCAAGGCAACATTAATTTAATAGCAAAGTTGTGGAAGGCCGGATAGGAGAAGAGAATAGTTGCAGGGGAAGGGGAAAGAGATCGCAATCACACTCTCACTGAGTAGACAAACTTCTATTCAATTCACTTCACTCCTATTGTTGGGTTACATGCAAGTATTTAAACGGAAAATATCAAGACTTTTAATCAAACTTTGAAACTGACTCTAACTCTACTCCTATGCATAGTTGTCATGGCGTCGCCATGGCGTCCTGGCGCTGGAGAGGGTTGCATGGCGACCTACGCCATGGCGTCCCTCTTTGATTTCTTCTTCCTGTCTCTCTTTCCCTCTTCGATTTCTTCTTCCCTCTTCGATTTCTTCTTTCCCTCTTCAATTTCTTTCGATTTCTTCTTTCCCTCTTCGATTTCTTCTTCGATTTCTGAAATTTCTTCTTAAAACTTGAGAAACAATAGAGAAAAAATAAAACATGGCTTGAGTATACATCTATAAAAAACAAAACATGGTCGACATGCTCGCCATGGCAACGCCATGGTGGGCGACATGTCGATATATCGATGTGACACCCCTCCACCGACTTGGATCGCCGTGACGCCGTGACAACTATGCTCCTACGTACTCAACCTCAAACAAATAAAAGACTTGAATAAATAACCTTACTAAAATAACTAATTCCAACCCTTGTTGGACCAGTTCTGTTTGGCTTTGGGTTTCCAAATCTTATCATCCTGGTCCAATCAGCCAAGTGATACTGTGTCAATTCTCCTATGAAAAGAATTCGACTCCGTCTAGTTTGGAAAAGGTCCAAGGAGGCCATCTGATGCAACACACTGGAGGAGGAGCGAACCTGCTACTTTCTTGAGTCAGGAAAATCCTTATCGGGAAGAAACTTCATGGTTTTGTAGCCGTGCTTAAAGGAGTACGTATTCGCATACCCAAAATGTTGTGCCTTCTTGTTAAACAACCACGATTGGCCAAGAAGAATTTACATACTTTTAGAGGCAGGACATCACACTGTTCTGTATACATGAATCCACCAATAGGATAGTTTAGTAAACACATATTTGTAACCTTGAGATTAGTGTTGTTCACCCATGCAACTTTGTATGGAGTTGGATGTGGCTCTGTATGCAATCCCAACTTACGAACAACTTCTTCAGAGAAGATATTAATGCAATTACCTCCATCAATCCCTAGACTACATAACTGATAATTGCACTTGACACGGGTCTGAAAGATACTGCTGCGGCATCAATCTTCATCCTCAGTGACTTTGTGAGTGGTCAGAAAAGAATGGAGAACATAACAAGGATGTCACTCCTCATCACTATCATTTCCATTGACTTTACCTGGTGCATGCTTTGGTGGTAAATCAACTATCTCAACACAAAGTTGTTCTTCTCGAACATAAGGGATAAAAGAATCTTTATCAATATAAACCACCAAACGGTTGGGATACTGAATAGTGACATGTTCTTATCCTTTGCATGTAAATCACTGAATGGCAGCCTTTGGCATTATAGAAGAGTTGTCAAAACTACATTGAGGCGTAGAATATGTTCGGGTAGGTCGTGAAGATCCCCTGTCAGAATCACGTTGAGGTGGAGAATATAGCCGATTAGGCTATGAAGATGCCATAGATGAATTAATAGCCTGTGGTTTACTGAATGACTTTTCTTGGGGGAAAGACTGTTGCTGATTGTAACTGCTACCCCTAGGAAAAGTGCCTGGAAAATTCCTTCGAGTGTTAGGTCGTTTCTGATTTTCTTCTACCTGATATGCAACCTATATTGCATCTTCTATTGTAGGCAGTTGAATGAATGTGAGTGCAACACTGATTGGAGGATGCAAACCATTGCGGAACTGTGCCACCAATACTTCTTCATCCCACTCCAATCAGATCGAGTGTCGTACTAATAGAATTTGGCAACAAACTCCTCAACTGTTAGGTTGTCCTGTTTCAACTGTGCAAACCTGAGGTGCATGCGCTGCTTGTAGTCGGTAGGCAAGAATCTTTTGTTCATGACTTCATGCATTTCAGCCCATGTAGTAAGTAGTAACTAAACCATGCCTTGGGTCCGATTCTGTTGTTGGTTGATCCACCAAACTCGAGCTGTGCCTTTCAGTTTAGCCTTTGCAAATAATACTTTCTTGGTCTCAGTCAAACTGTACCATTGAAAATGTTCTCCAAACTGTGAATCCGGTCAAGGCACTGTTCTGGATTATTATCTCCGTAAAAATCAAGAGCGTCCAGCTTTGCTGCTCTTTCAGCTTCATAATCATCATAACAGCCAACTCCATAAGGTGGGGGTGGGAGTGGCGGCACATCATGAGGCGGGTCCTAAAATGATCCTAGGAGAAGTGGTGAGGAAAGACATGCATAGCATAGGTCTTGTTTCAAGTATGATCTCGAATAGAGCTGATTGGAGGACTAGGATCCATTTACCTGATCCCATTTAGTTGGGATAAGGCTTTTGTTGCTGTTGTGTTCTTTTCGTGTCACTATTAATATTAATATTTTGTCTTTTTAAGGATCCATTTAGCCGACCCCATTTAGTTGGGACAAGGCTGAGTTGTTGTTGTTGTTTGTTTGAAAAGTGAGATCGTGACCTCTGTCCACATTTCTTTTTTTTTTTTTAATTACTTTTCTTTCACCGGTGATCTCTCTGTTTTTCTTCATACATGGGGCACTATTGCTGGCAGACTTCTCCTTCTCTTCTTCCTTCTGTTCCCCCTCCCCCCGAAATCCATCGTCCCTTATCCCTCTTCTAATTCCCCTTGCGATCTTCTGTTTTCTAATACCTGTTGGACTGCTGCAAGAACTGGAATAAAGGTTCTGTACTGTCAAGATTTTCTCTGAAACAGGTAAATTTATGTGATATTGTATTAATAGATAAACTGCATGTGGTTTGTTTCTGAAAATAGTACTGTACTATTCTGTTTCAGTACTTAGACGTCCTGAATTCAGATCTGAGATTTAAGTTCATCCTACGTTCTGTTATCATAATCCGATCTGTCTTCTCTTTAATGGCTCATAATTTTTCTTATTCTGATTGCTTGCTACTCCGATTTCCTTCAATTGTTGCAAAGCTGAATCCTGGTTTTCGTCTTCTGGTATACTCCATCAAAACACTGTTATTCACTGTTGCAGCTATTTTCTGTTATAAAGTTCTGAGACTTATATAGCAGTTCCAAGTTTCACTAGTAATCTCTCTTAGACCTGGGCCTTACAGCTGCCTAATTGACCTTGAGTCTTGACTTGGGAATTAAGGTTGAAGGACTGCATCAATGACCGGTGGTTGGAGCGGTCCGACTGACCTGTCAAACTATCTGAAGGGAATCAAACTAAATATTCTGCTTTCTAATAGGGTTGTTCGGAGAAAAAATACCATGGTGCGAACGTTCCAACAAGTCGGAGTCTGATAGTCTTCTGAAACACTGCTTCACTGTCTAGGGTCCATAAGACTTATGTGAAAAGTAAGACATTCTGACGCTAGTGACAAACTCTTAGGTTTTCCTTCCTCTCCTTGGGTTGTGTGTGTTCGTGTGTGGATGCGTGCATGTGTGAGTATTTTCAATGCTAGATATCAGTGATTGGTTTTAGGAGGCAATCTTGGTTACTTGAAATGAATGATGCAACTCAAGTTCAAATAAGAGTACGGTTGATATGGTTTGAGATGACATATATTTAATGCATAGTTGCTATGGCATTCCTTATTCTTTCTTAAAAACTTTTAAATTAGTTTTCCATCCAATTATCTGCTTGATCATTCCTTGGAATCTTTTTGCGTGCAACTTTAATTATCTCCTTTCATTTTCAATTGAGTACTGCCCATTAGTTAGTTTATCCTTCAGTTGTATTTTCTTCTTCACGCTTATTTCATGCGTCAAATTCCTGCTGAATGTCTGATCATAGTTGCAGTCTCACTTTGGTTCTTTTAATGTTGTTTTGCAAGTGTTGTGCTAATTTCTTTTTCAAGTTTTTGACTAACTTCTGTGGATTCTTCAGGTCCATGATTTGAAGGAGAGTGATCAGGAGCTAAAGTTAATTCTAGAAATGTATAGACGTGAATCCACTGATTCCAGGTTAGAATAAATTTGTGACTCTCTCTCTCTCTCTCTCTCAATTTAAATTCTGCAGTTCCTTGGATTTTCCTACACAAGACTCCTATTGAACTGTAATCCATGTCTTTGTTTTCTTCCTGCCGAGCAGTTGCTCTTCCTGCTTTCTGGTCGAATGTAATGTAAGACTAGAACCAGGATAGGTCTAATTCCAGGCAGGATCAAATAGAAAACCTCCAGAGTCTTAGGAGAAAGAGACATGAACAATATATCTCAGAGAGGTCGTATTTCTTTGGGCTGGTAGTAATGGAATGGTTTCATTATCTAAACTGAAGAACATTTCCCACCAAAAAATCAATCCAATAATACCAGAACAATGGGGTCTAAAATTGGTAACCACAAGAGAAGTAATAAATATAAACCCACAAATTTGTAACCTTTTGAAGCAGCAATGATCTTGATGTGGTAATCTTCAAGAAATCGATGTGACAATCAGTTGAAAGAAGTCCCAGCAGCTTGTAGCATTCTTGAACTTAATTTGATTGAAATTAGGATTTGGAATCAAGAACCACTGGAAGGGGATGGGGGAAGGGAATGGGGAAAGGTGGGGTTGGGCATCTCACCCATCCTATCTCGGGATTTTCACAAAAGCTAAATCCAATATTTCATTAATCAAATTCGTGTACGATGTTGGCCTCCCTTACAAACTTATATAGAAGACTAAAAAATAGACTTAGACACTAAAAAGGAAAGGCCTAACCTAATCCTAAACTAATAAGGTAACCTAAATTAACTAGGAAACTAAATAAGAAACAAAACAGACTCAAAACAGGACTATAACTAAACTATTGAAGTAAATCCCGTTTTCCTACCCCTATTTCAGGCTCATTAAAGTGACCAATTTCAAAATAAACCCATGGGTTCAAAGTCCCAATACATATATGACCCAACCCAAAGCTTATTTTCAATAAAATAAACCTTTTAGCTGACTTATCTATATGAGATAATTTTCTCTGGTCTGGAACCTGTGTCCTTTCTTATTTTGCAAGAAGGGGAAAAATTCTTTCCTTCTAAAGAAGAGGAAACTATGGAATTCTGTAGCTAAATTAGAGATAATTAAACGATGTGCATTATACTCTACCACTTCGTAAGAAACTAGATAGTTTATTTTTACTTATTTTTTTAGGACACGTCATACTCATAAACATGTTTTGGTCCTGAAGTAGGGGTGTACCCAGTGCACAAGGCTCCCGCAACTGCGGGGTTTGGGGAGGGTCATAATGTACGCAGCCTTACCCCTGCTTTCGCAGAGAGGCTGTTTCCAGACTTAAACCCGTGACACACTTGGTCACAATGGAGCAATCTTTACCATTGTTTTGGTCCTGTAGTTTTGGAAAGAATTCTGGTTATGAATCTGTTGTATTAATACGCCATTGGCAATGCTGAATACTGTGCTAAGGGTTGCCAATTCTTCCTGCAGATTTGCTTGAGATATGCTGCTTAAGGATTGTGACGTATTTGGTTGATTTCTTGTTCTACTTGATGCCATTATTCTGTATTTGTATTTAAATGCAGGGATATCTTAGAGGCTAGGGATCTAGAGTACAAGGCATGGGCACGTGTTCAAAGTCTTAAATCTTCTCTTGATGAACACGGTTTGGAACTGCGTGTCAAAGCAGCAAATGAAGCTGAAGCCATATCTCAACAGAGGCTGGCTGCAGCAGAAGCTGAGATTGCTGACCTGAGGCAGAAGTTGGAAGCTTCTGGAAGGTTGGTTTTTTTCATCTTCTCTTGACTTGTATGTAGTAAATATTATAGGTTCCACATCAAGCACTACATTTTTCAGTAGCTCGCTTTGACAAGATAACTATAAATATGTCTACAATTGAATAACTGTTTTTTTGTATTTGCTCAATCAGGGATATATGTAAACTTACGGAGATACTGAAATCTAAGCATGAGGAAGGTGAAGCATATCTATCAGAGATAGAGGTTAGTTCTCATTTCTCTTTTTTGAATGTTTGGTATGTCTGTTTTGAACTTTGGAGAGAAATGAACTGTAAGTTTGGATTCTTTGCAGTCTATTGGTCAGGCGTATGAAGATATGCAAACTCAAAACCAACACTTGCTACAACAGATCACAGAGAGAGATGATTACAACATCAAGGTGATAACATCTCTTTCAATTCAGGGAGGAATTTTTGTTTCTAGATGTGTGTCAGCAACTTCTATTCTCTTAGTCTGGCAGTGTTTAGTTGTTCTTGCCTTTGGGCACATGTGCTGGTGATGCAGCCTGCCAATTTAGATCCCAGATTTAGGAATCAAAGATTGGATTGTCTGCTCCACAGGCCCAGATCTGAACTGTTTTCCTGATGAAATAAGGTTGAAAAGGCTTGCTGATTTATTGATTTCAGTAACCTGCATTGGGGAAAGAAAGAGAAGAAAGAGAAGAGATGGGGGATTGTGAACAGTACATGTGAATGGCACTGTGAACAGTAACTGAAGAAAAAGAAGAGAGAGAAGAGAGGGATAGGGGAGAAGAGAGAGTAGAGGAAGTTTTCTTGGCTACACTATTCAAGTCTAAATTCTATATTCCTATTCCTATTCCATTAACCATTATCATGGGGGAGGGGGGGTTACATATTTATAAGAAAATAAAAGAAAGTTTCCTAAATCTAATACTCTTAGGTAGCTAGACTAACTAAAACAAGGACTTTAAAATACTTGACTAATTAGAAGTATTGATGGGACTCTTTACTTCTTTAGTGACTAAACTAAAGTTAACTACATTACCTAATGGACTCCATTACTAGTTACATATTTATTTTTGTACACCCCTTTAGATCTCCATTTTTGGGCCTTATAATTCAGCCCATTGCAAATAAAACCTAAAAATCTACAAACCTATAGTCCATAGATATTAAAATAGCACCAATGTTTGGACTAGGGGTGTCAACCGGTCGGTGACGGTCGGTTTCGGTCGAATTTAATCGGGTACCTCCATTTTAAAACCTTGCACCGTTCCCGACTGTTTATGTGATCGGGCATTGAGAGGTGAGGCATGGACACGATAGCTTTCGGTCGGTCGGTGATCGGGCCATTATCGGTCTGTTCAATGGCATCCATCATCGATTGTTCATCGTAGAAAGTCACGATGCCAATGCCTCTGAATCTCCCAATCTCACATGGATGATCGTTCTCGGTGATTAATAAGGGAACAGAGAGGCTAATAGTACAGAAAACAGATCAAGAAAGCCATCCAATATCAAAGAACACAGAAAAGATTGGTAATTAGTATGGCTGAATCGATCCAATCTGATCTGCGCATATGGTTTTCAAGAGCATCCATGAGCTACATTGCGCAGATGTTGACCGCCATTCCCATGCCTAGGAGGGTTTGTAGCTTGCAACAGTCGCCAGATAACAGAGCGAACTCTTGAACCTTGAAACTAAGTCATGAACAAAGAGGACTCTTGAACTCATGTAAATCTGGATTAGCTCGTCCCAACACTGGATCGGTAGAGCCTCCAACTAAAATTTCTTCAAACCTTGCAACAGACGCAGAATAGGGAAGAAGGAGAAGTCGAAAAGTTAAAGCGTCACGAGCATCCAAGAGGAACAGAGCTTGGGAGACACCAGCTTCCACAGGGCAACCAGAGCTATTTGGGAAATAAAGATATTGGGGCATCTGCTTGCAGAGGAGATAGGAACGAAAATGGGGCTTGTCAGGGAACAACTTTTAATGTGTCATACTTTAATATTTTTGGGAATTGTGACTGTCAGTTGAATCATTAAATATATAATAAATAAATATATTATAAACCAATATACAAAACACATTCACATACAGGTTTTGATCAAGTTGGTCGGGCGACCGGCGGTCTCCAACTCTGCACTGGGAACGACCGATTAATAATCGGTCGGTCCTAAGCCCGACTCTTTTATTAATCGGCCGTGTCGGACTCGGTTTTTGATAGGTCGGGCTCGGTCGGCTCTGCCGGTGCGGGCTTGTAATTGACACCCCTAGTTTGGACTAGGCCAGCATTAGCTGGTTTCATCTTGTGAAAATTAGAAGGTTGATATGTTACGTGTGTGCTTTGTATGGGGTGAAAATAATGTAGTTTGAATGAGTATGTATGTGTGTTGGTAGAACATTGTGTGTTTAGACCCTTCAAGATGGTTGATTGATTAATAAGTGTGCTATAAAGTTAGTGTAACGGGAATATGAAATTCATAGTATCAAAATAACTTCTGGTGCCTCCATAAGATTACATTTAACTTGGAGTTTTAATCTCTATCTGAATCTGTGGGGATAAAGTTAGCATAGATTAATTTTTGAAACCTGACTGGACATTGGATCATTGGGCCTGGTGGTTGGTCTGTCTGTCCCTCCCAACAGTTTGAACATCTGATTGGTATATGTGTCTATGATTTAGTAGTTAACATATTTAGGCTATGTTTGGTATGCATTCCCATTCTGAGAATGCGTTTTGGCATTCTCGAAATGCAGAATTCATTCTTAACTAAAAATGGGAACGTTTTTTGGATACATCTTTGGCTAATGTATTCTTGATTTTAGATAGCGATAAACCCCCTCCCCTTTTCTTCGGCATTTTATCAAACAACTCTTGGGCAAATCTTGCAAGTTTATTGGTTAGCAAAAACGTCGTGAGAATTTCTACTAAAACTCTCCCCAAATGCACAATCCAACAGCTGCCACCATGTTGTCAGAACCACTGAAGAACTCAGCAAAGATGTCATGAAGAATCCAATGCCGTCAGGACTACCGAAGAACTAGGTATTCGGTAAAGATGTCATTGGCATTTTTGATTTGCACATCGAATGAAAGCTAATTTTGGAATCTTGAGTTGCTTTAAAAAATGCGATTTCAGTTGAAAGATTATCTAACGGTTGCTCAAGATCTCTTGTAAAGGTGGATTCCCAATTGTTGTTATATAAGTAGACTCCCCTCTCTCTCTTTTCTTCAACATCTTCATCTGTTTCCATAGTCCTCTGAACAAATGTGGTGGAATTTCTTCAATGATAGCAGTAGATAGGGGAACGAGAGCTTTGCCACTTCTTGGTTTGAGAGGGACGACTCCAGACTCGAGTTGGAGAGTGTGGAATGGAAAAAAATCGCATTCCAGAATGGGGTGCATTCTTGGCCGCATTCCAAGGATTTGAGAATGGAATGTTTACCAAATAGTATTTTTACAATCCACAACGTATTCCAAGCATCCATACCAGGCACAGCCTTTATACGTAGGCTGTCATTAACACAGAAGCACGGTCATTAATGGAATGTTTGTGGTGTTTGAGGTCTTCAGTCAAAATCTGTAAACAACAATGTGTATCTAGAGAACCATTTAACGTGAAATAAGTTGCTAACTGCCCCACTGCCAGGCTGTCCAACTGTTCGTTTGGAGGAGCTCTGGTCGTTCCATTGATATGAACCATAGGCATTGGTAATCGCAGTCTGAATACCCTGAAGATCTCTTGCTGGTTCCAATGGTCTGTGGGGATATTAGCTTGCTCTCCTTCAGTGCCTTTGTTTTAATTCTCAGATAGACCACAGTGCAAATTTTGTAGTTATCTTACAACCTGTACCTGATGGAGATCAAAGTTCCATGCATAGCCGCATGAATAAGGCTCCAAAACCAGCCCAGTATTGTTGTGGGAGGCATCCTGGTCTGATGATGTGGCAGGTTTTTGTTGGTTAGATGGAGCATCTCTATCAAACTCGTGGACGAGTTTTTTTTTTCAAGCAGGGGAAAATTGATGCCGACAAAGTCACCTAAAGGGCTTATTTTATTGAAAATATGCTTTGGGTTGGGTTATGTAGGTGTTGGGCTTTTGATCCCATATGTTTTCTTAGCAGTTGGCCAGTTTAATGAGCCTTAAAATATGAGTAGAAAGTAGGAAAACGGGATTTGCTTCATTGGTCTAGTTAGAGCCCTGTTATGAGTCAGTTTCTTACTTCTTAGTCAATTTATGTTACCTTATTAGTTAAGGATTAGGTTAGGCCTTTCCTCTTTAGTGTTTGAATATGTTTTTGACTCTTCTATATAAGTTTGTAAGGGGTAACAAGCTTGTACACGAATTTGATTAATGAAATATTGGCTTTAGCCTTTTCTTTTATTCTGTGAGACTTAGATGGCTTTGAGATGCAGTGGTATACAGTGAGAGGCCATGGGTAAGAGACTCGGGAGAGAGTCAGAGCCTCAATCCCAATTATCCTCCTATTTTCTTTTTTGTCTTTCTTCTGGTTTTTTATTTCAATTCCTTGCAAATCTGAGGTTCCAAACTACTGCTGGGATTTATCAATTCAATAGAAGATTTCATAGTTGCTGATTGAAAAAAACCCTCAAATACCCTGTGGATGCTGCTTTTCATTGACAAGTTTGCGATCCTCCTGTAGAATTAGTTGCAGCCTAGCTATTCTACATTAGTACCATTATCAACCAAACTACCTTCTAGGGTGTTTTTTTTGTGGTCATATATGACTTTGTTGCAGTCCATTCCTCTTTGGATGAAATTATGTTAATCTTTGACCATGTGTTCTGGTGTTCTTGGCTAATATGTTTTGTCTGACTAGTTTTAGTTAATAGAGGTATTACAGCTCCAAACGCTACATTTCCTGCATGCCTTATTTTGACTCTCTGATGTTAACAGCCCTTTATTCCTTAAGTTAACGTGGTGGAAACACTTAAGGTCAAATTTCAATCGGTGGAATTGAAAATGCAGGGATTTCCAAAATACACAGATCTGTAAATATGCTCATTTTGAATTGTGGATTTGAAATTCTGTTTTTCGGGTTTGAACAAGTAATTCCATTTCTATTTTGATCAGAGAAAATTCCTGAGGGTTCTTCCTTGTCCATGGGATTCGGTTGACACTTTTTAATTAATTTGAATGTAGGCATTGTAGTAATTACAGGATGATTACTGCCTAATGCTCACATAAACTGTTATCTGTGTATGGGGAGCTGTTCTCTTGATGCTAATCTTTTGCATCCTTCATGACATGCCATATAGGGAACCGTGTGGCCAAGCTGGAGTTTCAATCAAAGAGCCACCTGGTTTGGAGAATATATAGAATCTATACTAACTGGGATTAATTACTGTCAAACTGTTTTGCCTTTCTTGAACCAAACTTTTTTACTATTGAATAGACTGAAAAGGAGGTTGCCAGTTGGTATACATCCTATGGGTTTCAGCTATTTCACAACTTGATGAATTGTAAGAGATTTCCACAGCTTTCTTTGGTTTTTTAAATGTGAGTGCTTCTTTTAGGCATGATTGCCCTAAACTCCAAGTATGGTTACCTAGACTCTTCTTCTTCCTTCTATTGTCTCTGCGTTTCTTTATGAACCCTTGCACTGTACTCTTGTGTTACAAACTCAACGTTAAGGTACTACTATGTCGCCATCCCTCAGTCCAAAATAAACCTTTGCCTTCCATCCTGAAATCTAGCCACATCCAGTGAGCAAATTTTTTTTTCTTCGTATTAGTGGTTTCAATCTTTGTTTGAAACATATTCCAACCCCACAATCTGAACTAACCACTAGCTTATTTTAACCTCTTCATTGTCCTTTTAAATCCCCAAACTCTGGATCTGCCTTAAAACGCCAGAAACTCTCAAATCTAAGTTTATATTTTGGATATAATCAATATAAAGTCTCAATGCTGTATTGCTTTTTCTTCGAATTCCCTAGTTTTCAAGTCAGTATATATTTGACATCTTACAGAGTTACACTGTAATATCCTAACCCTAGTTCTAATATTCCACCCTTGGTAAACCAAACACTTCATGTAGCCCAAGTACCTTTTTTCACAGGACATGACATGTGTAGAGGCATGGGACATTTATTCAACATGCACCTAACTTTCAAACTCAGACACGTAATTCAGGCCTGCCACTGCCACCCCCTTCTGTGTGACACATGATAGCCATATCTCCTTGTCCAATTTTGGGCACATTCCCTTGTTGTTTGAGGTGGCATGGCCAT
Source organism: Telopea speciosissima (assembly GCF_018873765.1). Classification (NCBI taxonomy): domain Eukaryota; kingdom Viridiplantae; phylum Streptophyta; class Magnoliopsida; order Proteales; family Proteaceae; genus Telopea; species Telopea speciosissima. The sequence continues at coordinate 68,846,200 of NC_057916.1, read as the reverse complement.
GTGCAACGGAGGCCTTGGGATGCTCCAATACGGAGGAGTGATTTGATTCAGATTGAATGATGTAAAAAAGCCAGGGGCAGGCCTAAATTAACCATAGGAGAAGTGGTGAGGAAAGACATGCATAACTTAGGACTTGTATCTTGTATGACTTCGAATAGAGCTGTATGGAGAGCAAGGATCCATGTAGCTGGCCCCATTTAGTTGGGATAAGGCTATGTTGTTGTTCTTCTTCTTGTTGTGATCTGACTCCCCAAAACATACATGTAACTGGTCCTCAAACCTTTGCAACAAATTTTACACCCATTTGTGAAACACTTGTCTCTATCTTGGTGTAAGTATCCAATTTTTTCTTCCCAAATACACTCTTTGAGCCTAAATGTTCTCCACACATTGTGCCTGCATAATTCCACACAATATCTGATCGACTTCAAAAGCCACCTTTTTTCCATTAAACATCATTCATCAGGCGTATATCCATGATATACACTCAGATATGGGCTTTTTTCATTTAGGTCTTGTGCTATTCAATGACTTTCTTGTTTATTTCTCTCATGGAATGGCCAGCTTGTTTTAGAGGGTGTAAGGGGAAGACAACTGCAAGATGCTCTGCTTATGGAAAAGCAAACCATGGAAAACAGGTTGCTGCAAGCTAATGCTTCACTGCATTTATATGACCTGAAGACTCTGCGTATTGAAGATCAGGTATGACTGATTCTCCTGATGTTTAGAGCATTTTTTCCACATATGAGTCGGTGTACTCTGGTTGTCTAACATATTTTCTTTGCAGCTGAAAATGTCCTCAGAGCAGGTTCAGAAACTTACAGAAGATCGGCGGCATAGCTCAGCTGCTTTTGAAAATACCCAAAAGAGAATCACAGATGTGAGGAAAGAATCTCAGCTGTTAAGGATTTCCTTGGAGGAATCACAATCCAAGGTTGAGAGAAGCCGAGTCAGTATTGCAGAGCTGCAGGTAGAACTAGAGAAAGAGAGGTATGAATTTGATGATGTGGTTCCCTTGTGGTTTCCTTGCAGACATATGCTGTGAAGCTCATATGATCATTATATTATAGGTTTGACAAGAAAAGAGTGGAAGAAGAATTGGATGTTGTGGCAAGGAAAGCTACACGTCTTAGTGCACACAATGAGGGATCATCTGTGGTGGAAAAGCTTCAGAAGGAAATCGGAGAATATAAGGAAATACTCAAGTGTGGTATCTGTCATGATAGGCCCAAGGAGGTATAGATTCAGTTTTAATGTTATTGGATGGTCCTAAATATTTGGCTTTAGCAATAAAGGATGCATCCTATGATAGAATATATTTAGGGGCACTGTTTCCATTTTGCAAGCTTTGGCGATAGACAAGGTGTGTGAATCAGTAAAATAAGGACAATTTGTCGTCTGGCAGATATATGAATTCTACCATGTGGTTTGAATGTTCTATTGTCATTGTGTTGTTAAAACACTCTACTGCCTGCTGTATCATAATTGCCCAGTATAAGGTTTCCTAAACTGCTAGTGCTACGGTTTAGAAAATATTGCTAAAGATAATTCTGGCATCTTTAGGTCACCACTCATTAAGATTTGTTAGGTGCAATTTTGTTGTGTTTGGCGGCTTTTTGGGGATTTCTTGTGTCTTCCCTTGCTCCATCCGCACTGTTTTTTCTATTCTCTTTTTATTAGTAATCTTAAAGATGCAATTTTGTCTGTATTTTCTTTTCATTGTGTATCTCACTACTGTTGGTGTTTTTGGCCCCCCAGGTTGTCATCACCAAATGCTTCCATCTCTTCTGCAACCCTTGTGTCCAGAGAGTCCTGGAAACTCGCCAGCGGAAGTGTCAATTATGTTCTACTAGTTTTGGGCCCAATGATGTAAGAGCTGTTTACATATGAGCAGAAATGTGTGCAATGTAATGCTTCCCAGGGATGGCAATGACCAAACTCATCAATGCTCATTTAACACGAGACTTGACGTCTGGGTTGCTGCGGTTATCTTGTACAGTTGTGGAAGGGAAATGCTGTAAAAGAAGATAAGAATGCAAGTGGGCAGGAAATTGGTAGCTTCTCTCTCCACCCATGAAAAGTCTGCTCGTATTTGTTTGGCTGTGGTTCATAGGTTGTGGATTAGCCATAGCTTCTTGAGTTTTACCATGTGTGTGTAAAGCGTGGTTTTTCCATTTTACTTCCTGGAGCCTTTGGAATGCCCTGATTGATTGCTTGTCGATCCACCAGAAAGCTTCTGCCTTGTCTCTGGCTTTGTCCATAGATCCGTCAAGGTGGGTGGTCAGTATGGTGAATAAGAATACCATTGGTGAGCACTGCCAACTTAGTACAGTTGCAATGTTTTGCATGTTGCTTAATGTTGTTGATCATAAATGTGGGGTGTTATGGTTCAGCTGATTAGATTGGATTTGGGTTCTTTAGCTTGTGGTATATTGGGGGTTTTTAGGTTGGTCAGTTTATGTTAGATCCTGTAATTCAATTTTGTTGTTTAAAGAAAAAATGATCTTTAAAGCCATTCTATCGAGGGAAAAATTCTTTCGCTCCCCTGAACTTCCACTCTATTTACTCAAACTTACGTCACAAGTTTCACCCTCGATTCCCCCCAAAAAGTGAACTCTTACCTCTTCTTCTACCCTAATGTTTTAAAATGGCCAAATTACCCCTCCTATTAACAAGTTCTTATCACCTGCCTCTCTCTCTTTTAAACTTCTTCTTCTTCTTCTTCCGCGGAATGTAGCGGACCATCCAAGTGTTGGATACTAGTCCACCTATTAGTGATGCCAGCTCATCAGCGGTTACATAGGAATATTCTGGAGTCCACTTGTATATGGATTGATGTAGATGTGTAACCGTATGTCTCTCTATATATATGTAACTGGACCTTTATTCATTTAATGAGAAATACGAGAATCACTTAAGCAATTCTCCACATGGTATCATACGCCACTTCTTCTTACGAGTTTCCTCTGCTTCCGTTTCTTGATCTTGGGGTTTCTCACGCTTTCGTCTCTAATGGCGTCCTCTGATTCTGCTACTGGTTCTCGTACTTCAATCATTGTTTGTTCACCAAATGTTGCGCCACAATTACATCTCAAGCTCAACTCCTCGAACTATTTACTCTGGAAGACTCAGTTTCTTCCTCTTCTCCAAGGATATGACCTTCTAGGGTTTGTAGATGGCTCATTTCCACGATCGGCGTCTGATGATCTTGATGCATTGGTGCTGTGGGATCGGCAAGTTCAGCTAATTCTTAGTTGGGTGATCTCCTCCCTTTCCGAGACAATAATTTCTCACATTGTTGGTGCGAAGACCTCTCTTGATGCCTGGAACACTCTAGCTCATGTCTTTGCACCTTCCTCACGCACGAGAGTCATGGATCTCAAAGATCGACTCTATAGGCTTCAGCGCGGCAGTGATTCGATTACAGATTATCTCCTCTCCGTTCGTTCAATTACGGATACTCTGGCTGCGATTGACCAACCATTGAGTGATGAGGATTTGATTCTTGCTGTTCTTCGAGGTCCTGGCCCTGAATACAGGGATTTTGCGACATCGATTCGTCTTCGAGCCACTCCGGTGACCTATGTTGAGCTCTCTGGACTTCTTCTAAGTCAAGATGTTCCATTCCCCTCTTCTCACTGCGCCTTCGCCCCATCCCACCCACCCTTGTTTTTCCTCCCTCCACCCCGTCTGGTTCTTCTGGTGGACTATCCGTTGACGGACCACAGCTTTGGCCACTGTTCAAAGGCCGGCTTCTATGCGAGAGCCTATCTAACTTAAACGACTGACACTTTCTGCTGCAGGAAAACATGCAAAATAGCCAGGAACCATAAGAGCTTTACAAATTACAACAATGATATTTTATCTACTCTACTATTTTCCATTTCTAATAGAAACCTTGAAAATGGAAAAATAATAGAATACCTGCCGTTTTACTACACATTCCTTATCCCACTTTGTGAAAGCACATTGCCTAGAATAAAACATGGCCCAAAGAATTCTTTTCCTTTATTTTTTGTATGATTCTTGAGAGACAGAACAAAGCTTGAAACAGCTTGAGAATAAAATTACGAAAGCATAAGAATGGATTATACGTGGAGACGGTATTGCCTACTTTGGTTGCAGGGAAAACACTTCTTAGAACCTTATTTGGAAATAAACACTAGAAACAGACAGAAACAAAACAAGGCAGCAGAGGTAGCTGATAGCATCAAGCCACAGAGAAGATGTCGAAACAGCAATGACCAACGTACAGAAATGAATTTCCAGCAGAAACATATTCTTGCGAAAATGGAACTCAAAAGTCTCAAACATATAGAACTCACTTAACTGTTGCGAAGTCGTTTTTGTTTTTTTGGGTTTTTTTCAAATGCCCCCCTGAAAATACCCATTTGTCCAAATGCCCCTTTGAAACTTTTTTAATCCTAAATTCCCCGCTATTTTTAATAAATTATAGTATTTTGGTCTTGTCCGTTAACTTGAGATGTTAAACGTTAGTTTTAGGGTATGTAATGACCAAAATGCCCTTGTGACAAGAACCAACAAAAATTAAAAAATAAAGTGACCAAATTGCCCTCATCTTCTCCAAACCTTAAAATCTATTTTCAAACCCTAAACCATTTGGAGAAGATGAACCCTAAAATCAAACCCTTTAATCACCCATCAATCCAATCGTAAATTTCTTCTGCAAATCGAAAAATCAAAGAGAGATGGGATTGAATCCAAACTTTACATCTATATTTGAGTGATTTCATTGATTTCCAAATGCTTGCTGCAATTGTTTATGAGTTTCTGCAATCCAACCCTTTTTCCCTCTTCGTCTGCTTAGTCTAATCCGTTGTCATAGTTTGTTATCAAAAAATCTTACTTGCAACTTAAGGAATGAATCCAGTGAGTTAAATTTCATGGTGCATTTCTTTAATCTCTACTGTGGACTTGACTTAGAGTCTTCACTCTCGAGTCTTTGTCTACCACTCCCAAATTGAAGGGGAAAAGATGCTGGAAGAAGAAAACGATTTGACTACTAATGATCTACTTGCAGGAAAATTGAATAAGCAGAGCAACAGCAGTTTTGCTCGTCTTCCCCAAATAGTTTAGGAAACTGAAAACCGAAAAAATCCCTAAAATCATTCAAGAAACCATCTTCCCCAAATCCTTTGCAATCTTCTTTGCATTGATGGCAAACCATTTCAGAATTTGAGCCTGTTAGGCTGTTAGCATTATTTCTGTGTTGCATTAGTCAAATTTGTTCTGGGTTTAAGATTTAATTACTTTGTGGGTTTGTCTGTTGCAGGATTTTAGGGAAAGAATGAGTTTGCAGTGAAATAAGGGAAAGAAAGAACAATGAAAGCTACAAAGTTTAGGGTTCGATTTTCAGTAGAGATCAATAGCAGAACCAAAAGTCAAGGAATAAATACAACTTGGTCCAATGAAAGAACAAGGAACCAGACCTGAAACTTGAGTTGGATTTTCCAATTTAGATAGTCTTTTAATTCCAGAATTTGCAACCAGATTCCCTTAGGGTAGGAATATATCTTCCAAATTCTAAGAAGGAAAGGAGATTTAACTAACTATGTGAGGCTGTTTGTATCGCCCAGAAAACAGAGTAACGGTATAGTTTAAAGGAACTGAAATAAAAGAAGAAGATAGAACTAGGAGAGAGAGGAGGAAGGCAGCGTACATACGCCGTGAGGTAAAACTCAACTTTAAAGTCTATTTTCCATTCCAATCTATCTCTCTCGTTCAATGGTTACTACATATATAAAGGAAAAAAGTAAAATTAATTTTCCAAATCAAACTCTCAGATTTCCAAATCAAACATATTGTTTAGGGTTCGATTTTCAGCAGAGATCAACACTAGCAGTTTGGACAATCGTTTAGGGTTAGATTTTCAGTTTCAAATCCTAAACCATTTGGGGAAGATGAGGGCAATTTGGTCACTTTATTTTTTAATTTTGTTGGTTTTTATCACAAGGGCATTTTGATCATTACATACCCTAAAACTAACGTTTAACGTCTCAAATTAACGGATAGGACTAAAATATTACAATTTGTTGAAAATAGGGGGGAATTTAGGATTAGAAAAGTTTCAAGGGGACATTTGGACAAATGGGCATTTTCAAAGGGGCATCTGACAAAAATCATTTTTTATTTTGGGGTGAAAATTATTAAGAAGTCATTACGGGCTAGGAAACAGAGACGCTATAAAACAGTTCCATTTCCAACGCTGGCAGTGAGACTTGTCCCATCAACTATCACAGCTAGCTCTAGCATGGTTCTGAATCTCGGATCGGCCGATATTGGCCTGATCGGATCGGTATTGGTCGAGGCCGATCCCGAGATTAGATCGATACAATAAGTTTTGATTGGATCGTTCTTTGGATCGGCCAATCCAATTGAATATTTTTTTATTTTCCCAAAGTTTTTAGGTTTTTTTATATTATCTGACTGACACCAATCGATATTGATCGATCTGATCTGGATAATATCGGTCGATCCAATCCCGAGATCAAAACATCCACCAATTTTGGCCGATACATGACCCGATCCATAAAAAAACGATTTTGGGGGTATTGTTACCGATTTGTACCGATCTGATCCCCATCCAGAAAGGTTTTGGCATTGACCGATACCGACTTCGATACCTGGATTTTGAACCTTGAGCTCTAGAGACTAAAACCCGATGAAATTCTAGCCATGAGTCAGGGTTGGCCATGAATCTTTTTCTTTCCATCTTCTTCCTCTTCTTTTGTTCTTTTTTCTTCTTTTTCTTCTCCCTAGCCTAGCCAAACGCCTACATCTTCCTTCCCCCTCCAATGGTTAGGGCCAATCAGGGTCAGCTCGGCTCGACCCTGAAGGCAGGATAGAGTTGGATTTTCTTGACCCTGAGTTAGGGCCGGGCCTGGCCTGGGTCATATCTAAGGGGACTCAGGGTTGGGTTGGGATTTTAAAAGACTGGCCCAACCTGTGGCAGAGCATCTTCCATGAGAAAATACAGAAGAATTGAAAGAAAGAGAACCAATTCGAGTGCCTGAAAATCTGAAATCAAGAAATGGTTACCTTTACTGAGGAATGGGCGTCCCCAACGTGGAATTAATGATGTTATATGATGGAGTGCTTAAGGAAATATTGAGGAGGAGGGAAAATGGGGTGCTAAGTGAGTTCATGGTGATTGGGGAGCGACATTGGAGTGTGAAATTCACCGGAAAGGAGGTGAGAAGGTGGGGGAGGAGGGGTGATTTGGGTGGATAGGGTGTGAAATTATATAATTACCTATATTCTTTGTCATGACGTATAGAAGGACCCTATTTAAAATTAGGGCAAGAGATCGCTGCTTGGTTGTGTAGCCCATGTATCAGCGCAGGGGTCAATAATAGGGGTGTCAATAAAGCCCGCTCGGTCCGAACCCGCCCTGAGCCCTGAGCCCTGAGCCGACCCGACCCTGATTTTTCAGCCCGAAGGGCAGGTTAGGGTTTAGGAGTAGCTTGACCCTGGCAGAGTCAGGTCGGGATTGGGTTTAGGCCTTGGGTTGAGCCCGGCCCGGCCCTGCCTGACCCTGAATTGTTTATAAATAGATATATAGATATTTATATATATATATATTATATTATTCTTTATCCTAACAAAAAATATAAAAAAAAAAACACTCAAAACCCTCGATTTAAAAATTCGTTCCCTAGATTTTAAAACTCTTTCCCTTCTCTTTCCCTTCATCCGCCGTCCCCAAACCCCGTCTCTTTTCCTTTGTACGCCGAGAAGTACTTTCCACTGGACTCCACCATCAAAGAGAAGGGACTTCTGTTGAGCTTCAAAAATCGCAACGGCAAACCATGGCACTTTCGATATTCCTACTGGAACAGCAGCCAGAGCTATGTGATGACTAAAGGCTGGAGCCGGTTCGTGAAGGAGAAGAAGCTTGATGCAGGAGACATCGTGTCCTTCGAGCGCGGTGTGGGAGACTTGGGCAAGGACCATCTCTTTATTGACTGGCGGCACCGCCCTGATGCCCATCACTCTTCATCCTCACTCCAACCAGTAGGTCTACCACTCCGTCACCCACTCTCCCTGGCCGCTCCGCCGTCCGTCCCACTTCCATGGAGCTGATTTTTCTGTCTGTACACTTTGTTTCTTGGATTTTCTTCTGGTTTGGAAATTGGATTGAGAGATTTGAGAGGTTTGAAGTGAAGTTTGAAGGGTTGTTGAGGTTGAGGGTTTTACTTCATCCCTCTCTCTCCACTCTCCCACACATCATCAGGGACAGGGTCAATCAGGGACAACCCGACCCTACCCGACCTTATTAGGGTCGGGTCGGGTTGGGTTAGGGAAAACCCTGGCAGGGTCGGGTCAGGGTTGAGGGTTTCTTGGCCCTACTAGGGTTGGGTCAGGGTCAGGGTCAGGGTTTAGGTTAAGGCCTCTAGGGTCAGGGTCAGGGTTTAGGCAGGCCCGACCCAACCCGACCCATTGACACCCCTAGTCAATAAGAGTGTGCATAGGGGTATCAACATGAATGAAATTTTTTATTTTAGGAGGGGTTGGGCAGTAGTTTCAAGCCTTCTGGTGTCTGAATGTTGGAACCACAATGAAATTTTTTATTTTAGGAGGGGTTGGGCAGTAGTTTCAAGCCTTCTGGTGTCTGAATGTTGGAACCACGCGACTATAAGTAGTGTTATTTTTCCCTTGAAATTATTATCATATTTAACAATCTAGAATGAATTATAGTTAATGACACAGTCGTGTTTGATAATTAGTACATATATATTTTTTAGATTGAATTTAATTCACTCACTTTTATTTCCCTTTAAACCAGACGATGCCAAAGGAAAATTTAGTGTGTTGAAAGGAGTCTGTATCCTCTACCCACGTGGTGTGGCACCTCTACCCACGTGGGGTGCCAATGGATCTTCACTCATCTGACCCTTATGTCATATGGGGTAGAAATTCCACTTCATTGGCCCTCACCTTGTGGGGTGTCGGGTAGAGAAACCGGACTATATTGAAAATGCTCACGGACAGATAATTAGCTTGATTGGTTATTCATGATTATCTTACTTAACACATAATATTTTTAAAGAGCGTTGTTTTTTGGATGGGATGCAGTGGTCACGCTGCACACGCCAACCAATGAGAACGCACATAGTGACATAAAAGGGGGCGGAATTTCTGCCATACATGGGGGTCATGGCAGTTATTCCAGCCCCTGTTGTGGGCGTGGCCCCATCCCACACAGAAAACATTCTCCCTATTTTTAAATTTATCACCATCCAAGAAAAACTACTGTTTCATTGGGGTTAGAGTGGAATTCTTACATATTTTTAACGGTAAAAGAAACCCAAAAGGCAGCATGGTTCCTATGCCTAGACACATACAAGGCGAAATGACCGCCATACTCCTCATGTAAGATAGAAATTCTGTCCTATTGATGCTTTCATGCATACTCCCATTGGTCCTGACGCTGGCATAGAAACCACACTGGAACACTCCCTATTTTTAAAGAACCCCCAATTAGTCAGTTGCTCAGGCTCATAACCTCCATCATGAATATGTTATTCATCTTAATTTCATGCTTTGTGAACTATTGAAAGTGATAGTTTTTCTATAAGTAAAATAACAACTTTTTTATTCTTCCTTAATTGGTAGGTGAAAGAAAAAAATTTCAAGTATATGGGTTTCCCAATTCCCATGTTCCACCTGATGTTCTTTTGTTGTATTTTGACGATCTAATGGACAATGTGTAAAAACTGATACGTATTCATGATCTAGAAAACATTTAAAAAAAAAAAAAAAAAAAAAAAAAAAGAAAAAAGAAAGAAAAAGAAAGCGTTCGGCCCAATGCGTGAGGCTCCTACTAATGCAGGGTCTGGAGGGAGGCATATGTGTGTAGTCTATCCTCTGCTTTGTGGGAGAGGTTGTTTTCAAGTTTTGAACCTGCAACCAACATGTTGCAATAGCGCAACAGTGTCTAAGGTTCACCCAATGATATAGTAAACATAATAAAAAAAGGGAAACAATCACAAAATACAAAGGATTTATGTGATTAAGCAAGGTGCTTACATCCACAGAGAGATGAGAATAGTTTTCACTAACAACGGAGAAAGGATTACACGTTGTCTTCCTTACGCCTCTCTATATTTCCAAAGAAATTCCCATAACCCTAATAATCCCCATCACAAAAATTTATAGGGAAAGAAAGAAATATGAATATCATTCGGGCCCAACAGGCTTTTAATTGCCTTTCGGAGTCCGGAATTAGTTTTCTTTTGTTGGTAAGGGGAAGAAGGATGTCTGATGGATTGAAATAGGTTTTCTTTGTTTGTTTCCAAGTAGAAACCATGTAGAAGGAAATTCCCAAGTAAAATCAACACAAGAAAGTAAGATTTTGGTTGTTTCCATATAAAAAAAGAGAGTAGAATTTTACTTGATAATTTTCTTTTACCAATAACCACAGAGAGTCTTAAAGAAAGTTAGAAAGGATACCTTGGGAATAACAAGATATCATTTTAGTTAGCTTTATTTTGGGGAAGTCGCCCTGTTGATGGCATTGCCAAAGGTGGGGCTATCTATCCTTTTTTGTTCCTTGTACCTGGGAGTGCCTAGGCTCTTTCTTTGTGACTTTTTAATATGGGTGGATCCATACAATGGAGGATCCCAAATGGAAAATTATCCTCTCAGGTTCCTGCCCGGTACAGTTCCCTAGTGCGTCTAATAAGAAAGAGGGGGGGGGGGGGGGGTGGACCCCACCCAGGTAGTGTGTTCGAGCAAGGGATTAGGTGGTCATTTTTGCTCTCCTAAAAGAGGAACCGTACGAACTGTATCGGGCAGGTTCCTGAGAGGATAAAGATCCCAAATGAATCTCACTCATTGGTAAAATTTCTAGATATTAACCCAAGAAATAGAGGATTTTTTTTGGTTAGGAACTGAAACTTATTAAACGAGACTAGCTCTAGAGAAGTTTTGGTCGGGCAGAGAACAAAGCACATAAAAAGGGGTGGCCGAAGCCACGAAATTTGAGAAACAAAAATCCAAAGACATGATTAGCTAACAAATGGGCCTCCTTAACAATTACATAAGCAACATGTAGAAAGGAAACAGAAGAAAGACAACTAGAAATGGATAGATTGTCGTCCAATCATCCAAACTCAGTGGGAAGGCCAAGATATTTTCCTTGATTAATTCTGGATAACACGAGAAACTTCCAACCTAATACTTTGAGGGGTGTTTGGGTTAAACAAGATGCTAGATTTCCTAAAATTTATTTCTTGTCCAGATGCTAGGCACTACTTGGATAACAATTGCATCAGACCTCACTCCATGTGTGTGTCTCCTTTGGAAAATAATATGCAATCATCAACAAATAATACATGAGGCCCATTCTATTGGTTTTAATACCCTATATAAACCTAGTATTTTCAGTCTGCAAGAATGACACAAAAGGGTGTCCTGACAAAGAATAAATATGTATGGGCTAAGCGCGCACCCTTGATAGAGTTCACTTCACGCATTTCAAATCCCACGAAACCTACTAATCAGCAAACAACATCTAAAGAAGAACTTGTTTTAAAAAAGTCCATTCAATTTAATCAAAGGCTTTGCACAACTCAAGCTTGAGAACTATAATGCCGATGTTTAATTTCCTTCGTAGACTGCATTTGATGGAGGATTTCATGAGTAATATAGCTGGAGGTGATCACAATGTGAGTAGTTCCCCAATCTTGCTTGCAACTGGAGCTCCTCTATACTTTACATGGGCTGAGAGCAAATGAAATCTGAAAATCATAATGTTATTCGACTAAAATATTGAGAAATGGTTCCCCCAATTGCCAATGTGGGAGGAATCTCCCATGCCATACCAATCATGACACGGGAAAAGGTATTGTTGATCTATTGTCGGCTTGAGGGTCTGGTTCTAAAATATTTCAATCAGTCTCCAATAAAAGTACCAACAGATTTAACTATCAAGAGACGGAAAATGCTACAGCCTTGTTTGGTAGCAAGAGAAATTAAATAGAAGGGAAACGAAAAATTTTAAACCTAAAAAGGAAACTTCGATAATCGTTATCCAACATGATTGTATAAACTACTTAATGTTCTTACCATATAGCATTCATACTTTCTAGATGTAATTTTTATTTTACTTTTTTGCAAAGTAAAATGAATTTTTATAACCAAATATGTAATGATTTATAGTTAGTGATATACCCATATGAAGTAATGATTACAAAAGTATTTTTTAGGTATAAAAATTTCACTTCCATTCCTTTAATCTTCCTTCCAACCAAACCGAGCCTACAAATGGTTGATTAGGTAATCATTAAATTTTAATCCAAATCGAGCCCAAGAGAAGCCCAGCCAATAAAACTCATTTGGGTTCAAAGTAAAGCCGGATTCTGATCCTCTATGATGGGGCAGGTAGTGGCCATGGTGTTGCCCACACCTAGACAGGGGCGAAATGACTGCCCTACCCACTGCTCGAGCACTCTACCCGGGTGGAATCCATGCCCGTGTCTGGGTGTGGGCAGCACCAAGGCCGCTATCTGCCCATCCGTAGAAGATCCAAATTGAAGTGCAGCCCAATTATCACCCTAACTTGTATCCCAATCAGTCAATCACCCTTGACTTTTGACTATTCTCATACAATTTCGGAAAAAATGAATTTGAAAAAAGGGGCGGGGCCTCTCTCCAAAATTAAACGTCACCAAAGTAAACTGCCACGTAGACGGTTATCCAGCCTCCTCTTTCCCCCCCCCACCCCCCACCAATTGATATGAAAGGCGACCACTTGCCTCCCACCACATTTAAAACTTCATTCTCTCTCGTTGCTGTTTGTTTCCTCTGCAACAACAGTCGCTGCTCTTCGTGTTCTGTTTTGCTTCTCCTTCTCGAACTCTCAACCTCAACACCTAATTCGAGGCTTCTGAGCTTCATGGGAGTTGCGACGATTCCTCACTCATAACCCATGGACTCTTATAATGAAGCTGAAGAGCTTGCTTCCACCATTCTCGCCTCTTCATCTCCTCCCAAGATCTCTGCCGCTTGCACTGCAGTCGAAGCATTTCTCTGTAAGCACAAGGCAGACCAGAGCCGTTCCTTCTTCTCGATCGCGTTTCCTTCTCTAATTAGTAAAATTTTTGGATTCAATGAATTTTCATCGCAGAAATCGTCCATATCTAGTGGATGGATTGATCAGATTCAGGCTTCCAATGATTCTGAGCTTGCAGGTAGGGTCTTCAACCTGCTTTCCCCGTCTGGTGTTTTGATTTCATCGATTTTTGCTGTAGATCGGCATTCTCTGGTGAAATATGTGTTTCCGGTTGAGAGATTGCCGGAATGGACGAGGTTTATGCTTCAGAATGAGAGAGATTGTCGTGTCTTATCGAATTTATGCCTGTTGTTCAAAGGGAGGATTAAAGCGGATACGATTAAGGGTTCTTTCTATGTTCAGTTGAATGTATTTGAATACTACATGTTCTGGTTTGCTTATTATCCTGTGTGCATGGGCAGTAGTGAAAGTTCTGACGCTGTGGTAATTAAAAAAAACAGTTGGTTTTGGTTAGAGAACTGGACCTCTTCGTTTCCAGTTTTATGGTCTGCCACCCGCGGGTTAGGGCAGAAGAAAGAGTGTAGCTTGTACGTTCGACTTCTCTATGCTTACCTAAAGGTGTTTGTCTCGGATCATAGTTCAAATGCTCCTCAGCCTTACCGTGGTTCTCTTCTTCATTATTCATTAGGATACGATGGCTCCGCTCTCATGCATGCAGAGTTCCTGATTAATACGTTGATACATTTTTGGTTGGTTGATAGTGATTTTTCACCATTGCCTGTGAACGTATGCCGATCATTTGGTGTGTCTTTCCATTTTCGAGCAATTTTGGACGAGATTCCACCAAGTTCTGGGCTGGGAGAAGTTGTGAAATTGTTTGTGAAGTCTCTGATGAGAAGCTTGGTTGCTTCTACGGAATGGTTTGATCCGGTTGAATCTACTGGAAGTCCCCGATGGAATGTTTCAGGCTCCATTGATGTTTTAAAGTCTAGGGCCGCGCTGTCACTATTTTCTTATGGGGGTTCCATTGGTTATTGGGCCACTTCGGTTCAAAGGCCATTGTACAGGTTCATATTGAGAACATTTTTGTTATGCCCAATGGAGACTTCCATGAAGAATGCATCCGAGGTATTCTCACTCTGGATCACTTACATAGAACCGTGGAAGATTAAATTGGAAGAATTTTTGGAGCTTGATGCACTTGTAGAGCAATCCACTGAAAACTCAAGAAATGAGAATTCTCACTTCCCATATATAAGGGATGCTCTCAAGGATGGGCGTCAATTTGCAAGTGGATATACATCTCCCTGGCAAGGTTTTGTGTTGTCCAATTACCTGTTCTATAGTTCTTTGGTTATGCATTTTCTTGGATTTGCCCACAAGTTTCTTCACACGGATCCAGAAACAATTATTCAGATGGCGTTGAAGGTTTATCTCCAGCTTGTCTACTTATATGTTGCTTTGAATTCATTGATGTAAATGTTATATATCTTTGAATCTGTTGCTTTTATATTTTCTAGCATGAGGTATATTTCAATCTGTGAATGTAGGATCATCCTGTTGCATTATAACTTCTTGGATATCCAATCAGCTTAGATGATGCCAAAGGCCTTTTGGTAGTGCACATGAAAGGATCCTTCTAGTAAAAGAATTATGAGTTGTCTGTATTGCATGTTTGCTTTTTTTTTTGATATACATTGTTGTGGCCTTTACTTAAAAGCATGAGATTTTGGGATAAGCGGTTGTAATATGGTATCAAATCCAGGAGGTCGGGTGTTCGATCCTTGGTATGTGTGAGGGGTTTGTGTGATGTGTTTTTGTGCCCCTATGCCGTACCCTTGGTTCCACATGATGGCACGGGCCTGCATGTGCTGGGGGATTGATATACATTATTGGTAGCCCTTACTCATATGAACTCATTCAAATGCATTCTGTATGATATGGAAGAGGTTTCAATTTTCAGTCTCTAGTGTTTTTTTTTTAGTTCTTCGGTGAATATTGATCATATTTAATGAATTTCCTGATGACTAGAGTGGAATATGTACCAGAAAATCTGTTCTCATTCTATGAAGGAATTAATGTTGGAGATCTTAGGGATATTGTTGATGCGGTCATCAGTGAAATAGCACTCTTCACATTGTACTGTCACCTGACAAGGCACAGTACTTTAAGGGGAGTAGAGGAGACCTTGATGTTTTTTAGGTTTTGCAACTTTTACTGACCTCTTGATGCTTTTATTATACTATTCAGTATTCACAGGATACAAAATCAAAGGTCATGGCACTGTGGTTTGATGGAACGACTGTTTTTTTTATTTTTTTTTTTTTTATTTTATTACAATAGGAGTGAAGTTTAAATTTTTTGAATAAGATGAAACAATCTTGAAAAGGTTATCCAACTATGGACTTGCTGAAAATCACTCCGGGCAGAAAGATGGAAAGACAACCTTTCTTGCTTGCTTAATCACAACACATTCTATGTATTATTTAGCAAAAGTGCTGCTAAACTTTAGAGTAGAAACCCAGAGGAACGGACAGAGAGGGACTCTCATACTTGCTAACTCTTAGGATGAGAAGTAGGTACCTCGTTTTTGGCAGAAATACTTCCAGCCTTTGTTAGCCCCTTGGTATAGTGAGTCTACTAGGCCAACATTGTGATCGATTAATTAGTGTGAATCTCATGAGTTGATGGTTGAACTCCGCCCCTAACAATATGAAAAATCTGGAGCAAGTGTGGCTGAATTATAAAAACTATCTATGATGATTGGTTAACTGAATTGATGGCTTGCATGGACTGTTTCAAGATGCACTTGACCTTGACGAATTTGATGGGTTGCATGTGGTTACCAGTTTTGGTAAAGTTGGAAAAAGTTCAAGGGACTTGTTAGGGACTTGGGTCTCATCCTCAAAAGTTAGCTATTAAGGAGAGGGTGCCCAAGTATCTATTAACCCACCCACATCCTCTTTCATGTCCGATATGGGACTATTCTTTTTTGGCCTTATGCGTGGATATCCCAACAGGACTGTTATGGGCTATTAGCTAAACTTTGTTTTGTAAGAGTCAACTAGTGATGGGTACCAGGATTGATGTCCTTGTTTTTGGGCTTTCAAAGTTTGAAACCACATCTTAGACAAGCTTAGGGTGCTCAGCCTGATTGAAAATCTTTGTATGATGCAGTCAAAGTGAATTACTTTTTGTCACTCGCCAAAATGGTGGAAAAGTGAACTAGAAGATCGAAACTGGCAGGTAAATAAAATTTTTGATGGGCATCTAGGATTTGGACTATTTGTCTGTCACTTTGTTGTTTGGTGCAGTGGTGAAAGCTCACCTTCCAGTGTGAAGGCACATTTAAGTATGAGAACAACCACTTTGTGAAAACAGAGCTGAATATTAGGACCATCTACAGTCTTCCTTCCAAGGATCTCCTAGGACCCTGTAAAGGCAGGACTCATACCATTTACGACACTTCACATAAAGGATTGGACTCGAAGCATACTCATATGGATAACATCTGATGTACTAACTGTGAACTTTGGGTTGGAGAACTTATTGCATGGAGTAGGTAAGGTTTCACATGTTTACTTTGTATAGATGCCATATACTACTTGGAATTGCATGATCAAAGTACTTGGCAATTTAGGTGGTGGAACTGCTTTATTAGTTTTTTAAAAGGTAGATGACTTCTCATTTTTCCCTCATCAAAGCAAGAAAGGACTATTTTGTGAAAGTTGAGGAGCAGTTGCAAGACCAGAGGTTGAGAAAACACCACGTTATTTGACAACCAAAGTTGAGAAGCCTGACTGATATTAGTAGAGGGTATTGAATTTTAGAATCTCCACTCATGAACGAACAGTGCGATGGTGCTTTTACATTTTTTAATTACTCTTACAGAATCATGGTACTTAACTTTTACAGTTGTCGAAATAAATGTGATCTTGTTATAAAGAAGTTGTTATGGTTATTATAGAGTGGTAGGTCATAAATAAACTGTTTCAAGAAAGATGTTTTGTTGTTCAAGTTCAATGTGGGATACTCTTCTTGTCCTTAACTATTGGTGGCAACATGTCTAATCACTTTGTTAAGCTCTACCTATCTGCAATTACATGTTCCATTAATCTGGTTTTGTCAATTCTTTCAGATAGATCATTGGGTTGTCTAAATGCTAATGTATTAATGTTAGTATGACTAGTGTTGGATAATTTGTGGCATAATTTGTTTCTCTTAATCCCCTTAATAACTAATCTGTGTTCCTTCAGGTACTAAATGTTTTAACATTAAGAGAGCTGATAGATGTATTAAAGAGAGTAGATGCCGCATTTCATTCAAAACCAAATGTATCTTTCACATCAATTGTTGACAGTTTACAGAAATATGTTCCATCTATTCAGGAGCAGTTGCAGGTCTCTCTTTCTCTCTCTTTCCTGCGTTACAAATGGTTTTAGTCATCTTCCAATTTAATTGCAAAATTCATTAAAGTTGCATGACTTGGGAAGCAGAACTCAAGGTTTTCTGGAAGTGCTCATTCTATGTATCTTAGATGGCTATAATACGGACTGGAAAGAAGGAATTATTATTTTGTTTCCAATAAATACAGACTGTAGACTTTTTAGTTTCTGCTTCATCAATAAATCCCCAGGGTGGAGGGGTGAAGAATATAGTTCCAGCAAAGAAAAAGGTCCAGATCAATTTGGTTACTCTCATCCCAGTCATGTTTAATTTTTTAGATTTGATATCTTTTGCTGGGGCATGATGGGTTTATGTTTATGAATTTATGGATGAACTTTAAAGAGGTTGGTCATAAGCATTGCCCCTGCATTCTACCGGTATTTACATATTGTGTTTCTTGACTACGTCAGGATTGGGAGGATGGCTTATTTGAGAGTGACGCTGATGGATCCTTCTACCATGAAAACTGGAACCAAAATTTATGGCTCTTCGGTGATGGCGAAGATGGTGGACATCAGTTGCTTCAGGTATATCTGAATTTTTAAACTAACAGAGTTCTCATCTATTAGTACTTCCATATATCTATAGAGACT
Organism: Telopea speciosissima; assembly: GCF_018873765.1. NCBI lineage: Eukaryota > Viridiplantae > Streptophyta > Magnoliopsida > Proteales > Proteaceae > Telopea > Telopea speciosissima. The sequence continues at coordinate 68,828,125 of NC_057916.1, read as the reverse complement.
TTAGGATCTTAACAGGTTTTGTGCTTCCATCTCCAGTTGTTGATATTGCGTGCTGAATCTGAAATCCAAGCAATTTCCAGTGACAATATGCCATGCAACCTTCAGACCCTACATTCCTTGAAAGCTCAGATGTGTTCCTTATTTGGTGTTCCTATTGGAAGAACCACACCTGCCACACCCGAAGTGAAGCCGGTTCAGCACACCAGGGATGAGATATTCAAGCCCAGGAAGGTTGGGAATCAAACATTAGCTGATGTGAAGTACAATGGTGACTGGACGAAGCAGCCAATCTCTGATGGTGAGGTTGCATGGCTTGCAAGGTTGCTTCTCAGTTTTTCAGATTGGTTAAATGAGACTCTTGGGTTGACCTTGGGAGAGACGAGGCACGCATGCCTATCTTGGTCCTACGTGGACCTTGCAGATGATGAATTAGGCAAGGTGGATGGGCTCAAGAAGGCTTTTAGGATTGTCTTGTGCTCTGTTACCTATTACCTTCTTGTGTTGGCTCTGATGATAGTAAAGTTAATGAAGTTGGATGGTCTGCAGGTGAACCTAAGGGTGTTAGCTTCAAAGAAGATCGTGATGGTTTTGCTTGTATCTGCTCTGTTTGGTGCTTTGAAGAAGGTATGCATTCATCCTGTAAGTTGGTTTTGGTAATCTGCCAGAAAAGATGCAGCATATAGAATCCATTCCGAGAGAAATTAGTTACACTAGGTAGATACTGTTGAGTCTTTCCACCTTGTAGATAATATTTGTAGGACAGTTTTCTTTCACCCATAGAGGGTGGTTCACCCACCATCTTAGGGTTTACAAACCCCTCCTAGAGTTTTAGTATGTTTCAAAATACTCTCCCGATACCCATTCCTGCCCTCACCCGCGCCTCGTATTCAGATCTCATTCACCTCGGATAGAGGGAAACTCAGTCCATATTTGTATATGCAGAAAAAGAAAGGAAAAGGTTTCATGTTATCAGTTGACTGTACAGTAGCTCCAATATGATGGACTCAGATTTTTTCCCCCCCTTCCCCCTTTTCTCCTTGGAGGTTCAGTTTTAAGCTCTTGGATTATCAGTTATGGTATTGGTACCGGTACAGATCAGCCCGTTTTGCCCTTTAAAACACCAATACTTAGGTTTTTTTTGATCATTTTACATCCCTGTTCCGATACCACCGATGCTGTATCAGTATCGGTCAGATACCGATTCCCTGAAACCAAGACCGCGAGGCGTACGTGACAAAAGATTTCACATGGATCTCCAATCTGTCTCATTGTTCCACCAGAAAGCAGAATAAGAAAAAGCCCACCTCATCGTAAGTTTCAGCCCAAACAATTGAAGTACGTGGCATTGTTGTTGCTTTGAAAAAGAAAAAGCGTTCTTGTTTCTTAATGGAACATTAAGCACACCTCAACGACATGGTAACAAAAAAAAAAGGGTGTACAGCGTCCCGTCACTGCAGGGTCTGGGGAGGGTCATAAAGTACACAGCTTTACCCCTGCTTCGTAGAGAGGCTGTTTCCAGAGCGTCAACAACATGGTGTAAAGGATTTTATCAGAGTTGATTCATTAATCCATGTGTGCCAGATTGCAAGTATTAGAGTTTAGATGTGTGATTATTGAAAAATCAGGTTTTCAGGCGAGTCATGTTTTCTCATTTTTAAATAAAAATAAAGGAAAAAAAGACATGTTTTCTCATTTTTAAATAAAAATAAAGTAAAAAAGGCAGCCCCGTGGCCCTTGCACCAGTGCCAGGTCCAATGACGAGATGTGCAGAGGCATCAATCAGGTGGGATTTTCATTTTAGGGGGTTGGGGGGGGGGGGGAGTCATTTCAGGTGGTTGTCTGGACGAAGGCTGCACTTGATCAAGCAATGTTAAATTTTTTCATAAAATATATAATCATTAGAAAAAGAAAAAAATACAGATAAGAATTGTAGATCAAATGGATAAATTAATAAATAAAAAAAATCAAATAATCACAAATTTTTTTAATTTTAATTATTTTATCGATGGGGAAGACAAGAGTTACAATACATACATAACGTGATGTGCATGGTTTGTCAATTCTAGTCTGCTTCTGTAAGTTGTGGTTCTACAAGGAACTTGTGAACATCGAAAGCCAGAAGCGCTGCAAGGGGTGCAACATGCAGTGGACCAAAGATTCGGAAAAGTAGAAGTGTGGATCATTAGCCAAGTCATAGTGAGGTGGTTGGAGTAAGAATCTCGGCTGGATGGCCATTGGAATTATTTAATACTCTTTTAATTATTTTCTGCTTGTTTCAAATGGTGAATCTAACTTTGAAGGATTCTACTAATATTGTTTCTATAGTACGAAAGCCGCTCACAAGGCTAAGAACTGTAAATTAATAAAAACTGTTCTTCCTGGTGTAATTACCTTTTGGGAAAGAGAACGCTATTGAGGCGTGTAGTGCATGCTGCCCTTGTGCCTTGACACAGAGACACTTGAAATGATCGCCACAGTTTTTAGAACCACTGAAATGACTAGGGGTGCAACGATCATTTTGCGCATCCTTGTTTCAGGACGTAGGGACAATGTGTGGCGCGACCCAGTGGCATTCTTTCTCCCTTACCTTTTTATGTGAATAGTTTTTGGTTTCTTTTGTATACCCAAAAAAAAAAAGTTGAAACATCACCTCATGCATACATTCATACAAATATTGTTGGAAACTTGGAATTTAAGAAATAGTTTAATTAGTATTGGGAACAACTTCAACTACAAAGTTACTCAAGCAACAGGGTGGGGTTAATTGTCACCCTAAGGCTGTGTTTTAATGGAAAACGGAGGAACTTTTTGTCATCAAAGTGGTGGATTAAGAAGTTTTAAATTTCTTTTAATTGACCCTTGTGTTATTCACAAAATTTTATAACAAAAAACCGCCATCTAGCAAAAACTATATCACTGATCCACACTTCTACTCGATGGAACCCTAGTCCCAATGGTCACACTCCAACCAATTAGACATGTTTAATTAGTCTTCTAGCTAGATTAGGAATGGAGCTATGGTCCGGTGGTTGACAAGCTACGGTGCAACAAGCAGCACCAGCTTGACTTGGGGGAGGGGTGATTTAGTAGCAGTACCATTATATAAGAAATTGGGTAGGGTGGTAGTTCACTCATATAATCCACCCTTGATGCTGAACCATCCAACAGATGTAAAGAGACACCATTTGGAGGCAACAAAGTACGCTACACCGCATCGTTTGGAAGGGAATTGAATTCCGTAGGTGAAGGTGGTTAATCTGACGAGTCATTTACAAAGAACAATTAAAATTCATCAAGTTGTAGATGTATTAAAGTTAAAACCAACATCACATATCAAAATGGGTGTAGTTGCCATAGGTGCACAACCAAATAATCTATTAGAAATATATTTTTTTCACACCCCATACCATGGACTGGAGTTGGCACTTGAGCAGGGATATAAGGGAGAGATGAAACCCACCCGTTAACAGAGTTATTGAATCGACATGACTTAATTTCATAGGAAAAAACTAAGGGTGTCAAGCGGTGCGGTTCTAGTTATTCGGTTCGGTTGTGATGCAGTTTACATTTTGATTAGGTGAAATCAAAATCGAACCGAATAGGAATCAATTAAAACCAGAATCGTTTTACATATGGTTTGATTTTATCGATTTTTATTCGATTTTCGTTATCTGATTCACAATCGGTTTACATGCGGTTTGTGTAGTATCAGTTTTGGGAAACACTAATAAAGACAACCTCGGTTTCAAAGCATTTATATTCCCATGTTTTCCCACTCTCTCTCCTCTCTCACTCACCATATTTCCTATTCTTTTCATTTCCTATTTTTTTTTCTGTTTTCTTCTCCATTCTCATGTGTTCTATTTAACATCATCAATATTTTTAATTCGTACTTGAACAAATATAATATATAATTAATCCAATACATTTTACTTATTTTATGTTTCAAGTATGTTGCAATAATTATAATTATTATGTTATTAATTAATCTAATTGATGCATGGGCTAGTATTCGAGTAAGAGGTACTGGTTTCTATTTGGTTTCTATTCGGTTTATAACCGCGATTTTACAGTGCAAATCAAAATCGAATCGAAAAGAAAACCTATAAAATCAAAATCAGATCATTTTTTTACGATGCGATTCGGTTCGATCATAAACGATCGATTCCGATTCCGATATTCAATTTCGATTCTATTTTGACACCCTTAGAAAAAACGAATAAAATTTGTGTAGCCCAACCGACTTGGCGAGGAAATCTATGGTTTGGACCAATCGACTATGAGAAGTAGGCTAGGGAAGACGGACGAATACATAAAAAACAAATCGTCGCCTGAGAGATTCGAACTCTCGCGGGGAAACCCCATGTACTTAGCAGGCACACGCCTTAACCACTCGGCCAAAGCGACGAGTTTTTGTTAAGTTTTCCAGCTAAATAAATATAAATAACATTTTATTATGTGCTTAATATGGCTGAAATCCAGCGATTCAAATTAATCAAATCATTTAATCGTCGACGAATCCAACGGGTCGGATGCTTCTCTTATTTCTGTGTGATTATTTCAATCATAAAACAGTAAAACTAATTCTACCCAATAAAAAAAAAAAAACAGTAAAACTAATTAATATAGCTTTTGAAAAAAGGAAAATGGGAAGAGGAAGAACAAGAAATTTGTTGTCGTCTTTTGATATTCTAGGGGTTTCTGCCGCCTCGATCCCCTCATCGAGTTTCGAGTGTTTTCTTTTCTTTTGATTTACAATTATTGGAAAGATGGTTTTGTCTCAGTCTCTCTCAGAAGCTTCATGAAGCCATGAAAGGTAACTATGAACAGTATTACAGTACCAAGTAAGTAGGGTCTCTGCATTTTAAGTTGAAAAGTGTTCTTGGCATCAGTGGATTTATCATCGCTGCAGATCGATATTGTCGTCTCCAAATGGCCCACTTGGTCTTATTGGTGCTACTTTTACCTCTCGTCCCTCACTGATCTTACTTCGATTTTCTAAGCCTGTTTAATATTGGATTGTTTTTTTCGTTTCATTCTGTTTGGGTTCATGCCTTTTTGGGACCTTTTTTGTTTTTATGTTTTCCTTTTTCTTGGAAAGGGGTAGAAGGGGGGAGGGGGGAGGTGAAGAACTGGTTTAGTGACTTGTGAAATACAAATTTCTTGTTCTTCCTCTTCCCATTTTCCTTTTTCAAAAACTATATTAAACTGAAACGAGGAGAGACAGGGTGAAGATGATTTTGATAGAAATAAGTTTCACCATTTGGGGTAGAAAGCAGAGGGGGAAAGGAAATGGGTTTTCGTTTGTAGCTGAGGAAGAGATTTAGGGTTACAGTAGAGTAAGAAAAAACTTCACTGATTCCTTAGGGGCAGAAATCGAATTCCTGAAATCGAAGAGTTGAAATTTTAGAAGAGAGAGAAGACTCGAGTAAGGAGGAAGAGGAAGGGGTTTCGAGAAAACGAAGGGACGGTCGCTGAGTCAGGTAAAACCATTATTATATATAGGAAAACAAAATTGTATTTAAAGGTATTATTCCTAGTTACAGTATAACTGGCCTATTAGCTCAGTTGGTTAGAGCGTCGTGCTAATAACGCGAAGGTCGCAGGTTCGAGACCTGCATGGGCCAAAAATGTGATTTTTTTGTTCTGTTTTTTTGTTTGGTCGCAGGTTTGAGACCTGCATGGGGGCCAAAAATGTGATTTTTTTGTTCTGTTTTTTTGTTTTTTATATTAAAAGGAAAAGTATAACATATTTGGCCTATGCAGGTCTCGAACCTGCGACCTTCGCGTTATTAGCACGACGCTCTAACCAACTGAGCTAATAGGCCACATGATTTAATTTAACTAATAGTTTGTATTTCATTTTATTTGATATTTATGTTAACTTGATTGAGGCTTGAACATCAAACACTTAAGACTACCTCAATTACTGAAAACTCAGGTTTAAATAAAACCATGCCACCATACTTAGTTATTATATTCTAATTAGATCTTTAGTTTCCATTAACACATTTTATCATTTTGGAATTTGTTAGCCTCCAAGTAAAATAAATCTATGAGAAAGCGAAAAATGTGATATTTTTTTTTATATGGTTTTTATCAAAAAATGAAGATCCTTACTTGAGCCAGACTCCATCCATATAGAGGAAGACCAGAAGTGAGGAAGTGAAGGAAAAGCCCTTCTCCTCTCGAATCCAAAGTTTGTAGGTTTCAAAGGTTCAGAGAGAAAAAAAAAAAGACAACAGAGCAATGATCACCCTCCTCATCAATTAAGTAGCGATGCTGCTTATAATAGGCTTAGCTTAAGCCACTAATGTTCTGTTTAGATAAGTCAAGTCCCTCGGAAAACATTCTCTCGTTAATTTATGCATAGTGATATTCTTTATGTAAACATGTATGATTATAATGACATATCACCATCTGATGTGGATTATACAAGACAAATTAAAGATTAATTATGAAAGTTGATATCATTATTTTTTATATTACTATGTCACCCTTGTTGTATGAAAGAGGACAAATCCAATATGGTTAAAAAAAAAGGTTGCATAAGGCAAATTCTACATGCAAATTCTTCTAGATGTATGAATGGGTCCACAAAGTGGATGTTATGTAAACATCAGTATGTCTTCTACAATGTGAGACAGTTCCACCTCAAGTTAAGAAGACAAACTCATGTGCATCTCTTATCCATCTTGGAAATTTACTTTAAAATTGGTCTATAAGCTTTTATACATATTTTCTTCCACAAACCAGTAGATTATAAGGTTTGTTTTGAGATATTTATGGAACTTTAAGACTGTGTTTGGTATGCATTTTTGAAATAGATACATTACTTGCCTTCTCATTTTGAGTTGGCTTAAAGATCATCAAGACTGATCTTTGCTGCCCTTTCTTTGAGACCCATGGTGTGATGATGTTGAGGCCATTCAAACCATGGGATGGATAGGTGGGAAGGTGGATTTTTTAACTTGTAAAAATGTTTTGCTCTGTATTCCAAGAAAGAAAACTTTTGCCCACCAAAAAAAAAAAAAAAAAAAAAAGGAAAAATAAGACAAAGGTTTTGTGCACAAGGTCGTGCATGAAGCCATTGGATAGGGACAATAGTCGTCTTAAAATACTCGAACTACCCTCTATTTTACGAATCGTTGATCTTCTATGGTCATGCGTGAATCCCTTCCCTAAAAAATAAAGTTACAATTGAATCACATTATTCTTGTGCGAAAGTTTTAAATTAACATCATATCGATTAAAGAACACCCAAACATTTTATGTGCTGAAAATACTCACACAGGCTGGTTTAATTCCTAGTTAAATACATTAAACAAGATGCATATGATTAAGCTTATATATTATACAAAATATTTTTCTTATTGACACCCTAATGGTGTTAAATAAGTTGTAACTTTTTTTATTTTTTACCCTTTTAGCACAAGACACATTGTTTTTTTTTACTCTTATTTCACATGTATATTTGAAAAACTGGACATGACAGTGACTACTTTTGATAAGTTACTTTTAAATTATTTTTGAAAACGCTTTTAAATCTAAATCTTGGATTTAAAGAACTTTTAGAAATAAGACAAGGGATAATTAAAAGAAGATCAACTTCTAAACACACCTATAGAGATGCCAATGTCATTTAAAATTTTAGACAGTTCAAAAATAAAAAATTCTCAATATGTCATATATATTTATTTAACTTAAATTCAAGGCTATGATACTGTTTTATATTTACAATTAAGTAAAACATCATTTTTTATTAGGTAAACCTACATAATCACCATAAATATGATTTTTCCAACTAAGAAACTTCATTGTTGTATATTTAACGAATGGTACCATATAGATTATATAAATAAGCATAGTAGCTAGATTTTTTTTTGCTAAAGATCAGCAATTTGTGTTGATAGAATTAAAGGAAAATAAAGTTACAATGGTCAAATGATTACAACCTTAAAAACAGCAAACAATTCTAACTTGTTTCCTTCGGCATACTAGCTAGATATTATACCATAGATTAGAGAAAGCCATATATGTTAGATAATCTTGTATGTTCATGCACCTTCTTTTAGTCCATTGATTTTCAAACTCTTATTGTGGCACTTGGTAATATCCGTTGGGGTGAAACTTGATATGTCAATAGGGAACTTTAGGATCTCCAAAATTGGGCTTCATGGAATCAGGATCCAGATCGGTCCTGACTAATTCTGATCCAGACTGAATTAAAATTGACTTGAATCAGCATTCGATATATTCATGGCGTCCAGAGGTTTTTTTCTTATAAAGATCGAACAAACAAAATTAACCAAAATTGGGATTGCCTCAACTGATCCGATCTCAATACCTGTATCCAATTTGAAAATGATCCATATGGATTTTTGATCTGTTACATTGATATATGGCATATACCCACTATTGGAGTGCTAGTAGGAATTTCAATTGTGCACTTGGATCAAAATGGGACCAACTCGTTTGTGGGGGCAGGTCAAGAGAAAAGAGAAAAATAAACTTAGTCAAATTTAATGGGTATTGCTAACAAAAGATGTCTACATTTCTAGACAAACTGTATAAGGCATTTGTTGATGTAATCTGTAAAGATCCTAGTGTGCTTGTAAAGTTTCTATTTTCGATCCTTGTTTATCTGAGCATTTTCAGCCAGATCTCAAGACTATATCTCGCTTTACTGAATAGATATTGGTTTTTTAACCAAAAAAAAAAAAAAAAAAAAAAAATTGCTTTTAAAACTTTTAGAACTAAGACGTTTACTATCTTGGATGCAAATGTTTATGAATTTATATTTTAATAAAAATTCTTTTTATTTCTCATAAAAAAAATTGTAAAAAGTATTCAACAAATGGTTGTGTTTGAGTGATGGGTTGTGGCACACATGCCTCTGTAATATGATCATTTATCTATACTTAATAATCCAAGTATCACTTAAGGTGAAGTCTTTTATCTGGAAAGCTTGAGGTGCTAAGGGGTTCTTGCAAACCTAAAACATATGCATATTGTTCAATCTGATGTTTGTCATGATTGTGGTTTAGATCCTGAATTAGTGGAATTACATGCAATTCTTTATTGTCCATTGGCTCATCCAGCTTGGTTTGTATCACCAGTTCTATGAGGTTATCGCCATATCAAAGTTTAATGTTCTTTGGATGGATCATCAATGATGGGATGGGGTATATAGTACTACCCCAAAAAATAAAAAAATAAAAAAATAAAAAATATATATAAATATATATAATAGTAAGAAGTATTTACTATGCATACTATCATTATTTGGGAAATTTGGAAGTTGAGAAATGCTAGAATCTTCGCATCCACCAGTCCACCTTGATATCAATAATTAACAGAAGTGTGGATGAGACCTTATCTTTGAGTTTAGACTCGAGTTAGGATCAGCTACCCACATGGGGAGCAATGGGGACAGATCCCAACCCTCCATGGGTTGTGGGACCCACGCCCCATGGACGGTTCAGATCTGTCCCCAGTATCCCCAAGTGTGGGGAGCAGCTCAAGACTCTTCAGACTCTTCCTCTTCTTAGGATTCTAAGGAATATTCTCTAACATCACATGGGGACCCTTAGGTAGCTCCTGCTAAGTCCTTCACTATATTTACTTATGTGGCAGTTTCATTCCGCCGACAAGCCATGAGGATCATGTATATTGTATTTTAGATCTGATGAGATGTCTAAGATTGATTGTTACTGATCATATGATTGTTATGTCTGCTATCGTTGCGGAGGCCTCTGGTGTCAGATTGACCTTGATATCTAGCTGTCATGCTGGATTGACGAATGTAGGTATGTTCTCTAATTGCCAAGTTCTGGTCATGTGCCTTTCTTCTCAACCATTTTAGCCTCCTCTGGAGATAGCTACCCCAGTCAAGGAGATAATTAAGTTAACGGAAAATATCTCTATTTGGTGGTGTTTCCTACGCCCTCTCATAGGGCACCGTGAAATAATGTCTCTGCCCCCTGGGTAGATACCTATGCTGTCCTCCATTGACCAAGACACTTGTGTAAATACATTTTCCAATGTTTTAGCTTACTTTATTTCTAAATTGGCTATCACTTACTTTAGACAAGCGATTTGAGAAACATTTTTTCCCATAAGATCTTTTAGATATGGTAGAGCCAGCTCTTGCCAAATGTGGAATAAATAAATTCCCCCACCACTACCCCCTTATCTAAAGGGATTTGTGGAGGCTGTTGCACCAAATAAACTAAAACCCTAAAATAAAATAATCCAAGAATAAAATTTACACGAACTCTTTTGTTCTCTCCTCTCACCATTCACCAAGAAACTTAAATGAAGAAAAAAATGAATTTGGTTAATGAAAAGTACATGAAAGCAATTATAATGGGTTCCAACAATAATTTAAGAGATGGGGCCTCTTATGTGTCACTTACAAGTCATCTTCTTTGTCCTCTAAGCCCTACTTATTTTTACTACAAAACAAACAAGTCATCTTCCTATTCTTAAAATGTGATCCTGCTTTTTCCTATATCAAAAGCATATGAATCCAAATAAATGGAAAATCTAAGGTACAACCCAAGGAGAAGGACAACCGTAGCAAAACTATAATAATTTTGGTAGGACAGAGTTTTCCTTAAGCCATATTAATCAGAATGAGAATACATTTATCGCGGGGCTTCAGATTCAGGAAAGGACAACCATAGCAAAACTACAATAATTTTGGTGGGACAAAGTTTTCCTTAAGTTATGGTGAATCAGAATGAGAATGCATTCACCGTGATGCTTCAGATGCACATGAATCGTATATTTTAGGAAACACACTAAAATCTTATAACGGTTTATGAATTCTAAGATGGTGTGGTAAAAAAAATCTCTACTTTAATGTACCTCTTTCTTTTCGAGGTGCCAAAAAAAAAACAAAAAAAAAAATCCATATTATTAGTCATTGATCAACAATGTTATAGGTATCGGTATAGGTTTTCCATATCGGTCTCAATGAATGCCTATATAATATCAATATTGGTTGACATCAAACATAAGTTCATATGGGTCATTTTTTAGTTGATACATAATATCATATTAATATTAATCCTCGAAGATGATATCGATACGTATCGGCTGATATCCCAATATGATATCAATACTTTTTTTTGTGTGAAATTGAAGAGCTTTAATAGGATGAATAAGGGATAGGGATAGGCCCCAAGGTGATTTGAACTCATGACCTCTTATTTGAGGAGTTGGTCTTTTACCAACTAAACTGACCCCTTGGGGTAATATGGGGCCCTTGGGGTAATATGATATCAACACTTAGATGTAGCCATGCTGAGAAGAGGTATTAAAAATCTTTCTTGTCACATCATATTGAGAGAGAGAGAGAGAGAGAGAGAGATTTCAATGGAAAAGGATGTTACAACTATAAGTGCATTATTGGTATTGGCAGGTATCATGCATTTGATCTCTATAGTTTTCCCAAAGCAATTGATTGGACTCATGGTTTAAGGTATCGGAAATCGGATCGGTATTGGTCTATATTGATATGGGTCAATCTTGATATTTGATTGATCATATTTTGACAAGAATGGATCATCTGCATGTACGTTCAGGTGAACATACATCTGAGAGCCAATCACATGTTTATTTTGTTTTTATAAAAAAAATAGGAGAGATAGTTGTCCTTTTTATTAGACTTGAACATATATCTGAGAGCCAATCACATGTTTATTTTGTTTTTATAAAAGAAATAAGAGAGATGGTTGTCTTTTTTATTAGACAGTTATAAGTAGGAGTGTAAATGAATAGCCGAAATCCGTTTCCGTATCTGTGTTCGTATTTGTTTAGCACTATCCAAATCCGTCCAAAAGTTAAACGGCTACGGATACGGATAGACTATAGCTATCCGAAAAACTATATTTACATGTAAACGGATAAAATATTCGATCCGTATCCGTTTAGCACTATCCGAATCCGTCTGATAGTTAATCGGATGCGGATGCGGATATAGCACTATCCGAGCCGAATCCGATCCGTTTACAGCCCTAGTTATCAGGTTGTTATCTATTTGGTTTTGATTTTAATCCTTTCCAATTCCTAAAATTATACAGTGCTACAGTTCCGGATGGAAATGCGAACATGTGGCAGCTTGGATAATCAACGATGCCAAGCTCAAGCTTAACAAAAAAAAAAAAAAAAGAAATGTCAATGAGCTTGGACTGTTGAATGTCCAAACTGCCACGTGTTGAAATCTCCACCCAAACTGCGGCACCGCAATGTTTAGAGAATTTGAGAGGATTAAAATCCCACCTTTACTCACCTCTTTCTTTCTTCTCTCTGTAAATAGCCAGTCACACAATCTCGGATCGATCTTGGGATTGATCCGAATCCGATACACTGATCCAATAGCGATCCCTAGATTACGAAATTTGATAAAACGATCAATGAGATTTGCCTGATATACCGAATCTACTGTCCAGAATCAGTCTAAGTGTCTCCTGTCAGAGTAATTGACCATTTATGATATTAAAAGTTGAATTTAACCACGTGTACAAGAATGATCGGTTCTGTTTTTTTAAAATGTGAAACTCAGGGAGGCCAAGTCATAATTAAATAGAGTAGCCCACATTTCTGAAGGCCCATTTTACTTAAGTTTAGAGCTATCTACGTGTGTCTCCATAACTTTCTCTCTCTCTCTCTCTTTCTCTCTTTCTCTCTTTCTCGTCTGTGTCTCTGCCATGTGGTGGTGAGTGATGTAGGAAGAACGTCTACCGTACGTGAGAGAGTGGTTGGAAGTTGATTCTGGATCACTGCTGGGACTCTCTGGAGTCTGGACTGTGGACTCTGGGGTACTTGTCGTCCATACACACACTTAATGCATCCGTCGTTCCCACGTAACTATCAAAGCTAGCTATTATATGGTCCTGCTCACATGAATAAATACAGCAAATATGTAAAGGAGAGGACAATAATCATGGCCTCATGGGAGAGTGTTGTCTATGGGGGAGCGCATGCAGCGATGCAGGGGAGCTAATATGTAAAGCAGAGGACAATAATAATGGAAGAGTGTTTTCTATTGAGGAGCGCATGCAAGGGCCACATGTATGCGGTAGTCAATGAGAGTGTACATGCTGGCATCTCGGTGGTGAAAATTTCATTTTTTAGGAGGGGGGAGAGGGAGGGCGATCATTTTACCTTCCATTGTGTCTGGATTTGAATCCTCTCCAACTACTTGGGTATCCAATTCTTCTCCAAACACCCATCCGATGGTTGGAAGGACTTGGATACACATCCCAATATCTGCGTGTCCAAATCCTCCCCGTCGTTGAATGAATGGTTGGAGAGGGTCTTTTTCCCAATGTGTCTAGGTGTGGCTTGCCCTCCCACTCAACAGAGAACATTTTCCCATAATTAATCATAAAGGAGGCTGGCTCAGGTTGTTTTCATATGGGCCTGAGCCGCATAGATGGAATCCAGAGTGGGACCCACCTTTTTTGGATTCCATCTGTGTGGCTCAGGTTGTATGAGAATGGTTCTCGTATGAGAACTGAGCTGCACTCATCATAAAGGGGTCATTTCTAATAGGGAAGAAGAACCATTCATATGGTATATAGAACAAGAAAAAATGTTCTCTGTGGGAGTGTACACATGGGGTGAAATGACAACCCCACCCTCTTGAAAGGCGATAATGACCCTCCTATTGATTTTATTGCGTGTATTCTCATCGGCCCGTATGCATAGAGGCCACGTTCCCCCCACAAAGAACTCTTGCCCATATAACAAAATGGTATCATACATTGGAAGGAAACAAAGTTATTTTACGTGAAAGAGGAGAGAAATAGATACAGAGATGCTAGCATATCTTACCCAACTGATCGTAGAACTTTTTCCCTTACATTAATTAGAGAGCAAGTATTTTAGGTTGTAATTTTTAATTGGGAGAAGATTTCAGCTTGGGGAGAGCCAAGATGCAAGGAACCGTTGTTGATCCACTTCAAGAAGTAGAAGATAGACGTGGGGTTTGGTTTCAAGGTGTATTTTGGTATTAAAAGTAAGGGACGATGTTCTTTGTGCCGCAGCGCAGCCTGCGTCTAGACACATGGGCTGGGTATTTAGAGGGCAGGGTAGTCATTTTGCCTACCCCCATATGTCTGGGTGTAGCCTGTGCCCCTAGCACAGAGAACATTTGGCCTAAAAGTAATTGGAGAGAAAGAGATAGCAAAAATTTACTTAATCGTAGAACATAGAGAAGAAGATCTTCGTAGGGTAGTTTGTAATATTATAGGACGAGTATGGGGAAATATAGACGATACCACTCTTGATCTTAATAATACGAAACAATGACATATGATCACTTTAATTTGGCCACTAGTCTAAGTCGCATATATATTGGTCATGTGGAAGATTGGATAGAGTTGAAATTGTGTCGAAGTATAGATCGGAAGGTCCTCTATTCACATGCATGTCAAGTTCTAGTCAAAATAGAGTTGCTGAAGTGATAAAATAAGATTTTAGAAAATCCAATGGAAAAATAAAATTTTTATGGTCAAAGTTTTCCTTCCACCCAAAGGATGGTTCACCCACCAACCTAGGGTTCACAAATCCTTCCTAGGTTTTCAGTATGTTTCAAAATACCCTCCTGATACCCATTCCTGCCCTCTCCCACCCCTCGGTAAGTGGGATCCCATTCACCATGGGTAGAGATAAACTCGGTCCAATTTTTATAAAAATAAACAAAGTTTTAAAATCAAGGAAATATATCAAGACATGGGAGGAAATATGGATGAATCTACATCTAAATTTGACATGTGGCCAATTTAGAGAATTTTATAGATATCCATACACATGGCAAAATAAAATGTTTGTCTAGAGATACTCTCTAGTCTTCTTTACCTAAATTTTTTTTGCATATGATCAAACATTTATTTCTTGTAATTGGATTCAAACCTTGAGGCTGAATACTCTTCGAGTAAAAGTTGTATCTATAACTCAAATTACAGGCATCAAGTTGTTGCATATTTGTCATGTTTTACTATTGGAGATAAAAGTTCTAAATGATAAAAAGAAGTCAAATAAATCATTTAAAAGATAAAAAGAGAGGACCTCATAACTATTTCATTAGTCACATTCTAGCTCAAAGAATAGAGTGTTTTCTTAAACTTTCAGTTTTAGGCTCAACTGTCTAAGAAGTAAGGTGAAGTAAGATCAAATAAAATATTCAATGGTAAATTGAAATAAATGCAATAAAAATCATAGAATAAAATTTTGAAATAAATGCAATAAAAAACATAGAATAAAGTTTTAATTGGGGTGTTTGGATGGAAGTAGAGTTGATGAAAGTTTTCATTTTAGAAGTGTAAAATTTGATGAAAATAAATTGTAAAATAATTTTCAATTGAAGTGTCTGAATGGAAGTAGATTTGATACAAATATAATTTTAGAGAAAAAGAACTATGTCCGGGAGTGTGGCTTATGCCAGCAATACCATGAGTCTATCTCTCTCCTTCCCATATAAAAAGACACCAATAACCCCTTGTTTTGAGGAGAGATATAGACTCATGGGAGTGATGGCGTAGGCCACACTCCCAGACAGAAAACTACTTCCCATAAATTTTTATTTTTGTTTTAATTTTACTTTTCACTTCCAACTTAATAGGGTCTTATGTAGTTAGACTCACTAGTGAAGCAGCCCTATTTTGCTTGGGCCTCAAATTTGACAAGTAAGACTATGGGGTCCTCCTCTATCTTATGAGCCCACTCATGCCTGCAATGTGATAGGTTGTGATGTAAAAATGATCACTAATGACACAGTTAATACATTACTGAGACGTACAAAACTAATATCATTTATTAGTCCATAAATCCAAATATTTTCAATCAGTACTATTAACTATAACCTTAATAAATTTATGGGGGCGGTTTTCATGCACGGTCGTGTATAAGAGGAATCTTTTACACTGGATTTTAGTAAGCGTTAGATCGAATTGTTTTAATCTGAACTGTTCAAGAATAAATTAATGATATATACTTCTTCTATACAGTTACCTTTTGGTTACTCTTTCAAATACGTCTCTACAATTTGTATTTACCAACAAATAAAAAAAAAAAATGAGGTAACAAGCATGATTAGAGAAAAAAGAGAGAAAACAATTCGATCTCTTTCTCTTCTCTTTTTTTTTGGCCTTCCGTCTTCCCATTGTGCGATTTCTGCAAATTATCCCCACATCGAAAAATAATCGGAAAGAATCGTTGAAGCTGAAGGAGTTTTGAAGTCTAAATTTTATAATCGCTTTGCCGGGAAAGACGTAATTTTCTCGCTCCGTAAAAAATGCAAAAAGTGAGGCTTCGAGTAGACGATAACATTCCTGAGGAAGAGAGAGAGAGAGAGGGGAAAAAAGTAGGGATTTCACTCTTTCAGCTGTCGCAACCTCGCTTTGCAGCTCCGGAGCTCACGCGTGTTGGGTTCGTTTTCTTCTCTCCACTTCTCCTTTCTGGAAACCACTTCCGCCACCGCAAGAGACTGAAAACGTAGCATCAGCAACATAATGCCGTCAGGCAAGCACCCCGGCTGCGGCAACTCTTCTTCTTCTTGTTCGTTTTGGCTACATTCTCATATTACCAATTCAATGGCTTCCCGCATAAATCTCGTGGCAACAACCCTTCCGGAAATAGCAGTGGTCGCCCCCTGATTCAATCAACTTCAGTTCCAAATTCCAATAGCAAATGCATCTTTCACCTCCGGTGGCAGGAGCCTTTCCGCTGCTAAATTTTTCCTCCGCCTTATTCGCTGTGAGCTTTTTTAAGTCGTCTTGGCACCTGGCCCAAGCCGAGGGATGGAGAAGATAAGGCTTTAACGGGCAGTGCACATGGGAGCATGGAAACTTGTAGATATAAAATTATAAAATTTTTAACAAAAAATAGAAGCACAGAATGGGCCAATTTCTTAAACCAAGCAATCTCTATTGCTTATTCGATTTCAAATAGACAAGCATCCAACAATGTACTTCAGTAGTCATGGCCCAACCAATTTGAGATTTTTTTCCTTCTGTAATTGAGATACAAGTAGGCTAATATACAAGCATCCCTATGAAAAGTTGAGACAATTAAATAGCAGATTTAACTCAAAGCATGTCAAATTGTCAATATTCATCTGTGTTTGAAGGTATCTTTTCAGACAATCTAGTAAATTTTTTCCTTAGGACTTGACGAATGTTAAGAACCTCTAAAGAGCTTCAATAAAAAGAACTAAAAAGGAGGTGGAAAGAAGAGAAAGCTAAACTGAAATCTACATTAATGAAAGCCAGAGATGACAATGAATCATTTTCTAGTTCCTCAGAGGGTTCCCTCGCTTCGCATCAGAAGCCAAGATGCCGTCGGATAAAACCTTGAAAATCAAGAAGAAGCTTGTGAAGAAGATGAGGCAGAACAGGCCCATCCCTCATTGGATCCGCATGAGGACCGATAACACCATCAGGTACAATGCAAAATGTAGGCACTGGCACAGCACAAAGCTAGGGTTTTAAGGGGTTGCGAGCTGCCCCCTTTCTGGGTCAAATTAGAGTTGTAGGTCTTGCAAGAGAATGGCAAGTTACTGTTATTGTAATTCATTCGTTAATTAATTGGGAACTCTAATGAGTCCCTGAACCAGATTTTGTTGCAATTGTTGCTTGTTGCGGAATATTTTGAACAAGAGGGTTAGTTCAATTTTATAATGGCTTTTGAAAAGAAAAAAAAATCATCTTCTAGTTCTTCATCTGAATCGAGTGATACCGAATGCGAAAAGATTGTTGATATGAAACAGCTCAGGAATAGGGCATTGGCAGAACCACAGTCAACCAGTGAATTAGAAACATTAGTAACAACCTCAAACCTTCAAATCAAAGAACAGGGAATTGCAGAGGAGAATGAAGATCACAGTTTAAAGAGTTGCTCTAATGGTGATAGAAGGGTTGGAGGAAGTATAAAACTTTTAGCCTAAATTTATTCATAAAAATAACTTTAAGGGTGAATGATAGACGTGTGATCTTTTATATTGGCATCATACACACGTGGAGGAGCTGAGGGGTTTCAGTGTATGACCATTGTGTATATTGATGGTCCATATCATTAAATGAGAGAGAGAGAGAGAGAGAGAGAGAGAGAGACAGATGGCGCGTACACCATGGTTACATGCTACCTTCCTTTTTCCCATAGTCTAATCCTTATTACGAATACCATATTTAGGTAAATTCTTGAGGAAAATGGATGTAGTTTTATGTGGATTAATCTTTTGATAATTTGACCATTCAGGAATTTCTTGGATAGGCCACATATAAAAACATATTTGAATTCTTTTTTAGTAGATGGTTTTAGTTTAGTTAAAAAGAAGGGTGTAGACACTGAATTTTGTCACCTCCCGGCGATGATGATAACAGGACACAGACAGACATCGGTATGTCTCTCAAGAAGGACTCTTGTCCCTACATCTGAACCAAATCACCCTAACATCCTTAAAATGACTTATTAGACCCTTTTACTAAACGCTAAAGGAGGCACTGCTCACCCTCCCCTACCACGGCGGTCCCGCTAAGTGGTACTGCACCCCCACGACGCTGTGGGCTCCTTCCCATGGCACCGTGGGGACGTGTACTTGATTTCTACAACGCCATGAAGGGGTGTGACATCAGTCTGCTGACGTCACCCACGGCGTCGTGGAGGGCTTATTCGGCTAAGGGTGAGGGTCCCCCTCCCTCATTTCTCAAGCTTTTCTCGGGTAAGGAGACCCTCCAGGGCTTGTTTTGCCCCCTTTTCACCATTTTTTCCTCCGTCTTTCCCTCATGAGTATGTGAGTGAGTGGAGTTCTTCGACGTGGGTAGATCCTTCGATTACCCATCCAAGCATAGAGCGATTCTGCTCTTGGGTATTGTTATTCCGTCAGTGTACAGATAACGAAAAACCCCCTTCACAGCCGTTATTCGGTCTGTATACAGATAACAAGAATCCCTTATATAGCCGTTACTCTGCCCGAAGTTTGAGTAGTGAAACCCATCTCATATAGTTCTTACTCTGTCCGACAAGAGAGAGACAAGCCAATCGTCCGTCTCCACTTGAGCCGTGGGACATCACATATTTCGCCCTCGGTGCGCTTTTATTTATTTCTTGCATTTCTAGACAGGTATCTGTCTCTTTCCCTCTCATTATTTTTAGCATAATGTAGACAATTAAAGTAACTCGTTTTAGTGTACATAGTAAATGATTTTTCTTTCTTTGTCATGATTAGTGCATTATAACTTAGCCTTACATGTTAGTATATGATATATTATTAAGGGAGAATATTCGAAAACCAGCATCTAGTAGAAAGATCGGTTTATCCGGGCGAGATGGGTGCCTAACACCTTCCCACCCTCGTAACTTGACTACTTACCCTGAATCTCTGGCCAGACCATAAGGAATCACGTAGACCTTTCCGCTAACCCCGGATGGGGCTACACCCATTGGGTCCTAAGCCCTAACCCTAGGTGGCGACTCCATTTCTTTATAAAGCATGATCCCAATCACCATGATGATATATCAGAACGATACACCGTTATTCATCGAAGCCAATCCTTGTCGCTAAGAGGCTGAGGAACCCTTGTCCCGAGGACCACGGTACTTACAAAGGGCGAGCCGTAAACTCGAACGCCCTAAGTTCAAATCCCACTGCCCTCACCTTGGGCCAGCCATCACCTAGTCTCAAGCCAGTTGGTCGTTGTGACGGAGGTTTTGTGTGACAGTAGGCGTGGTGGCTGTCCTGTTGCCGGGGGATTAGTTTCGAACTAAAAATTAGGGACATTTTCATGCAAGACCACATGATAGGGGATGAGTTATAAAGTATCCAATATGGGAGTTGTCGATCCAGGTTTGCCCTGGTGGTTCGCTGCTCCCTTGGGAGAACAACGTCAGAAACTTAATTGATGGTTCAACTCTCCTTAGCGACATCTACTCCACATTTAAGTGCTTTCGAAGAAGTAGAGGTTGTGGGTACCATATTTGATCCCTTGTAGGTCCCCTCCTGCCTCCTTGTTGGGCCTTGATGGCTGATCAACCCTTGACTTGCACCAAAGAAAATAAAATAAAATAAAATAAAAAATATGGGGGGTTTATGTCATTTTGAATACTGCATGATGCAAGATGGTGCATTAAACCTTTTGCCACAAAAAATTATCAAAAACAAATTCCATTCAATCCAGATGAACCTTATCGAATAATTAATTATAGAAAATGTTTAAACGGTACAAATGCTGCAGAGGGATATGTGTATCTCATGATGTGATAGTTTTGCAGGGAGACAATAAAAGTTGCTAGTCCTTAAGACGGGAAACAGCTCCTCAGTGCTCGTCAGGGCGTCCGGCATACATCGGACGGTGCCCTGGGCACATGGCCCAATATAAGGGACATGTATGGGGTTGCGTGCCCAGGTAGCAGGGCTGTCCGATGTGCGCCAGACGGATCGAGATCCTTTCCAGTGCACATCGTGCGGTTAGGGGGCTTCGATCCACACCACCGCACACATCTCGGTGCAAGACGCGTGGATCGAGGCCTCCCCAACCGGACGATGTGCACTGGACAACGTCCCGCATGGGGGAGGATCTCAATCCGCACCAGATGCCCTGCCGTGCTATAGAGGATCCGGATCCCCTGACATGAGGGTGTCAATTAGGTGGTTCAATTTATTGTTGTGGTTTTGGTGGGAGTTTTAAAGAATCCGAAACTGAATTAATAAGGACTTTTCGGTTTCAGGTTGGATTTGTATTCGGTTCGATTTGTGATATCGATTTCAATTAGGTTTGGTTTAGTTTGAAAACTGGGTATAGGCTGGTTTTGGGTAGGGATTAGGTAGAGTTTTTAAGGTTTGGGGGTTGGTTTTAGTGTTCTGTTTGGGTTTGGTACTATCAAGTGGGCCAATCGGTGGTCCATCGATTTAGCCTGAACTGAGCCGAAACCGTTTGTTCTAACCCATAAACAAAGTTGAACCGATAAGATCTCGGTTTGGTTCGGATCAGGCTTCATCGGGTCGTATCGAACAAATTTGATCATATTTTTCCTTAAAAAAAAAAAAGATTTTGACTATTTTATCCCTTATCCGTACTGTGTCATCGATATGGTATCAGGATCGACAACGAACAAAACTGTAATGTATTGCCTGATACAAGTGATACGATACCAATACCTCAAACAATGTTTGACAAAGTGGCGAGGCTTGGAGCTTAGGACTCACTGGACAATCTGTATAATATTAATTGGGTCGGGTTTATCCCAATGAATGGATACCACAAGCTACTTGGCTAGACCGTCAAAACTATAATTGGCAAAAAAGCGTTTAAAACTTTATTATTATTATTTTTTATATTTTAAATACATTTTGTTGTATTCTTTTCAAACGAACATAAAAAATATATATTGTCTTAAATGATTTAAACACGTACTAAACGTGTTATGTTTGTTTAAAACTAAAAAAACGTCACATGTATCTTATGTAGGGTTAAGCAAAAATTGTTTTATTAAGAAGAGAGGTTTACCATTCACAACGGACTCCACGCCAATGTAAGTTTCCGAGAATCCTATGTGAAGTTCTCATTCTAAACAGACTACAACTATAATAACATTATTTTAATAAAATTTTCATTTTAAAATTAAGATAACAAGAAAAAAAAAAATCCTAAATCAGTTCATGTGTATAGAATATAAATTGATAAGTGAGCATAAGACTCATGCTTTCATTCGACACATGTTCTAACTTTTAAAATATAATCATATCGAATCAATTGGTTATGTTGAAACAATTCTCTATGCAAAAACTACAATCCTTTCATTTCATTTTAATTCCTTATTTTTTTTTTTTTTGAAACTTATAATAGGTTGTAGAATATATATGCAGTAATGTTGGATGTTATACTTGTTTTGAACATTAGATGATGATATTTTGGTAATAATCTCTCAATTTATATGATTACATTGTCATTTTTTGTGTATCTTTTTTTTTTTTTTTTTCCTTCTAAACCTGAGCATTTAAAACTAGTACCATCCATTTCCATTCGTTTGTTGTTCTCTACTTTTTTTTACCGTTAACCCATATTGTAAGTCTCTATATTTTTTTTTGCCGTTCCCATTTTTGCGAACTATATCAAAACTCAAAACAGACCTTATACAGTTATACCTAACTCATTGACTGCTGCTATAGGAAGAAAGTAAGGTCCAAGCAATTGAATTCCAACAACAAAACCCATTTTGGGATCCGACCCATTTTTACATGGATCCAATCTTCTCAATAGGATGAAATGTACACCAAAATCTGACTAAACTTGTTCCATTTGATTTTCTTAATGAAATATATAAGAATACATATTACTTAAACAACCATTCATTCTATCACTCAGTTCCTTCCTACAAGCAGATTTTGAATCAAATTCCCAACCCTTCTACTTGGCAGTGACACATCTTGTGTCGGACCCACACAGTACTATCCTTAGGAAACATGTCATGCATCCATAGTGCGACATGTGGCCCACTTGATTGGATCCAATCATATCATACATATATATTCTTGTAATATAGCATGCAATACTTCAAATTAAGAGGAAGAAAACTATTATTTTTTTGGGGAAAAGAGATGCAAACGGGTTGCGCAACGTAACATGTACCCGCGTCTAAACACAGCTGTACACAAAATAACCGTCGCATCCCTGATGCCTTTTTTTTTTTTTTTTTTTTTTTTGTTTAAAGAAAAGAAGAAAATTGTAGTTATGAATCATGTGAAGTGTTGATAGATTTGTCTTTATGGAATGTAGTTGTGGACTTCAACATTGGATTCTATAGTTATCCACATAAAAAATCAAAATGGGAATCTTTAGCAAGAACATGTTTCCAGCTAATAATAGTTCCTTATGGCCAAAACCACAGCAAACAACCTTAGCCAAAATAACTGTAGGAAGATTATCTATCGTACGAGTAAGTAACATGACTTGTCATGTCGGGCATCTTAGATTCTTTTAGTTTCTAATGAAATAGACTAAACACTAAAAATTAATAACAAAACCATATTACATTGACCCTCTAAAGATCGGATTCTAGCTTGCCTTCCAAGTTTGGTCACATGGGTCATCCCCTCCCTTTGTCTTTTTTTTTGCTTCTTCTACCTCTTTCTCCTTTTGTTTTTCTCCCTCTCCTTTTATTTTTCTCTTTCCACACCTCTAGATTTTTTTCTCCCCTTTTTGTTATTCTCTACAAAAGGATCTCTTTTTCTTTTTTTCTTTCTTCTTATGATGATTTTAAGATGATGAACTAATCTAATGTAGCCCAAAGACCATATCCTTAATGAACCATATCCCCATGAAATTTTAACGATGAGGGCCCACCGATGAATGGGCAGGATCTACAGGGTCAATTCGACGATTCTTAGGAAGCGGGTGCTAAGGGTCGATGGAAAATATTGAGCCTAATAGCTTTAGGCAAGAGGATTTCCTACAAAGACAATGTAAGAAGGAATTTGCACACTACAACCAATTAAGAGTTGAAAAATGATATCATCCATATGGGGCTACATGGTCAAGATAGGAGTGAGAAATGTAGGAATCTGTACAATGGTAATGTAGCAATATTTTTCCCTAGCTTTATATCAATTTGTTTATTCATGAACTTATTATTATTATTATGGAAAGAGTTCATTAGTTCGACATTCATGGAGATTTAGGGACAAAATATAAAAAAAAACAAAAGATAAGTTATTATCAACCCTTCATCAAATAAGAGGGATGAAATATTCAATTTTCGTGATCTAGAACACCAGACAACAGTGTTAATTAACTAGTTGATGAGCTTGAAATTTTTATTTTTTTTTGATAAATTGGACCAAAAAACTTTCTTCCTTATTATTATTATTATTATGGAAAGAGAATGCTATTTGATCGTGTGTGGCGCGAGCTCCTACATATAGACACAAGGCTGTGTGAAATGACTGCCGCACCCTCGAAGATTTTTGCCTTTCTATGGGGTGTGGTAGTCATTTGCGAAGCCCTGTGTATAGGCACAAGAACCACACATCACACGCGATCAGATAACATTCTTTTCCCCTAATTATTATTTGATATGTATTGATGCGGGTATTTGATATGAGCTGTCCATGTGTTTACATTTAAAACAAAGGCCATCTTTGTAGTTATCGCTTTATTCCAACTAACCTTTGTCTCTCACCCATGGTCAACATGTCCACATGAAATAAATCAAAGACATAATAGGGGCTCACTGGAGAGAATTAAGAGATGGATGATGATAAAGCTTCATTTTCTTTTCAAGTAACATAGGCTGCATTTGGTTGTCCCTTGGGACAAAATATAGTTTTCACAAAAAAAAAATTTGAATTTTACCATTTTTGTTTCTTTAAATCCCTAAATAATAAGCATATGATTCCAAAAGTGAGCACTTTCTTTCCTTTTTCTAGTGTAGGTATAGACTCTTTAGGAGTTGAAATAAAAGAAATAATAATTTTTCCAAGTGACAACCAAACACAACATTAAAGAAATAGGTTAAGATTTCAATTTTCTTTTCTTTTCTTTTTCTTTTCCCTAAATTGTCCAATGGTTAAAGTATCATGGTTGGGACTGTTCAGCCCATCTTCGCAATACTGACCAATCCTTATCAAGAGTTGAGAGTGTCTCCTCCTTTGGAGCATTTGATGCAATTCTTTCCAAGTGTACTTTGTAGCAATAAGCTACTAATTATATAGTCAATTATAAATAACTTTTAGAAAGTAAGGAAGAGATGATTCATTGTGGAGATTAATTAATTAATTAATTAATTCAGGTTTATCATGAATGGTTAATGGTGGTAGGTCCATTTTACCACTAAGATTATATCTATTACCATATAGATGATTATATAATCACAATGGTTAATAAACAAATATTGACAAGAATATGAAATTAGATGCAGAAAAAGATAAAGAGATTATGAATTATGATAAGAAGCTGGAACACCCAACACCAGACATGGTGGTTTTGCCAGATCCAAGGGGGCCAAATTATGAGGCAGTTCATTAACACTAAATTCTGGTAATTCAATAACTAAAACCCATCTGGTTTTACTACCTCATAGCAAATCCACTGGTCCAATCCAGTCCCTTAAGCAAAACCTAAACCACCTAAACCTCTCTCTCTCTCTCTCTCTCTCTCTCTCTCTCTCTCTCTCTCTCTCTCTCATACAAGAACAGGAAAAAAAAAAAAAAAAAAAAAAAAGAAAAGAAAAGAAAAGAAAGGCAAGTATAAAAGAGGAACCATGCATCAAAAGCATGCAACTATCTCATAATTCAGGTAAAAGCATTAGATGCACTTCTTTCCGGCTTAAAAGGAAGGAAGGTTGCCTTCATGGTTACTTCCCCTTATGCTCAATATAGTTATTCTTTATAATACTTTTTCTCTATTTGGTCAAGAGATCTCTATTTGATCGTATGGTCTCTACACATGTGTTTGGGTCATTGGGTGAGCACGCCTGAGTATCTATCCAGAGGATAGAAGCATCATCTCACGGTGCCTGTGAGAGGATGTAAAAAACAACACCGAATAGAGATCTTTTTCCCTATTTTTTTTTTATATTTTTCTTACAAAAATATAAAAAAAATGTCCATTCAATCAAGAACTCAAGATAGGCTACATAGGCAGTTGTAATTTTAACTACATATCAAATTTGACAATACAACTCAACCATATATTATGCATTGTATTATTCTTTTTATGTGTATTTTGAATTGTTGAACTGTTCTGCTTCTTTTTATTCTTATTTTGACTCTGATTTTGGTAACATGTAAGAGTCCATTTAGACTGAAATTTTACCCTGACTGGTGCGATTCCCTAGTGACTCTCACAAGAGGGGGGTGGGATCCATTCGGGGCACCTGACCGAACACTCTGCCCAGATGAGATCCACCCTCCTCTTGTGAGAGGCACTAGGGAACCGCACCAACTAGGAACCGTATAAGATAAAAATTCGTATTTGTGGATCTATCCTACCTCAGACTAAAGTTTGAACATCAAACTTACTGCCACATGGTAATCATAACCTGCCCATATTATAGCCTTATCCCAAATTCCCAACTGAAAGGACATTTAACTACCCCTTTCTACTTTTTTTTTTTTTTTTTTTCACTCTACCCAAAAAGAATAGACAAGTTCTAGTCTTTATCTTAGTCTTTTAATTATTTATTCATTTACTCCTTAAGCCTTCATTAGCCATCAATCAATTAATTAACTCACCTTTGATCTTCAGATGCTCCATGTCCCAAGGTCTAGTCTCACTATCCCCCATTTGTTACATGTTTAAATCAATAAATCAATAAAACAATAAAACATTCTCCTTGGTATATGCCAATGAGCTAGAATCCCCTATGCCATGTTCAATCTCATGTGTTTTAAGTATTAACTAAAGAGCATGCTTATGATTTATAGTTAATTAAGCTATTAGAAGACAACTATTAGTGCAGTTGGTTGGTTTTTTTTCAAGAAGATTGCATGCGTCCTTAGAGATCACCGGTTTGACTCTCCTGTCTTCACCTTGTGTCTTTCCCCATTTTTTCGCTCATGAACCATGCAACGTCGCCCTTACCTATTGACTTAACCATGTGCATGAGCATTAAATTTAGTTTTAAATTCAAATACATAAGTAGTATTGTAGTTAACATTGAACATTTTGATTTGTATGTAGGGAAATAAAAGGTGATCTTTTTGGCTTTTTAAGGCACATATGTAGCAAACATAGCTTAAGGTTATTGGCAAGATTAATGATGGAGAAATAGACCACAAAGGGGATAGTGATGGGTGAGGTCATGTAACACTCAATACATGCTTAGTGGCTTTTAGCTACTGGTCTAATGTGGTTGTAGAGTCCTATATTATTAATTAATAGGGAGAAAGAAATCCATCGGTCGCTCCAAACAAGTCATCCCTACACCCTGACACAGGAGTGCGCAAAATGATCGCCGCCCCCCTGATCATTTCCAGAGTTCCAAGAGGGTGCGACGATCATTTTGCACGCCCTGTATCAGGACATAGGGGCGGCGTATGCTGCACAATCGGGTGTGTTCTCTTTTCCTAATTAAAATTACTTTATTAAAATAAAGAAAAATGTCTAAGCTACCTCAGGATTAAAATCCAAATCATTGTGGATATAAAGATATAGATATTGTCTCCATATAGGATGTATATGCCTCTAGGTCTTTAATTTGTTTTTCAGTGCAGGAAAGTTTACGTATACAAAAATATTCCAACTAGATCCTTCTTTACATGGAAGAAGACTGGTTTTGCAATTCAAATCTAATACCCTTTTAATTAAAAGTAAGAGAGAGAGAGAGAGAGAGATCCTCTGCGGTCAAATCCTAGGTCACCACGTCAGATTTCATGACGATCCAATGGTTGATAGACGAGCTCAATTTAAAATTCAAAATTATAGTTCAAAATGATTGGAGCTCATCTATCAACCATTGGATCGATATAAAATCCAATATGGCGACCTGGGAGTTGTACGCCCTGAGAGTTGAACGCAACAATGGCCATTCAACCCCAGGCCTCAAAGCATCCAAATCAGAGAGAGAGAGAGGTGTCTAAATTAATTGGGAGGCAAGAGTGTAGGACCACTGACCCAAAACCATGAGAGACCCCTCCAGTGAAAACCTTGAATTACACTTCTATTGCCACTCATAGTCTCATACACATTGGGGGCACTGGAGAGAGAGAGAGAGAGAGAGAGAGAGAGAGAGAGAGAGAGAGAGAGAGAGAATGTATCAACTATATATAAATAGGTGAAGGCTAAAGACCCAATCACCTTCAGGGCGCATATTAGCAAATGAGACAATGAACTGGACAACTCCCTACCTCTTTCCGGTCCCTGCAAAAATCCTGTAAAGAAGTTGATCAAGAATTGAACAGAAAGAGCAAAGACACCAAAACCCATGATCTCTAAAGATTTAAAACAATCTATCCCTCAACTGGGCTTCTTTCTGTTAGGCCAAAGAAGGA
Organism: Telopea speciosissima; assembly: GCF_018873765.1. Taxonomy (NCBI): domain Eukaryota; kingdom Viridiplantae; phylum Streptophyta; class Magnoliopsida; order Proteales; family Proteaceae; genus Telopea; species Telopea speciosissima. The sequence goes on along the minus strand of NC_057916.1, from coordinate 68,800,128 downwards.
ACTTTTGGCTCCCAAATGTGGTAATTTCTGCAAGTCAGTGATGTACATTCACATAAACAGTTTTTGAATTGTGAGCTCTCTTATTAGTAGTACTCCCACAAGAACGGTTCAGCTCCAGCAGCACTTGATAGCCATGAAGAATAAAGCCCAAATCTGTCAATTGGATTTGTTGCCGTGAGATCACTACGGAGATCCGGCAAGTCCAAAAATGCCTCATCATCTTCCATTGATTGAGAAACAGAGAAAGATTCTTGGGTGTCTTCTGAAGTTGTAGTAGGAGTAGGAGAGTGAAAGATTTGCACCTCGGCTTGGCTCGGCTTGGCTTCTGATACTACATGGCTTCTCGGAGTTACCACCGTGAACACCGTTGCCGCAGCTAAGGCGGCGGCGGCTTGGATGTCCTTTGGTGAAGTGGTGGCAGGACGAGGAAGTTCTTGAGCTAGCTCTGGGAAGTTGAGGTAAGCTGAATTGCCTTTAATTGTAAGAGCGGCTACGTCGTGGGCTCGAGCCGCCATTTCCGGCGTAGGGAATGTTCCAAGCCAGATCCTTGATTTCTTTCTAGGCTCTCTGATTTCAGACACCCATTTGCCCCAATTTCGCATCCGAACGCCACGATAGGTCGGATGTTTTCCGTCTCCGTCGCCGTCGCCATCGCCGTCACCGTCGCTATTAGGGTGTTTGTTACTCTCATTGCCACTGTTTCCTACTTTCTTTGAACCTTTTTGGGTCTTCACTGCTACTGAGTTCTTCTGGTTTTGCTTGGATTTTGTGTAGCCAGTCGTTGATGAGGCGGCAGAGGTAATGGTGACGGTGGTGGAAGTGGAAGTGGTGGTGGTGGTGGTTGTGGTGGAAGTATGAGCTTCAGACTCTGAAATCAGTGGTTCTTCCATGATGGAGGACTGAGCTGAGCGACTCTTAGGAGAGAAGGAAGAGAAAGCTGGCATATATAAAATAGAAGAATTGGGCTTGGGCTTATGTGGTTTCTTGTCAAATTGGAGAAATAAAAAAAAAATAATAATAATAATAATAAATAATAAAATTAAATAAAAAAAAGGGAATAAAGATATGGGCCCACAGCACAATAGCTGTGGGCCTGTTAGTTATATTCCAGAGTCCTTATATTTGAATAATGCATTTGCTTTGACGTCATTCATTGCTGCTCCTTTGTTCCTTCCTGTGAGTCTGTGACCCTTAACCTTAAGCCCTTCTCTCTCTCTCGCTCTCTCTCTGTCTCTGGATTTTAGTAGTGTTTCTTATGTCATTTATAACTGTTGCTCTTGGACGGCTAAGGTATTTCTTCCATGTGTTTCTGCTACTCAATTTGGGGGTTACCTTATTACTTGAGGTTTGGGAAATTTGTGGGCCAAGAAGATCTCAAAGCCACAGGCAGAGACACCATAAATTACACATGAAAGCTGGCCTGGGTCCCTTTCTTTTTGATCTTTAATTTCCATTTCAGTGATTCATTTTATTCAAAAAAAAAATCTTTTTCTTTGAGTTTTTCTTCTTCTCCTTTCACCTTCTCAGCTTATCTATCCTCTTATGGGGAACTCACAAGAGTCATGGGTAGTAGTGGGTTAACAGATCATATATACCTAACTAATTAGTCTCACTTTCATGTATATACCCATCAACCCCATGTGGGTATAGCCTTGATTTGAGACCAATACAACTAATCCAACCTCCCCAAACAGTTGATGAATGAGATATTAACTTTTTATATATAAACCCTCTTAAAAATCATTAAAGATTCATCAATTTTTTAGAATTTTAATTGGAGATAGATTGATTTTAAAGATAGAATACCAAATAAGTATACCAATGTTATCACATGTTAGTTGGTCCAAACTATTTGACTAGGGGCCCTACCTTCATATATGGTTCTAAAACTCGGATTGGAATGGGCTGAATCGGCCGAGTCGACTCACAATCGACGATCAAGTCAGACCGAGTGATTGATTGGATGGCTAGGATCATTCCATTCCATTGTCTGATTTTAGAGTAAGAGAGGTGTTTTGAGGTATTAGCTCACTTCATCAAATGATGAATTGTAATTTTTATGGGCTTAAAGTTGTTTATCTCCCAAAGGGAAGTGAGCTTACCTACTTCTTGTCCTATCTACCTAAATGGTACATTTGAGAGTTTTCTCTTCCACACGTCTCCTTCTTAGTGTTCTTTCAAATTTTATCCTCTCCTGTTACAGCATTGTACTGTAACGCATCGTACGGTGGCTACAGAGGCCATGTGCATCATGTGGGATTTACTGTGCCACATGGCCTCTGTAGCACCGCCCGATGTGTTACAACACCATGCTGTCACAGGAGAGGATAACGATTCATCTTCTTCTCCGCTTCTCTCAAATTTTTTTTTTCTTAGGACTACACCATTGAAAAGGTGGGTAGGAGGTGAAAGCAATTGGTCAAAGTTTAAGATCATATATATATATCTAAGCCTAAGTTCATTTAAAAGGAAACCTACCCCTGGCCCCACACACATTTAATCCTATATGTCTACTGTTGGGGTAAAGTAGTGTTGTAGGGTTACAGTTTCTTTGGTCCTTTACAATGAAGCTTCATGCCCATCTAGAAAGAAGAGGAAGAAACAAGAAAAAAGAAGAAGAAGAAGAAGAAGAAGAAGAAAAAAGGGAGTGAGGGGTAGGAGGTGGGGGTGGTCTCTCATTTCCATCCACTGCCTAGTAATGGGGCCAAGCTCTTCTGATTAATATCTTGCTTTGTCTAGTCTTCAATAGCTACATAATTTATTCACTAACAAATCTTAAAAAGCTATTCCTACTCTATATCATCAAATTCTTTTACTTTTCCACTATAAGATGATTATAATCTAACCATATGACTTTCTTAAGGAATGTTCACTTTGTCTGCTTTCCTTAAATTAATCAATTTGAACAGAGAAAACCAATCCATAAACTTGAAATTCAAAAAAGGCTGAAATAATTCTTCTTTTCCACACCATTTTGATTCCACAAATTTTTATTCCATATAGAACTAAATACACTCTTTTTAAGACACAATAATGCTTCTTTTGAAGGAAAAGCCAAACAAGAGATAGAGCTTCTGACCTTTGACAAAGTCTGTTTTCTTTAAGGCATGATTGTTGTAATCTTCCTCACTAAGTGTGAATTTTTATGATAAGGGTAGAGGGGGAGAGGGGGGAGTTGGTGATAATAAAGCTAAAAGGCCCTAAATTAGTGTTTGCCAAGCAGGGAAGATGTCCAAGTCTGCAGTGCCAAGTCCATAAAAAAATATTGTGGTTCATAGAAGGCCACAAGGCCTAATTGACCAAGTTGAGAAAAAAGGGGAGAAATGGCCAAAACATATTTACTTGTGTACATGAGAAGGTCTGGTTTGTTGTGCATCAGAGCCAAACCAGAAGTGGACCAGCCAAGGGCTTCTTAATTTGCATGCCAAGTCCTAAACTTTGGAAGAACCCATCAAGTGTTTGTCATATGAAATGAATGAGAGTTGGGAGTAAAGGGGGGACCGACATCTGTTGAGGAAAGAAAAGAAATGGTTAAACGTAGGTGTCTATGTCCGGTTTCCTTTTTAAGTGGTGATTCCTCTGCTCGGTCCTCGTCGAAGCTATATTATTTTTTGGGTAAGAGATCGCTGCCTGGTCACATAGCCTCTGCATCAGTGCGGAGCCAATGAGAATGCATAGCGGCATTGACATGAATGTGATTTTTTTTCACTGTATGGGGGCAGAGTAGCAATTTTAGGTGTTCTTATGTCTAAACACAAGGGCTATGCGATCAAGAGTTCAGATTTGCCACCCACATGGGGATGGGTGGGGACAGATCTGAACCCTCCATGGGGGTATGGGACCTGCCTCTAGTGTGTGGGACCCACTCCCCATGGGTCCCTACACTGCCTGAGTACAATTTTGGACGAAGAAGGAACTCCCTTTGGACTCTGATAAAAGGGAGAGGGACATTTATGACATACCACCCCCTCACATGATAAGTGACATGTGAGGGAGTGTGCAATATCACTTTTGAGCTGTTGTTGTAAAAAACTTTTTCCCAAATTGACGGGTTTAGTTAATCGAATTACGTTTTCCTTGACCCAAGGAGACAGAACAATTCCTTCACCACTGGCAACCCTGTAATTGGACTCCTACATATGCATGGTTTTAGTAAGCAAAAGCAGGCCCCAAATTGGATTCAGCGGATTTCGGCTGATTTTAATTTTAATCGTAGTGAAACGGGTGATGTGGCTCATTACTTCATGTCAGATTCCTTTTTTTGTCTTAGCTATGAAACTGTCCTTATAAAACTATAGGGAAAGAACTCTGCCCAGCACTCCCATCAGTCTATCTCTCTCCTCCCCCATATAAAAAGACACCTTTGCTCCCTTGTTTTGAAGAGGATAGTAATAGACACATGTGAGTGTTGGCATGGACCACACTCCCGAACAGAAAACTACTTCCCTAAAAATATATATATATTTTTAAAAAATCTCTATTGCCCCTCCCTCTCTGCCTCCCCTCCACTATCACCACCAAATCTCTCACTGCCATAGCCCAAAAGCAAACTCAACACCCACCATCCTCCCCTGTGGTATTACCCCTCTTCTCTTTCCCTCCCTCTCCCTCAGAGGTCTTGCGCCCCCACCCCCTCTTCTCTCCCCCTCCCTTTCCATCTAGAATCTTCTTTCTACCCTCCTTCTTCCTCTTCTCCCCGCTTGACCATCCTCTGTGTCCCCTTGTTGGACCATCATGTTCACAACAATTTTATTTATTACGCGTTTTAATGAGTAAAGACACATCTAGTTTTCCTCTGAAACATGTTAGAATATTTCATGCAATTCGACAACATATAGAGAGAAGGAAACAAAGATGTTGAACTCGTATTTTGGAACCACCCCAAAGAGATAACCCAATTGGCAAGGATCAACACCTTACAATTAAGAGATATCATGAGTTCAACACTCCTTGGGGGCCTAAGTATGGATTAAGAACCACCAAACATGCGTGTAGACCCTCAACAAGAGGGTATCACACAGCCATCCATACCATTCTTTACATATCCAATGGTCAAAATCATCATCAAATTGCATGTCTTTCATATTCCAAAATTAGCTATGCATGCCCAAAATATTCTTACGATTTAAAACTTTTTGACATGGATTTTTTTAGGAGGAATTTCCTTCTATCAAATGGGACTCATGTGAATGATATTGTTTCTTCCCATACACTATCATTGGTGTAGTGTGGAATATTCCCCTGCATTGGACGGTGTGCAGGCCCATGTCTTTGTTCCTTTGGAGGTGTTCTGATGAAGGATGATGATGATGTTTGAGAATTTCAATTTTTACGTTTTGGGAAAGAGGAGAGGAGTAATATTATAAGTGCTTCTTAGATGGAGAGATGATGCAAAGGCATGTGGTCCGCGTGGGGGGAGAGCAGGTGGAAGTCATACAACCTTTGTTTTTGTACGTATGCGTGATGTAGACATAGATGTAGATTAATGCTCCATCTCTCTACTCTACTTCCCCTCCCATCATTTAATTGAGAGAGCGAGATGAGAGTGATGGTTTTCATTTTTTTTTTTTTTAAAATGTTCCAAAATATCCTCTCGATATCTTTTTTAGCTCTCTCTCGCTCTGCAGTAAATGTGATCCCATTCATCGTAGATGGAAGGAAACTCGATCTAAACTTTCTATTCACTATAGAAGGTGAGTGTAGGGAAGAAAAAACACTATATGCAACATTTCTTTTCTTAAAAAACTTTACGTTATGGATGATCAATCATTAGTCGGTATCTTTGCCAGTAGGTAACAAAGGTTTTAGGAGATCATGGGATTGACTTTTCTATTTTATCGGGAATTAGAGGTAAAATGTTATGTGCTTAATGGGGTTCGATTTAGCGTATGGGTACTAGATTGGAACACCCTAGCTAGAGCTTTTGACTATCAGTTCTAGAGCTTTTGACTTATCGATCAACTATCTAACATAAAACATAATATATCTTTCTTACACCAAAAAAACATAATTCATGCACCCCCCCCCCTTTTCTCTCTTTTGGTTTTGTTTTGTCATTTGGCTAACTTCTTTTGAGTTGAAATTTAACATATGAGCGAAGGACCTTGAGAGCTACATGTCCACAAAATTTTTACTTCGTTCAATCTATCATGTGACAAATATTGTGTGCAAATTAGATAAAATTACATGATCTACTCAAATAAAAAATCCTTTAACTTTTTTTGGGGTGAGGGGGGGGGCAGGAAGTAATTAAACTCTTCATGCACGATTCTATGTTTGGGCGCAGAAACCACACGACCGGTTAACATTCTTTTTATATATACATACATAAGAGAGAGAAGTTTAACGCGGCCCAATTCCTCTCCCCTCTCTCTCTCTCTCCTCTTCAGAGTCCAGACCCATATATGTCCCCACCACACCACACCAGTCTAGGCAAAAACGTGATTCAAATCTGGCAGAGCAGGGGGTGGACTCTGCAGACTGCAGTGTTCATTTCATTGTGTTTCTTTCATAGTCAAGAGGGAGATTGAGAGCCAACCTTGACTGCTGAATTGAAACTGTTAGAATTTTGACCAAACAAGGATAAAAACTATAAGGGGACCCCACTTCCTTTCTATTATTAGAAATTATATGTTAATCCAAGTTTCCCTCCACCCATGGTGAAGGAATTCTCTACATACCTTCTTCATCATTTTGGAACTCTGATCGGCCACAGAAAAGTACATATACATGTAAGAAAGCATTCTGGTTCCCCGACACATGGGTGAAGGGAGAGTCTCTCCTCTAGAATCCTATATCCCTTATAAAACACATGATCACTTATAACGAGGCTCTTACCTTTGAAAATTGGGGATGTGGGACTAAATAAAAATCATTACTTCAACACAAGAGAGTACTAGAGAGGTAGAAATAGAAAGATGATGATTTGAAGCTTTTGAAAAACACAACAACTCCAACACATTATAACCCCAAATTCCCCACCTTGGGTGGAAATAAATCTTTCTCCATTATGGGAATCAATGATCCTTTTCAAGGTAGAAATATGTATTAATTTGTTGGGGTGTTCCACATAGAAGACGGAAGTAATAATCTCACATCGTATATATGTGAGTAACCCAATGTAAAGACTTATAGGTACTTTATTGGGCATCCCTTCTTACCTTCTTAATGGTTAGTTCTTGAAGATGAGTACTGTTGTTGGTGAAGCCTGATTTGGTCCAGAAAGTACGATTGAGACCTTTGGAGGATCGTTTCGGCCTCGAAATGCCCAAAAATAGCAGGCCTCCATGCCAAATGCTGGAGTTGTGTTGGGCTCGTTAAGATCTTTGAAATGAATACTTTTGAGCCATGTGTTATGTTTTAGTCCGGCTCAGGCTTTTTGGCAATTTTTTGGGCTAGGGGCATTTGTGTACTTTCTGGGGTTAGGGCTTCCCTATATAATGTTCTTATCTCTTTGAGATAGGGTTATGAGGGTTTGTAACATTTTCAGAGAAAATAGTGAAACTTGTTCTACTGCTCGGCCGTGGATGTAGCTTCCATCTTGGAGGTGAACCACATAAATCTCTATGTTGTACGTTATGTGTGCTCTCTCTATTTTCGTTTTTCTTCTGCAAATTACCATTCTGGGCGTTATTTTCTTAACAAGCACTACCCAAGTCCCACTTCCTTTCATTAAGAAAAACTAAACACCCTCCAACAAATCAGGTTGGCTTTTTTTCAATTCAATCCATCATCATCAGTTCATTACTTTCTATATTTTTATCAAAAATCCCACCCGACATTAGAGAGATCTGGAAATCTCTTTTGAGGTTCTTGTCTTCCATTCTTCTAATTGATTCAATAAGAAACGAGCTCATTAATTGTGCCTCAAATTAGTGGGTGAACGTGTGGTCTCTTCTCCTTGTTACCCTGTATTCTGATATATATATATATATATATATATACAGTGATAAGTCTAATAGAAATCACTACTTAGGATACTTGTCTTGTCCCATAAAAGATGAAAAAGTGTGATCTGCTTTCTTTTGGCCGGAGATTTAACTTTCATGGGGGGTTCCAAAAAGATTGAAAAGCTTCTTTTAAGCTTTTCCTCTCATTATAGATTACATGTGATTCATGAATTTCAACAGCACAAATCTTTACTGTTTTGCAAATGTAGAAAGTTTATGGCTTTATAAGATTGATCTCATCCCACCCCCCCCCCCCCAAACAAAAAGGAGCTCCTGTACGGCGTGAGGGGGAGTTGGAAGATGTCCAACGCACCCGTAGAGGTCGACTCATGGCCGAAGTGCCGTTCAAATGGCAAGCATTGAAGCACATATCTGAGTGTGGTGCACATATGATGGAAAGAAGGATTTCCAGCTCGGGTGTGTGTATTCATCCTCGCTGTTTGACCAGCACCTCAGCTATGTGTCGACCTCTGGGGAGGGGGGGTTGCACTGGAGAGGAGCCTCTCTCTCTCTCTCTCTCTCTCTCTGTCCCTCATTTCTTTTTGGTGTTTTTGAGCACTACCCTTTATTTGTTGGGTTGTCCACACGAATGGGCTGATCAGCATGGATGGAACAAAATCGAATCGAATCAAAACAAAACCCTTATCAGAAACTCTGATAAGAAACAGAAAATGATGAAAAGAAAAAAAAAATTTGTTTTTATTACTGTTTTTTCAATTTATGTATACAACACCAAAATTGGTATCAAATAGATAATAACCCGATAAGAAAAAACTGATGGAAACTTAGATCGAAATTGAACTTCAACTTAATGATTTATATCGATTTAACCCAATATTAGATTGAAACTGATTCAACCCGATCAAAACTAGATTTTACCGACCAATTGACAGCCTTAAATCAATTGCATGTCTGTCTCCATCGGCATCACTTAGCTAGGAAAAAGGGTAGCATGGATGGGGTCTATCCTTCCCTTTTTAGACGCTTAAATTGAAAATGAATCAGCTTCCACACAAGGACCATTACCTGATGACATGGATCTCTCTCTCTCTCTCTCTCTCTCTCTCTCTCAAATTCATTTGCGTCACTAAATCAACTTGGCATCAGCAAGAACCCGACAATAGGAGTTGAAAGAAAAGTGGGGGGTTAGGCCTTAGGGATAATGGGATTAGGTTTCCATGGGCTGAACTCTTCTTTACTTAGTGGTTCTTAAAGATAAAAAAATTTGTGGTGGTTTTCCGACCATAAGAAGAGGGAGCCCTTTACTAGTTGGTACTGAGATTCAACTTCTTTTCTCTCTGGATCTTTAGGCAGCCTTTGGAATAGCTTTTCATATTTTCTCATTTTAATTTTTGTTAGGATGCATTAATTGCGCTTTAAGAGAGAGAGAGAGAGAGAGAGAGAGAGAGAGAATGGCATTCTGGAACCCAGTTTCCTCTCAAGTTTTTATTCAAACAACTCATGTGCATTTTTTGAAATCTTCAAAGTTGCCACTTTCGCACAACTCATTCAAGGAGCCTTGACTCTGACTAGGATCTTCTGGTTATTCAAATGAAATCTGACAAAGAACTACCCCCACCTTTGGAAATAAGATTTGTGTTGCAACTACTTTAACAACAATACTTCTTCTATGTGATGTTCACCTTTCCTTCTAAGTACCCTCAATTTGGAGTTCTTGTATCCAACATTTTAAATGAAACCCCTTCCCAAATTTATGGGCTGTTGCACGGCACTCTCTTCTCTCCGCTGCAAGAAAGAAAATCCTTATTAAGGTTGTAGCCATTAATTAGTTTGCCAGCTTAATTATGTGATGTGTATTTTCTACTTCCCACCTTCTTGTGTCACAATATGACAAGGCTTGTGTGTCAATTTTGATGGAAGGATAACTCAAGTAAAGAGATTTCTTGTCTTAGTTGATGAAAGCTTTACCAAAGTAAGGATCACGAGGGTGAGGGTTCTAAGATATTCAAACTTGTAATATTGATTTATTAGCAAAGCAATGTTGGAGGCTCCTTTATAAAACAAATTCTATTTGGGGCCAATTGCTGAAGCATAGATACTTTCCCCGCTCTTCCTTCCTTGACGCCTCAGCTTGCTCCAACTACTCTTGGGCTTGGAGGAGCCTTTTAAAGGGTCGTGATCTTCTTTTGAGGGGCCTTTGCTGTGAGATTGAGGATGGCTCCTCAGTACTCATTTATTCTGACCCTTGGGATCCTTCCTTGGTGGATGGTCACATATCCAGTGCTTTCCGATCCACCTCCTTTACAATGGTGTCAGATCTGATAAACCATAGTGTAAATAAATGGAATTTTGCAGTCTTGTATACGTCGTTTTCTCCCTCTGAAGCTAGAGGTATTGTGCAAATTCCTTTACGAACATGTAGATTGAACTCCGAGTATCTCTGTTTTTCGACAAAAGATAGCAGGTTCTGGGTGTGCTCTGCCTATTTTCGTGTGGGTTGCATTCCTCGTTACTAGCGGATCTAAGTGGCCTTACTACTCCAAATTATCTTTGGGCTAAGGTATGCAAACTAAACATCCTTCCCAAGTTAAAGCTCTTCGTATGATGATGGTGTAGCAACATCCTGGTAGTGTCTCAAAACCTCGTCAGTAGGGGTTGTATACATCACCCCCCCCACCCCCCCTTCTTTTTTTTTTTTTTTGGTAGGAAGAGGAACTCTAATATTGATTAAAGAAGAGAAATATCACATAAGTACATATTGGTTCTAGTTGATCTGGCCTTAATAGCCAAATCATTAGCCAGCCGAACAAGATCTCTATGTTGCTTAATAATAAATATATCCTGAAATACAGTCAGAAGGCTTTTGATGTCCCACAAAATAGTGAAGCTTTCTCATGGCCATTGCATAGTTTTTGGAGTGAGCCACTGTGTCAAATTACTACAATTAGTCCAGACAATGAGAGTAGTGCCATGGTCTTCTCGAAGCTGTTGAAGACCAATTAGAAGTCCTTGCGCTTTTGTTTCCTGAGCTGATCCTGCATGACCAAAGTCAGCACAAGCACAGAAAAACTGTTTGTCAATAAAAATAACAGCTGCCCATCCTACATCTCCAGTTTCATGAATGTAACTTCCATCACAAATTATGGTTACTGATTTTGGTGGGATAAGGCTAAGTATATCCGTGGTGGATAAGGTTGCCTGTAGAGGAATTGGTGGATGAGTGGAATCGGTGGAATCAATTATAGGGATAGAGTAGAACCTAAGATCAGTAATCCAATGACGGATATTCTTAAGGATGGAGTTAGGATTTGGATTGGACTATTCCACCCAACAACGATTCCTTTCTAACCACAAGAAATAGCAAGTGATTGAGAAGATGGAAAGAATAGGTTTTAAATCAAACGATGGCTAGGGCGGATTGGTAATGAAAGAGTGAAAAAATTCAATGAGAGAGGCTGCCCTAAGAGATTCAATGCGGAGCCCCAAAGGTCTAGCCAACCAGATGTTTTTGGAGAAATTACAGGAAAGGAAAAGGTGCCAAGGCGTTTCAGAATTTGATCAGCAAAATAGACATTGATCATGGATAGGCATGAACTTTGCGAGGTTTGACCTTGTTCCTAATCTATTTCTGATGATCTTCCATAAGAAAATTTTGAATTTGGGGTGAATCTTTAGGGTCCAAATTAATTTTCAGAGAGGTTTCAATTGGGTGAATCTCATCCAGAAGGCGAGCAGCGACCTTGGTATAGAGTAGAACCTAAGATCAGTAATCCAATGACGGATATTCTTAAGGATGGAGTTAGGATTTGGATTGGACTATTCCACCCAACAACGATTCCTTTCTAACCACAAGAAATAGCAAGTGATTGAGAAGATGGAAAGAACAGGTTTTAAATCAAACGATGGCTAGGGCGGATTGGTAATGAAAGAGTGAAAAAATTCAATGAGAGAGGCTGCCCTAAGAGATTCAATGCGGAGCCCCAAAGGTCTAGCCAACCAGATGTTTTTGGAGAAATTACAGGAAAGGAAAAGGTGCCAAGGCGTTTCAGAATTTGATCAGCAAAATAGACATTGATCATGGATAGGCATGAACTTTGCGAGGTTTGACCTTGTTCCTAATCTATTTCTGATGATCTTCCATAAGAAAATTTTGAATTTGGGGTGAATCTTTAGGGTCCAAATTAATTTTCAGAGAGGTTTCAATTGGGTGAATCTCATCCAGAAGGCGAGCAGCGACCTTGGTAGTTAGTTCCCATTTTTGGTAAAGGGGCAAAAAGAAAATCATTATGGGGGCTTGATGACAGTGGGATTTTGGCAATGCTGGTTGCAATGGGGAGAGGAAAGAGAGATTGTATCAGAGGAAGATTCCAAGAACGTCCCATCATGAGATCAGCCACAACAGACAAAGGTTGTAAGGAATTAGGGAGAGCATTAATGAGAGGTGGTTCGAAATCAGGGATCCAATTATTGTCCCAAATAGGAATGAAGGAACCGGACCCAACCTTCTATTTTGCCATTTTCCTCAAGGAAAGGAGAGTCATGCAAATACTATTCCAGATCCTAGAGCCCTTCTTAGGCTTAAAATTGGTACACAAAGGAGATGATCTAGGGAAATATTTTCCTTTTAGCACCTTGCTCCAGAGAGAATTAGTATTTTTGACTAACCGCCAACCCAATCTAACAAGGAGAGCCTCATTGTAGATAGAAGAGGATCGAAAGCCCAGCCCACCAGAGTGTTTATGGCGGCAGATGGATTTCCAAGAGATAAAGGTTTGTTTTTTTTCATTTGGATTAATCCCCTCCAGAATCGAGAGTTGATGGAATCAAGCTTGGATTGAATAGACTTTGGAAGTAAGAAGCAATACATTTGGAAGGTAGGCATGAAACAGAGAACAGATTTGAGTAGAACTGACCGCCCAGCTTGAGAGAGTAAACTCGCTTTCCAAGAAGATTGCTTTCTTTGGACTTTGGAGAGGAACATATGACATTGAGTTGTTCTATTCTTAGATTGGAGCAGTGGAGTACCCAGATAGGTAGAGTTAGAAGACATCTCTGGTAATTTAAGTTTTTGACAGATTTGACCATGTAAAGCAACAGAAGTGTTATTGCTAAACAGAATTTCACTCTTGGTCCAGTTTGTTAAAAGACCAGACAAATCTTCAAAGAGCTATAAAATGGCCTGAATAGTGTCAATATCCTCAAGGGTAGCCCTACAGAAGATCATAGTGTCATTAGCAAAAAGGAGATGGGAGACCTCGGGTGCTTGTTTGGCAATTTTAATCCCTGTAAAAAGATTGAGATCACGATAAGAGGCAAGAAGTCGAGACAAACCCTCCATTGCAAGAATGAAGAGGTACAGACTGAGGGGGCAACCTTGTCTGATCTCGTGGGAAAGTTCAAAAAATTGAAAGCGCCTCCCCTCAATTTGATGGAATAAGAGAGAAGAGAATAAATGGGACAGCAAAGTGCATCAATGCGTTGGGAACCCCAAGAAAGAGAAAATGGCTAAAATGTAAGATCATTCAACATAATCATATGCTTTGGACATATCAAGCTTGATAGCAAACCAGCCCTGTTTTCCTTTACAGTGTTTCATATATTGAACAATTTCATGGGGAATAATGATATTATCTGAAATTTGTCTACTTTTTACAACGGCAGATTGAAAAAGAGAGATGAAAGAATCAAGGAAACCCAAAAGTCTCAAGGCCAGAATCTTAGCAAGGATCTTAAATTTGTCTACCTTTAATATGCACGAGTCTCGAAGTGTTAAGGAAATTTAAATTTGACCTTAGTGGATTCTTTCTCCCTTTACATATTTAAGAAATCCTAGTTGTTCCATTCAAATCCATAATTTTGCATTATATGATAAATGATTTCCCTTGCTTCATTCCTTTTAACACCATTAATATTAGACTAACCTTTGAAATGATGCAGTTTCCGATTGACCTAACCAAAAGGAAGAGGAATTGGATTTGTAGTTAAAAGTAAGTTTCTGTCCTCTATATACAAGCATAAAAGTGACTCATTTTACCATGATCTCGTCCTTGTGAGGAAATAATTAATAGAATTTCTCTTAGGGGTGTCAATGGGTCGGGCTGGGCCGGGCTTGGCCTTAACCCTAACCTAACTCTGGCAGCCTTAACCTAAACCCAAGCCTAGTCCGACCTTGTCAGAGTCAAGCATACCCTCAACCCAGCCCGACCCTGACAGGATTTTCCCAAGCCCGACCCGGCCCGGCCCTGATTGGCCCCTGAATAGTGAATAGCCTAGTGAGCCCACTTAACAAATAACAAAGCCCCAATCCACTTAACATATATATATGTATACACATAGCCCCAGCCCACTTAACAAAGCCCATTGTATATATAATATATATGAATACATAACCCCAACCCACTTAACAAAGCCCATTATATAGATAATATATTGTGCATACAAGGTAGGGCTAGCCCTGCCAGGGCCAAGGCCTCAACCCAGGCCCGGCCCGGCCCGGCCTAGCCCTGTCCGGACTCAAGGCGAGTTAGGCCCGGATCGGGACACCCCTAATTTCACTATTCTAAAAATAATTATTTAACAAATTATAATAAAATGGTGAGAGACAAAATTCTTACAGTAGGGGGAGCTCACATTTTTTTCAGAGAGAGTGTTGATGTGGCCACACGAATCATTATATGAAAGGGAGTAGGAATCCAGCATCATGGTTACTTTTCTCCTAAATTCAATTTCATTTTGTCATGGGAAAAGACCCACTATATCCCCAAGATCTTCCCCATAAGTAGGCGATGTGGGTGCCCTTACCAGAGGAACCAGACCCCCATGTGGGGCCCACACCACAGTATCCCTGCATCCACATCTCTTCATTTATTTTGGATGAAAAACCAACATACAATAGTAGCAATATTATCAAAAGATATCAAAACCGAATAGTTCGCCCTTTCCTTCAAGACCTTGCTGGCCAAATACTTAAAACAACAAAATGACATTATTATCAGACGAAAAATAAGTCACATGTCCATTGAAGAGACAAGAAATATTCAAGAAAACGAAAATATTTCATGGCGATAAATATTTGTTCGGCTCCATCTTAACTAGCATGCTACCAAAATGCATTTAAGAAGATTTTAGGCTTCAACTTCAGTAAGTTGGTATGTCTGTACATAACCCAACTCTATCAAAATAAAAAGGTCTCGGAACAAGAGACCTGAGGCCCAAACCGATCAAGATATTGTCAGTAGCTCATGCACATCAAAATAGGATAACTCAAAGTGGGCAAAGAAATATTATCAGAATGAATAGTAGTGATACTATATGGATCAAGTATACTAGAAGAAACAAAAGACATTCCCTTATTGTTTTGGTTTGGCTCTAATACCACTATCATGAGTTGACTCAACCACCACAAAAGATGCATCTATTAGGGGGGAGGAACCATCCCATAATATACCCAAGATTTTCCACATAAGTGGGTGATGTGGGACTATTGGGAAGGGAGTTTAAAGCCATGCCAGCCCAGTATGTCTATCTCTCTCTCGACCCAATCCGGCCCCCTTTGAAATGACCCCATGCTCTCTTGTATGATCCTCGCTCTACACCCCCATTGGTGTCGGCTGCTAGCTTATCGCATGTGAGTAGTGTGTTTATATTAGTGTGAGTGAGGCATTTACCCTTCTTGCTCACTCTACCTCAATGAATATGTATCGCATGAAAACTAAATATGGCATTTCAATGAACACTGTGAAGATCACTTTGAATCTTCGATACAGAGAGAGCTCAGAGTCAGTGGGGGAAAGACCGAAAGATTGTGATGGGTTGTCTGATCTGTTAGAGAGTGATAACCAATTGAGCTACCCCTTGGATAGGGAGGTAGGCCATAGCTAGGGAGAGTTGAACTCTGTGACCTTTCAAGTGAAAGAGAGGTACTGGTCCTTGATTGAGTCCTCTCTACCCTTTCGATTAAAATATACAATCAGAAACTGGTCGGTGGGAAATCAACTGGTTCTTCTCTTTTTGATTGGTTCATTTATTCAATTTTAGTAATGTTCTCACGTTATAAACGTACTTACAATATATATATATATATTTATTTATTTATTAATTCCTTATTTGCATATGTATTTTATGGTAAATTAAGTTCTACTCCAAAGAACGTGCATTCCTCTCCTAAAAAAAATGACTATCACTGAAACAACCCTCACGTTCTAGTTAAAAGGAATATATGCATTCTTTTGTGTCAAGCATATCATCGAGTATACGGGAAACTAAATTACTTGAAAAGAAAAAAGAAATCAAAATATTCTTAATGCAACAAGGATTTAGTCACGGTGTCAATCACTATGATACTGATACCAACACAAATTATTCGTATCAGACCAGACCAGATGCTATGGCCCCCAAGATTCTGGTATGCTTTTTTTTTTTTGTTTTTTTTTGTCCTCTTGTTTTTTGTACCACCGATCCAGTATCAAGCTAGTATTAATGTCGACTGATACGGCCAATCAGATCCTCATAACTAAGCCCTAATATGCAAACATCTTTCCATAGTCAAACTACTTGATGAACCAGTTTAACTATATTGATTTGATTTTACCAAAAACACAACCTATATTGATTTGATTGTCTTTCCATCATCAAATTACTAAAAAAACCTACTTTTTTTTTGTTTAAAAAAAATAAACTAAATAACATTAAAAAAAAGAAGGCTACATGACACCTATGCCTAGACACAAGAAGGGAAAAATGACCACCCCACCCCTATAAAATGAAAATCTCACCCTTGTTGGATGCCCATGTACGTGCTCTCATTGTCCCCCCCCCCCCACCCCCAACCAATGCAGGGCCACACAGCCTGATAGCGATCCCCCTTCCCATTACATTAACATGAAGATAACACACCACATAATTCCGATTCAGTAGAGTAGTATAGAGTCTATCAGAACGGGCTCTCACTGCCAAATTGCATAAATTCCGTAATATGTAATCTAATTATCTAGTTAAAAAAAAAAAAAGAAAACCCTGGGGCAAAGTGGAAATTTTGACAGATTCCACCCACATAACACATAAAATGGGAGGCTGAATGTAAATACCTCGATTCATTTTTAAGTCTTGATCATTTCTTAACACAGCAAGGACATTCCATCAATATTTTCATGATCAAGAAGCTCAAATGGAATTCCCAACTTCTTTCCTATGCCATCCTAGAGATTTATGGTGTACTGCTCAGTAGATTTGAAAGGACCAAAAAGTGGTGTGATAGCATCAGTGCCTGTTCTACTAATAGGCACTCTAGCAGATACTAGTTTTCTCCTCCTCATAGGATTAAAGAGGCTGTTATGTGGAACATTTCTAGGTTTACCCAAAAAGGGGGGAAAATGAATAAACCCTACAACAGCTCTAAACTATATATAGTATGCCAAACCTGCCCGATCCCATTAAAGAACAAAAAAACTAGAAACATTGTAGATCAATTAATCAACTGGGGAGATAATACAATTGGAGAACTTTAGAATAGATGGCATAAAAATGAAAAGGATTTAATTTAAAGATAAAATAAGAAATAAATTATGCTAGGCAAATTCAATTCCAAATTTCAAAAAAAAAAACCTAAGTAATATCCAAAATTAGAATAAAAATGACACTGAGATATAAATCAAGGCAGCCAGATGGTACCACCAGTCTGGACTACCTCTTTAAAGTAGCAATACTAACATGAGAATACATCCCATGGTAAGAACAGGACTTTCCTAACACAAGATCATGGGCTGGGGAAGGTTGAAAAGCAGAAGGGGATGACGGATGAAAGCTAGTATGCCTATTGCTGAGCACACTGCACTCGAGGCATTGATGGCTCATCATCCTCATCGTAAGCCTCCTGCTGTTGTTGCTGCTGCTTCCGCCTCATCTCCTCTTCGATGTTGACATCATTCAAAGTGGTCTCCTCACACTCATCCAGCTCCATTTCTGACAAGTGGCTGCTCGGTTTTGGTGGTAGGATTGTCTCCAAGGAGCGGCACTGGTCAGGGGAGAGAACCCCAGAATCCGGGAATTCCACATTGAACTGGATGTACAGTCGCCCCTTCATAAAAGGCCTCCCATGGTGTGGCATCCCCTCATCATTAATAGCCTTGTGTTGACCTGTATATCAGTCCCACAAAAGAAATATGTTGGTTTTTTATGCAGAGAGAGAGAGAGAGAGAGAGAGCATACAAGATGGCTTGTGGCTTATAAAAAGAGAGAAATCAACATTATACCCGGCTTGATAATCTCGCCAGGATTTGATTTGATCAGTAACTGTCTGCCATCAAGGTGAGTTAAAGCAAACTGGAAGCCACAGAGAGCATCTGTCAAACTAAGAGTATGTTCTACATAGAGATCATCATACTTCCGCTTGAACTTGGGGTGCTCCTTTTGTTGCAACATGAAAACAATGTCTCCTGTGATGGTATCCGGCTGCAAATAATAGGATACAAAATGTTAGTAATGTGGGAATCAATGTTCGGCTAAAGCATGAGAACTCCAAGGTCAATGCCTAAGATGTAGGTTCCATTGCACTTACAGCCTCATCTGCTTCACCCTGGAAAACAATTTTCTGGCCATGCTGCATTCCTTTCTCAACATGAACCTCCAGCACCTTCTTCTCCTGGGTAACCTTGCTCCCTTTGCACTGTGGGCATCTATCTTTCTCACTGATAACCTCACCTGCACCGAGTAATGTCTGAAATAAGGATTTCATAACCAAAAGTAGACTCGCAGAAAAAAACTGGGGCTCTATTTAAATACCTGAGCCTCTGCATTCAGGACAGACATGCTGCATCTGTTGGATCATGCCTGGTCCAATCTGTCGGGTTGAGACTTTCATTCCTGTACCTTGGCATCCATAACATCTTCCAGATGCCCCACTCTTTGACCCTTTACTGAAATGATTAAAGACTCGTATTAAAAGCCAGTCCAGTATATATAGGTAATACACAACATCAGGTATGCCAGGACAGCAAGTCAGCAGCAATTTCTTCAGACCATTCAAGGAAATCAGGCACATCAAAACATCAGAAAAATTAAACCATGATGCGTAGCAAAGATAAAAAAAAATCAACTACATTTTTTAAAACCAGCCACAGATGTGCATAAATATGAATTAGCAATTGATTGAATGATCTATCCACAACAACAGCTAGAGATTGCTCACCAACTGATCAGATGATCCATCCACAATAATCAATCAACAACTCGAACAGCTACAAATGCTTGGGCAGAATGCAGTAAGTCGTATACGTAAATTCCAGATTGATCCATATCAGTGTGCGTTATTTATTTGTTGCGCAATTTCAACTCCATATAGCAGTGTTCTTACAGCAGTCCACTAACATTTATTCTTCAGCTATACAGGTATGTAGTGTCGCACAACACTATGGAAGCTCCTATTCATCTCCTCCACCCTGCTCTCATTCTCAAGGCATCATCTAGTCATCCTTCTGAATTCCCTCATCCATTCCAATATAGAACAATCTTTCTAGCTATCTTTCTATCTTAGCTACTTTCTACTTCCTTTTGAGACAGCATTCTTGGTTTGGGGGGGGGGGGGGGTGTAGGTAGATGAACCCTAGGTTCAGGCTAAACACCTCCCAACAAGACCCAAGCAAACCCAAGTCAAAGTCAACCGAGAGGGTCAACAAAAGTCAAGAAGGTCAAACTTTGACAATCAATCACAACTAACTAATATAGATGTCCTTCAAAAGATGGTAATGATTGAATGCTCAGATTAAAATTAATTTGAGAATCAAATCTGAAACTGAATTTCAGCAAACAAGAGATTTCTAATTACTCACAATCAAGAGCTCAGATCAACATAAAATTCAGGTCGAATCTCCTTCTAGGCTAACTAAAGCAAACCCTAAAATATGATTCAAAATCAAGGGCTAAATTTAAAGTAATTTAACAATATTCAGATCTGATTCAGAAAATAGGCAGATTCAGGAGAAAATTAAATCAGATCAGAAGGTATGATCTTCAGAAAACTCTGGTCGAAGGCAAGGTTTCCCAAGTGGATATTAATCCCAATGTCTGACTAAAAACTCATGGCTAGATTATGAGAAATTGCTGATTGCAGGTTACAGAAAAGAACTCAGAAACCAGAGCATCCGCCAGAGAGAGATTCCAACAATAAAATAGCTTTTAAACCCAATCTGCTAGGCTTTCCCTATCAGCAGTAAACCCTTTTCTCAATCATAATAGCAGATTAAACACCAATAATAGGATTTGACACTCACTAGTTCAGCACGCTATGGAGGAACAAAAGAAATGGAGGATAGAAGAGTAGAGTAATCCTTGAAGGAAATATCTATCTATCTATGTGTGTGTGTGTGTGTGTATATAAATATATACATACAGATAAGCTAAGGGTCAGAAATCTATGAAGCTTAAAAGGAAAGCTGATACGATCCTGGATTCGAAAACCTTATTATCACTATGGGCCCACTAGGATGCTATACAACTCCAATAGTAGAAGGGATTGTGGTTTCGCAATTAAAAAGAAGTTAAGGCTACAAAAATTATGATGAGAGCTTATATGGAAATAGAAAAAAATGGAAGGGTAGTGCTGAAATATAAGATGAATGAGGACCAATTAGCACAAGGACAAAAGGAGAGGGCAAATATGTAATTTACCCTTAAGATATTATTTCATACAAGGGAAGGGGACTCGTCTTCTACCTCCACCCAAAACAGGAAGCCGAAAACAACCATGCTTCGTGTCTTTGTTGGTTTTGAGTTGCAAGGGAGGGTCGACAATGAGTAGACCTTATGATTGAACACCAATAATAACCTAGTGATGTGATCCGGGATTCCAAAAACCGGTTTGGATCACTTAGGTCGTGTTTGGTTGGAAGTTTCTTCGGAGATGGATTCGACGGGGTCTGGATTCCCTAATTTTTTGCGTGTTTGGTTTCTCAGAACCCGGTTCCATGTTGGATACTAAGAATCCACGAAAATCCATTTTACAATGTAATTTTGGAATCCACAAGAATTCACCTGGGGTGAATTCTAAATGAGTCCAGGTTTCTGGTCCCTGATATATATAGGATGGATTCTAGTGGACTCAAAAAATCGAGACTGAATTTCACTCAACCTTGATTGCTAGGGTTTCTCTCAAGATCGTCTTCAACCATCTCTATCGTAGCTAGACCTTCGTGATTGATTCCCTTTCTCTCGTGATAATCTCTTCGCGTCAGTCTTGTTTCCTTTCTGCTTCACCTTCATATGTGATTGGTTTTGATTTCTTTTCCAGAGCCACATAAAAAGAGTTCAATCTCTTCCAAGCTTCAGATTTTGAGTATTTTGCTGAAGGGGTAGAAAGATCAAAATGGGGAATAGAGGAAGTAGCAGCAACGGAGGTAATAGTAGCAGGCAGAGACATGGAAATCATCATCATAATCATCAAAATGGCCACCCACCAACGCCGCCTCCGCAACCTTTTCAACCTGAAACCATCGGAAATCGATACGTCTTCTCTGCTGCTACCCCATATCCTCCTCAATACCCTAACCCTAACCCACCTCACTACTACCAATACTCCGAGTATTACCCACCACCACCGCCTCAAGTCCCGCTGCCAACCCTTGTGGTGCTGTTCCCCTTCCCCAACCTTACGTCGAGCACCAGAAGGCCGTTACCATACGTAACGATGTTAATCTTAAGGAGGAGACTTTGAGGGTCGAGCCTGACGAGGAGAACCCCGGCCAGTTCCTAGTCGCCTTCACCTTTGATGCCACTGTCGCTGGAAGGTATGGGTTTCGTTCAGTTCGAATTTTACGTTTCAATTAAAAATTTTAGGGAAAAAAAAAATCTACTCTACCTGCATTGGCTGTTGATGTTGCTCTGGAATGTCTCTGAAGTGCCTGAGTCGCAATTTTTTAAGTTCTCTAATGCGCCATTATCCATAAATGATCTCTGACTCTTTCTTTTATTTTATTAAATTTATTGTCCGCTTATAATTATTTCTTCCTTATTTATTCCTCATTAGTTATTTTTGCTGTTTAAATTGATTATTTATTTGACGATTTAAGCAACTAAATTCTTAATTAAAGAAACCTACTGGATATGGATGCAGTTGCATATTTGTTTTTGTTTCATGCTTCATTGAGGATCTTGTTGTTTCTTGCAAGTGTTTGGATGACATTGAAGTCCACCTTCATCTTTGGAAAATTTGGTTCAAGGGACACACTGAATACTATTTGCAACCTAAGTGCTTTATTGAAAAAAATAATTCATTCTTTTTACCTGGAGTCATTGCATCAGGTGCTGTTTAGGTTTAAGGTTTTTTTGTATCTGTCTTCATCCAAAAAATTCTTCTCCTCTCAGCAAAACACATGTCTTGGTTTGGTTCAGTGTGGGAGCAGTGGCTGAATCTTCTTTTGTGTAATGGTGGTTTCATCAAGCTTTGGTTTAAACAAGTATAATCAGTTGAATGGAATGGGAGAGCATTAGAGCAATGTAGTTAAAAGATATGGGGGGAGCAAAGCTGCTGATCTGCTTCTTTAATCTGTTATACTTCACCTACTGACCCATTAATTCATTATGGAGTAAGTGCAAAGCCTCCATAATGAGCAAAGCTGTTGATCTACCTTTATCCTTATATAGCTCTGCTAATTCTTAGATTATAATTCCTCTGCTCTCTTCAGTCATCATAAGCACAAACTGAGGCAGCTCACCATAAATCAATAATCCATTTTATGGTTCTTGTGTAATTGTTTTTAGGGGACTTGTCATGTGATTTGTTTCTAGATTGTATTAGAGTTCTTTGGTTTTGGGAAAATTCCAAAACTTCAAGTTAATTGATGATCCATGATGAATATAATGTGCTAGACTCTTCACATTGCCATTGGATAGAATTGGGTTGGTCTGATGATGACTGGGTTCCAAAACTCAAATCCAATCCATCAACCCTTCCAAACCCTCTTACACATTTACACCATCAAAGAGAAACTGGTGACAGAGCAGCTGATGCTTTGGCTTCTTTAATGTATATAGACTAGGTTCTAAGGAATGGACAGTTTAACTACCCTTCCTGATTGAGATAAGATTTAACTAAGAAATATACTAATACAACACAACTAGAACAGTGTCTCCTGGTACTTTTGCAAAGATACTACTTTCACCACTCAGATTACTTGGGAACTGATAAGAGATTTGGGTTAACTGGTATTTTAAGTCCTTCCATTCTTCCACCCACCAACTATAACTTGATGTATTTCTGTTTTAGACCTTTGCTCATTGCATTCCTCGTGTAGAGATTCATGCTACTGTGATTTTTTTTTTGCTGTATTTTTGTTTTGGATCTCTACTTGATAGGTCTTTAGCTCAAATTGGTAGAGCACTTGGAACATGAGCATGTTCCAAGGGGATGGTGGTTCGAATCCACCAAGGCCCTTTTTATTCAAATGTTTATAGCATAGTCAGTTATGGCACTAATCCACACAAGATGGCATCTTTGAAATTTGACATATTTGTATAATTACTTTGGTTGTGTTAATGAGATATTTTAATTTTATGTTAAGATTGGTAAGAAAGAAAATGATTTTACAAGTATTTTTTGGTATAATTTAGAATGAAATGTTAACTTCCCCGCTTACTCTTGTTATTGAATCTATAAGCTTTCCCTTGTAAACGCTTCTCATGCTCTTCTCTAGAGCATTAGTAGACATAGTAGGGATTGAAGGAAAACAGAGAGAGCGAGAGAGAGAGAGAGAGTGAGAGAGAGAGAGAAGAATTTCTAGTAGAGGCATTGTGGAGTGATTATTTTGGAAAATTTTTTATCCAATTTATTGATTATCTTACTTTTTATAAAGTTCATATTAAATGTATGCATATGTTGAATAACAAAAGTAGGTTAAAATTTTTTTTCACAGTTTTTTTTCTCAACTACGAATCCACATGAACCAGATTCTTAAGAAGCTGATCCAAAATCAGAATCCGGCTCGGCCGACATCTCCAACCAAACATGACCTTATGGGTCCACTCAGACAATTAAAATCCAAATACAAGAAAGCAGTGGCCATTCTGCAAATAATATGAAGTTTCAAAGGAGTTAAAACTTTGGTAATTAACAGAATTCTTAAAGGGAAAATCTGGTGAATGAATATGGATTAGGATATCGGAAGAATAACAATTAATGAGAGAGAGCTAACTTGGAACCAAAGTCAAAATGAGGGACATTTTTTCCAGTAGACTCCGTTTGTTTCGGTGTAAAATTTTACCTGGAAAAGTAAAATTTTCACTTCAAAAAAAATTTTGGGCCTCCCTAGAAGAGCATTAGACTAGGGTTTTGGGGATTCTGATCAGTATATCAGCTGGTATAAAAAAATCATTTGGTTCTGCCTTATTTTTGTTTCAGACCTGAAGATTTTTTTAGGGAAATTTTCATGTACCTTCCCTAAGGTATAACAAAAACACTCGCCAGTTTTGGAAAATTACGCATGCCCACCTACTTTTGTAAAAAGTTAACAAATGCACCCATCCCGTTAACTTGGGACTAACAGCATTGGATTTGGTTGGTTGATCAATAAGGGAAGCCTTCACATTTTATCGCTGTGTTGTGGTGCTGTGCTAATAGCCTCGGCTTCTGCAATTCACTGTCACATATACCCTTCCCTTTCGCTTTCACACCACCAAGTAGTCACCAACCCCTTTTTATAAATATTTTCTAAAAGTATAATCCTTACCCATGAAATAAAAAGCAAACCTGTGAATCTGATCTTTGCAATTCCCATTCTCTCTCCCTCTTCTTTGTGTGTATTTAAAACCTTAATTCTCTATCTTTGTATCTCTCGCTCTCTCCCCTCTTTAACTTATCCTCTTCTCTCCCTCTCTGTAACTCTGTCACTCGAAAATTGAAAATGCCTGCATTGAGTTTTAAAAGTACCATTTGTTTGTTTCTGTTTGTTCTGGTTGCAGAGACCAGCTTTGGTCTTTCTTCGAAGGTAAATTACTTACAGTATTTTAATGCCAACTGTGAGGGTTTCTCTGGGTTCCTTATGTTTTCTGGATCGCCGAATGTTTATGGTTTTTCTCTGTATGAGCTTATGTTTTAGAATTCTTTTTCTAATTTTTTTCCAGGTTTATGTTGTTTACATGAGAAGCAGAATTAGTGCTGACCCAGATGAGACTTTGAGGCAAAACCATCAAATTCTCACCGATATTCATGGAGGAAGGTCAGTAACAGTGAATTCAACTGCAACAGATAGTTCTGCTAGTGGGTTTAATGATAAGATTCATTTGATTTTTTTCTTTCAAACCCTAAATGATTTAGGGAAGATGAGAGCAATTTGGTCAATTTCCTTTTAATTCTAAGGCTGTTAGTCTCAAGTTAACGGGATGGGTGCATTCGTTAACTTTTTACAAAAGCAGGGGGCACACGTAATTGTCCAAAACTGATGGGTGTTTCTGTAATTACATGATACCTCAGGGGAGCTACGAGAAAATTTCCCATTTTTTATTACTCTAAATCCAGCTCTTAACATGACATCATCTTTTGAGGTTTAAATCAACTAGTAAAGAAGGGAATTCGACTTAAGTTTTAGGCTGATCTCTCTGATTTTGTGTAATTAAAGATCTCCTAATTTCTGAATTTCAATTTCAGGTTTGGGTTTTTTCTTCAAATTACTATCAATATGACCTTTGGATCATCACTCATATATTCTGAAGGAACCTTATTCTTCTTATTTGTGATTGATTATTAAAGTTTGACCTTCATCTGAGAAGGTTGCTTTCGTTGATTTTTTGAGTGGTTGGACTGTCATCCTGAGATCCTGTTGTGAGATTGGGTCTAGTGGACTATCGTAGATCTAGTCTTGCATTAAGACTGGCCTAGAATTTTAGGCCTTAGTTCCTCACATCCAAGTCGATAACAATCAGAGGTAGTAGACAACAGCAGATACTGCAGTTAGAAGAGGTATTGACAATGAATAAATTTTGCGGAAGTTGCAGGTTTAGTCTGGTGTTCAAGGTAAGTATTTCACAGTAGGGAAAGTATAAGGGTAGGGTTCTAGGGTTAAGTTCGCTTCTGGGAAGCAATTAACCCCCAGATTTTACAGCCCCAAGACAAAGAAACGAGGGATATTGTGTGCTGTATTCGGCCAAGGTAACGATAGGGAAAGGGTTATGATACAGAAACAGAAAATAGAAGGGAAGTGATGGAGAAAACAGGAGAAAGAAGAGAGAGGGGGAAGAGAGGAAGAAGAACACGCAGGGAAGGGGGGGAAGAGATCCCACAAGCCAAGCAGGCTTGAATGAAACAACACACAATTTCATTCTCAAAATCTGTCTTTGGTATCATTAAGTAAAAATATATAGAAAAAAAAAGAGGAAATAAAACTACTATTCAACCTCTAAAACCAAAATAGAAAACAAAACTAACTAGGCAATCCCCTACTACTCTACCAATAAAAATATAATTAAAAATTACAAAAATCCCAAAACATAGAAATTAATAAAATCCTAAAATATCCTACTAGACCAAAGACCCAAATTTGGATCCAGTTCTTGGTATGGGTTCTCAAACAGGTTTGACCAGGTCCAAGGGAGTGCTCCTGCATCACCTAGACTGGGGGGGGAAGAGACCAATCCAAACCCTGCAAATACTATCAGGTCGTAGTTACAGCTTCACCAGAGATGCAAAGCTTGGTTCTTGCAGTAGGAGGATTTGTAGAACGTGAATCCCTAGGATTAAGATCGCTTAGAATGGGAAAAGGTGACTCACACCCAAAATATTACACAAAATAGAAAGTGTATGAAGGAGATCAGACAATCGTATATGGGATGCAACTATCGCCCAGAACAGGGTAAACATAGCAGTAGCAGAAAATAGAAGGGAATAAGGGTAGGAGAAATAAGAGAGGAAGGAGGAAGGAATGCTTACCTGAGATAGAAGCAATCAAAGATGAATCAAAGAAGAGGAAGAAGATCAACGACCAACATGGTCGCCCATTGTTCACAACCGTGCAACAAAACCCAATTTCATTCACTAGTAAAATCTGTCCATTGATGGGTACATCGTACATGCATAAATAAGAAAAGAAAGAGAGAGCCCTAATCTAAAACGAAGACTAAAATGGAATTGAACTCTACCTCCTACATAGGTTACTCAAAGTAAAACATAATAAAATAAAAGAATAAAGATTACAATATAAACCCAAATAACCCTACCAACCCTTACTGGTCCAGAAACCTGGATTTGGCCAGTTCCTTTTGGGCTTGGGTTTCCAAAGCCAGTCATATCGGTCCAACCACTCTTAGTGCTACTGCATCAAAAGCACATGCATTGAAAATCACACACACATGAAACAGGAATGAGTAACCTCTAATTAGTATTCCTTCATAACTTCAGATCCCATTTCAATAGTCCTATTCCAATCTATAGACACAATACACCCTCCAAGGAAGAAATACTTTGCATGTAAACCGTAATTGATCATTAACATTAACATTAACATTCACATTCACATTCATATTCATATTCAGCCACCACATCTGCCAGAAAGTACTTATGATAGCAAAGGGATAGAAGGGATACCCTTTACATTTTGGGCATAGTATGTTTCTTGACAGAGAAAGCTTCTTAGACGTTCCATTATACAAGTCCTCTAGAGAAACCTTTAATGTATGGACCACATCTTCACCTTGTTTCTGTCTCCGCCCTCTTGAGCTACCACCACCTTCAAAATTTAAATAAATGAAAGGAAGATCAAAGACTATAATGTATCACTTACAGGAGAAGATGGAAATTGCACAACTATAGCACATAGTAAATATAGTGTAAGCTAAATGTAGAAATGACTTACCACCAAAAGCTCCTCCACCAAAGAATGATTCAAATATATCAAAAGGATTGTGAGAGGCACCACCTCCTCCCATTCCTTCCTTGAGTGCATCTTCACCATACTGGTCATAAATTTCTCTTTTCTCAGGATCACTAAGAACTTCGTAAGCCTGAGCCAACTCCTTGAACTGATTCCAAAACCAACAAACAATTAGTAATTATTGAGAACCTACCCAAAAAAAAAATCCTTAAACTAGCTTTTGCATAATATATGAAAAAGCAAAATGCCGAATTCTGTATTTAACCATGCAAAAGAAGTATTAGTATTAAACTAACAACTCTCTGAACCAAACATGCATAACACAATGCAGTGTGCACATGCACATTTGTGATGAATATCATTAACATACTATGGTGCGCAAACACACACTTGAGATGAATATAATTACACTTTGATCACTAAACATCTATCATTTGAGACAGAGAGAGAGAGAGAGAGAAATAATTTAAAATGTATAGGTTTATGGAAATACATAAAACACAAAATACATGCCACCTGCTCTTCCTAACATGATACTACAAAATTATAAATTGTAGTAAAAAATAAATATATATGTACATGGTTCTAATCAGGTAACTGTTACATCAAAAAGTAGCCCAGACAGACTACAGTGATGAATAATGGTGTAATTAAATACAGTAAACATGCAGCAAGCAACAACTCACGAAACACTTAAGCAAAAAACGAACTTAAAATTAAGTCACACACTTCCTGTTAAATACATAAGATATGTTGTTCACTTGAAGGACATTCTTTCTGAATTCCATTGATCAGATAATAAATTCCAACCAACAGTACTACAGCATCAACAGTTCTGTTTCAAGCCTAAACACTACAGAGAGGAAGAAGAGTAAGTTTTTCCAAGCTTGCATTAGTTTCAAATAAGAATTATTTAAGAATCTGAACTTACACCAATGTTCAGTGGAGTTACTTCCATCTAAAAAGACCATCTATTACTGATCAATCTAGACACCACTATATGGTGCAGAACCCAGGTCACAAAGCCCTTTTTGGGTTCGCTATGGGGCCACCCAAGCATTAAGCAACTCAAATAACAGGGACAATGGAAATCTTGTAATTATTATATGGAAGTATAGGACCCTTTTCAGGCAAGAGACGAAATCAGGACATGGAAGTAAATATAATTTAAAGTGGAAGGGCATACTAGGAATAGAAACAAATATAGGGACAAAGCATAATAAAGGAAAGAGGATGGGGGCAATATGGGAAACCGACTTTAAAAATCAATATCGTGTGTGGGGTTTAAAGGTTGTCTTCAACCTCAGGCCAAAGCCAGGAGTGCAAAGAACCAGCGGCAACTCTACTGGCTTAAATTGTCAAATCTCATATAATATGGGCTCAATCAACACACAAATTTTGTTACGGGATTGTTCTCCTCCAATTCTATTGAATGCAAACAACCAGTTATCTAAAGATTCAGGACTGTTGAAGCAAACACGGCAATGGAACTTGAAAGTTGGAACCATGTCTAATGTAGTCTTAGATAGGAGTAGTCCCACTAGGAACCAGGGTAATGGGATCACCAAACAAGGCTGGCCGATTGGGACAGCTTAGGCTAATTAGGGCAGAATTAGGGTTAAGTGGAGGATTAAGAAGAGGAATGAAATTGCAGAATTATAAAACTACTTACTTGAATTAACACTGATCTCCAACAGTAGCAGATTGAAGAAAAGCTAAGAGAGAACCTCCCGATCTGCAAGATGCAAGGAGTCACTGGGAATTCCAGTCCTTCAACCTTGATATTACTCACAAGGGGGGTCTTGATATGACACACAAGACAGTCCCTGAAGAGAGAAGCAGCAAAACAATATTTTTTATTAATCAAATTCGTATTCAATGCTGGCCTCCCTTAGAAACTTATATAGAAGACTCAAAAATAGACTTAGACACTAAAAAGGAAAGGCCTCATCCTATCCCTAACCTATTAGCTAGCTTAAACTGACTAGGAAACTGAAATAGGCTCAAAATAGAGTCCTAATTCAGCCCAACTAAACAACTAAGAGAAAACTAATAAAATCATTTAAATTGAACCATTGGTTGAACCGGTTCATTTTAAAACACCAAATAAAAAACTAAGTATGGAAATAAAACTAAATATGGGAGCTAATCCCGTATGCAACCTATTTACCCATATTTTAGGCCCATAAAAGTGGCCTATTATATTAGAAACCCATGGGATCAGCCCAACATGTATGTAACCCAACCCTAGACATATTCCTAATAAAAGAAGCCTAGTTTGGTGATAAATCTGCATCAATGTCTGACATTCGACTGGTTTCTCACAGCAAAGGAGAACTAGGGGGGTAATCTCTAGGGTCTAATTCGCCCTAAAAGAGAGATCCAACCCCTAGAAGTTCCATTGATCTGATCTGAGGTATGAAAGAAGAGTTCCAGTGAACTCTTCACAGGGTGATAGTTTCGTTGCTGAGAAGAAAGGAGCAGCTGCGAGTAGAAGAGGGAACAGGAAAGCTAAAAGCTAACCTAAGAGGAGAGGTTCAAAATCGTAAAGGAGGAGGAGGGGAGAGATCACACAAGCACGCTCAGAAAACTCAACAATTCAGTTCATTCTCAAATTTGTCCAATGAATTGGATTACAAGCATATTTATAAAAAAACGAAATTGAAAGTTTCCTAATTGTAGTCTAACGCTGAAATAAAAGTAAAATCTCACTCTATCTCCTAATTATCTAATTCAATCTAAATCTGTAATGGAATCAAACTCTAAAATTAAAAAGTGGAATGAAACTCTAAGTAAGTAAAAGATTACAAGATAAATCCAAAAAGTAAATAAATAAACTACTAATATTGTACAAGACCCAAATCCCATTTCAGGCCCCAGTTCTCAGTCGGAACTCCCAAATAGCGCCAGCCTGTTCCAAAGAACTGCTTCTGCATCACTATTGTACCAGAAGGTAGCTGATGACCAGAGATTTAAGCTCAGACAATACTCATGAACCTATAGGAATGCCAGTTCAAGCATTGCAGGGGGGGGGGGAGGAAGCAACCCATACATATAGGATACCTGCACCTTAAATGAAGACAATTATTTCAATACTTTCTTTTCAAGAACAAAAATTTGATAGTTCTAAACATTAGGCCATACATATAAACTGTCCACATCTCCATATTAGTCTTCTAAATTGTTAAAAACCATGTTCATAGATGTTCTCCATCACCACTTCTCATATTGCATCCAGTTCCGGCAAACAAGTTTTAGAACTGAATTATATGCTCAACAGATCCCACAAGGAGTCATCGCTACAAACTTGAACTGCAAAGATGAATACACGGGATTCAATCCGAAAGGCCATTTTGTGCAAAAAAACCCAAGGACTAGACAGTCACTAGACAACCCTTCTAGGACCCAGCAAATAAGGAACTTTGACGGGTTATGACCCTTTAATAGATACAATGAAAAATTGAAGAATCTTTAATGTGACCATGCATATATAACTCGCATTAGGTATGCAGGATCCTGTACTAAAATTCAAAGGGAATCCATTCCAGCCTAATATAGCAAAAGAGGGAGATAGACTCACTTTCTCAGGGTCGCCACCCTTGTCCGGATGATTCTTTATGGCAGCTTTCCTATATGCCTTCTTGAGTTCATCTTGACTTGCACTGTTTGAGACACCAAGAATCTCATAATATTTGGTGTTATCACTCTTCTTTGGAGCACGGCCAAACATGATTGCAGCACTTCAATACTCCACAACCCACAAACTATCTCAAACTCACTGCTGATTTTGAGCTCCAACATGCCAAAAAAAAAAAATTAAAAAATGAGTAGCGAATAAATATAAATTAACCATACATACACAATAACTAAACTGAACATACACGCACGTACAAATTAGTCAAAGTTATCAATATTGGGCAACGAAAAGAGAGAATTTTTGCATATGGAAATGAAACACATGTTTTGAAAAAACAAAAAAGCCCAAACACAAAGCAAAGATCAACTAGTACCGGAGAAAAAATCTACACAAATGCATCACAGAAATAAATACTCAATGGTTCAGGTAAAATTAGACAGCCAATGATAGAAATTGCTTCTTTCTGGAAATGACGGCAAAATATATACTTCTTACCCTGATATAGGATTAAGCAATAAAATTATATTTACCAATTTGAAAGAAAGATAAGGGAAAAAAGAGTAGACAAGGAACCACAATTATGTACAAGAGAAAGACAGTAAAACTCAGAGCTCATGTTAGACACACTATATCCAATCCTATAAAGCAGAGTTGCAATAAAGAAAATTAAGCACATAAGGAGAATAAAGAGTGTGCTTGTGTGAATGTATGTGCACGACGGAGGGAGATAAACAGAAAAGCAACCCTTGAGCATCATTATCACTATCAACAACAACAAGGAGGGAAAAGGAAACGAGGAGGTTCGAGACCACAGGGAAAGGGGGGAGTGAATGAGGGCGAAAACTTGTTCAATCATCCCAAACTAAAAGATACCTCATACTGCAAATAAGACCCATCATCAGAGTCGGAAATCAAAACCCTCTACAGAGATAAAATTTGCAGGTATGAAAGACAAAATCAAATTCGAAACCAATCTGAGTACCTAATTCACATGTATTTGCTTACACAAGAAGCCAACAAGAAACAAATCCACTCATCTACGCAGAAGGACAACCTAACCTCATCCAATTTCGTGACTTTTTTCATCGGATTGAAAGAACATAAATCAGATCGATGAGAACATAGAGGGAGGTAGATAGAGATCTTACTGGTATGTATTGTGGAGAGCGGGAAACTAAGCAGCAGCAGCAGCAGCAGCGAGCGAGAGAGACAGAGAGGCGTCTCGTCTTCCCTAAGGCCCTAACGAGTCGCAGAGGATTCTACAGATTCTGTGGAGGGTCTATTTATTGGATGGAAAATATTTAATTTAAAAAAGAAATTATAAAGGGCTACCTCTGTCCTCTAGGGCAGCTCGGGCAGACTTATCAGTGAATTGCGACCGTCAGTGTTGGATTACCAACGGTTCAGATGGAGTTTGAATGAATGATTTTTTTGTTTAGAGGGAGAACTTGGACGATAAGTTACAGTTACCGTACGTGGATTGGTGTTTGATGGGTGATGTTTTTTGCTGGTTCAATCAAGTCGGACCGCTAGCCACGTCATTTCTTGTTCATAGTCTTTGTTTTTTTTTCCGTACATCTAGGCTCTTCAAATTCAAAGACCCCGTTTGTTTGGAAGGGACATAGATGAGGTTGGAACTATGAAAAGAGGTAATCCAAACATAATATATCAAATGCGAGATATCCTAAAGTAGTTTCTCTAAATGTTAGGTTCATTTTTGATAAATGATTGTTAAGGTACCTAATGTTTTGAGAAACTATAGTTTAGATATTCGATGTTTCATATATTGTGTTTAAAATACTTAAACTGGATTAACATGAGTAGAGCAACTTCTCCCTTATTCTGCTTGAAGGTAATGTCATCGAGTTCCTTTTAAAGCCCAAATAGGTAATAAAAAACAACAAAAGATCTATCACCGTCGAGATAGAGAACTTTTAGGTGACTCTTGCAAACCAAAACATCAGTTTTTGACGAGTGGCCTTTTGTTTTTAGGAGTTTTCCTCGGACAGAGCAACCCAAATCAACACAAAAACTCTTTGTTTTGGTATTTATTCTTCTTATTTTATGTCAATTCCTTGACATGCTCCAAAAAAAAGAAAAAGAATGAGGGTAAGAATCGATGAGGAATCCAGAGAATCGCGAAGGACATTACTCAGGTTAATAAATTTCTTTTTTATTTCCAATATTCACTTATAAAATTGCTTTTTATTATCTTTTAAAATATAAAAAAACTAGCGGGACCCACATCATCTTCTCCTACTCACCGTCCCCGTCTTCTTCTTTGCCAACATCTGCCCCATCACATCCTTTAACACAACAGGAGGCCCCCCACCCTCTGCCATCTCCACTTCGTCACTTTCTTATCCCGTCCTCCCCACCCACATCTCTCCCCCCTGTCATCCATCTATCATGATCACCTGTAGCCACCCACTTCCTACCCCATTGTCACAACCCCCAAACACCCAAACTTGGTGGGGCCCATGACACTAGAATTTGGTTGGGACCGCACAGGGAAAAATGTGACATTCATCTATACATAAAAGCATTATAGTATTCATGCTCAATAACTTTATAAAATTTAAATCTTTGTCATCATATATAACTATCAATAGTAAAAGACTTAACAATTTAGATGGGAAACATAAACATAAAGATCATGTTCAATAGTATCATTAACCCCATCCAAAACCTCAAAGCATACTTTTGTAACTTTGTTGGCATCTAAAATAGGTCGAACATAAATAATTCATCATGACAATAAATAAAATTAGGGAAGCAATTTTTTGTCCGAGAGTGTGGCCTACGCCAGCACTCCCATGTGTCAATCTCTCTTCTCCTTAAAATAAGGGGACAGAGATGTCTTTTTACATGGGAAAGCAAGGGATAGACTCATGGGAGTGCTGGCGTAGGCCACACTCCCGGACAGAGATCTTTTTCCCATAAAATTATACACGACCTTATATACACAGAATGGTAAATAAAGGTCAGATTCTTTAGTCAAACTTTTCTTGCTCCACTACCCCATTTTCTTTGTCCATTTTCTCCTTGATCTAATGTAAACAGAGAACAGCAATAGTGGTGAGCTTAATGCCTTGTGAGCAAAAAACGCAACTAAGCAAAGAAATACATACATAATATCATAATAAACAATTAAACATAGGGTGTTGGACTTGATTTGATTATAGCCTTTAATCATAATTCATAAACATTCGTTCATCATGTGTAACTTATGAATCATCAAATATTTGATTTGTGATCATGGGTGAACATTGTTCATTCATATTTCAGCCATTCATAAGTTACTTTCATTAATAGTCATAACCTCAACTCCTCATATGGTTTGGTATATCTTATGGGGTGCTGGTTAAGGCCTAGACCATTCCAGTCGTGATTGCCTTAAAAAGGCCTGGTATATACCTCACCGAATTGAATGTTGGCATCAATTATAACATGTTCATTCTTCATTCGTTCATAAACATTCATTTTGCATTCGTTTTGTTTTATAATATGTTTTTTTTCCCCATAATACATAAGTAATAGTTACTATAGCTCATGATACATGGATATATAAAGTTTATCGTTTCTAGAACATAAAAACAAGTCATTCTCATTCAAGCATCTCAATCATCATTGCGGGATGGATTACTCACCTCAAACTTGACAATTTAATCGTCTTCAAACACTTGATTAATGGGTTCTACACAGGAATAAGATACCTCATTTAAGTGGGGGTTTAAATCCCAATCAAATTCTATAAACAGTTCCTTAACATCCCTCATGCAAAATCTTTCAAATCACACTTTTGGGGGCAACTGGGCTATGTATCGGTCCGTCCGCCAATCGTCCAGTTGATCTAGATGATGCAATCGGATCGTCCGCTTCCAACCTGACTGAACACTTTTAGCTAATAACTTCAACCAGACTGAAAATTGGATGATCCAGTATCCATCCGATCGATCTAGATCTTCGTACCGATTTTTGGAAATCTTCCCTACTCATGAAAGCTAGTCTCCAACTCAGATTAGGGCTCTCAAGTGAATGTTTTACCCAACACAATAAGCTTGCATTCAAGTACAAAAGTACACCCTTAAACCCCGTACTAAAATCATAAATCTTCTATGATCAATGCCATCAAAACATTATTAAATAGAACTTAGAATAAATCTTACCTTGAGCACACTCTTAAGGTAGTTTTCTTTCTTGATTCTTGTTCCAAATCAACTTAAATATCATCTTAAGAGACTTTAACAACTTCGCAGTATAAGAGACAAAGCACATTCTGATGAACCCGAAATAATGCTGATCAATCGGGGGCTGCCACGTGGCGGGACCAGAGGTGGACCCTACCAAAGTGGGAGAAGACCGATCGAGGAACACCCCTTGGGTGAACACCCTTGGGGGAACACCCCTTGGCGAACACCCTTGGGCGAAACACCCCCTCTGGGCGCAGACCCATATGCACGTGGACGGGTGCAGACAAAGGTCAGAGTACCACCGCCACCAACTGCAGGACACACACTGCCTCCAGGACTCTGGGCTACCGCCTACCAGTCAACGTAGTCAGAACGGACTCATGCATCCGGAATCTATCTACAGTCTATCCATTCAAGACACCAAGTCTATCAAGGACATCACCTCTCATGAGAAGACAACCTATCAAGGATAAGCCCTGCTATTCAGGGACTCTATCAACTATGAAGGCCACACTACATCAACTGGGACTCTCTACACCGCTATACACTATTATAAAAGGGAAGGTAATCTACCCCCTCAAGCTATCCTGAATGCTAACTATTCACTCATATGTTTGCTTAGAGAGATCCAACTTTAGCATTGGAGAGTCCTAGGCCGGAACCACACTGGTTCTCCTTTCTCACCCAGGGTCTTTTGCAAGTTACGACACTCGAAGGACTGCTGAGCAATTTCTCGACGCAATAGATTGGCGCCGTCTGGGGGAACGACGCTAGCCATCACCTCTACTAGTCAGTTTCCACACTTGTTCAATCATGGCACTGCGAGGCAAGAAGACCACTCCCTCCACCAACAACGCCCCGAGGGAGGGGAACGCATCACCTCCTCCAGAGAGCTCTCGTCGCAGAGCCAATGGCCATGTCTCTCTGGAAAGGGAGATCCCGGCCGACGATCACGTTGTGGTAGTCGAACCCAACAACGAAGTGGTGGTGGAGGTAGTAACTGATCCTAATGCACCGGCAACCGTAGGTCAGATCAACGACCTGCAACGACAGATTCTAGACGATCAACGACTCTTCCGTGATACCTAAAGCAGAGAGCGATGACCCACCGTCGTAGGCGGGAGCAGAACCCCCAGAGGTCACCTCC
The DNA here is from genome assembly GCF_018873765.1 of Telopea speciosissima. Lineage (NCBI taxonomy): Eukaryota > Viridiplantae > Streptophyta > Magnoliopsida > Proteales > Proteaceae > Telopea > Telopea speciosissima. Next base: position 68,763,391 of record NC_057916.1, on the reverse strand, counting down.
CAGGGGTGACAGGTCCGAGAGGCACACCAGACAGCAAGGAGAGCCATCCCAACTTCCGAGGAGGACAACAGACCTCCCAGTACGGTCAGATCATAGGAGAACACCTTCACACCGAACTGCGGCACCAAGTCTAGAGGGCTCGATCAGGAGATCAGTATTCCAAGGCTAGCTAGGGGGGAGTTATGTACCAAGGCGGAGCCACTCCGATAGGGGTAATAGCCCCTCACGTTCACATCAAGGCTCATCGCAACGTGACCCTTCACCATGTCGCCAATACTCAAGACGGGAGGAGGCTTCAAGGAGAGGAAGAGAATGAGGTCACAGTGAGCGACCATCCAGGCATGAGAGACCATCGTGGGACGAGGAGCTAGATAAGAGACTCTGGGAGTTGGATGAGAAGTTGGAAGGACTGAAGAAGCAGACCAAGGGCGAGACACACTCAATCCCTGGACAACATCCATTCTCAGAGGAGATCATGTCAGCCATACTCCCATCTAGGTTCAGGTTACCCACCTTTGAACTCTACAACGGAACCACGAACCCCAATGACCATATCAACTACTTCAACGGGATGATGACCCTATATGTTGGATCAGACGTGGTATCCTATCGAGCGTTCCCCGCATCCCTCAAAGGTGCAGCAACTTCATGGTTCTCTCGACTACGTCCGAGGTAGATAGGTTCGTTCGCAGAGCTGTGCGAGCAATTTGTCACCTACTTCTAGAGCAGCGTCAAGCAGAAGAAGACCACTGTCAACCTACTGAACGTGATACAAAACCCTGGGGAGTCCCCCAGGGAGTATGTCAGCAGGTTCACCAAGGAATCCCTGGAGGTCCGAGACCTAGATGATCAAATCCAACATGCAGCCCTGGCAGGGGGTATCAGGGACCTTGAATTGATCAAGGACCTGGCACGTTATGAAACCAAGACCATGAAGGAACTCCTAGAGCGATGTAACCAATTTGCCAACATGGCAGAGATAGTGCAAGCTCGAAAGAAGGCGATCGAAGCCAAGCCCCAGGACAACAAGAGGTCGACGACGGATGACCGCAAAGAGAGTAAGAGGTCGAGGACCGAGTGTCGGCAAGACAAGGGAGACCGCACCTCAGGAAGGGGAGACCGTCACCTAGAAAGGGGTGAACGAGTAAGCAGTCCAGAGTTCGCACCCTGAAACACTACCAGGTCGCAGATCCTCATGTAGATCCAAGATCATGACCTAATCCGATGGCCACGACCCATGCTAGTAGGACCTAAGAAGCGCAACCTCAACAAGTATTGTCTCTTCCACAAAGACAATGGGCATGACACAGAAGATTGCTACCAATGAAGAGGGAGATAGAAAACCTTGTGAGAGAAGAAAGCTTGAACAAATATATAAAAGGAAGGCGTGACAGCCATTCGGGCCAAGGTGACCGAGGTCGTGATTGAGAAAGGGAAGAACCAATAAGTGAAGAAAGGAGAGCGGATCGAGATAGGGAGAGAGACCGCACAGAAGAGAGGAGAGATGTACCAGAACCAATCGGCACCAAGGGAGCCCCCATCCTCAGCATACTCGGAGGACCGGGGCAAGAATGAACCAGAAAAGCCAAAGGCCCCTCCAGGTTCATGGGAGTAGCAGAGAAGCCAAACAAGATGGCAAAGACCGAGATGATGATTTTCTTCTCAGATGCAGACTTGAAAGGACTAAACTTCCCACATGAGGATGCCCTGGTGGTACAGGTAAAGGTAGCCAACCGACCTGAACACAGGGTGTTGGTAGATACAGGAGCATCAGTAGGCATACTCTCCCTGGAAGCCTACCGACAGTTCGGGTTTGGAGACGATCAACTCAAGCCAGAGCCAACCTACCTCCATAGATTCTCGGGAGCCACCGCCTCCATCAGAGGCACCATAGAGCTACCCGTCACCTTTGGAGAGCACCCTCAACAGGTGACCATCATGGGAAACTTCATGGTCGTCAGGTCCGTAGTGACATTCAACGGCCTTTTAAGGCGACCATCTCTGATAGCCCTTAGAGGTGTCGTATCTCCACTCCACCTGAAGATGAAGTTCCCCACTAACAATGGAGTGGGTGAAGTCTGAGGTGACTAGAAGAAGACTAGAGCATACAGAACGTGGTCAGTGACCAGAGGGATAAACTCACGGAGAAGAGAGGGAGGCCGGTAGAGGACCTTGTCCTATGGCCACTTAGCAGGGATGACTCCTCCAAAGTCCTGTAGGTTGGCTCGTTGTTGAGCAAGGAGCAGAAAGAAGAGTTGGGGCACCTCCTCCAAAGCAACATGGATGTCTTCACATGGTCGACTGTAGACATGCCAAGCATACCCAGGTCCATAGTAGAGCACAGACTGCACATAGACCCTACTAGAAAGCCCATCCAGCAGAAGAGATAAAATTTTACCCCCGAACGACAGGCGGCTATCAAGGAAGAGGTCAAGAAGTTGAGTCGAGCAGGATTCATCTGAGAAGAGAAGTTCCCTACCTGGCTCGCAAACATGGTTATGGTACCTAAGCCGAATGGGAAGTGGCGAATGTGTGTCGACTACACTGATTTGAACAAGGTGTGCCCATAAGACGAGTACCCACTACCCAGGATCGACTTATTGATTGACGCCACCGCAGGACATGAGATGCTGAGTGTCATGGATGCCTACTCAGGTTACAACCAAATCCTCATGCACGAGGATGATGAGTCTTACACCGCCTTCTGAACGGACAAGGAGAACTACTGCTACCGCATCATATCTTTCGGGCTAAAGAATGCAGGGGCCACCTATCAGAGGATGGTCAACAGGATGTTTGAGGAACAGATCGAGCGCAACATAGAAGTGTACGTGGATGACATGCTCGTGAAAAGCGTCCAAGTCCACCAACACCTGACCGACCTGGAAGAAGCATTCACTGTGCTGAGAAGGAACCAGATGAAACTAAATCCGACGAAGTATGCATTCGGAGTAACGTCAGGGAAATTCCTGGGGTTCATGGTCTCAGTACGGGGAATAGACGCTAACCCATCCAAGATCAAGGCCATCCAAGAGATGGCACCACCTCAGACGGTCAAGGAAATACAAAGGCTAAATGGAAGGATCACCGCTCTTTTGAGGTTCGTGTCACGCTCGGGAGATAGGTGTCTACCATTCTTCAAAACATTAAAGAACCTCTGAAGTTCTAAAGACTTTGCATGGATGGAGGAGTGTCAGAAGGCGTTTGAAGAGCTAAAGGTGTACCTCGAGAGTTTACTACTGCTCTGGTGCTTAGAGCCCAACGAAGAATTGTAGATCTACTTGGCGGTGACCCCTATCGCGGTGAGCACGGTACTGTTGAGAGAGGAGGGTAAGATACATAGACCTATCTATTATGTTAGTCATGTTCTGATTGATGCAGAGACCAGGTACATAAGGATTGAGAAGGTCGCCTATGCATTGGTGATCACGGCTAGGAAGCTAAGACCCTACTTCCAAGCCCATACCATCATAGTCCTCACCGACCTACCATTAAAGAAGGTGTTGCACAAACCAGACGTCTCCAGACGATTGATCACCTGGGTCGTCGAGTTGAGTGAGCACGGCATCAAGTTCCAGCCCAAGACTACAATTAAAGGCCAAGCCCTGGCAGACTTTGTCGCTGAATGCACCCTGCCAGAGATCAAACCAGAAGCAGAGGAACCAGAGGAGCATGATCAAGGATCGTGGGAGATGTACGTGGATGGTTCGAGCAACACCACAGGAAGTGGGGCTGGCTTCATACTCACCAACCCTGAAGGATTTCGAATCCAGTACGCTCTCCGATTCACCTTCCCATCATCCAATAATGAAGCAGGGTACGAAGCACTATTGGCTGGACTTCGAGTGGCTAAACCATTCAAGTCACACACCTATCCATCTGGAGTGACTCCCAACTTGTAGTGAACCAGGTGAACGGAGAGTATGAAGCGAAGGTCGAGCGAATGGCATCATACCTAGCACGTGCTCGAGAATTGATTGGGGAGTTCATGATGTTCGAGATGGTTCGGGTTCCCAGGGTTGAGAATGCCACTACAGACGCACTATCCAGGCTAGCCAATGATGCACTCAAAAACCTGGCCAGTGCGGTGTACGTTGAAATACTACATGAGCCAACATCTCAAGAGAAGCAAGTTAATGAGATTGAGGAAGGGCCTAGTTGGATGGACCCTATACTGAACTACCTACAGAACCACGTCTTACCAGAAGACAAGGTCGAGGCAAAAAAGATAAGGATGAGAGCTACAAAGTACACCATCCTTGATGGAGTACTATATAAGAGGGGGGCCACAACACTACTACTTCGGTGCCTAGGACCCAAGGGAGCCCAGTACGCTCTAACAGAGGTACATGAAGGGATATGCGAAAGCCACATGGGGGGAAGAGCCCTAGCCTACAAGATCCTCTGCCAGGGATTCTACTGGCTGAGAATGTAAGAGGAAGCAGCACAGTACGTCAAGGCGTGCGAGCAATGCCAATTTTTTGCCCCTGTACCCCATCTACCCGCCACTAAACTAACATTGATCCTCAACCCTATTCCCTTTGCCATGTGGGGGGTAGACATCCTAGGCGACTTCACAACAGCATCGGGTAACTGCAAGTACTTGGTGGTTGCCATAGACTACTACACTAAGTGGGTGGAAGCCAAACCACTAGCCAAGATCATTGAGAATGAAATGGAGAAGTTCGTCCGTGATGACATCATCTATAGGTTCGGCGTGCCAAAGATCATAGTCTCTGACAATGGGAAGCATTTCAACAGCCCCAAGTTCAGAGCCTTCTGTCAGAGTTACAATATTGACTATCGACCTGTATCAGTAGCCTATCCACAAGCCAATGGTCAAGTGGAGGTGACGAACAGAACGTTGCTAGATGGAATAAAGAAAAGGTTAGAAGGAGCCAAAGGGAAGTGGGTCGAGGAACTACTGAGTGTTCTGTGGGAATACCGTACCATAGTAAGAACACCCACAGGGGAAAGCCCATTCTGCCTAGCATATGGCACAGAAGTATTGGCACCAGTAGAGGTCCTTGCCATGTCCCAGAGAGTACTATACTTCAATGAGAGAACCTACACAGAAGGACTGCGAGCAAACCTGGACTTCCTGGATGAGGTATGTGAGAAGGCATTGCTGAGGAACGTGGCATATCAGCAATGTACAGCCAAGTACTACAACGCCAGGGTACGAGAACGATTATTCCACCAGGGGGACTTAGTCCTAAGAAGGGCAAGTGCATCGCAGCCAAGGAAGGAAGGGAAGCTATCAGCCAACTGGGAAGGACCTTATATAGTTTCCAAGCAAATACGTCCAGGGACATACCGCTTGAAAACTCCGAGGGACAAGAAGGTAGATCGTACCTGGAACTCAGAACACCTGAAGAAATACTATCAGTAGAGTAACGGCAGCAGACCGCCAATAGTAGTGGTAGTGGTAGCGATGCGTGATAGTAGTAGTAGCGAGCATGATGGATTGCATTACGAGTTTTCAAGGATAATTTGAAAAATTTTATTTGAAGTAAATGGTTGGTTTAAAAATACTTGTCTCCTTCTACTACTCGATTGAACCACTCCCACCACACAACAAGGTCCGTTGACCACTGAGGCGCAATGCCACCAAGGCCAGTTGGCCACCAAGGTCCATTGACCACCGAGGCGTAATGCCACCAAGGCCCGTTGGCCACCAAGGTCCGTTGACCACTGAGGCGTAATACCACCAAGGCCCGTTGGCCACCAAGGTCCGTAGACCACCGAGGCGCAATGCCATCAAGGCCCGTTGGCCACCAAAGTCCGTTGACCACTAAGACGTGACACCCCCAAGGACTACAGACCACCAGGGGTTGCAAAAATAAGGAAACTCATTGAAGCAACAAGGACCACATAAACACCACATCCACATCGAAGGAAGAAAAAAGTCAAGTACGTACAATCCAAAAAGAAAGTAAACATCACAATCCAAAAGTTTAAATCCAAAGGTTCAACATCCAAAGAACACATAAGCTCAGGGAGCATCTGATGGAGGAGCGGGATCCGACCCAGCAGGGGACATCATGTCAGCCTCAGTAAGGCGAGAGACGCTCTCCTCTGGAAAGATCGCACCCTCCCCCGTCGCCACAACACCCTCCTTGGGAGAAGCACGAGCCCCAGCAGCAGTCTCAGGTAGCAGCGTGGTGACCTCCGGGAACCCCAAGAAATCATAATCTGGGGTCTTCTCTAGAACGTGAACCGCCAAATCCCTGATGCCTGCGTCATATATCTCCTGGTTGTACTTATAAAAGTAAGTGGTGATCTCAGGAGACTGCTGATATGCCGCTATCGCTCACTCCCCCGCCTCAGGCATCTCAACCTCGTGACTCTGCCTCAAGGCACGAAGCTCCTCCTCCAAGGCCCGAACTCTAGATGAACTCTGAGCTGCCGCTGCAATAGCCTCCCTGAGCTCCTCCAACACACTCCTCTCACATGCCATAGCCTCCTCCCGGGTGGCCTTATGCCCTCGAAGCTCCCTCTCCATACTCTGCACCGTGCGCTTCAGCTGGGCCTCACGAAAAGCATGACCCTCCAGACGAAGCACTGCCTTTGTAACACGGTGCTGGACCTGTACCCAACATGGCTGTTAAGGGACATCCCAAGCACAAGAGAAGCAATGACAAGAAAAGTAAAGATTGAGAAGAGCAACTCACAGAAGCCATATCCTGATAGAGGCTCTGCGACAGGAAGGCGTCACTAAACCCCTGGACGATTGAAAGATCTGCAGGAAGCCTCCCCATATCCAACCACTCCCGACATACTCCATGACTGGCCAACATCGCTCCCTCCTGAAGATCCCAAGGAAGCACCAAAGGGGAGGAAGTCAGCTGGGCCGCAACAGTGTTAACAGAAGAAGAGACCACCCCTTTGCCCTTAGAAGGGGGTGGAGTAGCAGATCCAGCGGCGGAGACGGGAGGAGATGCCTGAGGAATAATCATGCGCGGCCCAGTCCTCACTGAACCAGAAGAATCAGGACCACCCTTCCGCTTGGTCCCAACGACCACAGAAGGAGGAAAAGTAGGAGCGGGCGGGGCCACGCCAGCAGAATCATCCCCAGGAGAGGAAGGCTAAGTACTCTTCTGCAGGTTAGAGCGAAAGACATTAAGATCCGGTCGTATGTCCACTGCACGATAATATCCAATCATAAGTACAAGGCAAGTCAGACAATGGGTACATGAAAGAAAAGTACATAAGAAAACATCAAAGGAGCCAAGCATCTTACCGGGACTTAACTTCTAGAGACATAGGAAGGCCTCAGAATCCAACTCACAGATGTCGAACGGGTCGCATTCCTGACACCGTCGGAGGGACTCACGCTTAAAGTCGCTCAACTCAAGGGGGAGGTTCACACTCCTGACATCAATGGCCTCCCAAGTGGACCGCAATGTACATCGAGGGACCATGGCAAAGAAGAAGCGGCCCCTCTAGGACTTCACCGAGTTGGTGATCCCCACAAGGGGATCGAGTGTGGCAAGGGACCCCTTAGGGAGATGACGAGCGAAGTGATAACATCCACCTTCCCCCTTCTTCAACACATAGAAGTACGAGAACATGGGATGGTAGCAGCATGCCCCATCCGGTTAAAGAACACATAGAAGCCCAAGACGACCCGCCAAGAGTTGGGCAACACCTGCCCAGGGGTGAGATGAAAGTGCTCCAACACCGACTCCACAAAGAGGGGGACAGGAAAACGAAGGCCATGGACGAAGAAAATGTAGTAGAGGTAGACTTCATCCGCTCGGTGGGAGTAGGCACGGTCATCAGGTCCTGGGGTGCGAAGCACGACCCCAGAAGGTATGGAACTTTCGGCAAAGTGTCACCAAGTCCGAGGGGGTCACGATGCTCAGAATGTGGGCCGACTTACTCCTAGGATCCCCAGCAGAAGAGGAGGCCTTGGAGACCTTGCTACGACCCCTACGAGGGGCGGAGTCTCTAGAAACCTCCTCCTCCTCCTCCTCATCACTAGCAACAAGGGGAGAAAATGGGAAAGAAGTGTCCGCAGAAGAGAACGACCTCGAGGAGGACTCCCTAGAGAGGGACCCAACCACGATAGTAGTCGGGTCGGAGTGGCTAGACGATGACATAGACATATTATAAGAGCAGGCTAGCTACTTACTCAGAATGACGACCTCCCAAAGTCAAGCACCCGACCACAAGTGAATGGATGTCAACATGTAACCATCAACATGTCGAGCCTGTCACAAAAAATAAAAAAAATAAAAAAAAAGAGAGAAAATATGCATACCAAGTACGAACGAGAGTGGATCGAAGGACTCTAAACGGGAGCGGATCGAGGACACCCAAGCAGGAGCGGATTGATGATGCCCAACGGGAGCGGATCGAAGGACTCCAAATGGAACGGATCGAAGGACTCCAAATGGGAGTGGATCAAGGACACCCAAGCAGGAGCGGATCGACGACGCCCAATGGAAGCTGATCGAACGACTCCAAACGGGAGCAGATCGAGGACTCCAAATGGGAGCGAATCGAGGACTCCAAATTGGAGCAGATTGAAGGACTCCAAATGGGAGTGGATCGAAGGACTCCAAACGGGAGCAGATTGAAGGACTCCAAACAGGGGCGGATCAAAGACGGGTACCCACCAAGTATGGGCGAGGACCGCTGGGTAGGCGTTGAACGGGCGAGGACCGCAGGTGGGCGCCGAGCCAAGAACGGGCGAGGACTACGGATCAGGCACCGACGTGTGTCGATCGAGCACCAAACAAAGCGTGGGTTAAGGCAAGCTAAGCTTGAATCAAGGACGAGCACATGCACAAATCAACGACCGAGTACCAAGCCATACGTGCCACAAAACCAACAATAGCCCAAGGGCTAGAAGAGGCCAAGAGGTAATGATCAGCAAGCAAAAGGATGGCACACTACTCTTTGCCCCCAAAAGACAAACACCTTGCGGGCAACAAAAAATGAAGGACAAATGCAAAGCAAAGGGGAAGATTCAAAAAGCAAAAAGTAAAAAGCAAGAAGAGAGGAAGTGAAAAGCAAGAGAAGAGAAAAAGTGAAAAGGAAAGGGAAAGACAAAAGTCTATATAAGAAAAAAAAAACAAAAACAAAAATGGGAGAGGAGAGGTTTGAACCCACAACGTCTCCCTCATCAAGTAATTTGCAAACAGGACCCTAAAGAGGAGATTATTCATCGAGAACCCCTTGAGGGGTACATAAACATAGAGGGTACTCTCTTGAGCGTTCCACTCCAAGAGAGTGGGGGGGGGCAAATGATGAACCCAAAATAAAGCTGACCAATGGGGGGTTGCCATGTGGTGGGACCAGAGGTGGACCCTACCGAAGTGGGAGAAGACCTATTGAGGAACACCCCTTGGGCGAACACCCCCTTGGGGCGAACACCCTTGGAGGAACACCCCCTCTGGGCGCAGACCCATATGCGCGTGGACGGGTGCAGACAAAGGTCAGAGTACCACCGCCACCAACTGCAGGACACACACTGCCTCCAGGACTCTGGGCTACTGCCTACCAGTCAACGTAGTCAGAACGGACTCATGCATCTGGAATCTATCTACAGTCTATCCATCCAAGACACCAAGTCTATCAAGGACATCACCTCTCATGAGAAGACAACCTATCAAGGATAAGCCCTGCTATTCAGGGACTTTATCAACTATGAAGCCCACACTACATCAACTAGGAGTCTCTACACCGCCATACACTACTATAAAAGGGAAGGTAATCTACCCCCTCGAGCTATCTTGAATGCTAACTATTCACTCATCTGTTTGCTCAGAGAGATATAACTTTGGCATCGGAGAGTCCTAGGTCGGAACCACACCGGTTCTCCTTTGTCACCTAGGGTCTTTTGCAGGTTACGGCACTCGAAGGACCGCTGAGCGATTTCTTGACACAACACATTCAAAACCCTAACCCTATCTTCTCAATTAACTTTAATTTCCATAATAAAGATGATACATTGTGCACTTACCATAACTTCGGCACAAGTTCTTCAATCTCTTCACCAAAGCTTCAATGCACTCAAAATCCCTTGAGGTGACTCAAATTCAATACAAACAGTATGGTTTCAGCACCTTTCTTGATCAAATACTGCCTCAGATCTTACATGCATCAACTAATATTGAAGATTTCTTCCAAAAACTCACTATCTTTTTCTTCTATTCTCCTCTTAGACTTTTCTCAACATAAAGGATCTAACAAATGATATTAACTTTGGAAGTGACTCCCACATTTCTAAGCACAATGTTCATGTAGTAGAATTGTAATTCTTCTTTAGCTCAATTAGATTACCACAAATGCTCTTAATAGATTTCATTCTACTATCTAAATGGATCAAACCCGTAATTTAGGCTTGATCTGTTGCACGGATGCTCTTATTAATGATGCAATTCATCTGCCAAGGACCACCTACAAAGTGCTCATAATATAATCACAAATGGAGCATTCTAAAAATTAAACTAAAGATTTGGCTTGAATAAGCCAAAACTAATATGTAATTGTATACCTTCAACAAACTCAACAGAGAAGGAGGGCGAAGGAAGAGGGTGTCAGAGCCAACACTGGCATGTAGCCCTGGGCAATTTGGATCCTCTACTACCGAGCTGCCCGACAGGACCGTGCTGCCCAGACACGGTACTGCACTCAATGTCCGCCTTACCCCTGCCCAAATGCCTTGTCCAAGTGCATGGGGGTAAGGTGATCATTACGCGCAGTACCGTGTCTGGGCAGCACGGTCTTGCCAGGTAGCTCGACAGTAGAGGATCAAGATCCTTGTTGTCTACAGTTGGTTATTGATAGCTTCGGAGTTCGAACAGTATACAAGTGTGAAGTGGAGCTGCAGTTTGGAGCACAACTTAGTAGAAACCAGAAAACAGAGCATGAGAAGCCTAGGCTGATATCCCTATCCTTGAGCACTACCACCACTAGTGGGTGCAACAATCTTTCCATTTTGGCCACTCTCTTTGAGAACCCAACTCAAACGCCCGATTCTCCAACCCCTCTAGTACTCCAAAAAAGCCCATTAATCTTGCTAGTGTTGGTGGATTGTTGTGTTACAGCTTGGCATGTTTTTTACCCGAACCCTAACCCAAATCCGAATGTAGGTCCGGAACCTGAGGTCATAGCACCGTGTTCGTTATGGAATGTCGGTTGGGAATTTAAGAGAATAAAAGAAGAAGATGGAATCCATGCGGCAATTTGATGTCTACCAATAAAACGATAGATACCTCTCCTGTGCGGTTTTGAGATCCACACACAGATGTACAACTCGTGGTAAGGGACCCCAACCTCGTATTAGGTGTTTTTAGTATTATAAATATGTCCGTGTGGGTTTGCTTATGGAACGCTTTAACTTTTGGATGTTCCGACACGGAGAAAACAAAAACTGAATTCTCAGGTTGATGTACTAGTTGATTGCTGCATCAACCAGAGAATCGTACCATCGTGGATTTTTGCTCTAGAGGCATGGGGCCCAGTGTTTTGGTCAGGGATCTCATTGCCGCATCCCGATTAATGGCTTGAAATATTTTTCCCAACATTCTAGGACCCATGGGACCCACAAAATCCAAATACCTGCGTAAGGATCGACTTAAAGCATAACCAGACAAAAGTCTATAAAAAAAGACAAAACTAGGAATTTATATTGGGTGGGATTATAAGATAGTAAATTATTTAAACCTTAAGTGATAGATAACTGACATCTATAAATTATTTAAACCTTAAGTGATAAATAATTGACATCTATACAGCTTACTATTTATAGGCACTAACCGCCCTAAAATTTGCTTAATATAAAAATCCTCCTAAAGCTTATCTAATAACACGTTCTATACCATTCCAATTAATAAAAAAAAAAAACTAACTTCTCTCTACCCACTAAACCGACTTATGAAAATAAAGAAACTAAAAACCTATTCTCACCCACTTACAGATTCCCACCCGTAGAAACTAAACCAGAGAGGGAAAGAAAAGAAGAAGAAGAAAAAAGGAGAAAGAGAGGGCTAGACTAAAGGGGTTTGCTAACCTAAGATAATATCTTCACCCCCTCATCTTCTCTTCAACCTAATTATGGTAGACTCTATGGAACCCATGCTAATTATCAAAGTTTTGGAATGAACCATGTACTAATCAGTTCGTATTTCTTATGAAATTGAGTCTTTAATTTATAGGATTAGAACGTAAAACCCACATACATGTTCGAATCTTAAACCTTAACCCTGTATTAGCCTTATTACCAAATTATTCATATCTCGGAGGTTTGAATTAATGTGATTGATTCACGTTTCAACCATATGGAACTGTTTTATCCAAAGACCGAATCATGAGATTATCATCATGGCGGTACCCACTTTCAAAATCCCGACTCTTCCATACAAATCAACCATACCATGGTTCCATTCATGGTAATGATCACGCAAGCAACATCCATGATCAATTGAATGAGGATTCAGCCCAAAACCCATTAAAGATTCTGTTTTCTGCATTTTTGGGGCTGTTGTGCATCTCTGGTCGATGTCCTAGTCGACTGGGTCATCAACCAAAGAATAATTATTTAAATTTTTAGAACACTGCTATCTTAGGTTGATGTCCCGGTTGACTGCCTCATCAACCTGAGATGTTGTTTCAGTTGTGAACACGCCCTAGACCCTGTCCAACTTTACCACGGGGTAACCCAAGGACTCCACACGGGTTTTTGACGCTTTTTAACACCGGATATGGTTAAACATTCGTAGGACCTTACCATTCGCTAGTCAAGTCGCACCGACCACTGACACCGAACGAAACCCAACATCACTATCTCGATCATAACAAGGTAAGTGGGATAGGCTTTGATTGTTTTAGGAATGTATGACTTCATTCTTGAATATAATTGTCAGTATTTAATTACATATTTAAATTCCAGTTTTACCTGTGATAATTATTGTTTTCATTATTTGTGATTTGTGAATGTGAACAATGTACTGTGAAATATGCTTTGTGAATATTTATGTTAGAATAGACGCCGTAGTCGGCTTGGAAACGAGTGGTATGGTGCGCCGTAGTATGAAATGCGGGAACACTGTACACCTCGTACGATGCCATTTAGATGCACATGGCTAGGGATGTAAATTCCTTAATACTACAACCCTTACCAACAGGGGTTCAAGTGTTGGTGATCATAGCCCCTTGTCCCGATGAGTACATACCGGGGTGGGGTCCAGGCTATGATTATTAGGGTCTACCCACGGGAAGGTATACCGTATCGATGACCGATGTGGGCCCTAAACAACAATTGAGGTACGTCTTAGGGAAGTGGGAAGGAACTAAGATTGTTACTCGAGTTGTTGGCATGGCATTGACCTAGTGACTTAGGCATTGCTTGCTAAATGAAAATTAGGTTTAAAATTAATTCATGCATTTTAGGATTCATGCTTCTATATGTGTGGTCTATCTTTACTTGCTGGGCTCAGTGGAGCTCACCCCTGTGGAACTTTTCTCTTTTAGATGATCCTACGGGTGAATATTTCGATGGCGTGGAGGGTGATTTCGAGCCAGAGGATTATGCTGGTGGTGCAGATGCTGATATGGACGGAGAGGGGTGTGACCCCTATTACCTGGATAATCCGAATGGGTCTAGGGAATAGAGACTAGCGATGTAGACTGGCTTTTCTGTTTTCCTTTTTGTTCTTTCCTTACATTCTTTTGATGGATGAAAATCCATTGTAAATACTAGATATGTTACTTTTCCTTTTGGAAAATGTACATAGAAAGTAACCGAATGTAGGGAATAGTAAGTAGACTAGAGGACTAGAACTTTATGTAAATAGTACAACTTGTGCGCACTCTGACTAAGTAAGTTTGTAAATATTTTAATCTTTTGATTGCTTGTGGCTTGTACTTACTGCATCTGGGTCTTGGAGGTGTTCGAGTACCTCGGGTATTCGGGTCAGCCATCGGATCCTCCTACGGGGGTTCCGGGGTGTGACATGTTGTGGAAGAGAAAATGAACCTGTAAAGATACCAAAGAAGAAGCAACCATCCATTGTGGAGGTATTGGTTCCTCTGCAACTCTGACAATTTTTTCTTCGATGACTACATTCACGCCGTCCATTCCTCTAAAAACCTAAATTGAAATTGGTCGTTTAAAATCAAACCGAATTAATTTGGTTTAGTTTAGGTTTCGAAAGCTAGAATCTTTTCTCGGTTTGATTCGGTTTAGATTTCATAACTAAAACTGTTAAACCAAATCAAATTACCTATTTTCAAACCGAATACAGAACTAAGTAAAGTTATATTCTTTTTTAGTATTACAATCAAATGTGGATGATAAATTATATTCCTTTTTAATGTTTTGAAAAGATTTGATGGATTATGGTCCTAACAAATAAATTTTTTTTTGCTGGTAAAACTACAAAAAGTTGGCCCAAACACATAAAACATGACCTAAGTCCAATATGAAATCAAATTAAGACCAAATAAGGAACTAACTATGAAACCAAGTAAAAATCGAACCAAGTCAAATCGGTTCGGTTTTAATTTTGAAAATGCGTTCCTATTCTAGGTTTTGTTTGGTTTTAATTTTGACATTTTATATCTTGAACCGAACCCGATTGACACCTTTAGTTGCAGTTGATCACAACAAAAGGGTGACGAGAGGGAGAGATGCGGGTGGGGGAGCGTGGGGTGAGGAATTCTCATTTATAAGGATAATATTAGAAATAAAAAGCTGGAAATTTGATTAATGTTAGTTCGATTTAGAAACGTTTATGATTTCTCAAAACGTAAGCTACCCGGATAAAGATCCTCTCCAATTCTTTAATCTGGCAATTCCTGGCAATGCCACCTTCACTGTGCGACAAATGGCACAAACAAATCTAATGGCTAATAATCCTTTGAACCATTTCATGCTCCACCAACCCGTTTTACTTCCTAATCCGAGAAACCCGATTGGGATTGTAATTCCAAAAACACAAAGGTTTAAAAAACACCGCAGAAAGAAAGAAACGAAGCTCTCTCGGTTCATCTTCTTCCTTTCTTACCATTGGAGCGCTGTAGAGGTTACACCAGATCTACTTTCTTCTTATTTATCTGCAACAGTGGCGTTTCTTTTGGTGCTTGTCCTTACTCTCATCTCTGCAACATCGTCTCACTCCCCTATCTACGTTTTTTTGGGTCTCTTGGTTTTTCTGAAGACCCCTAATATGTTATAGTCAAAGAAGCCTGCAATCTAGGATCCACCATTGACAGTCCCTCTAGTTGAGGGCTTTTTAAAGTTCAGCATCATCGATTTGTTTCTTGAATTCATGCTTGTGGGAGGAACCTGAAATTTGGGCGTTGCATCCACTTCATCTATCAGCTAAAAGAGCTTAAAAAACCCCCCAACCAGCCCAACCCAAAACAGAAAAGAAAAATCAAAAGCTTTCTCCAGGAGTGCTGCAGTATCCGAAAAGCCTAATTAAATTTTCCCCTTGCGAGAGAAAGAAAACTAAAGGAGTATTACAAAACTTAGCCTACACTATACCTTGTAGAATTGTTTTGTGTACTTCAAGCATAGAAGATAAACCCAAAATCAGAGCTTCTATTTTTCAAATCTCAGAGAAAAATAACAGACGGTGGGTGTTCTTCCCTTCTCTTTGATTTCTGGGGTTTAATGGATTAAAAAACAATCCAGAAAACCAATCATGTCCTCTTCAAGCGTGGGGTTTAGTTGAGGCATCTAGGTAAAGAAAAGCATGTTCACTGTGTCTCTTCAATTTAAAAATAGAACTATAAGATAGAGATTGACCCAGATCGAATTGTTTAAGCTCAAATACCAGCGAAGCACAAAGAGGATCAGAGGTAGTTAGAGAGAATGAAAGACATTAAGGGAGGTAGGTATATGTAGGTGTTAGAAAGCATTTGAAAACATTGAAAGTGTTTCCTTCTTTCTGCAGCTCTCCAATGGTAGGAAGAAAGGAAGAAGATGAATCGAGAGAGGGAGAGAGGCTCTCCGCGATTAGGTTTAGAATCTTAATCGGGTTTCTCTGATCAGGTAAGTAAAATGGGTTGATGGAGAATAAAATGATGCAAAGGATTATCAGCCATTAGATTTGTTTGTGCCATGTGTCGTATAGTGAAGGTAGCATTGCCAGGTATTGTCAGATTAAATAATTGGAGAGGATCTTTATCCAAGCTACCCTAGCTTGTTGCAACTTAGAGCTTAATAAAAAAGAGACACGAGAACTAACTCAGTTTTACTTGATTAAAAAACTCAACTACATGACAGAATATATAGAGAAGAAATGGTAGAAGATTCCTAGAAACTCTCAACAACCCATAAGGATAGAATTTGATTTGCTAAAACAGAGTGCATAATAGATTGCTAAAAAACTGCTCCTGCTGACCGAGTCTTCATGTTGAACGTTGGGGGTGATAGAGAATGGGTCAAGCAATGTTTTCTCTCAACACTCCCCCTCATTGCTTAATGGTGCCAACGTCTTTCATCCCAAGCATTCCTTTGAAATTTTTTGACTTCTCTCCATTTAATGCTTTTGTGAATATATCTGCAACTTCTTCATCTGTTGGAATGTAAATCAGATCAATTGTCTTGTTTAGAACCATCTCTCGCACATAGTGATAATGGATTTCTATATGCTTTGTTCTTGCGTGGAACGTGGGATTAGACGCAAGCATTATGGAGTTGAGATTATCGCATTTAATAGGCACACTGTAATCAATCTTCTCTCCAAGATCTTTAAGGAGTCGAGTTAACCAGGTGTTTTCACAGGTAGCTAGCATGGTAGCTCTATATTCAACTTCTGTGGATGATAAGGCCACGGTGGGTTGTTTCTTGCTGGCCCATGAAATGCTCCCTGAACCCAAATTGAAACAAAACCCTGATATTGATCGTCGAGTAGATGGGTCTCCTGCCCAGTCCGCATCACAATACCCTTGAAGTCTGGCTGGAATGCCATGCTTGTAAAGAACTCCTTCATCGAGTGTCCCTTTCACGTATCTTCAGATACCCTTTGTAGCATCTAGATGAGCTTTGGTGGGATTCTCTAGAAATTGACTTATGACACTTACTGGATAGGCTAAGTCTGGACGAGAAATTGTTTGATAGATAAGACTTCCAACTATTTCTCGAAAGTATCAAGGATCTTGAATGGGAATTCCTTCATCCTTGGATAATTTGTGGTTCACTTCCAAAGGTGGTGTATTTGGCCTTGAGTCAAGCATATCAAACTTCACAAGAAGATCTAAAGCAAACTTTTTCTGCAAAATTAGTATGCCTTGATCTTCTTTAACTACTTCAATCCCTAAAAAGAATTGTAATGCTCCCAAATCCTTCATTTGGAACTTTTGAGAAAGTGCACATTTGATACTTGCAACTTTATCCAAATTGCTTCCCAAAATTATAAGATCGTCAACATAGATAGCACATATGGTGATAGCTTGAGGTGAATAATTGAGGAATATGCATGGATCAGCTTGAGAGGAAACAAAATTTTGAGTATGAAAGAATTCTTTGACCTTGGCAAACCATGCTCTAGGTGCTTGTTTTAATCCATACAAGGCTTTCTTGGGCTTGCATACATAACTCGGATTGGTTGGATCTTCATAGCCTCTGACTTGATGCATGTACACTTCTTTATCAATTTCGCCGTTTAGAAAGGCATTTTTCACGTCCATTTGATGAAGTTTCCATCCTTTCGCTATGGCAATGGTGATGATAACACGAATACTTGTAATCTTTGCAACTGGACTGAAGGTTTCGTTGTAATCTTCACCATATTTTTGAGAAAATCCTCTCGCAACTAGACGCGCCTTGTACCGCTCAATTTCACCATTGGATCTACATTTGATTTTGTAAATCCATTTGCAACTAATGGCCTTCTTTCCTTCTAGAAGTGGAACAAGCTCCCATGTAGCATTCTTTGTTAGTGCATCCATTTCTTCATTCATGGCTTGTTGCCAATTTGGATCTTTTTCTGCTTCGTCATAGCTTGATGGCTCAAAAGAGTTTATCACCTGCGTCATATATACACAATGTATATTTGTAACATAGTAGTCTGCAAGACACTTAGTAGGATACCTTTCTCGTGCAGGATATCGTCGAGAGCCATTGACAGAAGTGATGGGAGTTGATGTGCCTGAATTAGAAGGATCATCCGGCATGATTGCTGGAGCTTCAACTTCTTCAACTTCCTCCTCTTCTTGGAGTTCACTTTCTCCTTCTTGATGGGGGTATGAAAGGTACAGTAAATGTGGCTCCACCTTTGACTTCTTAAGATTTTGGATACCATTGACTATCTTCATCAAATTGAACATCACGACTTTCATAAACTTTGAGTTTGATTGGGTCAAAGCATCTATATGCTTTTCTTTGGGATGAATATCCGACAAAGATGCATTTTAATGCTTTTGCATCAAGTTTGTCTTGCACTTCTACAGTACGTTTGACATAAGCAATGCTTCCAAACACCCGTAAGTGTTGTAAATTTGGATTTCTTCGGAATAGTAGTTGATATGGAACCTTCATTCCCGTTCCCAATGGCATGCGATTAATCAAGTAGACGGCTGTGTTCATGGCTTCAGCCCAATACTTCTTAGCCATATTTTTACCATTTAACATTGCACGTGCAGCTTCAACAATGAGTCGATTCTTTCTTTCGACGATCCCATTTTGCTGTGGGGTCGCGACACATGTTAATTAACGCCTGATTCCATGCTCCTTGAGAAAATCACAAAATTCATGTGAAGTATATTCACCACTATTGTCAGTTCGCATGATTTTTATCCTTCTATTGAACTGATTTTCCACCAACACTTTGAATTGTTTGAAGTAAGTGAGTACTTCAGATTTTTCCTGCATAAAGAAGATCCATGTATATTGAGAGTATTTGTCAATGAAGGAAACATAATACCTTGATTTGTTGAATGACTCGATATGACTTTTCCCCCAGACATTGTTATGAATGACATCAAGAGGAGCATGAGCTGTTGTTTGAGATGGCTTGAAGGGGTGTCGAGTTGCCTTTGCGAACGCACATGCTTCGCAGACATGTCTTCTACTAACTCTGATGATGGGAATACCGTCAACAAGCTTCCCTTGTGACATTTTGTAAACACGTTAAAGGTTGCAATGCCCTAATCTTTGGTGCCAAAGATTAGCTATGGTGTTGCTTTCAACTGTTGGTTGCTCCATTGTTAAGGCAAATGGGCGCCCAACCTTCTTTCCTTGAGCAACTAACCTACCACTTTTCTTTAGGATTTCACATCCGTTTCCATTGAAATTCACATCATATCCTTGGTCCACCAACTGTGCTACAGACATAAGATTCTTGCATAGTTGTGGAACATGTAGAACATTGGGTAGAAAATTGATACCTCCTTTGGAATTGAGAAGAGTAATATCCCCTTTTTCTTTAATAGCAAGGGAGGTATTGTCTCCAGTAGTGACACCTGACGTATTGGTGACAGGTTCTTTGATGATGAAAAAGTCTTCTCTTGGTGTCATGTGATTTGAGCATGCAGAGTTGCATTACTTGATTCTTGCATGGCACACAAGGCTTCTTCACTAATAGTTTCTTCATCTTTTTCTTCAGCATTTCTTTCATCTCCATGATCTTCCACAGCGTTGTAGTTGCCTTCATACCAACAGTATTTTGCTAAATGACCCTTCTTACCACAATTGTAGCAAGTAGGAGGCGTTCGTGAACTTCTAGGTTCATCATTGTTTGCTTGCAATCTTCCTGATCCATGAAATCTGCCTCTTCCATGACCACGAGCCTTTCCACGTGTGTTGGAGAATAAGGCTTCATTGTGCTGCTCTTTTACTTCAGGTTTGGCTTCAATCTTTCTTCGTTCAAGGAGAGCCTCTTCTTTAAGGAAAAGGTTGACAGCCTCTTCCAAAGCGGCTTAGCTCTTTGAACCACTACCCTCATTGCATCAAACTCAGTTCTGAGATTTTCTGAGATGATAGCAACTCGAGTGTTGTTTGCCATCTTTACGCCGATTCCTTCTAGTTGATCACATAGATCCTTGACTTTCCGTGAGAAGCTACCGACTGAGTCGTCACCTTGTTTGCATGATCATAGCTTTGCTTCTAGGAATGATTTTCTTGTGCCACTAGCTTGCTTGTGCACTGTGGTAAGCCGATCCCAAGCTTCTTTTGCTAGAACAAGCTCCCTTACATAAGAGAGCATATCGAGGCCGCAAGAAATCTGAATCGCATGTAAGGCCTTACCGTTGGATTTCCTCCATGCCTGCAGACCAGGTTGATTTCCTACTGGTTTTAACTCGGATCCGTTGATGATGTCCCATAATCCTTGACCAAGTAAGTAACTTCTTAGCCACACCTTCCAATTCCCATAATTCTTCTCCGTAAGAACTTCAGGTACAATAGCACTTGTAGTAGACATTGGAGGGTAATTGAAGGGTTGTTTCAGTAACTGAGATCAATGTGTCTTCTTCTTATTGCAACCTGGCTCAAATACCACAATGTTGCAACTTAGAGCTTAATAAAAAAGAGACATGAGAACTAACTCAGTTTTACTTGATTAAAAAACTCAACTACATGACAGAATATATAGAGAAGAAATAGAAGAAGATTCCTAGAAACTCTCAACAACCCATAACGGATAGAATTTGATTTGCTGAAACAGAGTGCATAATAGATTGCTAAAGAACCGCTCCTGCTGACCGAGTCTTCATGCTGAACGTTGAGGGTGATAGAGAATGGGTCAAGCAATGTTTTCTCTCAACATAGCTGTCGTTTTACCTTTTTTTTTTTCTTTTAATAATTTAAGTAAGAGACGGACAAGTGAAGAGACATGGAGAATAGGATTGTCCAATAGGCAATAAGGATATTTGGCCTAGTAAATTATGTGGGAATTGAAAAAAAATAAAAAATTATGGGGGAATTGAAAAACAAATAGAGGAATTCATCACTTGAAAACAGGAGAAGCTTTGGGGTGACATTCCCCTTTGCAATCTGGTTCACACTGGGTAATTTTTAGATTTGGGTAACGGGGCCTGTCTAGACTACACAACCTGAGGATGCATTAATTAAAGGAAGGGATATGAATTCCAATTTTGAATCAAAATCCTCTACTTCCGCCTGCTTGGTATTGTTGTGTGCGCTCCACACACAAGCAAGGTGGAAAATACCGCCTTACCCCTGCCCGAGCTCTTTACCTGAACGAGGGGTAAAGCGATATTTTTGCCTTGTTTGTGTGGGACGCACGATAGTATCGAACAAGCGAAAGTAGAGGACAGGAGTCATTCATTCCTAGGTGAGTGCAATACATGAAGCCATCTCTGAAGTTACTTTTCCACTGCAGTTATGTAACAACGATGGAAAATCTGAGCAAATAAGGCCAGTCCATAGGGTTAGTGTGGAATAAGTACAAGCACAAACCAATGATATATGTAGGGTTTGGGTTTCTCAAATACCCAATTTTTGCCACAACTCACCTTTTGGTGGAGTACTGGTCTTGCTATTTTTCTTTCTTTTTGCAGTTGTTTCACTATTATCCCAGCTTTGGTTCCTTTGGCTTTTCTCTGGTCTTGCTCTTTGCTTGATTAGGTTCCTCCTTTGACGTGGATCTTGGCTGTTTACATCTGGGTGTTATACGAGTGTTGCTTTTGTTACTTCGTACTAACGCTCAATATGTCTTCTCAATATCCCCGAAGAGCTCAGTTGGTAGGCAATCGCCGGTAGTACTGGGGCAGGCGTGCTTTTGGATATAGGCATAGAGGTTCCCTTAACCCTTCTCGCTGGACGTGGTTTTGATTTTCATGTTCCGATTCAACAGGTTCTGACTTCATTCTCGTGTTCTCGCTATGTAAAAGTAAAGGCAGGTGTATGATCTCAATGACAGCAGCGTATGAGGGTGTTTAGAGCTTCATCACCAGCAACGAAATAGGTTGCAGT
Source organism: Telopea speciosissima (assembly GCF_018873765.1). Taxonomy (NCBI): domain Eukaryota; kingdom Viridiplantae; phylum Streptophyta; class Magnoliopsida; order Proteales; family Proteaceae; genus Telopea; species Telopea speciosissima. The sequence goes on along the minus strand of NC_057916.1, from coordinate 68,741,493 downwards.
TGCCTCAGAGATATCAGGGTTCGTCATGGCTTCCTTTCCATGGTGTCCATTTGCAGCAGTGGTGTGAACCCGACAGCAACAGAGGCCGACTCCCAGTAGCCATTCCTTGCGGTTGTGAAGATCATCTCCCTTCATACTTTTGGTAGCAGCGACGACAGGCAAGCTTGTCCTTACAGGAACTATGCTGCCATGGCCAAAGAGAGGGGAGAAGAAGAAGAAGGAAAGAGAAGATTGAAGGAGAAGGAGAATAAGAAGGAGATAGAGAAGAGAGGGCTAAACCACGGGAACTGGAATTCCTTTAACAAGATCGACTGGGCCCTTTTTTCCCCTCATGTGCATGGTGCCCAGCTATTTATCCAAGATCTACTTCATCCCAACAACAAGATCAGGGAAGAACCAGTCGTGCCTTGCAACGGAAACCCTGTGCTATTTGGTTTTTCCATTGGCTTTCCTCAACCCTCCAACACAGTTCTGAAAGAGCACTTCACGGCATTGTGGCATCCATTGGGTCTTATCTCCTTTACTTCTGTAGATGAAGGACGCTTTATGGTGGAGCTTAAGTCCTCGGCTGCTCGAGACAATCTGATTTCCTTGAGCCCTTGGTGGTGCGGCAATAATCTAGTCCATATTATTCCACACAATTTCGATGAAGATATTTTCTCTGCTGAAAGGGATTATGTTGCTATATGGGCCCATGTCAGCCCTATTCCTGCTGAAGCTTTTTCGTATGATGCTATTAAACAAGCTGTGTCTTGTGTCGGCAAGGTGATTGATTTATATTTGAAAAACAGATCTGGCTCTTCCACCTACTATAGCCAGAGTGAAGTTACTTATTAAGTGGCGACGTCCTCTATGCTTGCATTCAAAAATCAGAACTTGTCGTGGAAGTTTGATCCCTGTTGATATAAAGTATAAAACTTTTAAAATATGTGGACAGTGTGGCCGAATTTGTCATGATATCAACTCTTGCCCCACTATTTTTGGGCCCTTGAGTTCCTCTTCTGCTGGATTCCTCTGCGGGATTGTTTGATCAAGCTCTCACCAATTCATTACAAGTGAATTTCACAGGCTATCAGGAGGATAAATTACCTAATGAACTGTTACACCCGCACCCGAGAGCCTATTTGTTTATTATTTATCCTTGTGGTGAGTAGACTATGCTGCCTTGTTTGCCGGTGTGTCTGTCGTCGTGATGGTCAAAGGGTAGGTTACTAAACCTATTTTATTGCTTATTTACTTCCTCTCGAAGTCCTTGAGGTGTGGGCCTGAGCCCGGACCTTTTTGATACTTTATCTGCCCTTTCTATTATATAGGATGCAGGGTCCTATGTGCGTCCGACCTTGCATCCGATGCTGTTGTTGTGGCTATTTTAAGTGAGACCTTATGTGGGACCCACATGCCCTTTATCGAGGATGTTGTTGGTGCCTTGTCATGGTTGACTACTACCCTAGCCTTCCTTTTATTTTGGTGACCTCTTAAGTGGGCCCTTGGGCCTAAGTCATGCTTGAAATAGGTTAATGTACTTTAGACATTAAAAGACCTTAGCCAAACAAGACCCAAGCTTTATTCTAAAATGAAGCCCATTAGGCCCAAGTTGTGTCTTAATGGTGTTTAATTGAGTTTAGGTGGGTAATGAGTTTAGATGGGTAATATGTTTGTGGTTCATTAAGAGACCCTACCCAAACAACACCTAAGTGGGCATTTAAACTACCTACCCAAACAAGCCCTAGATTTATAGCTAAGAGGCCCTAGCCAAACAGGCCTTAGTAAGGCACATCTATAGATATGAGAGCTAGGGCTATTCCTTAGTCTTTCTCATTTTCTTTCCTAACCTAATCGTGAAAGGAGAGGAGAGCTTTGAAGAGAGGAGCCAGCAAGGAGGAGAAGAAGGAGAAGGAGGAGAAGAAGGAGAAGAAGGAGAAGAAGGTGGGATCGACTACTTGAGCTTGGATCTACAAGGAGGACCTCTTGTGTACTTCAAATCAGGTAGGCCAAGAACACTCTTGCCTCTCTTCCTTCTCTTTTCTCTTTTCAGTTCAGTCTTGAGTTTGGGTTTCCTCTTGGAACCAAATGGTTTATCCTAAGCTATGTTTTTGGGACTCCATTAATGTATTATAGTCCTATAAAGACCTCTATTTGACTTCTTGCTGAATCTGTTTGATTCTAAAGCTTTAACCACCAAAGGAAACCCCAAATCTAGATTTTTGAGCTTTTGATCCTTTAAATCCCTCAATCATTTGATGATGGGTGCTTCTAAGACCTTAATAGACCATAGGACACCCCCTCCCTAGTCCCTTGGAACTTAAAGAACCAAATGGGGCAAATCTGGGCTGTTAAGGACCTTAAAAATCGCACCTGGGTTGCATCGGAGGCAGAGCTCTGCGTGAGTCCGACGTTGCCTCCGATGTGGCCTGAGCCTGCAGGGAAGGTCGGACTCAAGGTTGGAGGCAAGCCTGCTGAGTCCGACGTTGCCTTCGATGTGGCCTGAGCTTGCAGGGAAGGTTGGACTCAAGGTCGGAGGCAAGCCTGCTGAGTCCGACGTTGCCTCAGATGTGGCCAGAGCCTGTAGTGAAGGTCGGACTCAAGGTCGGAGGCAGATCTCTGCTGAGTCCGACGTTGCCTCCGACACAGTTTTCAAGGCTTATAACTTATGTAAACTGTGGGGTTTCTCTATGAGGCCTCCCCTACACTCTCTCACACTCTTATTCACTTCCATAGGCGCCAACATATGTGCAATGGAGTGATTTTGAGTGGGAATTGTTACGCTTATACAAATTCTATTTGAAGTAATTGGTGAGTGGGTTTGGGTGACTGTTTGAGCTTGTTTACTATTGCTTATTCATGCATTTATGAATTATATTGTGACATTATCTTTCAAGCATGATTGCATATTTGCATTTATTCTTATTCGATGATAATGATTTGGATGATATAGATTTGTGTTGGGTTACGATGCCAGGAAGTACTGGCACCGGAACCCCCGGATTACATGAAATTATATATTGCATCTCATTCTTGCTTGTATGCACCGTGTTGTGCTGGTACCTGGGTGTTAGATGGAATGGAACATTGACACACCCGGATGTACCTCTCAACACGATAGGATTCATGTAGTATATCTGTGATTAGGCTCAGCTCCCCATGCTATGACCCTTATCAACAGGGGTTTAGGTGTTGGGTAGCCAGAGCACCTACTGCCTGTGGAGAGATAGAGAGGCCAGGCCAGGGGTAGTAATGGTTATCGGGGTCTGCCTCTGGGTGGTGATGGATAGGATCGGCGCGAGCCCCATAGTAATAATTGATGTTGCATTGTGGTGAGAATGGAAGGATCCACAGTGTTTTCCCGAGTTATTGCAGTAGCATATACCCATTGACTTAGCATTGTGTATTAGGTGGTAAATGAATTAATAATGGCATGCACCATGGACTATTTATGATTATGTGATTGTGCATCCCCTTTTCTCTCTCACTAGCTCGGTGGAGCTAACCCCCGTGTACACATTCTTTTTAGCTTTTGATGCAGATGATTACTGTGGAGCCAGAGACCGTGACTGAGGATCATGGCGATGGTTGCCTATAATGATTGTGCCTACGGGCTATACTGTTACTTGGGATTGTTTCTGTTTTGTTATTTTTGAGAGCATTGTGCTTTGTATAAAATTTTATGTTTTACCTTTTTGGTAGCTACTTGATGGTCATAGGAATTTTGTAACTATGTTACTTATTATCATTAGCCAATGAACATCTTATAATTATTTCATTTACGCTTCCGTAAACTCTGACCTATCTTGGAATGTAATATTCCTTTGTCTTTCGCGCTCTGATATTATTGTATTTTAATATTGGTTTATGACTATGAGTTGGCCACTGCATCGAGATCCTGGCGGTGAGGTGGGATGACGCGTGTCACCCCAATCATACCCTGATATTGTACTTTATCCCTTGTCGGGATAGGGGTGTGACATGAACAGTAGATTGACACTGTGCTTTTGACTGATTCTGGATCCTCTCCTAATTCTGTGGACCCTAAGCTTAAGTGGATTGGCCTAGTGGATTGTGATGGTAATGCCTTAATGGACTGGGAGGGAATGGATAGCCTTAACTCCGCTTCTCCACATTTGGGCCTCAATACTAGTTGTTTTCAGGACTTTATTTTTGATCCACACCCGAACCCGTTTGTGTCTAACCTTGTGGCACCCTCTGAACCATTAACCATTACCTCACCCACGGAATCTAGTGATGACTCTTTCATCAATGCCCTCCTGACTGATCCTAAGTCTGATAACCTTTCTGCTGATGTGCTACCCAAAGTAAGAGATAACCTAGATAGCTTGGAAACTGGTGGTTCGGCTGCACTATACCCTCCCCCTCTACCCCTGGACCTGGACCCTTATACCGGGATTTCCTCTAACCCTGTGTCTCCCCCACCAGCTGAGTTATCTGCTGACACTCACCTGAGTCAGTTTATTGCTAAGAAAAGAAAACTCTCTTTTCCTCCTATTTCTTCATCCATCTCATTTGAAATTGCCTCTCTTAAGATGCTCTTGGACCACTATCTGGCATTTTCTTCAGTTCTTTCATGCTTGGATTGAGGAGGCTTCATCCCGCCACTCCTTTGGCTCTTCTAGTTTCTCTGCTGACATTAACTTCTCACCTAGCTTGGCAACTAGCACTGCTCGGGGAGCTTGGTCATTGAATCCGGTACACTTCTTTACTGTCTTTGTTGATTTCTTTAATTATTTGTGTGTTCTATTTATTATTTTAATCTGTATATCTGTTTGCCTCTGGGAACGTAACCAATGGGCTTTGAAAAGAACTTTCTCCCCTCGGCGGTATAGATTTTGTATGCCTCTTATTTCCTGTCTCATTTGTTTTTTAATTATGTTTATTGTATCTTAGAATATCAGGGGTTTAAATAATAAATTTACTCATAAATGTCTTTAGCTTCATGTCAAGAAACATCATCCTGATATTATTTTCCTTTCTGAAACTAAGTGTGTTGATCATTCTAAAAATAGTTTAACCCCGTTATTATCTTCTTATACTTCCTGCTGCCATGTTAATAGCTCAGGAACCAAAGGTAGAGAAGGGGGTTTGTGGGTTCTTATTAAAGCCCATGTGCAAATTCTTTCTGTTAGGTCTTTAATGCATTTTATTGCTTTAAAAATTTTAGATGGGCATGCCAGGGTTTTCTGGCTTGTTTGCATTTATGCTCCCCCACATGTTATGGCCCGTGATTGTTTCTGGACTGATATGTGTTTGTTCCTAAAGCAACTTGACAGCATGATTTGTATGATTGAAGATTTCAATGAAATTCTTCACCCCGATGATAAGTTTGGAGGATCCCCTTTTAAACCCTCTTCTGCCACCCTTAACTTAACCAACATCATTAATGACTTCTCCCTTGAGGATATCAAATTTAAGGGTTCCCGTTTCACTTGGACTAACAAAACCCACCTCGTCTGATTAAGGAGTGTATGGATCGTGCTATGGCTTGCCCTTCATGGTTATCTGCATTCCACAATGCTACCATTATTAAACTATCTCCCATTGGTTCAGACCAGAACCCCATCTTACTCTCCACTGATGGGGATTACCCATCCTATAAAAAACTGTTTCATTTTCAAGATGCCTGGACCCACCACCCTGATTTCTCAAATTTTTGCAAAACCATCTGGCTGGACAATCCTTGCGAACTCATCAACACCAAACTTACAACTTTATCCAATGCCCTTCATGTTTGGAACAGAGAGGTGTTTGGGCATGTTTCAAATCTGAAATTTTCTCTTGCAGAATCTTTCTTACAGCTTTCTGACAACTGTTGGCCTGATCAACTTTTGTTAAAGCATACTTCTAATCAATTGCAATGGCTCTTCCAGTCTGAAGAAGTTTTTTCGTTGCAAAAATCTAGACAGATCTATATCAGAGATGGGGACAGAAACACCAGACTTTATCATTCAATTTCCAAGTTCAATTTGCGATCTCGAAGAATTGAAATGCTGATTGATGATCAAGGGGATCAAGTGGAGGACCCTAAGCTTATGGCTCACTTATTCGCTGATCACCTTAAATCCATTTTCACTTCTTCTGAGCCTCTGGAGCCTAATTTTATTGAATGCCATTTTCCCAAAGTGCTTCAGGAGTAGGATTGTACCAATCTTACTTCCCTGCCATCTCTTCAAGAAATTAAAAAAGTGCTCTTTTCTTTTGGTCCTTTTAAGGCTCCTAGCCCTGATGGCTTCCAGACTGTCTTCTTTCATAAATACTGGGACCTGGTTCAAGTGTCTAATTTTTTCCTTAATGCCTCCATTCCTTCTGGAACCAATCACACTCTTATCTGTTTGATACCTAAATCCTCGAGTGCAACTGGGGTAGGTGACCTAAGGCCCATTAGCTTGTGTAATGTTACCTACAAACTTCTTTCGAAGCTGATTGCGAATAGACTCAAACCCTTCCTGGCTTCAATCATATCCCCTTTCCAACCCGTTTTTCTGCCCGGTCGTCAAATCTCTGATAACATTATCATTGCACATGAGATTTTCCACTTTTTTAAACATACCAGGAACAAACTGGGTTATGTGGCGATTAAAATCAATATGTCCAAAGCCTATGATAAGCTCGAATGGGGTCTCATTACTTCTCTTTTCGATTTTCTAGGGTTTGGTAATAATTGGAAGAGACTCATTACAGAACTCATCTCCACCTCTTCTTTTTCTATCAAAATGGATGGCAGTCCTTTTGCGTTTATTTGAGCTTCGAGAGGCCTCCGCCAGGGTTGCCCTCTTAGTCCGTATCTTTTCATTATTGCTATGGAGGCTTTATCTCGACTCTTTGCTGTTCATAGAGATCTGAATCTTTTTCATGGAGTCAAAATATCTCCCTCTAACCTAGAAATTACTCATCTTTTATTTGTTGATGACATCTTCATTTTTTGTCGGGCATCTTTTGAAGACTTAACTACTGTTAAGGCTATCCTTGATTTATTTTTTGACCTCTCGGGACAAGAAATTAACTTCTCCAAAAGTGGTTTACATTTTAGCAGAAATGTGCCTTCTTTAACCAGGAAAACTCTCTCTGATCTAATGGGAATTAAGGAAATGATAAAGGATTCTACATACTTGGGGACTAATCTCTTTCCTTGCAGGTCCACAGTTAAGGAATTTTGTGGCATTGTGGCCAGGATGCAAAAGAAGCTTACAGGCTGGAAATCCAACTTATTATCCTATGCAAGTCGTAGGGTTTTAATTCAATCGGTACTAGCTTCCACCCCAGCTTATATTATGAATTGTTTCCTGTTACCTGGTCAAATTTGTAGGAACATTGATTCAATTTGCCTCAAGTTCTGGCTGGGACACATGAACAATAACAAGAATTCGACTTTCATCGCATGGGATCAAATGTGTAGCTCGAAATCTCATGGTGGTCTTGGTTTTTGTAAAGCTAAGATCCACAACAATGCGCTTTTATTAAAGCTTGGATGGAGGGTGATCACTCAACCAAACTTTATATGGGCAAGGGTTCTTAAGGCCAAATACTTTCCCAAGACCTCCTTTTTTGATTCTACTATTAGATCCAAAAAGGCTCACAAATCTAGAATAGTATTGCACACCTAATCCCTAATCTTGAAAACATGGTAATTAGGAAATTAGGGAATGGTAGAAACACTTTCTTTTGGACTGATAGGTGGAATCCGTCCTTCTCTTCATGCTTAGCCAATTACTTCTTATCTAGTCTTTCGATCCTAGATAAAAGGACCACCATATCCCAGATCGTAGGGGAGGAGGGAGCTTCCCCTAATCATCCCCGGTCCTTGCTTCCTTCTAACATGCACCCTTTGATTTTTAATTTTAATTTAAATCATCAGATGGTGGTGCACTTTGAACAAAAATGGCAACTTTAGTACTAAGTTTGCTGCTACTTTCCTACTCTATTCTCCTACTACAACAAATAATTATTTTTCCTCATGGTGGAATTTCTTTTGGAAACTCAAGATTCATCCAAAATTTAAGATTTTCTTCTGGCGTGTGATACATGCAGGACTTCCGGTCAGGCTTTCGTTTCCAAATGGATACAGATCGATCCCTCTTGTGCATTCTGTGGAAAGTGTATCAAATCTTACTGGCATCTCTTCTTGTCACGCGATTGGGTCAAACACATTTGGGTGGCTGGACCTCTGGGTTTACACATTGAATCTCTGGTTTATGATTCCCTGAGTGATTTTTGTTTTAAGTTTTTTTCTTCCAGACAGTTAGATAAAGCCTCAATTACCTGGTTCTTTGAGGTGTTTGTTATTACTTGCTATTTCATATGGTCGGCTCGAAACAAAGTTATTTTTGGTTCTGAAAAACCAAATGCAATATGGGTTTTACAACAGGTTTCATGCTGGATAGCAGATTTACATTTACAACCCTTTCCCTCTTTGCCCAATGATGTATTTAAGGAATCCCAAACTAATTACACATTGGTTTCTTGGAAATCTATTCCTAAGCTTAAATATCCTATTTTATTGTGTGCAGGAATCCAGATCCTAGGACTAAGACTGGCAGGTTGGGCGTATATGTTTTTGATGGATGGAAGGTTTTTGTTTTTTGCTGTAGGAAATATTTTGTCTTCTAAGGTCTGAGATCCAGAATTGTACAGCATCAGGGTTGGTCTAGACCATGCAACTCATATAGGACTGAAAATCAAGGAGGTTTGGTGCTCAAACCAATTGATCGCCAATGTTCTTCCATGCCATACTAACATTCCTTGGCCGTGGCTATATATTAAGGATCTTATGTATATAAGTAATAGATCTCTCAACCTTACCTTCTCTATGTTTAAAAATAACTTATGCGTAGAAGTGGCTCTCAACCTTGCGACCTATGCACAAGACATTCGGGATGTATTTTCTCAAAATATATAAGCAGGTTTCTTTACTTTCATCAAAAAAAAAAAAAAAAAAAAAAAAAACTTGTGAAAGGGTGACAAAACGAAACAGGAGATATGATGAGCCTACAGTACACCACTAGGGAAGAAAGTTAGGGCGATCCAAGTAGGGGTTTGGTGTGGCGAGAGCCAGCCACGTGCTCCTAGATGAGCAGCAGCTCCCTTGGTGGGAGTGGTGCTGGCTGTGGTAGTGTTGGATCACATGGTCCGTCCCTACTGTCTTCGTCGGGCTAGTTCTGCTAACGACTGCCACGTGATGATCGGATCCCACAATGGACTCCTCGTTCTTTCCTGCTGCTGCCTCAAGCGGTAACTGCACAACAGGACAATTAAAGATAATGTTAGAGGACAATTTGGTCATTTCATTAATATTGTTTTGGGAAATGAAGTAAAAAAACTTAAACTGAAACTGAAACGTACGTCGTCATTGAGGTCGAGGTTGCGATGTGGAGTGACAGCAGTGTTGCTAGTGGTACTAAAGTTGTCTTTTGCCTTGCATGTCATTTGATCAGGTATGACGACCGACGACGATACGGTCACTGTAAAGCCTCTTTTCTCGGCCAAAGGTTTCACCAGGGGTGGGCTTGACTGCGGGTGAGCGCACTCAGTACTGTTAGCTTACCCACAAACAAAAAGAAAAAAAAACGAAAGGAAAAAGGAAATACTCACGCCGGTAGGAGTAGGGGGAGGAGGAGCGACGCCGGTAGGAACAGGGAGAGGAGGAGCGACGCTGGTGAAAAGCCTGGGTTTGGACGTGGCAGAAGAGACAGAGGGAGGGGTGGGGACCATGAGAAGATCCTCGACCTGTACCACCACCTGGGCCTGTGCAAGTGAGGCAGGGGACAAAATGTTGCTGCTGCCCACCATGTTGTTGGGCCAAAGGAACGTTCCTTGCGGCTTGCAAATCCTGAACCCACTCCGCAACTTTTGTTTCTTTTCTGCTTTTGCCACACCTTCCGCTTCTACCCTATTTCCATTTTTTTTTTTCTCAGCCGCTGCATCAGTATCTTTACCTCCTTTCTTTTCTCCTTCTTCAACGACTACCGCTGATCTTGCAGTCTCCACTTGCATTGAAGTTGCGGATAGCTTCTGAATCTCCTCCTGCATTGCCACACCTTCCGCTTCTGCCCTATTTCCATCTTCTTTTTTCTCAGCCGCTGCATCTGTATCTTTTCCTCCTTTCTTTTCTCCTTCTTCAACGACTACCGCTGATCTTGCAGTCTCCACTTGCATTGAAGATGCGGATAGCTTCTGAATCTCCTCCTGCATTCCCCATACACCACACCCGTCCATTGTTACAACTTACAACTCAGCATCCTATCGTTACCATAAATATACCAATTTTAATTAAACATAAATCTTATTAAAATAAAGCAGCTCTGGGTTTCAATACCTGCATTTTGTTCAAAGATTTGGAAAATTCAACGAGCTGTTGCTCGAGTTGAATATGCATTATCGGATACCTCTTGAGAGTGGCGATTTCTTCCTTGAGAAGGTTGAGCTCCCTAGAACAATCGCAGTGTTGAGATGGGCTGTCGCCAGGCTTCCATCCAGGTGGTGGAACCCAGTAAGAATCGCTCACTCCTGCTTCCTTCCGAATGTTGACCAGATCCGCGCTCTCCAGCCAGTATTCCATTGCACCCTCCGGGTTATGCCTTCGACGGAACCGTTCCTGGCCTCCTGGCGCAACGTTCCCAGCCATGTGCTTCAGTAGGTGGTCTAGCAACCCTGTATCACCGATATGCTTCCGAGCCTCCTGCCTCAATGCTGGCCGAAGCATCGGTTGCCCTAACACTGCCCCTTTCTCTTTCATTATCCCATGCAATTTCTGCTCCGCCAGCTTATACCTTTTATATAAAACAACCCAGACGAACAGAGGCGTCAATAATGGTTACCAACTAAGAATGTAACCGTGTCGTAAATTATTGCTTGATTGATAATCAAGAAAAATCACGGTTTCTTACCTCTCCGTGGACCACCTGTTCTTGGACGCCTTCAGGGACTTCTTTCGTTTAGTGTTGCAACCGCTTGTTTTCTCTCTCACACGTTTTCGTGTTGATTTTGTCTTTCGAAACCTGCTCGAAGTGTCACGCTTCCTCTTCCTAGTTGTCTCTTTCGTCTCTTCAGTTATTATTTCTGTTGCTGCTTCCTCTTCTTCTTCCTCATTCTCCTCTTCCTCTTCTTCTTCTTCCTCCTCATCCTCCTCTTCTTCTCTCAAAGCCCAAATTGGTTGTGTCGTTTTCTCTTTGTGCCGTCCAATGAACGACACTTGCCTGCGCACTCCCCAGTGCACTAGTCCTGCAGATTTTAGAGCCGACCAACATGTGCCCTTCACCACAGTGTCATCCAGTAATCTCTCTTTGGCAACACAACTTGGGCTTTCAGTCACTTTTGGAGGTACCGACCAGAAGCTCTGTAAGTGCTTCTGTTTCAATATCTCAGAAGATGGAACTTGTCTCGTGAAAATTTTGCTCGCTAGTCCTGATCCCATAACGAACTGCTCGTCTAGAGCTGGTTGCACTTTCCCGGCGAGATCCTGGGGGCTTCCGCTCGATGAGTCTTTATTGAAGTACGTTCGAAGAGAGAGGTTACTCGGAAACTTCACTGATACATTGAACTCAGTCTTTTCAGTTACCTGCCAAATAAACCCATGAGAAGGTATCAAACATTATTTGCAACCAAGGATAAAAATGAAACGAAAGTCGATCGTATCAAAATTTACTGTACCATGACTATACGAATTGATTTCAGTTGAATAGGGGATCTTGGTGGTAGCTTCGTGTGATCAATTTCGTAGAAATAACCCACTTCTGGTTCGATTTGCTCTGAAATTTCTGGCTCTGGTTTTAGGGAAACTTAAATAAGAAAAAACCGATAGAGAGACTATTATAGGGTATCAATCTCAACAGAGACAAGGGAATCAATTCTCAGAAAAGATGAGCTTTCTCCGTTATACTGTTACCGTTGCATGCGAGGTTACAATCCGTTGCCCGTACATGTCTAAGCAATTGCGAACGATGGCCATTCCTTCTGTAGCAGCCATTGTCCTGCAAAAAGATAAAACCAGTATCGTCAGATCAGAGATCACAGAAGCCGATCTCCTTGAGAGACACGCACGCACACACACAGAATATACGCTGCGATAAGGACATTAATACAAGCCTCATGACTTCATGTTTTTGTTAACTGAAACTAAGAAGACATGCTTCATTAAACATCTATGATGAACAACTAATACTTCTACTAATGATGGATTCAGGATAAAGAAGCAAAGATAAACAATCAACAAGCATAAGACTCGTGACCTGCGTCAGACTGCCCTAAAAAAAGGTATTTTCTGTAATGAGCACGCGAGAAAATGACAGACCTGGAGAGAGAGACTGAGAGATTTTTCCTTGCTGTCTTGGGCGGTGTTTCTTTCATGGTTACAGAGATTTGTTTCCATGTTTATGCATCCAAACCTGCACAAACACAGGCGGTGAGAGCGAGCAAGAAGGAATCGGGGAGAGAGAGAGATAGATGTATTAAATACCAAGCGGCAAACCAGGTGAAATAGAAATAAATAATGCGATTTTGGTCGGAAGTGTTGAAGCAAAAATGGAAATCTTTTTTTAGACGATCGAATACGACGGAGATGAACAGTGAAAGTAGCAAAAGGAAAGCGCATTAACATCTCAAGAAAAAGTAACTGATAGAGCGGAAGAAAAACTATGTCAGGCACATAATAATAATACTACTGAAAATGAAATAGAAGAAGAAGTAATAACTAATAAGAGAAAAGCTGAAGATCGCTGACCAAGAGATCGCTATCGAGGAAAACAAAGAAGGAAAGAGCAGAAACCTGAAGGAGTACTACATTTGCGTTCAGATTCAAAAACAGGAGAATGAAGCTCTCGAGATACTTGAAAGCTGAGTTGTATAATTCAGATTAAAAACCAGAACTCCAGAAACTTAAATGAAAAAAAGAACCACTAAAAGAAAGCTTCGGATGAGAAAATCGCATCCATCTGCAGATTTCTTCTTAGGTGTTTCACCTCGTTATAGATAGTTAATACCTTGAGAGTTTAAAGCTTTTCAGTCCCTGCAAGAAAGATTAACAAAAATAAGACACTAATACAGTGAAGTCTGAGATTATAAACCGAAGATCATCTGAGACGAGAAAACGAACAAGAACAAACCCTAACACTGATCGGCAGCCATTGTCAAAATAATAAACAGAAACAAGCAAAAACAAAACGACTTAGCATTTTGGAGACAGATTTAACAAGCTAAGATTCATATCCTATTGATAACAACTGAAAGTAGAAGGTTCGTCGTCTGCTACTCACCTATTCAAGATCAAATACCTAGAAAAGCATCCAAATCCTGAGTTTCGCGAGCGATCGAGGAAGGAGAAGAGACGAGATAACGAAATGAAATACCCTTCTTTTTTTGTTGTCTCAGAGGAAAGAGAGAAATTGGAGGAGGAACTCTCAACTCTCTTCTATACGTGCTCTGCGCTGCGCATATGGGGAGTGCTGTGGTGGATGAGTGAGTTTGGTGGGGGAAGGGGTATATGTAAGAAAAATCTTGGTAAGACAAATTTCTACTGCAACTAAACACTATAGTTTATGATGCACCCTTGGGTTTTTATGGCCATGCAAATGGAATCCTCCGCAACAGATCTGTATTATGCTCCGTGGATTGTGGTTTTCTGTGTTATTAGGGTTTTTGTCTCCATTTGGTGATTTTGGTCTGTGTGGTACTCTTTTTCAGTTGGGTTCTTCCAACGATATCCTTTTTGAGTTTTGAGCCCTACTTTCACCTTTAAGAGTGTAAGTAGGTAGGGACCATCTCAGATTTTATCACAAAAAAAAGGTAGGGACCATCTCAGACAAGTCTCAATGGCAAACGACCTAAAACTACTAACCAATCGAGATATTTTAGATGGAATTTGGCTGTTTGAAATAATAATAATAATCAGCCCTCACGAGGAATGGATCCCAAACTATAGAGAGCAAAACAACTATAAAAAAATTGGGCAAAAGCTTTTGTGCATGGTCGTGTATGGTGCACGATCGTGTCTTTAATCATTGGATGGGGATGAGGAATCGTACACTATACACGATCATGTTCATCCAACGGTTCAAAGCACGACCGTGCACATGCATGGCCATGTATGAAAACTCTCCCCAAAAAGTTGATACAACAAAAGATAGAGGGGAGAAATAACTAACCAAAAGGAGGATACATCAAAATCAGGTCGGGTCAGGGTGGGGCGGGGCTGGGCGGAGGAGGGGAAATAGAGCTAAAAGTTGATGCATCAAAAACCAGGGGGAGCAAACAATAATCCAAAGGATGAATGATATATCAAAAGCCATTAGAGAAATAAGAGGAAGATTCCAAGAAGAGGTAAGATGCCTATTTTTGTATAATGTCACACACACATAACAGACATGAATAAGTTTGATTCTGATCTCGAATGTGATGGTTTTCTAAATCTACTCGATAGAGCCTGTCAAGGAGGACCATCTTATTTTATTTCTTTTCTATCAAAGATGGTGAATCACAACATTAAAGGCTAACATATCAATGGTTTCACAAGATGATTTACCACTAAAGTTTTTCAATATCCACCACCATTCTTTGTCGAAAGGAAGGATGACTCTATGATGTGATCAACATTTTCTAAGAATACATTTTAAACAGAATTGGAAAAAGAGCAGGAGAAGAATAAGCGGTTTGCACTTTCTAAAGAATTCCAACAAAGGCATCAGTTAGGGATTGATAAATTTCTCTGAAGAAGAACTCCTAAGTAGGAAGCGAATTTGTAATAGTTCTTCAAACAGTAAAACAAGTTTATGAATACCGGAGCCAAACCAAAGCATCATACACCAAGGGACTTTAGGGGCTTTAGGTCTCACCAAATACCAAGAAAATGAAGAAAATAATTGTTTGGAAGAATTTGAAACCCAATGAATTAAAAATAGAAAGTTTACTCCTAGGTCTCAACCTAATGCTAGAGAGTTTACTTCAAACTTCAATGAGATTAAGAGAATCGCTTGGGCCGGGAAGCCAAGAACCATCACAAATAATGGAAAACACTTCAGTCAATCTTGATGAGCCGACGTCATACCTGATTCTATCTCCATATTTGGAAATGAGCACATCATCAGGATACCAATTATCAAGCCAAAGGAAAAGTGTCAGAACCATCATCAATACCAATCTAGATAGAATCACAGACGTGATGTCTATATTTAAGGATCTTTCTCAAGACCTAGGAAACATCAATAAGACACGAGACAGTCCAGATGGAGTCAGATGAGATATATGAACTAAACCCAATCTACCTAAATACTCTTCTTTCTAAAGACAATATTTCAGATAAGCATAATGATACTAACAATATTAGATTCCTTGACCCTATGAAGCCCCAGCTCACCCTCATCTTTAGGAAGACAGACCCTAGCCCAACTATGGTATTAAGAAAATTAGAGCTCTTCTACCTTTTATAAAGAAAGGAGGACATACAACATGTTTTAATTTTTCACTTAACAAATTTCGTTTTAGGATTACATGACCACAAAATTGGGGTCCCAACCATATGGCAGATATTTGGTCCACATGAAAATGCCTTCCTACGTGGGTCATTGAAGAAGGAGGGCCTTTTGAAGGAAATGGTAGGATAAAGTGGAGACTCATTGTTTGTAAATCCATGCGTTGATCCTATATGATTCTGATTTTACCCTATTTTCCCTTATTTATAGTGTTGAGATTTTACATCAAAGAAAAAAAATTGTCTAACTTGGTCTCAACTTTCATATGGAGGTAGATTGCTTTTGTTACGATAATTTTGCGAATTGTAAATGCTCAATTTTATGGTAAAAGTAATAAACTTATTGAATAACATTAATTAACTAGATGAGTCCCTTTAATTAACAAAATTTGTGCCCCCTTTTTTATCAGCAAGAAAAATTTTTATTTAGCTAAAAAAACCTTGATGGGAAGGGTGATCTTCTATTGCCGAACTGCCAGGTAGGACCGTGCTGTGCAGACACTGTAAGGTGAAAAATGATCGCCTTACCCTCACTTGGGTGAGGAGCTAGGGTAGAAAGAAGAAGCCCATCGCGAACCGCTTTAGCCGCTGTAGAAAGATTAGAAAAGGTATGATTGTGCCGACGTATGACTCCAATAGATTGGCCATGCTGATCACGAATTACAATAACCCTCCTACCATACTGCTGTCACATTGACCAAGTCCTATCAATAAAGATAAAGGTAGGGACAAGGTGAGGTTGATGCAAAGTTCAGTAGAAACAAAGGGACCTTCAGCCACAAAGAGAGCAAAAACCTTGATAGAACTAAGCAAATTTGTGAAGGATCCAAATTTCACATAACAGGGACAACCATTGAACCAACCATAGTTAGAGAAGTCCCAACAAACCCTAAGGGTAGGGATGTAAACGGATCGGATTCGGCTCGGATAGTGCTATATCCGCATTCGATTAGCTTTTGGACAGATTTGGATAGTACTAAACGGATACGGACACGGATACGGATCGGATATTTTATTCGTGTACATGTAAACATAGCTTTTCAGATAGCTATAGCCTATCCGTATCCGTATCCGTTTAGCTTTCGGACGGATTCGGATAGTGCTAAACAGATACGGACACAGATACGAAAACGGATTTTGGCTATTCATTTACATCCTACCTACCGGGGGGGTGGTAGAAACACACAAGGGGTTCTCTTCTAATGATGTGTGATAGGTCCACTATCCTTTGAGGGCCATTCAAAATGGGGGTGCTGAAAGAATTTTTGTCCGCTACTGTGCCATCATGCGGCGCAACAGCGGGCATGTGTGCACAGCCCATGGCACAGCAGCGCTGCAGTACACAGCAGTGGATAAAGGTCCATGCTGAAAACATGCTCAAAGGGTAGAGTAGGAAGCCAAGGGTTATTATAGATGTTGATAGGAGCACAATTCCCCAGTTTTTGGTATAAGCCAACAAGTAGCAAACGTCTTCCTTTTAAAAGGCTTTTCAAGCCCCAAGATCTCCCAGCTCAGTCTGAAGCCTCGAGGAAAGATGAATTAGGAAAATATATACCTTTTGAAACTTGTACCTATACGAGGAGTCAGCAACATTGAAGGGAAAGATTAAAACATTCAAAGTTCCATAAAGCCAAACCACTAGAGCCCTTACTTGACGACAGATGATTCCACTTAAGCAAAAAAAAAAAAAAAAATGTTGACATTCTGGTTTGTCCTGCTTTCGCAAAAAACATGCAATCATCAACAAACGAAGAGGTGGGAGATTCTAAAACCCATTCTATTAACTTTCAATCTAGGAAAAAATTGAACCGCTACGCAACAAAGAGATGGTGAGAAAGTGGAATTTTTATCCTCTCTTGCTACAGCATGGTAGTGTAACGTATCATGCGGCAATTGTAGAGGCCATGTGCACCATGTGGGGTTCGCTGTACCACATGACCTCTGCAGCGCCGCACAATGCGTTACAGCACCGTGCTATAACTGGAGCGAATAACGATTCAAGAAAGTGTCTCCTTACATATGATGAAATAAGTATGGGGCTTAGGGTGTAATCCTGCCGAAACCCACAATGGGTAAAACATAACTTAATAATAGACTTATTGATCTCAATATGGCAAAAATTCAAACACCATAGAACACGCTCAAGAAAAGATCATTCTATTCTATCATAGGCCTTACAGAGATCAAGTTTTAAGATCATATATATCCAGTCTTGCTTTTATTAAAGTGCATAAAATCAAAATCTCATGAGCGACGTATATATTATCGGAAATGACGCATTTGGGTCTAAATGCGCTTTGATTTCTGCCAACAATGAAATTTAGAAGGGGGCTTTACCCTATTCACCAGACAATTTATAATGATTTTATATATTAAACAAAATAGTATAATATATAGGCTAATGGGACTAAAGTGACCCATGGTTTGATGGTCTCTGTTTGGGGATGAGAAAAAGAGCATCAAAATAGTATAATATAGGCGAGAAATGAAGTTAACTTGACCAATCGCCTATCCAATTTGAAAAGATTAACAAACTCATGCATATAATAGATGGCGGCCTATGTTTCCATAGACGTTATCAAACCAATAAATATATTGAATTCTTACTTAACAGGACCGGACTGGACCGGACCGACTGGATGGATTGGGTTTGATTAACTCCAAGTCATTGTATTTTTTTCTGCATTTCTCATTTCTAGGCTATTTTCTGTTTGAATCGTTCTTGGAGAGATTTTTTTTTTTTTTTTTTTTTTGAGGAAAGTAGAATATATATATATTAAACATCAGAGCTATATACAGATTTCTTACATTGTCCACGTTGAGCTAAATTTACAGCTATCTGAACACACTTAAGTTTTTTATAAGAGAAGGTGATATTAGTAGCATTAGCAGATATATAGATAAGGTCTTTAAGTAGTTCCCAGGGCCAAGGACGTGTGGTTGGAGATGGAAGAACATCAGTGACCTGTTGATTAGAACACCACACTTCTGTAATCGTCCACCCCATGCTCTTGGCGTACGTTAATCCCTTTTTTATACTAATCAGATCGGGTTCCAAATTGTTGGAAGATGTAATATTACCAGCTTTAAAAAACTGCACACGACCGTCAAGTAATAATATAAAAGCCCAACCTGCTAATGTCAGTCCAGGACTACAGTATCCTACACAGACTAAAACATGAAAATTAAGCACAGGGAAGCAATTAGAGTTGTGAAATAAAAAAGTTTCACAGGAATTTTCGGTTACAACCCGGGGAGAAATGGAGGGGGGGGGGGGATGAATTCAAATCTGAGATCCACTTGTGGACATTATTAAGAGTCCAGTGAGGGTCCAGTTTGGTGGATTTCATGGTCACCCGATTCCTAGAGACTCAAAGAAAGTAGCAGGTGATGATAAACACACTAAAAAACCATATTAAAGACTGCCTTCCTAGAGAGTAATTGTAAAGGAAAGCAATGCACAGATCCATGATGCTTGGATACTTCAGATGTTCAGTTCTCAGGCCTAGAGATCCAGCCGCCCAAATGTGTTTAATCCAATCGCAAGATAAAAATAGATGCCAGGTGGATTCGACACAATTTCCACAGAAAGAGCAGGATGAATCGATCTGGAGCCATTTCGAAAGAGTGCCCTTGATAGGGAGTCTTGCATTTAGCAAACGCCAGAAAAAAAACTTTAAACTTTGGGTGGATTTTGAGTTTCCAAAAGAAATTCCACCAAGATTTGATTAGGGGATTGGAAATGATAGAGGTAGAATTAATCTCTTTAGCAGCTAGTTTAGTCGTTAGTAAGCCATTACTGGCTTTAACACACCACCAACTGTCACTGAAGGTAGAGATATTAATCAACCGAATATTAGAGTACACAAAATCAGATAAGTAATGAGTTAAAAGAGAATGGTTCCAAGTAGAGTTCAAAACAAAGTCATTAACCTTAGACAGATAATTACTGGGATTTAGGGGTGTCAAGGAGGCCTGAATAAGATTTCCTGGCAATGAGGGTAACCACCTATCAGTCCAAAAAAATGTGGATTTGCCATCACCAATTTTCCTAATAATCAATTTATCAAGAGTGTCAGAGATACTGTTGATACTATTCTAGGTCCATGAGCCTTTCTTCAACCTGGTCTTAGGATAAAAAAAGGATGAAGTTGGGAAGTATTTAGATTTCAATAGTTTGGACCACGGGGAAGAAGGCTCAGTCAGCAATCGCCAACCCAATTTGGTGAGGAGGGCCTTATTATGATGTTCAGCCATGCGGAACCCAAGTTCCCCTGAGGATTTTGGTTTACAAAATTTACCCCAAGAAATTAGAGCGGTTTTCTTCTTATTACCCTGCCCACCGCCAAGCCAGAATTTCTGGCAAATGGAATCGATTGCTTGACAAGTTTTGTGAGGGAATAGAAAGCATTGCATTAGGTAAGCTGGGGTGGAGGCCAGGACAGATTTGATCAGGACACTACGGCCCGCAAAGGTAAGGAGATTAGATTTCCAAAGAGATAATTTACGCTGCATACGAGAAACTATTCCTCCTAATTCCTTGACCTTTGATCTGCAATGAAACAAGTTAGTACCCAAGTATAAAGAATCTCTTGACATCTCCTTGATGCCCAAAGAAGAGCAGAGAGATGTCCTGGATTCAATGGGGACATTTCGACTAAAATGAACACCACTCTTCTGGAGATTGATTTCCTGGCCAGATAAATCAGAAAACAAGTTAAGAATAGCTTTGACAGTCAAAATATCATCAGTAGTGGCATGACAAAAAATAAAAATATCATCTACAAAAAGAAGGTGAGAGATCTCGGGTGCAGTTCTGGAAATTTGAACACCACGAAATAAATTTAGATCTCTATAAGTGGAAAAAAGTCGAGAAAGAACTTTCATAACCACCAGAAAAAGATAGGGACTTAGGGGACAGCCTTGACGGATTCCCCTAGACGCAGAGAAGTGGTTAAAAGGGCTACCATCTAATTTCATAGAAAAGGATAGGGTAGCAATAAGAGACCATATCAAATCTCCTCATTTCTCATCAAAACCTAAAAAGTTAAAAGCCTATGACAGAGTTGAATGGGGACTTATTCGTTCTTGGAGAGATTTGTTTCTCAGTTTTTGTTCTCAAGAATTCTGC
The DNA here is from genome assembly GCF_018873765.1 of Telopea speciosissima. Taxonomy (NCBI): domain Eukaryota; kingdom Viridiplantae; phylum Streptophyta; class Magnoliopsida; order Proteales; family Proteaceae; genus Telopea; species Telopea speciosissima. Next base: position 68,720,896 of record NC_057916.1, on the reverse strand, counting down.
CATGGTTATCTTTTTTGTATTCTTCACCACCATTATTAAAAAGAAAAAAAGTGTTCTACACTTCTTACTTTGCCATATTGGCAGTGAAATACATATATTTGCATGGTCCTTTCTCCTTGGCAAAGCTTTCATATCCAGGGAATGTCTTGCTGTTGCTTCTTGAATTGGATTCTTGTTTTCTCATTTAATGTTGTGCTCTAACACTACCTATTTTCTTTTTAGGGTTTATAGGGTTTTTATCGAGGTTATGCAAATTGGAATTGGAAATCAAATCAGTTTGTGCCAACCAATTCTGATACGAATCGGTTGGAATTGACCATTATTGGTCATGGTTGATTCCGATTTGAATTATCTAATTCTATCTATTCAAATGTAATTTTTGAAACAAATTTTTTTTTTTTTTGATTAATTCAATTCGATTGCCCATTGGACACCCCGCCCCCCCAAAAAAAAAAAAAAAAACCCAACAACAACAGCAACAGTTTAGTTCTAGAGGTAGGGTTCCTTCCGATACCTGTGTGCAATTTTGGACATTGGAGGGAAAAATTACGGGAAACCTGTAAAAGGGGGAGTAGTTAGGACATTTTAAGGGAGTGCTACGGTAATCTAGATGGGAGAGGGGGTGCCCGCATGCAGTTTCAGATTTCAGCTGGCGTCATGGAAATCTTTTTCCCTTCTTTCTTACAAGGTTTAAAGGGTTCATCCATTGAAGGAGTTCATCAAGAATTTAGACATTCACCTTCCTTTTTCCTAGACAATAAAGACATGGCACCAAGAAAAGGTTAAGAAAAAGAAAAACAAAAAAAAAAAAAACAAAAAAAGAAATTGAAATTGAGATGTAAATCTAGGATATTCGAAAAATTGGATACTCGATGATAATCCTATCATTATTATCCGTTGTTAGAGAATTCAAATAAAATCCAAATAATATCTCTGTATCCATCTATCCTTTTAAGTGGATTTTTATCTCCCTATTCGACCAATTATTATCTGATTCGTTTAGCAATCCTACTATAATAAAATATCTGAATATATCTCTGTATCCATCTATCCTTTTAAGTGGATTTTTATCTGCTCCATTACTGACATCCTCCATTTTACTACATTTATCCCTGAGGATGTTGACACCTATTTTACATTAATCCGACTGTCAAAATTAAAGACTCCTTTCCCAAGCTTAACCATGGTTTTCAAACCCAACCCTCCTCTCTCTCCAGCGGCGGCAACCTCTCTTCTCCCTCGACAATGGCATGGATCTGAACGAGACACCACAGTAAAAGCCTAGAAGGAAGAAGCACAGGCCCAAAGTCGTTGTAGACGGCAAACCCAAAAGGACTCCAAAGGAAGCAGCTCCAAAGCCGGCAAGTGACGATCAAAATCCAATAGGAAAGAGGAAGTATGTGAGGAAGAAAAACCTCAAAACCTCAGAAACTCTACCAGTAGAAGCTGTAGGGGAGGTAATAGAACAATCACCGAGTTTGATCGTGAAATCATGCAAGCCGGTGCTGAATTTTGACTTAGAAGACCAAGGAAGAGATGAACACCCCTACAAATCACTCAATAATTAGGAGGGGTTTCTGGTCAACTGTGTTGAAAGCTCTTCTTCAAGGTGGATATTTGATATGAATTCAGAACCTTAGGTCCAGGACCTAAACTAAGCAATTGGTGGTAGTTCTAGAACCAAATCAACTATGCAGCTTGGCCAAGGCGCTGAAGTGATAGTACAACACCTTAGCTGGGGTTGAATATGACGGTAACTGTTCCTCGAACCAGGTGATCAAGGACTACAATTCCTTGATTGAAACAACAGCCCCAGCTCCACAATCCACAAATAGAGACCCACACATAGAAAAAACAAATCATAGAATGAGACCAAGATGTATAGAAGAAGAGGGGTTTTTTTTTTTTCAAAATTTTTTTTTTCCTGTTAATCTTTGTGAACAGGTTAAGTGGAGCGAAATGAATGATACAGTAGTATGGTTTCTTGCTTCTTTCTTCTCAATTGCATCTTTTTCTCTCTCCTTTTTCATGTGAGTTTTTCTTCTCCAACGACAAAGCCGACGGCTTCGGCATCATCGCCATTAATGCCAGCAAAAACCCTTGAAGCTGGTTGTAACTCAGATCCAGGGCTACAAGTTCGCTTCTGGCACCCATGTTGCTAGGCACCTGTATCAATAAAAACTGAGGAGACCCAATTGAGAAACAAACCCATCTCGGTGGTGGGAGGGAATATGGAGTCGGCGGCGGTGCAGGAGTTCAGCCGGTAGGTCGAAGGAGGGAAGGGGGTAGTGTTGCAGAGAGAGAGAGAGAGAGAGGAGTGAGAGAGGAGAGAGAAACAATTAACTCAGGTTAGGTTAGGGTTGGGTGGGTGAAATTTGGGAATTGAAATCTGTCCGTCGGATTACAATAAAACAGGTGTCAACAACATCCTAAGGGGTAAATGGAGCAAAATGGAGGATGTCAGTAATGGAGCAGATAAAAATCCCTTTTAAGTTACCTTATTGGATTTTGTTATCATATTTTTACAATTTTTTAAGTTAAGATAATGTAATTCTTTTTCTATATTTTCTATTGGTGTTTATATATATTGTTTTATGCAATGTGATACATGGAATCACATATCTATGTGAGAAAATCGAAGACTAAAACGAGTAAAAGAAAGGGTAGTTGTTGAACTCTCAAGTCTCAACTCTAACCTTCATCATAAAAACGGTAAAGATGTCAACGAATAGTCGAAAATTCATATTCGATTCGCATTCATATCCATTTAGGAGATTTTGTATTCAAAAAATTACTATTTGATTCCGTCCAAAAATCGATAGGATATTATCCGAATCCGTCTGAATATAAATGGGTACGAATATGATAATGCCACTATCCGATCGAATTCGATCCATTTACATCTTTGTGAAATTGTGAGAGGAATGTACTCCCAAAAAGGAGGAGAAGAAGACTTCAGAAACTTCCATTAAGCTGTGTTTGTTTGACAAGAAAAGACAAAGAAAATCTTTTATATAAAAGAAAAGGGAAAAAACTTTTTTTGGTCGACATGTTGACAAAGGGTATTAATCCAAATTCCCGATCAGTGTGGATCATACAATACCACTTTATCCTAGAAAATATAAACAAATTTGCAAACACCATTGTCTTGTATGCATGTTTTAAGTATCGGTGACCGTTACCGATACCTAACCGATACCATAGCAGTGGTATCAGGACATGGGATGGTAAAATGGTAAAAAAATAGAAGGCATCAATATTTTAAAGGGTAAAAAAAAGCCAAGGTACCAAATTCTTCAAATATAAGACGTCATATGTGACAACTCACAAAAATCTATATTATTATTTTCATAATAAGACAGGGTGTAAGTCATTCTATAATTAAGGGTCCACTTAATCTCGATGAAAGTACAAAAAAAGGGAAATAGTTTTCTGTCCAGGAACATGGTTTGAGGTATTGGATCGGATCGGCCGATTTTGGTTGGATTGGATCAGTATTGATCAAGACCGATCCGATCCAGTTATAAGGATAAGGGTAAAAATGTAAAAAAATTTAGTTTGTTTATAAAAAAATAGGGACAAAAGTGTCATATTTGCCCGAGTTTGGGCGATCGTGATCCGATCCAATCGATATTGAGATCACGAATCATGTCCAAGAGTGTGGCCTAGGCTAGCCCTCCCATGTGTCTATTTCTCTCTTACTCAAAATAAAGGGGCAGAGGTGTCTTTTCATATGGAAAAGAGAGAAATAGACTCATGGGAGTGCTGGTGTAGGCCACACTCCCGGACAGAATTCTTTTTCCCATAAAAAAAATGAATAAGTATTTCCGATTCAAAACGATCTTATATGGACAAATTTATATGGTACCACCCATTTGTAGCATCTAGATTAGTACAACACCGGTTAGATCGGCCGTTGTGGATCCTATTCCAACTCTACAAGTCATCTCATCGAGTCATAGATCATGATTAAAAAAAAAAAATAGAAGAATGAGATATCCCTGAGTTTGTTAATGGAACCACTCAGTCTGAATCCTTACCCAATAAACTCATTTCCTTTTCTAACAAATTAAAAAAGTGGAGCAAACAAGTTTTTGGCCATATTGACTCTCTTAAATCCCAGTTATTCGACTCATACCTTGTGGGTTTTGATAGAGATAACCCTGACTTAATCATGTCACACAAAAATTAAGTTGGATTTTTGATGCGGAAGAAATTTTTTGGCTCCAAAAGTCTCGGCATTTGTATATTAAGGATGGGGACAGGAATACGAGATTTTATCATTCTGTTGCTAAGACTAATCTCAGAAGGCGCTGCATTAAGTTCTTAAAAGATGATCAGGGTAACGTGATTGAGGATCCCAAAGCTATGGCACATATTTTTGCAAAACACCTATCTCATTTATTTACGACATCCAATCCTCTGGACACCAGCTTTGTGGAATGTCTCTTCCCTGCAGTATTTGATGATGTTGTTTCTGATTCCTTATGCAGTCCTCCAACAATTGAGGAGGTTAAAAGGGTTGTCTTCTCTTTTGGTCCTTTAAAGGCCCCAGGTATGGATGGCTTTAATGCGGGGTTTTTTCAAAAACACTGGGATCTTATTCGAACTGACTTGTTTCTCTTGGCTGATAATTTTTTCAAACATGGACTTCTCCCCTCCGGCCTCAACCACATTCTTGTTTGTCTTATCCCGAAGACTGATAATGCTTCGGAGGTAGGGGACTTTAGACCCATTAGTTTGTGTAGCGTTTCCTACAAAATCCTATCCAAGCTTATTGCGTACAGGCTTCAAAGCTGTCTACAGTCATTTATATCTCCTTTTCAGGCGGCTTTTATTCCTGGACGTCACATTACCGATAACATTATAATGGCACAAGAGCAAAGGTGGGTATGTTGCTATTAAAATTGACATGTCTAAAGCTTACGATAGAATTGAATGGTGCTTAATTACCTCTTTGTTCAAGTTTTTAGGATTTGGGGATAAGTAGGTCCAACTAATCTCTGCACTAATCTCTTCTCCCTCATTCTCAATTAAAATTAACGGTAGCCCTTTTGAATATATTCATGCTTCTAGGGGTATTTGTCAGGGCTGCCCTCTTAATCCTTATCTATTCCTTGTGGCTATGGAGGTTCTATCTCGCTTGCTTTGTGTTTACAGGGATCTGGACTTATTTCGCGGTGTCAAGATTTCCAAATCTGCCTCTGAAATTTCTCATCTTTTATTTGCCGATGATATTTTCATTTTCTGTCGTGCAACCAAAGATGACCTTCTTACTAGTAAGGCTGTTTTAGATATGTTTTCTGATCTTTCGGGGCAGGAAATTAATTTCGGGAAAAGTGGCATTCACTTTAGTAAGACTGTGCCCCATGATGTCCGTCTTACCCTCTCCTCTTTGTTGGGAATCAAGGAGATGTCTAAGGACTCGGTGTACCTGGGCACCAACCTTTTCCATGGTAGATCTAAATGCAAGAATTTGGAGAAGTTGGTGTCACGGATGCAGCAGAAGCTTGCTTCTTGGAAAACTAACTGTTTCTCCTTTGTAGGTAGAGCTGTGCTTATAAAATCAGTGTTAGCTTCTACCCCTGCTTTTCTTATGCAATGTTTTCGGTTTCCAACTATCACCTGCCGTAAGATTGATTCTATTTGTCTTAATTTCTGGAGAGGTAACTCAACCAGTAACAAGAAAAAACTCTCTTTAATCTCTTGGGATAAAATGTGTAAGCCAAAGAGTTGTGGAGGGCTCGGGTTTAGGAAGGCTGAACACCATAACAAGGCCCTTCTTATGAAACTTGGATGGAGACTCATCTCTGAGCCCTCCTCATTGTGGGCTCGAGTGCTGAAAGCTAAGTATTTTCCTAAAACTAGTTTCTTTGATCCCGCAACCAAAAGGAAAAAGGGGTTTTGGTCATGGAATAGTATTGCACCAATTATTCCTGACTTAGAGGGGGTGGTGCACCGACGTATGGGTAATGGGTGTGACACCTCGTTCTGGTATGATAAATGGGTTCCGTCACTCCCCGGTAATCTACATCGTTTTGCTCTTACACCTGTAAATTCTGATGCTAGATTACTGACTGTTAACCACTTTTGGCATAACAATGATTGGAATGTTGCTCTTCTTAATCAATATCTACCATCCCAGATTGTTCCTTTTGTTCAAGAAGTTAAATTGACCAATTCTGTTGATCAGTGGTGGTGTTCTAAGACAAAATCAGGTCTTTTTACCACTAAACTTGCTGCTAGAAGTTTCTATTCCAATACTGGCACTTCTGATCATTTTATTAGCTGGTGGAAATTTTTTTGGAAACTTCAGATTCATCCTAAGTCTAAACTCTTCTTTTGGAGTTTGATCAATGCAGGACTTCCCACCAAGGATATTTTATCGAAATGGATTCGGATTGGCTCTTCCTGTGGTCTCTGTGGAATTGGTGTTGAATCTCCATGGCACCTTTTCCTTTCTTGTGATTGGGTTAAACGAGTTTGGGCCACTGGACCACTGGGGCTAAGGCCTGATTTCCTGGGCTTTGATAGTCTTAGTTTGCTTTATCGGTTTTTCTTCTTTAAGTTTAAGTCAGATAAACTGTTGTTGTCTTGGTTCTTTAGTGTTTTTATTATTACTTGTTATTTTATTTGGTCAATAAGAAACAAAGTTCTAGTTGGTTCTCAGCAACCTAACCCTCTTGGGGTTCTACAGGTTGTGCAAAAATGGATTGTGGATTTAAATTTACATCCCTCCTCGGGCTTTTCACGGAATCTTGTGGAAACTGACTTACAAATTTCTGATTATTCTATTCCTTGTTATGATTTTCCTATCTTACTTTGTCCAGGTTTCAGTTCCCTTGGACTGACTGAGGCTGGTTGGGCCTTTCTCATTCTGATACATGGGAAATTTAAGTTTTTTGCCACAGGAACCTTACGGTTTACTGGGGAGTTAGTGGGCTATGTTTTTGCCATCCGTCACGGATTAGACCATGCCGCCTGTATTGGGTTGCAGATTAAAGAAATTTGGGTGGATACTTTAAGGATAACTCAATACCTTCCATCTCCAACCAAATGCTCATGGCCATGGAACTTGGTTGATAGGTTGATAGTTTGTTATATATTGCTGACCGTACTCAACATGTACAGTTTAGGGTTGTTACTAATATGGGATGTATGCGGATTGCCAAAAATTTGGCAAGAAACGCTTGTACTATGGGGTTCACTTTCTAGTTTTTATACATTTTTTTCTCTTTCATAAAAAAAAGAAAAAAAGAAATCCTGACCCGAGCGGATCTTCCAATATGGACACATTTAAACGGCATGACCCATCTAAACCATTCAGATTGGTACATCACCACTAGGATCCGTATTCCAACTACAACTCACACTGTATGAAGGGGTATAAAAGTTCATCCCAAATCGGTCGGACCAAACTGAACTATTTTTGGCCCAACTTCAGTCTGGGTTTTTATGAAACCAACAGAAATAGAAACCGAATAGACCAATCGAAACCAATGGAAAAGCAAACTGAAATTCATAAAAAGCGAAAAAAATTCAATAACCCTACCTTTTTTGCCTTTTTAGTATGACACAAAATTTTTCAATATGGATAATAGTATCATTTCATATGCGTACTCGAATAATGTGCATAACAATAAAACCTTTTGATGATGACATGATTATATGTCATTTTAATTTAATTTTTAAAGCTCTACTATATCCTATCTTAAAGCCATTTTGAGAATAAGATAAATGACAATTAAAAATTTTGAGAGAAAATGGCAATTAAAAGTTGTCAGTTCTAAATACACCTATAAAGGAGGTTTCTGGTCCGCCAATCCTACTAAAATGTGTACATGAAAATGAGATAAATTATTGAATTTATATCTGAAATTTGACATATGGGGTATATCCAGACCATCTCTTAGGTATCCCCAATGGACGGATATGTCAGGGACTACCAATTCAATCAGATCAGCCGGAATCAGGATCAGCCTCGGCCGATTTCATGCCGATCCAATCTGATTTTTAATTCACTGGGCAGGACCCATCTCTCTGTGTATAGTTGAAAGAACAATGACCAACAATCACTTATAGATTGGCAAGAAGAAGAAACACTTGAGACATCCATTTATTTAGATATGAAATGTGAATGTTATGGATCTGAACACTTATATATAATCATCCAATCTCTGTTAAAATTACAAGAAGTCTCAACATCAATAAAAACTCCTGCTTCCATTATTTCTTGGAAGTAACAAATCAACAGGTTGCAGTAATGACTTGCAGTGACTGCCACCATAAAAATAGGGTCCATGGACATACTGGTATATCTCTTCTAAATAAACCACCCTCATATTTCTTTTGTTTTCCTGTGTTTCTGGGGATTGGAGTAATCTCCATACAATAGCTCGGAATCATTGTTGGCGCTCTATTCGTTCTACCCTTGTCTTCCATCGTGCCCGAACGGCTTAGTCCCTTGAAGGACACATCAATCATCCAATCTAGAGTTCAAGACTCAGGCTTTCATTCATGATCATTATGACATACCATCAGCTGCTCCACAATAGAGTTCAGCAGCTTCTTCATACGTTGCCTAGGCCCATGAGTACTATATACACTGGAGATACAAACTTGAACATGATGGCCCCACCAGAGCAAGATTCCCATACTCAAAACACCAGATACAACTTTAGATGAGAAAAGAGCCGACTCCTCACTCTTTTATATTATGCCAGTGCAAAATCTTTTATTCTCTGCTTGATTTGCTGTGAAGAGACAATAGATCCTCATAAGATAGAACGGAAATTGGCATGATAAAACAAGAGGACTTAAAAGGCAATTTAAAAGTATAGGAACTGCAAATGGGGAACAAAAATTACCCTTAGTTCTTCATGAAGCACAATAAATATCTTCTTTAGCCGTTTATGCCTCTGCAGAAGTTGGATCCTAGTTAGCTTATTATGGACTTGGAAGTAAGTGAGAAAAGGAGAACCTGATGCAATTGAAGCATTGTATAAAACAGAATAAAACTAAAACTATCAATACTACTGTTCCGGTACCAGATGATGACAGGAACAACCATCAACTTCTCTTTCCATTAAGTTACTATTTCAATTTCAAGGGAGATTGCAGTTGTATAAAAAAATAATAAAACTATCAATACTACTGTTCTGGTACCAGATGATGACAGGAACAACTATCAACTTCTCTTTCCATTTAGTTGCTAACTCAATTTCAAGGGAGATTGCAATTAGTTTTCATACACCATATGTGTCAAATGTCAGTTCAATCACTGCTCACTACTCTTTTCCAGGGAAAAAAAAGGGGGAGGGGGGTGATAATAAGAGGAAGAACTTTAAGTCATCCACGTTATAAAACGTGCTCAAGTCATTGACGTTATATAAGAGGAATGACTTCAACAAGTATGTTATTGTATACTATTAAGAGGTAAAAATTCAGAGCAACCAAGCATTATCTGAATCACTGGCATAGTTGTCACGGCGTCTAGGCGACCCAAGGCATTGGAGGGGGTCCAGATGCAAGGTGATACCAAGGCAACCTAGGCATCCAAGGCGCCCACCTAGGCGACGCCTTGAAAACTGTATTCATTGGGGCTGAAAATATTAAATTAATCAGGTTAACATAATTTTTTTTTTAAATGATGAAAGAATTGTACTATTTCTTTATTGAATAAAAAATTGCCCAAGCCAGATACAGCTATTTGTCGCAACTCGTATCTTAAGCACTAAAGCAAAATATTAGAATTACACCTATATACAAGGTCCCTCGTAAACACCAAGGGTATAGCACATAACAGACGCATGGCCTAAGTCCAACTGAATTGTACATTAGATTTAAGAGCAAATTACTCAGACCTCCCCTGACCTTTCTGACAATTCAGGGAACCTCCCCTGCCCTTCTGACAACTACTCAGACCTCCCTTGCTTTTCAAACTGGGCTTCACTTAGCCCCAGTCTGTTAGATTTTTAACACTAGGTAACGGATAAATTTGAAAAAACCTAAAAAAACAGCCAATTATAATTTTTTGACCTATAGGAAGTTACCCAATTGCCCTCACACCCTTTCTTCTTCTTCTTCAAATCTCTGAAAACATAGACAATGGCAACCAACGCCGGAAAACTAATCTAACGCTGTCATTTGAACCACCTTAGCTCATCTACACACAAGAAAAGTAGAACTCCAATCTTGGATATTCCATAAATGGACATCCTTTTCGCTCAGATCCAGGCTGATCTACGTTCCAATGATGCACTTCGTCAGTCCGGTGCCCTTCTGCAAGCTCTTCAACAGTCAGCCGCTGGCAGAGACATTTCCGTCATTGCAAAATCCACTTGCGACCTTGTTCTTCACCTCTGGTGACTGCAACTTCACCTTGTTCAGGAGAGACACACAGGGAAAAAGAAAAAAAATTTAATGTACATTCAACAGAATATTCTGGAAATTTGAGAGAAGGGGGAAGAAAAGAGTTCAGCAAGGCTGAGTTGAGCGATTGAACAGAAGAAAAGAGTTCAGCAAGAAACGAGTTGAGCGATTGACCAGAAGAAAAGTAAAAATGCAGTTTAAATCAAACGCAATTACAGAGGAAAGAAAGAACGATTCAAACCCAGTAGACACCAACTGACTTAAAGACGGAGAGACTACACGTAAAAGGAGAGGAAACTGAGAGCGAGAACAAAACAAGGCAGCAATAAAGATCTTGAGAAATCATCCGGTATTTATAGGCTATGAGACGAAGACTTTCACGAATTCCCAAATCGAAAACCCTTTTTTGATTCTCTACAGCTCATCATTGTTGTTTACTGTTATTTGAGCGTGCATTTGCAATGCAGCTGTGCAAGAGACTAGATTAGAAGACTGCTTAGTAGTAGTAGTTAGTCAGTTCCTACCCGAAAAAGAAGCATTTTATCTTTTCTTCGCTACTGAAGTATGCCGACGCACGTCATTGGGGCGGGAAAGATCAGAATTTTAGGGCTAGGGTTTGGACCTTTTGATGGCTAAAATTCTGATCTTTCCCGCCATGAACCATCAAACACTTTGTCAGGCTAAAATTCTGATCTTTCCGGGGAAAGATCAAAATGGAGGTGAAGAACAAGGTCGCTGGACTGATTAAACCCATTCTAGTGGATGGGTTTAATCTGGGTTCTGGATCAGATTGATGTCGTTGGTGGGATGGAATTTGCAGATGGAGGGGATGAGTTGGGGCAGGGAGAACATGGTGGGGCGGTGGCTGTGGCGGCAGTACTGGCGGTGGCAGTGGTAGGAGGAAGAAGAAGGAGAAGAAGAAGAAAGGGAAAGGTGTAAGGGCATTTTGGTCACAGCAGGTAATTTACTAACACCGTTAACGGACTTGGATTAAGTGAAACCAAGTTTGAAAAGTAGGGGAGGTTTGAGTAGTTGTCAGAAGGGCAGGGGAGATTCCCTGAATTGTCAGAAAGGTCGGGGGAGGTCTGAGTAAGTTGCTCTAGATTTAAAAGTATATATAAAACTGTGCGCAGCACTGCAAGCTAGGATTTGTCTCTTGGTGTAAAAAGCTCAGGCTGCCAGTGTGAAGATGCAGGTTCAAATCTTGAGAATGGCCACTTTCGACAAAAATACCAAGGTTAGGACCCACAAACGATCCCCCTTGGGACCCCCAAAAGCAGGCCTTGCACCAGGAAAATGCCATTATGGGAAGGCTAAATTATGGGATTCCTTCGACATAAAAGCAAGCATGATAATTCAGAGAAACTGGATGATGAGCCGTTAGATCTCACTTGTGAGATGCTATTTTGGTGGATGCTAACAAGCCAACAAAGAAGAATGCTTAAATGTTAAAGTCCCTCTGATGCAGAAGCCGAAACCATGATTAATTTGGCTGTTCTTTGATTTTTCGTTGGAGCCTTTTTATTTGTTTGTTCTTTTAGCCTAGGGTTAAAACAGTCTTTTTCATGGTTTATCTTCTTAGTTCCCTCCACGATTTTAGAGGGATTAGTATTTTATTTTATTTGTTTTAGTTGTTTACACTTATACTCCTATTTAGAGTATAAGTCTATTCTATGTTTTATAATTAGGATTCAGATTAGGAATCCCAACTCCTAATCTGATTAGGATTGCTTTAGATTGATTATTTGTAAGGCCTTTAGGCCCCCTTTATTATTATAAATAGTAGAATCGTGGAGGCTCCCCCACCTATTATGTTTGAAATTTTGTTTCTTCTTGCTGCTGCCGCCATGACTGCTGCTGCTTCTCTGTCTTGTGTGTCATATCAAGACCCCTTGTGAGTAATATCAAGGGCTAGGGCTGGAGTAATCCGGCGACTCCTTGCATCTTGCAGATCGGGAGGTTCGTCTTCTTCTTCCTTCAAGTTCTTCAAGGTTGCTGCTGCTGAAAATCTGCAATTCCAGTAAGAGTTACAATTTCCTGCAACTTTATCATCTCTTCTTCTTACTTCCATCTAACCTAATCGACTTCCCCAAACCCTAGCTTCATCTACATTCATCACAGCCCTATTCCCTCATCAGATTACACTCAAAACCTAACCACAGGTCCATCACAGTAACCCTCCCACTCGATCTCAGTTGCAGCCTCACCTATCCACTACAAACCCTAAATCCCTCCCTCAACATAAAAACCCAGAAACCCTAAGATCTGCCTAGGCCTAACCAGCCATCAAAACCCCACCAAAGTCCAGCCGAACCACCCCTCTCTGCTAGGAAAACTCGACCTAAAGCCCAGCCCCTAAATCTGCTCCTAAACCCTAGTTTCAGCTTAGATCCTAAATCTGAAAACCCAAAACCCTAACCCTAATATTTCTGAATTTCTTATTTCTTATTCAAACCTCATTAAAATCTATTCTAATAGACTCCTAAAATTCTGCAGACCATTACCCAATAAAACCCTAACTCAATCTCCCATTCCTAACCCTAATTTTGCCCTAGTTACCCTAAACTGCCCATTCGGCCAACCCTAAAACAGAACCTGGTCCTAAGTGAGATTTATTTCACCTAGGCTACATCACCCTCTTTATCCAACTTCTTACTGCTGCTGATCTCACTAACCAAATATAGAGGACATGGGGTCCACAGCATTATAGCAGAGAAAATGGTTATCTCTCAAACTAAAGAGTTGCAGAGGCAAGCAAACCTTTTATCAGTTGCTTTTTAACTTCTTTTTTTTTTGTTTTGGGGGGGAGTGTGGGGTAAAAGGAATTTTAAAAATTACGCTAGTTTTTTTGGTCAACAGAAGCAATTTTATTTATACAAAGAAACCTGGGGAGAATCTCCTAACCACAAAAAAAAAAAAAAAAAGGATCAAGTAGACACACAGGTGGCGTTACCCACCAAACACGAGAGAGTTTAACGCACTAGAAGCCAAAAAATGGGCTTCCTTGGAAATATGCGAGAAACAAAAGAAAAAGATACATGAGAAAAATAAGAAACCAAAAGCTTAATATCATCCATAACAGCATCCATGGCCAAGTCCAGTGATCCAGAATAGTTGTTAAGTCTAGCAATAAGTGACCCACAGACAGAGAATATAGACAAGTGCTTAAGATGCAGGGCATGGGCCAGAATGAGAGCATCATGAATGGCCTCCACCTCCATAGCTGAAGCAGAAAAACCCAAGCAATAGGAGCACTTAGCAGCAATGAACTCTCCCAAACCAGATCTGATAACCACTCCCCTACCACCTTGGCAATTCTGAGGGAACCAAGAGCCATCAGCATGAACACTGACATGGCGAGCTGGAATAGAAGGGGCAATGGAAGAGAGTGGCAGAGGAATAGTCTCAGGAACCAGAGTTTTGGGAAGAAGGCCAAAGATTGGATTCAACAATTCGCCTAAAAGCCTCCATTGTGCCAACCAAAGATGGGTCCAAATAGTGAAAAATGGCTTGATTCCTGGCCTTACAGATTTTCCACAGAAGTGATGCCCAAAGCAAATGGAAATCTTGGGGATTAGGGGCAGATATAGCAAGGGTATGGAAGAAACCCACCCAATCTCGAAACTGGAATCAGAGAAAAGAATGAACCTCAAGGCGAAGAGGGGAAGCGAGCCAGCAAGCTGCGGCATTGGGACAAAGGAAAAGGGCATGAACAACTGATTCATCAGCCAAAGACAGCGGAGCCAGTTGCTTAGCCAGTCCCAGCTCCTTGGTCATCAGCGTATGCGGTAGTAGGTGTACATCCAGTAGCATCCCAACACTTGGGCGTTTAGTGCGAAGAAAACTACAGGGTGGTCTATGATCAGGGCTTCCGTTTTCGTCGCTTGAGCGCACTTCGGCTTTTCAGCCTCCCCTAGCGTGCTCAGAGAGGACAAGTAGGGGAAGGAGACAGCTTCTAAAGAGAGATTTTTGTTGACAACAAGAATATTGGTGCAGACCGCCAAAGAAAAAGTTTAAGCTCTGCCAAATTTCTCACATGGGGTCAGGGGAAGAAGGGAGATGCAGTGGCTCTAGAGTGGTTGGACCAATACAACCAGCTTTGGAAACCCAAACCCAAACAGAACAGGTTCAACCTGGGTTTTTGGTCCAACAGTCTCTCCATAAAAGTGGGGGTAGGGCTGCATACATATGCCCCTCTCTGGACACTACAGTAGCGGGAGCCTCGTACACTGGGTACACCCTTTTTAAGGACTGGTAGTAGGTTATTTCTTTATTTGGATTTATTGTGTAATCTGTTATTTCTTTTACTTTGGGTAGGCTATGTATTTAGTCAGTCTTTGTTTTGAGTTGAAGTCTTAGTTTTACAACTTTAAATATGGCTATGCTTGTAATCGCAGATTTGCATGGAAATAAAGTGGGTTTACCTACTGTTAAGGAGTGGTGCAATTGCAGGCCATGGGCCTTTCTTCCTCCTTTCTCTGCGATTTCTGAAATTTTTACTCAGGTACTCTCTCCTTCTTTCCTCCATCCTTCTCTTTTCCTTTTATACTCTGTTCTTACCCCTACCCTGTTACTGTTGAACCAATTGAACCTCAAGAGACTGGATCAAACTCTCTAACGGGAGCTGTTCATTGAGTCTGAGATTTGGAACGAAGGAAGGCCGTCCATATGCGACCTAAAACATAGGTAACCTTCATCCTAAATCATCTTCTGCAGAGGGGTATAACCTTAAACCCAGATCTGGACCTTTGCTCTACCACAAGATTTAGTTGCAGGTCCTAAACTTCTCTCCTTACAATTTGTTAGGCCTACTGGTACTAATCAAAGAGGGCCTTTGCTGCGATTCGAAATCCAAAGCCCTAGTTAGATCGAGGTTTTTGCAAGTGAGTTCTTCCTCGGAGTTTTCCCTTATTGCTGCTGGTTGCATTGTCTTGAGGTCGAAGATGGTATGGGCACCATAAGTCATTACAGAAACACTGGATTGGAGACCCAGGTAACAGGCTGATCTTGCAGGAAATTTTCTATCATTAGAGAGGTTCCAAAGCCACCCATCGCTCTTTGCTTCAACACAAAGGGGGAATTGAACAATAGCGGGGGCCTCATACATGGAGAACAGCGAGTGCAAAGATGAAACATGCCATTTATTGGCACCTCGATTAATAAGGTCCAAGTTCAGTCTGAAATTTCTATCCTTAGGGGAACTATGAATCCTCCCCACCCCCCACCCCAACCCAAAAAAAAAAAACAAAAAAACCCAAGGTAGGAACCCAGGGGTTATTGTATTATGCTAGCTTGATTTCATGTAATACAGAGAAACTTCCAATAATAATAATGCTTTGACATGAGCTCTCAAGGGAATCTAGGACAGCCGGGTTCTTGGAGCACCCAGGAAATACAATGCTAGTGTATTCATGTCCTTTTGGTATATGTAGTTCCATTTCCAGGGATAATACTTTTTACTTTGAGCCTCCAGACTACAATGAGAAGCAGTTAGGACAACATGGTTATTGAAGGAGATGTTGCCTTAGTTTTAACTGGATGGAATAGAGGGACCATGGGCCTTGGAGATCTTCATCTTATTGGAACAGACAGATCTCTTAGCACTTCCAGAAACTTTTCATTTTAAACGATGCAATGTGCTCATCAGTTGGCTGATGAGTTGACCAAATCTGGGTTGGACTGAATTTATTTGTAATAGGGGCCTTATCCAATAGTCTTGTCAGCTTGCTGTTTTGCTTCTTGTTCACTTGTCTAGCTTCAGCTAGTCCTGTTCTTGTTATCATTATACAACTTTGTTCCCTTTTTATCTCTTAATGAATTCTTTGGTTATCTATAAGAATTTTAAAATGAAGGTTATAATGATATCCACTTTCCTTGGAGGGGAAAAAAAAAAATCTTACTCCGGTAGCTTGTAGAAGTAGGGATGCAACTAAATAGCACGTTTAACAGTTAGCAACTAAGGGTACGAGCACAACACACTCCTTGCACCTCCTAGGAATCGAACACCCGACCTCCTGGCTCTAATACCAAATGTTGTGGAGACTTGATTTGCAAGTTGAATCAATTTATGGCAAGAAAGAAGACGTTAAGAGGAAGCAGAATGGAAGAAGTGCAGGTAGGTGTGTAGGTTAAGGCAAAGCCCCTCCCCTCACCCAGGTGCCGTCTCTCTACCACGGAATGTAAAGATTGCTTGGAAAAGAAAACTGGCCATTCTGCACTACGATGTTATGAATGGTATAATCATGCCTTTCAAGAGGATGATATTCCGCAAGCCTTAGCAGCCATGACTTTAAGTGATCCTGCAGATGATGCAGCTTGGCTCCCCGAAACAAGGGCATCCTCACATATGACAGGGATCCCCGGTAAGCTTCACAACATCCGTCCCTATCTGTGAAGTGATATGGTGATGATTGGAAATGGCTCTTTCCTTGTTATCACACAAGTCAGAAGAATGCTTCTTCTGACAACAAAAAATTTCCATTGAATAAAGTGTTATATGTTCCAAACTTGAAGAAGAATTTATTATCAGTGAGTTGGTTTACCAAGGATTTTCCCCTAAATTTTGAATTCTCTGACACTGGTTTTGATAACGGATAGGAAAACGAGTTGAGTTATAATGAAAGGAGCTTGCAAGGGTGACCTATACATGGTTGGACAGACAAATGAGGCATATTTCTCAACTTGGTTTAGATCTGCTACACAAGATACTAGGAATCAGTGCTTGGGACATCCCCATTTTCCTACAGTTAAACATCTTGCAAATAAAGGGATTATTAAAGGCAGTTTTTCAGATAATAAATTATTCTGCGACAGTTGTCATTTGTCAGTGGGGAAAAACTGAGAAACTTCCTTATGCTACTTTGGCTTTCAAATCTTTAGATTTTAAAAAAAAAAAATTCATTGTGATCTATGGGGACCAGCCCCTGTTTCTCCTTTCATTTTTTTTAAGGTTTTCATTTTTGCTGTTGTTTTGTTGATGATTTTTCCCGCTATACTTGGCAGTACCCTCTCAAATGCAAGCTAATCTCGCTGTCTGAAGTCTGAACTCTCCAAGTCTTGCAAATATGTAGCTTCGGGCCCAAGGAAATGAATTCATCACACAGAGAAACTTCAATAAACAAATCTAGTTTATTGTTATCCCTAAACTAGCAATCTTTCAACTGAAAACCAATGAATCAAAAGTATGCAAATCATGGAGTTGAGCTTTGATATGTTTAAACAGAAATCTGGGCACTAAGAGTTACAGGTGAAAATTGCACATATAAACCTCTCATTGTCCTAGGAAGATGCAGTGCACATCTTAATCAATAGGAAAAGCAACACCATAGAAATGCAATTGCATAGCATACCGTTCCACATTGGCGATACGTTTCCTTCAACTGCTCTATGATGTTATAATATCCCTCCATATCCCGACCTTTTGCAACTTCAAGTTCATGTCCCAGTTTATGGAAGTCATTCCTGCATAGAATAGAATCTCAAATAAATTAGAAAAAAAATTATTGTTTAATTAGTTGTTTTCTATTTTACAAAGACAAAAAGAGAAACAAAACTAAAAGATATTTTTAAAACAAAAACCCTAAATATGGGCAAGGAATCCTCATAGCACCTGTAAGTCTCTAGGATCTTGTTTAAAGAGCAGTAACTCCCAAATTTCTCACGGTACTCTTGGACGTATTCCTTATATCTGTAAGGAGCATATACAATTTACCATCATAAAAATTTGATCTGTTCCAGATGTATTTGAATTAACAATATATACTTACTGTGAGAAATCTTTTATTGGTCCTTTGAACTCCGGTTCGTCTTTGTCATACTTAGAATAAGAACAACTATCTTCATCTGAAGAAGATTCCCTCCTCTTACGATTGCTGCTATTGCTTTCCATCCAAAAGGAACCATTCCTTCTATCAGTTACATCTGCCACTGAGTTAGACTTATGGGATTTACTTTCTTTGATCATGTTGGTAGGCACTGCTTGTCCTGTGTGTTTAGGCTCATGCTGTTGTGCTGCACTTGTAGGTGCCTTCTTATGATTGCTTCCATAGCCTTCCGGACCAACGTCCTTGCTCGTGTAAGCCTCATTCTTCCTAGATTTTCCACCCATATCCACAAAGTTATTTGACTGGGGTCCAACTTCATTGTCCGCACGATCTACTCCCGGTAACTGCTGAGGCTGAGAGAGTGCAGCCTTCTGCTGAGGCCTCATAGAATCTTCAGCATCATCTTCTGAGGCCCTTTTCTTAAATGGGGCTTCTTGGCTACTAGAAAACCCAATTCTTGAGTTAAGTGGGGATGGCTGCTTTCTCGAGTCCTGACTTGCCTTTGCCACTGTTCGTCCTTTACTGAAATCTGAATTCCAACTATCTGAAGCACTTAGTTTATTTTCGGACAGTTTGAAAGAAGTTTTTCTTTCAAACTGCTTCTTGACCACCTGTGATTCCTCCCCAGGCATGGGCTCACGAAGTTCACCCAACTCCAAATCTGAAAGCTCCCTTCTCAGTAAAGCCCCTCTTCCATTGACAACTGGGGATTTTTCTACATCACTCCTATTGTTATGTGTAGGGAGAGGCCCCATGTCTGGGTGCAACATATGGCCTGCATCCTTGGACTTCCCCACTTGTTCAACATGGTTCCTGTACTGCATGTTGGACAGCAATGAAGATCTGTCACCATTAACACTTTCCCGGACATTTTTGTTCATTAATTTCTCATAAGCACAACTATCTTCATCATGTTTTTCTCTATGCACTTTGTCTCTAGGCATGGAACCCTTTTCATGTGCATGCATGCTCCTGAAAGCAGACCCATTCGATTCATCGGGGACAAAAGAATTCTTTTCAGATAGTTTAAGACCACGCCCCAAGTTCTCTACATATTTGTTGGATCTATCCGTCCTGTCTGGAGCCTTTCCCCGAGCACTGATTTCGAGAGATCTTTGACCTGGCTGGTGGGCATCAGAAATAGATCTCCCAGGTATTGCCACGCCGTGCCCTTTTTGTGAACCAGTATCTGCATTCCCATCCTTACCAACTCTGTCATTCATCTGTATGGCATGGTCCTCGTGAGAATCCTGGTTCAACCTATCAGGAGATAAATGATGGGGAATGTCGGAGAACAGAGCATCCCTTCTCCTCCCAGCTGATGGTTGAGATGGCATTCCCACTTTAGACCTTTTTGCACTTTCAGGTTTCACCTCAAAGTCCCTTTTTGACTTGGATTTGGATACTCTCTCAAAACTGTCAGACTGTTCATGCCCTATCACATCCTTCACTATATTTTGCATTTCATTAGCAATTTTTCCAAGATGGGACATCTGTTGGCCCTTCTGTGTCTTATCACGATCTGAAGAAAAGGGAATAGTTTCTGAAGATCTTAATTCCCCCTTCTTAGGTTCCAAGTCAGTAATATCAGCCATTTCATTTTCATGACCATCAATTCCCAAGTCCTTAGCAGTCCCAGCTGCATCTGGTGCATGCTGTTTATCTTCGTCAATCTCATTTTGCTCAGGTACAGTATCAGTTTTCCAATGACTGGGAGAATCAGAGATCTTCAACTCTGGTGGTTGCAACTTATGTTCAGCTTCTTTGTCATCTTCACTTGTCATAATATCAACATCCACATCAGATCCCTCCTTGCTGCTAGAAGAACCATCACTTTCACTATCACTGCTGCTCCCACTTCCACTTCCAGCGGGGCTTCTGCTTTTACTTACACTTCTACTCTGGCTTCCGCTGTCACTTCCACTGTCACTGCTTTCACTTTCACTGTCACTGTCGCTTCCACTGTCACTAGAGCTACCTACCTGCCCTTCACTATTGTCAGAAAGTTTTTTATCACCAACAATATCCGGAGAACTTTGTTGAACATCGGTTTTCTCCATCTCAATTGATTCTTCTACTAGTTTAGGGCTCAACTGGCCTGGCTTCTCAAATCCTTCAGTTGTAGCTTTCTCTGGGACAGGGGTTTGACCACGGATGCACTCAGGTGAACTGCAGAAGTCATTAAAAGGAAAGGTAATGCAAATTAACACCAAAGAGATATGATGAATATGACCTAAGCTAATAAAGAACAAATGTTGAGCATTGCATATGATTGATCACAGTTTCAGAAGCTTCAACAACAATAAGGTAGTACTTTTTCCTTCTTTTCTTATTTCAACTGGAAATGAGCATCATTTAACTAAAGCCACAGGCAAACCAGATTTCAAAACAAAGATCTAACAACCATGGAGGGGAACTGGGATGTCTACTACTCCACTGACTACTCTAGCATGACCCAAGGCCTTCTTTGCCAAACTATGGGCTATCTCATGAACAAGATCTGTTATTCTATGAGAAAAGCAGTTGATAAATTGAGAAGATATGTCATGTCATCATGCATATGATAGGGAGTACACAGGACTTCTCTCTCTCTCTCTCTCATATTCCACAAATAATTTGGGAAACAGAAAATTTGGCCTGAAAATATTCGGTTTCAAAAAGAGAAGTCCTTGAGAACAAGTGACAAATAATCCAGGAAAGAAATAATTCGACCCCAAAAATTTCGGATTTTCACACAACTTTAAAAAAAAATAAAAACTTCCCTTTTGTTCCTAAATATTTGAAACATAAACGTTCAATACCTGAATCTGAATTTTCCAACTATGATCCAAACTAAAAATGTCACTGAAAATGCAGGGTAAGAACCACACAATCATTTAACCAGGGGTGCCCTTTTTCTCTTGTTTTATCTTTGTCTTTTCTCCTTTTCAGTTGCCTTAAATGTGCTCACACTCTTACTTAAAGACTTAAAAAACCCAACAGGAATTTCTAAACTGAGATCCTTCTTAATGCTAATGAGAACTGAAATACAAGTAATGAGCACATAACTGGACTTGACTGCAATATGAAAGCACTTTATAGAAATCAAAGCCATCCTTCTATGAAATTTATCTACACTTCTCCAAAAATTGCCGAAACTTAAAAATAGAATACAATGCTGTGGGCATGCAGCACTGATGCAGTTAGACGTTGGATTAGTTAGGGATAATTATGTAAATTTGCTTTTATTAATTGTTTTTATCTTGTTAGATTCGTAATCATATATGTCAAAGCTTCGCCTAGGCACCGCCTAGGCAATAAAGCTTTTTTTGGGACCTAGGCATTCCACCGCCTTACTGTATTGAACGCTTGGTTTTTTTTATTATTATATAAGATTAAATGCCTTTTCTAATGTTTTGATTGGATTTGTGTACAATGTTTATATACAGAGTGATGCATGGGATCATGTGTTAGTATTAAAACAAATAAAGAAGAAAAACCAAAACATAAGAAAGAAAGAAAGTGAGAAGAAGATTTCATCGTGAGACGAAGGAACCAAAGTCGGAACCCTTCTCTACTACTTGCTTCCTTGGTCAGTTGGTTCTTTTACCTAATATAATGGTGAAAAATATAAACAAAGGGATAAGCAAGGAAAAGAGAAAATAGAGTACAGCTGGTGGGAAATATTTTGTCCAATTGTGCCCATGTATCCTTTTCCAACTGGCAATCTCAAGAATGTCTGTGTCGTCTGACTCCTTGTTTCCTCTGCTCCACTACCCTTACGATTCATGTGTGTTTTAACAAAAACAAATATTTATATATATGTTCTGGGTGAATTTTTTTTTTTGGGGGCGTTACAGACTTACAGGTACACCAAAGGGGACTTAAGGGTGGACAGTTGTGTCCATGAACCAGCCACATGGTTTATGTCCCTTACTGTATCCATGTTTTAAAACCGTTCATGCATGCTTAAGTTGCCAAGGTGCCGCCTAGCGGCAGCCTAATCGCCTAAGGAAGGCCCTCCAATGCTTGAGTCGCCTAGCACTTTGACAACTATGTTCGTGACAACTATGTTCGACTTCTTGTTTGATTCTATAAAGCAGCACGTAACCCAACGATTAGGATTGGATTTTTGGGAATTAAATAAAGTTTTTTTTTTTTTTTTTTCCGTATGCTGCTGTGAGCTGCGATTGGGTTTCTTCTTCCTTCCTACTAGAACTGGATTGCCTGATCTTCTCTTCCTCAGGTCAAGACCCTTCCCCTCCTTTCTCTTATTCTCTTCACATCTCCTTCTTCCTCTGTTTTCTCCTTTACCTTAGCTTCCTAAACCTTATACTGTGTGCTCTGTTTCTGGGCGACCAGTCCCCACGTAAGCTTTAGGTCTGGGCATTGCTTTCATTTAGTAATTCTATAGGCTACTAATTTCCGCCCTAAATCTTGTGTTGTTTGGACTAATAGTAGAAGAGTTCTGTTGATCGAAATCAAGTCAAGTTCTGCTGGTTGCTCTCGGTATAGAGGTTGAAGACAACCTCTATTAAAGTCCATATCCCTATTTACATAAATCCTTTGGTTCTTATTTTATTCCTTTCCTTCATCAATCCTTTATTAATTTCCAGAATTACACGCCCTAAGTAGTTGCTTTCAATTTATGCCATTCACTCTATTTCCTTCTCTTCATTGATTTTGAAATTCAAGATACTTACAGAATTGCCACTAGCGATGCAACTTTAAGGGTTTTAGACCCATGATTGCATCAAGCACTTTCTCAAATGATGCGTCCATCAGGTCAACCAATGCTGACTGATTAGTGATACATTTTTAGTCTCTTAAATATCCCATCAGAAAGACCCCTCCCAAAAACCTACCTAGAGATACTAATTTCCTTCAGTTTTAGAAACTGAACATAAGCCTTGAAATCTTTCAACAGTGAAATTTTGGTTTTGGTCACAAAGCAGGAAGTAAATATTCTGAAGATAAGTTAGACTGACTAGGGGATGCTGGCAAATTCTGCACCAAGGTCATCTTGGCCACTAAATCCATGCCAAATCCTTCCATAGTGACTCAAAAGCTTAAAGTCAGATGCTAAATTTGCATCAGGGTTTAACTTTTAGAAGTTAGATTTGCATCAGAATCCAACTTTCACAAATATTTTAATATAAAAATGTTTCCTCATTAATTCTTCCATAACTCCACTATAATGCCCTTTCTGACCATTAAAAAAGAGATGAACCTGGATAGAAACTGTTGTAATATGGGGTATAAGGGTAGAACTGTCCTTAGGGCTTATTTGGTGTTGCCCTAGAGGTTGTATAATCTTCATACCACATATCTCATTATTATAAATAAAAATGGGCTGGTGTCTCATAGATACAAGTCACAATTCCAAAGTCATCATGGTATCAGAGCAGAATCGACATAGGGATTCCCAATCCTAATCGAATCTCTCCTCTCCTCTATCTCTTTCTCGATTTCTTCCCAGCGCCTCCACCACCTAGCTGCCACCACCGCTACCGTCTAACCACCACCGCCTCCCTCCCTCTCGGTTTCTCTCGGCATCTCTCTCTCTCTCTCTCTCTCTCTCTCTTCTCTAGCACAACCGAGAGGCAGGGTTACCGCTTCCCACCCTTCCGCCACCCTCAGTGGTGATTTTCTCCACCACCAAGGGCTTGTTTGTTCTCTCCTGTTTTTCCAGCCTTATTTCATGATTTGAAAGGCTGTTTTTCCCTTTTGTGGATTTTTTGTTGGTGATTGGTTGATGTTCTAGCATCTCTTCTTCAGCTTTGTGCCTTTGTTACCCGTGGGATATTTTTTGGTAACAATGGCAACCATTTCGGATCTTTCTTTTGCTAAATCTAGAACTGAAGGGCAAGTTCATGTTTCTCATGACGGTTTCCCCACATTCACTGTATGCTCAGTTCGTTTGAATGGGAGCAATTATTTGATGTAGTCTCCATCCTGTTATCTCTCCATTGACTTCCGCAGATATTTGGGTTATCTCACTGGTACGAAAGGGAAACCCACCACTAAAGGTGCTGAACAAGAGAGGTGGAGTTCTGCTAACTCCCTGGTTATGGCATACCTTCTCAGCAGTATGCAACCAGCAACCCCAGCTTGCTAGGGGTTATCTCTTGTTGGACACTCCTGCAAAAATTTGGAAGGCTGCTCAAGAAACTTATTCGTAGGTTGGGAACGATGCATAGGTCTATGAACTACGCAAGAAACTTCATGAGACCAAGTAGAAGGAACTCAGCCTGTCACAATATTATTCTAAGTTAAGCAGTTGGTGGCAGGAATTGGATTTCTATGATACGTTCCAGGCCTCTACCCCTGACGATGTTATCAAGTTCAGGAAACGTGAAGATAAGTTCAGGGTGTATGACTTTCTTGCTGAAATCCGTGCTCAAGTTCTTAGCAGGGATCATTTCCCCACTCTGGAACAGGCGTACTCATTAATTCAACTAGAGGACAGCTATCACGTTGTAATGCTGCCTCCCTCTCCCCAGGACTGATTGGCCCTCCTTTCTGGTCCTCCCATACAGCCCAAAAGCGGGCCTTCTTGCCCTGGTGATCGTTTTGACCATGACCCTATCAAGTGTGAGTATTGTGGGAAAGAAAGACACACCAATGAGTTTTGTTGGAAGCTTCATGGTCGTCCCATTGCTTCTTCCAACAAAGGTCTTGGTCGCGGGAAATCATCAGCAAATCATACAGAGGCTACTGTAGTTGATTCTCTACCTGGTGCTGCCCCTTCCTCCTCTCAGGATGAGCTTACTAAGCTCCTTAGTCAGTTGGTAACCAAGTTGGACTCATTCAGCTCTGCCAGTCCTGCTTCCGCTTCCTCTTCCATGTTGGTACCCTCAGACTCTGCTTCCCTAGGTATTTATTTTGCTGGTCATTGTGCATAAACTGTTTCCTGTCCCTGGATTATCGATTTCAGTGCCTCTGACCACATGACCAGTACTGCCAATCTTTTCTTTAAATAATCTCCTCGTTCTGGTAAAGACAAGGTTCACATTGCTGATGGCTCTCTTTCCTCTGTCTCTGGGAAGGGGTCTATTGCATGCACTCCCACTCTGACTTTAAATTCAGTTTTACGTGTTCCTAGCGTTACTACAAATCTTATTTCTATTAGTTGTCTCACTTCCGACCTTAATTGTAAAGTGACATATTTCCCGTCTCACGGTCTTTTTCAGGAATTAGTAACGGGGGAAACGATTGGCTCTTGTAGGGCTCATGATGGTCTCCATTTGCTCGATGAAGTTGCTTCATTTCCTAGTCATGCTCATTAGACCGTTTCTGCTTCCGCTCCCGTAGTTTCTCCTAAACTACTTCTTTGGCATAGACGTTTAGGTCACCCTCCCGTGGGTACTTTGGTTTAAAGTTTTCCCAATTTATTTTCAAAATGCAACCCAAAGGATAATTTTTGTGATGCTTGCGTTTTAGCCAAGCAAACTCGTTCTTTTCCATTTATGTTAATCCATTCAAATTTGTGGGGCCCTACTCGTAGTACTTCTATTTTTAGACATAAGTGGTTTGTTTCTTTTATTGATTGTTATACCCGTTGCACTTGGCTTTATTTGATGCACCACAAGAGTGATGTTTTTGCCTACTTTCAATCCTTTCATAATTTTGTTCACACCCAATTTAATGCCAACATTCAAATTCTCCGTAGTGATAATGGGATGGAGTATAAGGATGGGGCATTCTAGGCATATCTTGCATCTCATGATATTCTCCATTAGACCAGTTGTGTTGACACACTAGCTCAGAATGGGATGGTTGAATGCAAGAACCATCATTTACTGGAAGTGGCACGGGCAATTATGTTTGAGATGCATGTTCCACCACAATATTGGAGTGAGGCTGTTCTAACTGCTGCCTATCTGATCAACCGAATCCCTACACGTGTTCTTGATTTTTGCTCGCCTGTTCAGGTTCTCCAGGGATCCAATACCTTCATTATTCCACCAAAGGTATTTGGATGTGTTTGTGATGCCTGAAACCATCAGCATCCCAGTAAATTGGAACTGCGTGGCTTAAAGTGTGTTTGTTGGTTATTCTCCTACCCAAAAGGGCTTTACCAATTTACCATCCACCAACCAGCCACATGTATGTGACTATGGATGTTAGTTTTAATGAAGTTGCACCCTATTTTTCTTCGGCATCTCGTCAAGGGGATGAGTCTCCATGGTTTGGTAAAAATATGCTTGATATGCCTCCTCTTGTTGGTGAAGATAATACTCTTGTCCAGGGGGAGACTCAACCCATTGTTGTTATTCCTCCCATTGTCAGTACATATACTTGTCGAGCTTGTGAGAAGCAAATAGACACCCACTATAGCTGCTCCAAGTCAACTAGATCCTCTTGCATTGGATCTACCACCTAGTAATCTCTCTCTACAGTCCCCCATTGTTTGCGATCCTTCTTTAGATCTTCCCATTGCTGTCCCCCATTATTTCTCAGGTTGTTTTGTATGAGTCTCTTCCCCCCCCCCCTCATACCGTGTTTTTGTTTCTTCTTTGTCTTCTGTCTCTCCCCCTAAAAACTAGTAGGAAGTTCTCCAAGATCCACGATGGAAGGCAGCCACGATTGAAGAGATGCAAGCTCTAGAAAAAAATGCCACTTGGGATTTAGTCTTATTCCAGAAGAAGACAATAAGTTGCAACTGGGTGTTTGCGATCAAACAAAATATGGATGGCACTATGGATAAATAAAAGGCCTAGTTGGTAGCTAGGGGATTCACGTAGACTTATGAACTCGACTACCAGGAGACGTTTGCTCCTATTGCGAAGATGAACACTATCTGTATGATTTTGTCATGTGCAGTTAACTTTGGCTGGGATTTGCAACAATTGGACGTGAAAAATGCATTTTTCCATGGGGAACTGAAAGAAGAGGTATATTTGTATATCCCTCCTGGTTTTACTACTCTGAAGACTCCATGAGGAACTGGAAGAACAGGTATATTTGGATATCCCTCCTGGTTTTGCTACTCCAAAGACTCGTGGGAAAGTACGCAAGCTGAAATGTGCCTAGTATGGATTAAAACAGTCCCCACGAGCTTGGTTTAGAAGATTTCACGGTGTGATGATCTCTTTTGGCTACACACAAAGCAATGCTGATCACACCCTCTTCATCAAAAAATCTGGATCCAAAATTGCCCTTCTTATAGTTTATATGGACGATATTGTTGTCACTAGCAGCGACATTGAGTAATTTCTCGTC
Organism: Telopea speciosissima; assembly: GCF_018873765.1. Lineage (NCBI taxonomy): Eukaryota > Viridiplantae > Streptophyta > Magnoliopsida > Proteales > Proteaceae > Telopea > Telopea speciosissima. Next base: position 68,693,498 of record NC_057916.1, on the reverse strand, counting down.
TCAAATCATATCTTGGAAAGGAATTTGAGATCAAGGACCTTGGTCGATTGAGGTACTTTCTTGGTATTGAGGTTGCCCATCTACCAAAGGGGTGTTTCTCTCTCAAACGGAAATACACTTTGGATTTTTTTATCTGAAATTGGCATGTTAGTGTTGGGGGTACGGTGTCTTGTATTCCGTCTCTTGGTTTGTGGGGTGATTACAAAGGGCCATTAAGTGGCCGTAGGCCTCAAGGCCCGGAGGAATCGGCCCACTTGCACGTTAATCTACTGTTTTGGTGGGACTTCGACGAACTAGCGGAGGTTTGGGGGTGGCAGCCCCGACGAAATTCTTTTGAGGACTATATGAGTATTTCGGTAAAATTCCCGTTTAGGCTTTCGCTATAAATATGTAGCGCGAGTTCTTTCTCTGTAACGAAATCTGAGAGAGGTATGAGGACGAGCGACTGTAATCCTATTCTCCATTGATAGTGCAACAGATCTCATCTCACTGTGGACATAGGCAATCTTGCCGAACCACATAAATCCTTGTGTTCATTGTGTGATTGTTGTTTGCGACTTCTATTATTTTCTGCATCGTGTTAGGATTTGTTTTTCAATAGTTAGGGTGTAAACCTTCAGACACTCCTCTTGAAGCAAATGTTCGGCTCTCTAGCAAGACTGGTGACCCTGTGGATAAAGGGCTGAAGAGGCTGTTGATATCCCCTTCACTCCTCATCAACATCCTCTTCAGGGGGAGAATAGTGGAATGAAGAAGCTGTTGATATCCCTTTTCTCCCACCTTTGCCTACTCCATTTCTGTTTGATATTGGGAAACACAAAGAAGGGGCTGTTGTTGATATTGATGATCACTCAGGTGTTGGTTTTGGCGATAAGGAGTTAATTGTGTACAAAAGAAAGAGAAGGAAGAAGAAGACCTGCAAAGAGTCCTGGATCCACATCCTAAGATCCACCTCCCTCTGTCAGGTAACATTCCCTCTCTTCCTTTTGACTTAGACCTTCCCATTCGAAAGGGAAAGAGAGCTTGCACTAATCCAATAGCCCAATTTGTTTACTATGATGCTATCTCTCCAACTGGTATTGCCTTCACTACATTGCTTTCATCCATTTCCATCCCCAAGAATGTCACTGAGGCCATGTGTAACCCAAAGTGAAAGCAAGCAATGTCTGAAGAAATGATGACACTTGAGAAGAACTGTACTTGGAAACAGGTTGATCTTCCCAGAGGGAGAGTTCCGGTTGGATGCAGATGGATCTATACAGTCAAGTACCGATTAGATGGTATAGTTAAGAGATACAAGGTCAGGTTGGTGGCCAAAGTTTACAATCAGGTGTATGGGATTGATTATCAGGAGACATTTGCTCCCGTGGCTAAACACAACTCAATAAGAGTTCTCTTATCTTTGTTTGGTAATAAAGATTGGCCATTGTATTAGATGGATGTTAAGAACGCTTTCCTCCATGGCGATCTCGAAGAGGAAGTGTACATACAGACTCCACTTGGCTTCAAGTTTCCCTTAACAGAAGGGAAAGTATGTCTCCTCAAGAAGGCACTGTATGGTCTCAAACAGTCCCCAAAGGCTTGGTTTGAGAGGTTTAGACAGGCGATTTTGAAGAATCGGTATTCCCAAAGCCAAGCTGACCACACCTAATTACCCGGCGAGGTAATGGTACCATCACAACCCTTATTGTTTATGTTGATGATATTGTGGTGACTGGAGATGATAGGGCTGAGATAGCTAAACTGAAGACATACTTAGCCCAACTGTTTGAGATTAAAGATCTAGGACCCTTGAAGTATTTCTTGGGGATTTAAGTATCAAGATCTAAGAAGGGAATAAATATATGTCAAGCTAGGAGAAGATTGTGGACCTTCCCTTGTTGATGTAGGGAAATACCAGACACTTGTAGGGAAGTTGATTTATCTCTCTTTGACTTGCCCAGATATCACCTATGCAGTTAAGGTGGCGAGTCAGTTTATGCATGCCCCTAAGAGTGGGCACTTGGATCTTATATTCCAGATCCTCAGATAATTGAAGTCCTCCCCAGGTAAAGGTCTTCTATATGCCAAGCACAACCATTTAAGAATTAAAGGCTACACTAATGCTGATTGGGCTGGTTCAGTTTCTGGCAGGCGATCTACATCTAGCTATTGTACATTTGTGTGTGGTAATATGGTCACATGGAGGAATAAAAAGCAACTAGTTGTTGTTCGGTCAAGTGCAGAGGTAGAATTTATAGCTATGGCTCACGAAGTATGTGAGCTCTTATGGTTGAGAAGGCTAGTCCAAGAGCTGGGATTTGATAGTGAGGCACCTATGCGCCTCTATTATGATAACAAAGCTGCTATAAGTATTTCTCACAATCCTATGCAACATGACAGAACAAAACACATAGAGGTGGATAGACACTTCACCAAGGAGAAGATTGACTCTAGCTATATATGCACCCCTTTTGTAAGGACTAGTGATCAGTTGGCAGATATCTTCACAAAGGGGCTCATTCATCATCAGTTTAGTATTCTGTTGTCCAAGCTGGGAATGTATGACATATACTCTCCAGCTAGAAGGGGGGTGTTAGAGTTATGTATTAAGGGTACTTTGAGAACTAGTCTAGTTACTTAGGGTCTTACATTGTAATTGTCCCTTTTTCACTTTTCACCTCCCTAGGGAGTTGTATGTAATTCCATATATTATGTTAGTGAAGCAATATAGGTGTGGTAGAGAACATTCTCTAACACACAACATTCTACCACAATTTCTTCTCTTCTCCCTCTCTCTCTTCTTTAACCTTCTACCCAAATTTCCTCTCTTGCTCTCTTGTTCAGTAGTAATCATTAGATTCCAACTAGAATTAGAATCACGTATTAGTAATTTAGTATTGGATAGAGGAGTTCATAGAGGTGAGATAAGATTGATGTATTTTATATTTTTACATCCCTAATTCTTATTTAAGTTGTTTTACATTAATTGTATGTTTTCTACTACTAAATTATGTGTAGAATAGGGCCTACTAAAGACAATGTACGCCGTAGCCTACCAACCTAGAATCCAAACTCAAACTTCTATTTGGACTTCGAGTTTTCAAAATCTGATAGTGTCATTGTGTTTAAAAGGTCCAAAATAGGTTGTATACCAAGTTTCATGACCTAACTAGGTCAAAAACCCACCTAAACCAAGTACCGAGTTCAAAAAAAAAATGCATCAATTCACCGAGATCTTGGGCCAACTCGGTTTTCTGCCTGGCTGAAACCAGGTCCAAAATCGAGACCTTGAACCCATGGTCACAATTCCCAAAGTCATCAAAAACAGAGTTTCATATAAGTACAATTAGCCAGTCCCATATGAGAGATATAAGTACAGTTAGGCATTCCCATATGACAGTGGAAATTATGCAACCAAAGAGACCCCCCCCCCCCCCAAAAAAACCCATCATCATCATAGAAAAAAGACAAGTACCTTCCACTTTCAGATATAGGTTTCTTGAGGCTATCCAATTCCACTTCTGGTTTCAAGATATACCTTCCTGGAGCTTGAAAAGTTGCAATCTGTTGCTCAGGATAAAATAAGAGAAAATAAGATCTATTTTAATTTGTTGCAGCAGCATCAATGTTTCATTACTTACTTTTTTTATAATCGGCTCAATCTTTTTCGTACTGTTGGGTATTGCGTCTCCAATTGCTTTCTCCAAGGCCTATATAAGCACAAGATACATAAAAAAAAAAAAAATTCCGAAAAGAAGGCCAGATTTAAAAGTAGGTTTGAAAATTCAACCCATAAGAGAATATAGATGACATAGGGGTGCTAGGGAGCATAGTACAAGGTTTCAGCGAAATTTCGCAAAACTAACCAAATATTTCAGTTTCACAGGCTGTTGTTGCAATGTTTCGACCGAAATTTCGTAGTTTCTGCAAAATTTCAACTATGTTTTGGATTTAGGTATCAATTCAGTCAAAACCTTCATATAAAATGCATGGTTTCGATTGAAATTTCGACCATGTTTCGAGTTTCGGTATCGCTTTGCTAGTTCTGACTCTCCAAAGAGGGAAATTTCCTAGAAAACCTCAGTTTTTGTGATTTTGGCCAAATCACTCCCATATCTTTGTAATGAACCATGAATAGAGTGTGTACCCAGTGCACAAGGCTCCCGCCACTGCGGGGTTTAGCGAGGGTCATAATGTACGCAGCCTTACCCCTGTTTTCGCAGAAAGGCTGTTTCCAGACTCAAACCCGTGACAACTTGGTCACAATGGAGCAACCTTACCATTGCACCAAGGCCCGCCCTTGGTGAATTACATTTGATAATTATGAAATGGTTCTAATTTTATGTTTATTCATTCCTAAAGCATATTTTAGTTGTTTTAATTGAATTATGAAAGTTCTAGTACTAAATTTTGTGTATACAGTATCGTACAACCTAGGGTCCAAAAACAAACTACCATTTTGTATTTGTTTTTTTTTTTTTTTTTTTTTTAAATCTAAGAATATGGTTTTCTAAAAGTTTTGAGAGCTACTTTGGCCCTCTAAAGTATTAACCGAAACAAGCAACCGAAACCTGGGACCGAATTTACACGGTTTCGCGAAATAGCAAATGTATCTTGCGATGTAATCATGTCTGCCATTTCTCTATGATTTTGTCAGATAATTTTGCTTCAGCATTGGCAGAAATTCTTTGATGAATAAATTTTTGGGCATCCATCAAAAGATATTTTTTTCTCAAAATGCAAAATATTACTAGAAAAAAAGATACTTTACTGGTTTCAAAATATGTCAGTTCTCACCTTTAAACTCATTCCCTTGGGATTCTCCACAAGTAGCATGATCAAATGACTCTGCAAATCCATTGGTGTAGCTCCTAAACCCACTTTATGTGCTGATGCGTCCTGTGCAACTCCATGAGCAGCCCTGATGGGCATTTCTTTCTCAGAGCTGGCAATATTCTCTTTCGCTACCACTTGGGGGGCAATAGCATCCTCTCCACTTGTATGACCATGTGTCAGATTTCCAGTTCCAAATGGAGATGCTGAAGGACCAGATTGCTCAGGTGGAGATGGTAGGGGTGAAACTGACAGTCTGCTCTTAGGAACAGTTGTTGAAGGCAATCCCTGTTTAAAAGAAGACTTAAGAGGACCAACTGAAGCAACAAATTAAAGGTTAGAAAGGGAGACGAAGCAGGTAAGTGCTTTGAAATCAACAAAACTTTCAGTTATTGTAGATTGAATTTGTGAAAGTAGCTTTTTTAAGCAGGAACAAGGATATCACTCTACTAAAAAAATTTAAATCTCTAACAGTTATACATTACCTTGAGTTGATTCAACTTTCCGCTTTTTAAATGGAGGCTCCTTTTTTGGCTTGAAAGGTAGCATCCTCCTTGGGTTCACTAGAAAGAACAAGTAGAAGATATGTTGCATTAAGAAATAAAATTCAGAGAGTAGCTTATTCATGCATTAGTATCATTTGGAGGGTGAGTTAAAGATTACAAAGACCAAGCAGAAGATGCAAACAGGCATTCTATACATATTCTTCAAAAGCAAGTCATGCTTTTCATTATTTATGGAAGAATCAATATTCCAAATATCTTGTTCTATAACAACGAACTAAAAGGAAAATCAAACAATTTGAATATTTATGTTTGACAAAAGATATACTAGAAGATTGCTTACAAGGGGGAACCAAAAAATATGTATAGTAAATATGGGAAGCGCATAACACAAATGCACCTCAGCTGCTATAAATTGATTTATGAGCCCTACTGAAATTACCGGATTCAAATTCCAACACAAACCCATTTGATTCAGGCATGATACATTTTTTAGCTGTCAGGAGAACCCAAATACTCTTTGTTGGATCCATGAAAGAGATCCCTTTTATAGGTCAGGGAATTATGTGGCTGAACAGCTTAGCAAGTTGCTGCTCAATTTCAATATTAGAGCTTCTTTTTAACTTCAGATTACCATGAGGAACTAACTATATATTCATTGTTTTGTTACTCATAATAATATCATTATGTTTGCCAAAGAGGTTGGGAGCATTGATCACATAACTAACATATTTAAACTGTTGCTCTATACAACCTTGAAATGTTGAATAAATAAGTTGTATTTAATTTAAGTGGATTCACATTTGAGTCACATAGACGGTCCATAAATTTAAATGTTTAGGCTGGGTGCCCATAAAGGTTGGAGAGTGCAACCCTACAAAAAGTCTAAATGTTAAATATAGTATTATGAGCATTGTACTAAAACTCGTGAAATTTCGGTCGAGATTTCGAATATTTCGAGTATCTCGACCTGTCCGAAACGAAACGCTACTTCGATACGAAAAAATACATTATTTTGATCGTCTCGCGATATTTCAAGCCAATATACCATCTCGCGAGATATCGAGTTTAAGTTACAAAAAGTCCCTTATAAATAGACACTGTTTCATGAGTCTCGATCAAAATTTCGACCGGAAGCTCACAACAGTCTCCTTTTTCGAGTTTTTGGTCATACATGCTCATTTTTCACTCATTGTTGGTGATTTTAGGTTTGTTCTTCGAATCTTCTCGCCGCATCTACGCCGGAAGCACCTTCTTAGCACATCTGTGAAGCCTTTCCGCTAGGGCTGTAAACGGATCGGATTCGGCTCGGATAGTGCTATATCCGCATCCGCATCCGATTAGCTATCGGACGGATTCGGATAGTGCTAAACGGATACGGATCGGATATTTTATCCGTTTACATGTAAATATAGCTTTTCGGATAGCTATAGCCTATCCGTATCCGCATCCGTTTAGCTTTCGGACGGATTCGGATAGTGCTAAACGGATACGGACACGGATACGGAAACAGATTTCGGCTATTCATTTACACCCCTACTTTCCACTATTCTAGGTAAAACTATTTTCTCTAAAATTGTTTTTTTGAAAAATGCATGATCAATACATGTTTGTTTGTGATGAAATTAATGTGTCATACACCAGAGGCGGATCTACAACCTCACGGTGTCGTAATTTTTTTTCTGTATATATGTTATTTATTTATTTTTCTGCTTCAAAATTTTGATTTTCCTACAACAAAAATCTAAAAAACAATAGGTGTTATGTACATTGTATGGTAATCAATTAAATATATGTTACACACTATTAGCTAATCTATGGCCTCACGGTGTCGAAAATATTTTTCGGCCAATAATTAATTATTTTAATTTTCAAAAATTATGAAAATTATTTAAACGTAAAATCTTAGAGGCATCATATCATAGTGGATTAGTGGGTAGTACTTCTTTATAGTTTGGTGACCCATATCCTGGGATAGGTTACCTTCAACATGTTGATGATGCAATTTACATGGAAACTGTGAATGACTACACTTGTTTGCTCTCCACGACTATGACGTGGCATTCATTTGTCCTACAGTTGGAGAACAATGCACGTCGGCTCCATCAGTGGGGTTGATCCTGGACGCCAGAGTAATTATTATTAGAATATTTGTAAACATTTGAGTCACTTCATGACTACTTGACTTGTATTGGACTATTGGGGATATTGTCATATTGATATCATCTTGTTAAGTTGTTATTGACTTATTGTACTTAACATTATGACTTAAGTTATGAGTCATTCGTTTTATGTTTCCAACTTCCAAGTGAATTTACTTGTTTAAATTGCTTATTAATTATTAATTTATTATGTCCTCCAGTACTTAAAGTCTTAAACAATGTGTATTTGTAATTAACTAAGTTATACATTAGGATTCGACCGTATATTGTCAATCAATGGTGCAAATCCAAAACACCACTTTGGGTGACTATTTTAGCAATTTGAACATTTTAATGTGTTTATATAGCCTAAAATAGGGTTTCCATGAAGTTTCAGGCCTTAACTTGGCCTAAAACCCACCGAAATGACCTACCAAAACATAACAGAAAAAATGCAATATTTCGACCGAAATTTCGGTCAATCCGAAACACCAAAACGAAACGAGTTTTTGAACTATGATTATGAGGATACTAGTCCAAAGCAAAGATTCATCATTAACTTTTAGACTGATACAGGATTAGAACAAGTGAATTGTCTGGGACTCTGAAGCAGTGAAATTGAAGAAAAGCCAATTTGTTCACCTTCCATTAAAAAAAGAAATTCTAAAGGGCGAAACATATTCCAATACAAGTATAGATCCCCTATAGTGGTTTAAGGATGCACAAAATGCTACATAGCAGCCCTACTGTCAGGTAAACCTGTGGGTAGAAAGCTAGTTCACAGGAACGTTGTATAGATACAGGATCCAGGAGCAATACCAAAGTGACCATGCGCTATGACTCGAATCCGTAGTCAATCATATTTCCAATAGGAGTAGTTGAAAATTGAATCCCATTTTTGACAAGAATAATATGGAAGAATAAGACTGCCCCCACATCCCTTAACTTGATGGATGACCACCACCTTACTATTGGAACGAATAAAAAGAAGGAAAAGTTCAACGAATCCCACAAAACTACTACTATTAGGTGCCCGTCCGTCATCAATAGTTGTAACACCCCGCAAGCATGCCATGAATAATTAATTGGATTACTTGTTATTAGAACACAAAATTGGGAGAATACTTGAATGATCGATTAGATCAGTCAAGCCCTTTATTTATAGAATGAAAAAATACAATCAAAAGTCCAAAATAGCCCTAGTCATAGCCGACATATGACTAGGAATCTAGGAATACATTAAAACAGAATAATAAATATTAAATAAAGAAGAAAAGACTAGAATACCCTCACGGTTGGTATTCTGGTATATCTTAACACTCCCCCTCAAGTTGGAGCAAAGATATCACTCATGCCCAACTTGACTAGGCTAGGATGAAAGACCCTTCCAGGCAGTCCCTTGGTGAATATATCAGCAAGCTGATCAGCAGACTTCACATAAGGAACACAAATAAGGCCTTCCTCTAACTTTTCCTTGATGAAATGCCAACCCACCTCAACATGCTTCGTGCGATCATGCTGTACCAGATTATGTGCAATACTAATGGCAGCCTTGTTATCGCAATACAGCATCATAGGAAGGCGAATAGCAACGCCAAGATCTTGTAGCAAACCTTTTAACCAGAGTAGCTCACAAATACCTTGTGCCATAGCACGAAATTCTGCCTCAGCACTAGAACGAGCCACCACATTTTGCTTCTTGCTACGCCAAGTAACAAGATTACCACCCACAAAAGAACAGTAATCAGAAATAGACTTATGGTCTGGGGAACCTGCCCAATCAGCATCAGTATACGCCTCAATGCGTAGGTGACCATGGGGAGACAAGAGAATTCCTTTCCCAGGAGCAGACTTCAAGTAGTGAAGAATCCGAAGAACAGCCTCCATATGTGAAGTGTAGGGATCATGCATAAACTGACTGATAAGACTAACAGCAACAGCAATATCGGGACGAGTATGAGAAAGATAAATCAACTTTTCCACTAGTCTTTGATATCGCCCTTTATCAACTGGATCACCCTCCTTTTCCTTGAGACGAACATTTGCATCCATAGGAGTATCTGAAGGACTGCATCCTAACAAACCCGTCTCAGTCAGTAGGTCTAAGACATACTTTCGTTGGGAAAGAAAGATGCCTTTTGAAGATCTGGCAACTTCAATCCCAAGAAAATACCTTAGTTTTCCTAGATCCTTAATCTCGAACTCTTGGCCAAGAAATGTCTTCAACCTACTGATCTCAACACCATCATTGCCAGTGACCACAATATCATCAACGTAGACGATCAAGATAGTGAGTTTTCGCCAACTCTCTTGATAAAGAGAGTGTGATCTGCATTACTCTGCTTGTAGCCTACAGAAACCATTGCTTTGTGAAAACAGCCTAACCATGCTCGGGGGGACTGTTTCAAACCATAAAGAGCACATTTCAATCTACATACCTTTCCTCGATTGCTGTCATAAGAAAACCCAGGTGGAATGTCCATGTATACCTCTTCATCGAGTTCCCCATTGAGGAAAGCATTCTTCAAATCAAGCTGTTGTAAGTCCCATCCAAGATTAACTGCACAAGATAATAGTACTCGAACAGTATTCAGCTTAGCGACAGGAGCAAAGGTCTCCTGGTAATCTATCCCATATGTCTGAGTAAATCCATTGGCCACGAGGCATGCCTTATACCTATCCACAGTTCCATCCACCTTCTGTTTCACTACAAACACCCACTTGCATCCAACAGTTCGCTTCCCTAGTGGAAGAGTCATAAGCTCCCATGTATTATTTTTTTTCAAGGCGTCCCTTTCCTCCATCATTACAGCGTTCCACTTTCCATCTGTAAGAGCTTCCTGCCAATTTTGAGGAATACGAACAGAAGAAAGCGAGGAAACAAATGCACGAAAGGATGGAGACAAAGAATCATAAGAAACAACATGAGATAAAGGGTGTTGAGTGCAAGTTCTCACACCTTTGCGAACAGCAATGGGGAGATCCAAAGAAGAAGTATTACCAGGTGGAGAAGTAGGATCCAGATCCGGAGTTGGCAATTGGACGGGAACAGGTGTCACAGTGGATGGAAGCTCCCTAGGTCTGGTCCTGTTTCTTGAAAAAACCTTCAAATTTGTTGCATCAATCCTCCGCTGAAATTCACCAATGGTTTTCTGGACTGGGGTGACCTCCCCTTGAGCAAGAATTGTGGAAACCTCCCCTTGTGCAGGAACATCTCCCCCTGAAGGAGAATGGGGAACCTCCCCCTGTGTAGGAATATCTCCCCCTGACATAGAGGGAAGGGTAGGGGTAGGCATACTTGGAACAGCAGGGACAGTCGGCTGAACATCAGGGACAGTAGGAGTAGACTCCTCATAAACATGCCTAAGAGGGGGATCTACGGTCAACACATCTTCACTAGAACTCTCCCCCTGAAGAGGTGGGGACGAATAATAGGAGAGAGTTTTGTGAAAGATAACATCCATACTGACCATGGTACGGCGGGCAGGAGGATAATAACATTTGTACCCTTTTTGGGTGGCAGAGTAACCTAAGAAAATGCAGCGGAGACTACGGGGCTCAAGTTTGCCAGGAGATCTAGCATCCCTAGCATAACATACACACCCAAACACCTTAGGCAGAACAATATAAAAGGAAGAGCCATGTAAAAGCTGAATAGGGGACATGGAAGCAAGAACCCGAGTCGGCAGCCTATTAATCAAATAGGCTGCAGTAAGGACAGCATCCCCCCAATAAAAGGATTGAACATGACGGGCAAACATTAGGGCCCGGGCCAACTCCAAGAGATGGCGATTTTTCCTCTCAGCCACACCATTTTGGGCTGGAGTATCAACACAACTGGTTTGGTGTAAAATGCCATGGGAAGAAAGGTATTTTTGGAACTGACCGTCCATATACTCTGTCCCATTATCACTCCTCAAAATCTTGAGAGAGGCATTAAACTGGGTCTGGATCATCTTATGAAAATGCTGAAAACAAGAGAAGACTTCACTCTTGTTATGCATGAGGTATACCCAAGTGAAACGGGAATGACAGTCAATGAATGTAACAAACCATCGCTGGCCATGAAGAGAGGTCTTATGACTAGGTCCCCACACATCAGTATGAATTAAGTGAAATAGGGAAGAACTTATTTTATTAGATATAGGATAATTGGATCGTGTCTGTTTGGCCAAGACATAAGGCTCACAAAAAAATTCTTCCTTATTACAATCTTTAAACAAAGTGGGAAACAAAAGAGATGAAGTGCCCAAAGAGGGGTGTCCTAATCTAGAACGCCATTGATGCAATTCAGAAGAAAAAGAAGATGACTGACATAATTGGGAAGGCAAAGCTTGTTATGGGCCATCATCAAGGAGATACAATCCACTATGCAGCCTACCCGATCCAATCGTCCTCCCCGAGTCCAGTTCCTGAAAGACACAATGAGTAGGAAAAAAAGTCACTTTGCAATTCAAATTTTTGGTAATACTACTAATAGAGAGAAGGTTAGTAGTAAATTTTGGAATATGCAAAACAGAGGATAGAGTAAGTGAAGGAGAGCAACTGATGGACCCCTTTCCTGAAACAGAGGAGAGGGAACCATCAGCCACCCGAACTTTATCTTTGCCAGAAGAAGGGGAATATTTATGAAAAAGGTTAGAAGAACCTGTCATGTGATCAGTGGCACCGGCGTCTATAATCCAGGGAGCAGAGACAACCGATGCACAGTGACCAACAAAAGGGATACCTGAGTGGGCAAAATGAGAACCTGATGGTGTGGAGTAACCGGCAGGAACAGATGTAGTGGAAGACTGTAACATACGCCGAAGAGCCTGGAACTCCTCCTGGGAGAAACTATTGTCAGCAATGGGTGCCGGAGCTACACTTTAAGTGTGATTGGCTTTGTTTTTAGGTTTAGCACGGCCACGTTTAGCCTCAAAATCAGCAGGCTTCCCATGTAATTTCCAGCACTGAGCCTTAGTATGATATAGTTTATTGCAATGTTCACACTTGACAGGCTCCCTTGGAGGGGCAGCAGCAGTAGCAGTGGCAGTAACAGTAGAGTTAGATGAAATGGCTTTAGAACCAGCAGCCTGTAGGGCTGATCTTTCAACAGAAGGACCCAACATCATTGCAGCCCTACGTGTTTCCTCAGTAAGAACATAAGAGAAGGCTTGCTCCAATGTAGGGAAAGGCACCCTACCAAGGACTTGCACACGGATGGGATCATAATCAGCATTAAGACCAGCCAGGAAGTCATAAACACGAAACTTATCCACATAGGCTGAATAAGTAGTAACATCAGCAGCTGTGGTGGGCTGAAAGGGGGCATAGTGATCCAATTGTTGCCATAAACTTTTGAGGACAGCATAGTACTTAGTCACTGACAGCTCCTTTTGGATAGTAGAATGGAGTGTCTTCCGAATGTCATACACCTATGCATCATTCCCCAATTGTCCATAAGTGCCCTTAGCAGCAGCCCATATTTGTGCAGCTGTGTCAAGAAGAAGGTACTGGCTGGAAAGCTCCTGTGGCATGGAGTTCAAGACAAAAGACATAACCATAGCATCATTGGCAGCCCATCGGGTCTTAGCAGTGCCCTCCTCAATAGGCTGTTTGGAGGTGCCATGAAGATGCCCACTGAGTCCCCTACCAGCCACAATCAAAGAGAGAGATCTGGCCCATATGAGGTAATTGGTTCCATCAAGTTTAATAGATGCAGCATAAGGGAGGAATTCTGTCCGCGGCTGAGAATCACTTCCAGAGTTGGCCGTGGTCAGTTCTGAGTCCCCCATAGTGTAGAGAAAACTGTGGCAGCAAAACAGAAATAAAAAACTTGATAGAGGAATCCCTTTGGCAGCAAACTACAGGGATTAGGAAGGCAGCAACAAGCAGCCCTAAATCCAAAAATCGATACGTAGGGTTTTGAAGAAAACCCTGGAAGAGAAAATCGATTGGGATGTAGGGGTCTTCAAAAAGTGATAAAATACTGCAGAACCAGCCTTGAATGTTGATGAAGATGCTTTCAAAAAACCAACAGCCCATGCAGAGAACAGAAAAAAACCAAATCGAAAATTGTCACAGTTTTTTGAAAAACCCTAAAAGGAAATCGATATGGGGAGATGCTTCAATGCTGGGGAAGATAAACAGAGACAGCAGCTGTCCAAAAAACCTGCAGTGATGGATCCCAAGAGAAAAACCAGCTTCAATTGCAAAGGGGAAACTGATCTTCAATAGGGGAGAACTCCAAAAAAAATCGCAGAAGTGTGGGCAGCAGCTATCAAACCAAAAAACCTTCTTAAACCATCAATTTATGAGGTGATAGATTAGGGCAGCATCTATATCACAGATCACCTCATTAGATCTGCCCTAATTGGAGAAGAAAAACAGAAAAAGAGTGGAGAAGTGCGAGTGGAAGGGGAAGGGAAACGCTATCGGGTGGAAAAGGATGAAAAAAGAGAACAATGGAAGCAAGGGGGGGCTAGGAACCAGGCTAGATCAGAGAGACCTGCTCTGATACCATATTAGAAGACAGAATTAGGAGAATACTTGAATGATCGATTAGATCAATAAAGCCCTTTATTTATAGAATGAAAAAATACAATCAAAAGTCCAAAATAGCCCTAGTCATAGCCGACATATGACTAGGAATCTAGGAATACATTAAAACAGAATAATAAATATAAAATAAAGAAGAAAAGACCAGAATACCCCCACGGTTGGTATTCTGGTATATCTTAACACTTGTTAATATTTTAGTATCTATTGAATTGTTTTATTTATTTATTTATGATGACTAGTGCAAGCACGAGGTGGCATGCTTATGTTAATCTTAGTAATTAAATATTGATTAGTATTTGATTAGTTTGATTAATTAAGTTAATCCTATTATTAGGGGGATTAATGAGGGATTAGAAGTGGCTTAGCATGATTGGACCATGTGTCCTACTTAAGGGCTGCCACATGGTGCATAGAGAGGATAAGATGGTTGTATGGTTAGTAGCCACCTGGCATAGAGGTGAAGTGTTATCAAGGGTCAGCCACTTTGTTTGACTAAGCCTAAATAGCTATCATTTGCTTATGCCAAGGTGGTGGTGGCAATAGGAATTCAGCAACATAGTCTCATATGGAGCTGCCACCTTGTGCATGCCTAAGTAGGTGGTGGCTTTCTAAGGCCAGCCACATGGCTCTAAGGATGAGGTGGCATTAATACTTCAGCCACATAAGTGTTGAGGTGTCTCATGCAGAGATATTAGGGGACTAATGATGGTTTGACTAACCTAAATGAGGATTTAGGATTCAATAGCTATTAGAGTTAGTTGATGTAATTAATGAGATTATTAGTGATCAGGAAATTATATATAAGGGTATGACAGAATGAAAGAAAGGAATTAGATACTCAACACATCAGAATAGAATTTTGGAGTTCAGAGAAAAAGAAGAAGAAGAAGAAGGGGAAAGAAAGGAGGGAATTAATCTGGACTCGACTGTTGGTCATGGAGTTGCATAAATGAACTGTTGATGCTCTTGTTATTGCTGAATCAGAATTTCAAAAGGGAAACAGTGGGTGAACGAAAGTACCGTTGAATAGTGAAGGAAAAGATTTGGTTTTCTATGATTTAGAACTGTTTTAGAGGTGATGTCTTGAGCAATGAGTTCTGAAGATGAGTATTAGAGATTTTGGAATTCCAATTTGAAAGGACATGCAGAAGAATTGAAGAAGAGAAACACAACAACTCAAGGGCAGAGCCAATTCTGAACTGGGAAGAAGAAGAAGAAGAAGAAGAGAAGGATGGATTGTAGTTGCTGAGGAGCTTAGGATATGTGTGGGTTGAGTTGATGAACTAGGAAGCTAGGAAGGCAATCGTGGCTGTGATTGTTGGGTTCTATACTAGGGAGAAAGAGGAAGAAGAAGCTGTTTGCTGAACATCAGTTTGGAACTCTGTTTGAAGGGGATTTGATTGTACCAAAATACCTATAAGTCTAAAGACGAGTGCATCAAGAGGAGTAAGGGAGAAAGGTGAGGGATTCATATAAGTAATGTTATATGTATTTTTATTGTAGATTGGATATTATTAAGAGATATGTGAGGGATTCATTATGTATTGTTATATGTTTGTATCATTAATTGAATATATATATATATATATATAAGTAGTATGAGGAACTCATATGTATATGGCTGTATGTATTTGTCTATTGGTATGACTGGTTACTGCTTATTTACATAGCTATACATGTATGAGTAAAATGATGTGAGGGGGGTATCTAAGTACGGGTTTATAATTAAATGAAAGAGCTATGAAGGATTGTGTGCATGTAGATGAATATGGATGTGAGGGAATCATAGATATTGTATATATGTGATTGATGTGCTGTTTAGTGACGCGTATGTAAAGTATATGTATATGTCAGTTGTTGATGATGCCTATGTGAGTGTTGTATTGATGTGTTCTTTGGATGTCATGCACTGATGAGCTTGTAGATAATGTTATATGTTTATGTTGATGTGCTAGTATAAGAATAGTTATGAGAATGATCTGTTATGCAATGTATGGAATGAAGAGATGATAATGATGTACATGTATGTAATGACATGTTGATGACAATGAATCGATGATAATATATAAGCATTAAATGAGATGATGATGATGATGATGTGTCTAAAGCATGAAACAGAAAGAGAATGAAATGTATGAAATGAAAGTAAATGCAATAACAATACTCTATGTCTACCGTCCCTTTCTAGTAGGGGGTTATGTACTGGATGAGATATAATGTAATGGTAATTCTAGAGCATGGCATACGGGTCATGCGGTCTAGTGCAGACCATTATGTGATGGTAATTCTAGAGCATGTTCCTCCTGGACATGTGGTCTAGTGCAAACCATTATTTAATGGTAATTCTAGAGCATGTTCCTCATGGACATATGGGCTAGTACAGACCATTATACGATGGTAATTCTAGAGCATGTTCCTCCTGGACATGTGGTCTAGTGTAGACCATTATACGATGGTAATTCTAGAGCATGTTCCTCCTGGACATGTGGTCTAGTGCAGACCATTATATGATGGTAATTCTAGAGCATGTTCCTTCTGGGACATGTGGACTAGTACAAAATGTTATACATTAGTAATTCTAGAGCATGATCCTTCTGGTCATGTGGTCTAGTACAAACCAAATAATTCTAGAGCATGTTCCTTCTGGAACATGTGGTCAAGTACAAAATGTTATACGTGGGTAATTCTAGAGCATGATCCTTTTGGACATGTGGTCTAGTGCAAACCAAATAATTCAAGAGCATGTTCCTCACGGGCATGTGGTCTAGTTAGAAAAGTTAATGATAAAGCATGTACTCATGTTCATGTGGTCTATCCGAGATGCTGCGAGGCCTAGTTTACCTCAACATTTATGCGCATATTCGGTAGTACACTATTGACTTGACTTAACCCAACAGTAAACCTGTGTTCTTATTAAATATATATATACACATGTACACAGATATGAAAGCACATGAACACTTGAATGTATTGTAACATGATTTCCTCACTGGGCTGTTAGCTCATCCCTGTTATAATATTCTTTTTAGATGATAAGTACAGAGGAGAGGTGTGTACAGCCCCAGACTCTTTGGATTGTGAGTATACAGGTTACACCAACCTAGGGAACATGATTGAGAGAAGTGTTTGTGAACGGCAGGAGTTATGATGTGAGAAAGACAAAGAACATGTTTTACAATAAGGTTTAAATTCACATAGCTTTGTAATACTTGTTCAATTGCCACCAGTGTTATATATAAGTTATGTATCAGTCTTAATCCCAACTCCAGTAGTGTTAAGTCTTCCGCTATATATATATGAATTCTATGGGAGTTGGGTTATTTATACAAATGTGAAAGGTGATTTTTTATCAATGCCCGTGAGGGCAGACTTTTTACCCTGTTTGGGTTTGGGGTCGTTACAATAGTACTTTTAATGAGCTGCCTACACAGGGAAAACAGGATGTGTTATAGGCGGACACGTGGCACAACATGTATCCGTAGTTCATGAATGAAAATTGATTTGAGATAAAAAAAAAAAAGAATGAACCTCTAGCCTTTCCAGTGCTAGAACGAAGGACCCTGTAAGGCCTTTTTGTTTGCCCATATCGTGATGCTCCTTTCTTCCTTTGGCTTTACAGAAATAAGGGCCCTTAGGCTTGTTCCTGTCTCAAGTACAAAAAGAATCTGTTCCTTCTCTCACGTAAATGATTATCTTCCTCTCAAGTCCAAGCAGGAGGGCTGACCTCAGCGCATTAGTAAGGGTTGCTCCATTGCAACCTAGAGGTCACGGGTTTGAGTCAGGAAATATCCTCTCTGAGAAGCAGAGGTAAGGCTACTTACATTATGACCCTTCCCAGACCCTATAGTAGCGGGAGCCTTGTGCACTGGGTATGCCCTTCAATTTCAAGCTGGAGTGGACTTGGGTGTCATATATTTCTTCAAAATGTTGCCAAGTTCCAATGGTAATGCAAACTCTAATATGTGGAAATGACAGCTTTTTTTTCCTTTTTCTTTTCTTTTGGGGGGTGGGGGTGGGGGTGGGGAGGGGAGGGTGGGATTGGTTCCATTTGAATAGAGGAGTAGACCTTGTTTCCAATCTCTCTCTCTGTAGTATCAATGATGTCTCTTTCATTATCCACACAAGCCTTAGAATCATTTTCCCTAACAGGTGATAGGGTTCCAGTATGGTATTACGGTGGATGGCCCATGCATCCAAGCTTGACTGGCTAGGTCTATTTCCTGCCATGGGGCAACTTATTTGGTGCTCAGATTTTTGTGGACAGGCAGCCCACATCACACTGTTGATGTGGAAAATTTTACACCAAACAGAGTTCACCATGTGGCAAACAAAATTAAAGAATTTGTTCAAAACTCAATTATCCAAAACAGTTGGACAGCTCGGGAAACATCTGAGAAAGTCATGGTGGACCACAAAATTGAGAATGGCCCACCAAATTTGACATGCCCCTTATCTATCCATTAATTGGAATGATCAATCATCTCTCCATGTGCCTTGAGTCGTAAGGCCACACACCAACTTGATAGCATGGACCACCCACAAGATCATAAGTTGAATGCTATTACTTTGATTAAAAAATAAGTCTGGAATTTGCATTCTTACAAAAGCTTGAAGAACATAGTGACCACAATTGTGTCCATTATTATTCATAAGACAGAAGCTTAAAACAAGAGACTAAAACAATCAAAAAAATTGCCTTTTATGTCTCTTAGATCAAATGAATGTTTCTGATCCATTTTTAGTTGATTCTATATTTTTTTTTTGGTGAATAAAATTTCATTACCAAAAGGAGAAAATACAAGTAAACTCTCCAGAATTCAGGGGGGAGGAGGGAGAAACATCCTACAATACATAGGGCTAGCAACCATGCATAGGTGGGAGGGGAGAGCATAGAAGATGGGAGACCCCAGGAAGCAACAATGAGCATGTTCCTTGGGGAGTATACACCATGGTTCAAGGTCTCAGTTTCGGACTTGGTTTCTGTCAGGCAGAAAACCAAGTCAGGCCGAGATCTTGTCGAGTTGGGGCTTTTTTTTTTTTTTTGAACTCGAAGCCAAATCTCGGTGGGTTTTTTACCTAGTTAGTCATGAAACTTGATATACAGCCTAATTTGGGCCATTTAAACACAATGGCAATATCAGATTTTGAAATATCAAAGTCCAAATAGGGGTTTGACTTTGTGTGAAAAAATATTTATTTGTTTTGATATCTAAAACAATATCCATTTTAGGCATAAAGAAGTGCCAGTCCTGGTTTCTGGCATAAATAAGTGTCTGTCCTCCAGCCAGATTTTCTCAAATTTTGATGGGGATAAGTGACACTTATATAGGTATTCAGGTTGAAATATGGTCGAAATTTGGTCGAAACATGGAATTTTTTAAAGTCGATGACCATCTCGTCTCAGTTTCGAAACTGCAAGTTTCAACCGAGATTTAGTTCCATGCTTCAAAAAACTGAAATCTCCGCGAGACCTCGTTCCATGGTATACACAAGGCGGGGGGGAGGTAAAGGATTTGAAGCTAACATCTAAAGAGATGGAACCCAAATCTGTCTAATTATTTTAGTTGGTTTGATATTATTTTACAACCCACACATAGGAACATGATTAACGATTTAATTTGGATATTTAAAGAGTTGGTGATAGTTTAGAAGCTATGGCTAAAGTTCAAGAAACTTTTTTATATTTTTAGTAGAACCACTTTTAAGAAAGATTTCATACATGGAAAATAAACTTATATGAGTCCCAAGGGGTTTCTTTGGCAATTAAGATTAAGAAAAATATATATACAAAATAAAATTCTTATGGGAAGCAACATTAGTGGCATCCCTACAAAGAACTTGGAAGGAAACAAATGCAAGATTGCTTAGAGATCAAGAACCCTCTAAAAGAGTAGTCACTGGGATTCAGGTTAAGGTAGCATTTTGGACCATGGGCTATGGTGGATCGAACCTTTAGAGATGTCCCATCAAAACATCTTTTTAACGAATGGGAGAATACAATTTTCCCAAACAACCCCACCACGAAGAGACAGGAGAATGGAGCATTGATCCCCTCCCGAATGGGCTGGTGAAACTAAATTTTGATGATAGCTTTATTCATCAAGGCACCACACATCATAGATATGTTTGGAAGGTTGGTGTGGTGGAGGTTAAAGAGGCCTTAAGAAAGATGAAAGTACGTAGGACACCAGGCCCAGATGAGATCCCAATAGAAGTGTGGAAGGCCCTAGGAGCATTGTTCAAGGTCTCGGCTTTGGACTTGGTTTCAGCCAAGGTAGGAATCCGAGTTGAACCGAGATCTCGCCGAGTTGGTGCATTTTTTATTTTTTTTTTAACTCAAAGCCAGGTTTCGATGGGTTTTTGACTTAGTTAGGTCATGAAACTTGGTATACAGCCTATTTTGGTCCATTTAAACACAATGACACTATCAGATTTTGAAATATCGAAGTCCAAATAGGAGTTTGACTTCGGACCCTAGGTTGGTAGGCTACGACATACTAATATGCCCTATTCTACACATAATTTAGTAGAAGAAAGCATACAATTAATGCAAAATACCGAGATAATATTGAGAAAATACTGAGATCTCTCCGAGATACCGAGATAATACTGAGATCTCGAGTCGATGTTGTTTCTTTAACTCGTCTCAAACCTTCAAAAAACCGAGATATCATGGATATCTCAACGAGAACTCATTCCATGCCTAGGAATATGTGGGTTATATTGGTTAACCAAGTTGTTTAACAAGATTATGAACACAAGGAAAATGCCAGATGAATGGAGGAGAAGCATTATAGTGTCGATCTACAAAAATAAAGGTGATATTCAAAGCTGCAATAACCATAGAAGCATAAAACTAATAATAATGAGTCATACTATGAAACTATAGGAGAAGGTTATTGAAGTCAGTCTGAGAAGAGAGACGCATATCTCGAAGAACCAATTTGGTTTTATGCTAGGTAGATCCACGACATAAGCTTTTTACCTACTGAGGAGGCTCATGGAAAAATGCAGTGCTAGCTAGAAGGATCTCCATTTGGTCTTTATTGACCTGAAAAAAGCTGACAGAGTCCCTAGAGACTTAATCCGACATATTCTTGTGAAAAAAGGGGTATCGAGTAAACATATTGATGTAATTAAAGATATGTATGAGGGTGTGGTAACTAATGTGAGATCTATGGGAGGCATAGGAAAGGAATTCCATTTACGATTGGGTTACACCAGAGATCTGCTCTAAGCCCTTATTTATTTGCGCTTATCATGGATGAATTAACCAAGAGCATTCAAGACGAGGTCATGTGGTGTATGCTCTTCGCCGATGATAATGCTTTGGTAGACGAGACAAAGCAGGGATTAACGCTAAATTAGAGATGTGGAGATCAACCCTTGAAACAAGAGGATTTAAGATTAGTAGATCAAAGACGAAGTATATGATGTGTAACTTTAGTCACACCATGATGGATAATGACATGGGAAAAATTGAGGAGAGAGAGATACCGCAAAGTGACTATTTTAGATATCTAGGGTCAACCATAAATAAAGAAGGTGACATAGATAAAGATGTTTTACAAAGAATTAAAATGGGATGGATGAAGTGGAGGTACGACCAACATATTCCGTTAAAGCTTAAAGGAAGGTTCTATAGGACTGTTGTCCAACTAGCTATTATGCATTTGGGGGAATGTTGGGCAGTTAAGAAGTGTCATATAGAGAAGCTACATATAGTAGAGATTATGGATGTGCGGCAAAACTATAAAGGATAAAGTAAGGAATGAACATATTAGAGCTAATTTGGGAGTTACCCTGATCAATGACAAGCTCCGAGAATGTCGTTTAAGGTGGTATGGCCATGTTCAGCGAAGGCCTACGGATGCTCCAGTACGGAGGAGTGATCCGATCCTGAATTCCTTATTGGTTTCCTCATATGGTTTAGTTCCCATTGTTCTCATGGTTTCCTAATACGATTTAGTTCCCTCAGTATGATTTCTTGTTTATTGGGGTGTTTTCCCTAATCTAAAATTTTTCATGGTTTTAAACCCTAAATTCCCTTCCATCTCTCTGCAGTTCCAAGGGTTTGGAGATTTGAACTTACTTGTTGATGATGAATAAACCTTTAAGATCAGATAGCTGACTGTAGAACAGTAATGGAGAAAACAAAGTAATCAAAACGAACCACCCGGGCTTCCCACCGCAAGGTGTCAATCGGATCAAACACTGATTCCTTCAGCCTTGATCAAACACAAGACAAAAATCTTCAATGGAGAAGAAGAGCAGTAATAAGCTTTTCATTAATCAAAATTCGTGACCAATGCTTGCCCCCCACCCCCTTACAACCTTATATATAAGACTCAAAAATAGACTCCTACACTAAAAAGGAAAGGCCTAACCCAATCCGTAACCTATTAGGTAACCTAAACTGACTAGGAAACTGAAATACTGAAGGCAATAGACTCAAAACATGACTGGACTTATAGAGTCCTAATCCAGCCCAACTTACAAAACAATTAAATAGTCACATGACCACTTAACCAAGTCACGTGATCACATGACCACTAATTACATAAAAATAAAGCTAAGTAAGGACTTCAAACCGCTAATCCCGTATGCAACCCTATTACCTATACTTTAGGTCGATAAAAGTAACTATTACATTGGAAACCCATGGGATCAAAGGCCCAACATGTATATAACCCAATCCTAGACTTATTCCCATTAAAATAAGCCTCTTTTAATGATGTATCTGCACCAACTTAATAATGTAGTCCTAAATAGGTAGGGGACCTACTAGGAGCCAGATAACAGGATCAATAGCAAAAGGGGTTGCTGGATCGAATGGACAACACTAGGTTTTAGGTTAATTCTAGGGTTTAGGATGGGAATTTGGGAATGGGTCTTATATGGCTTTAATATGCAGGTCTAGGATGCTTTAATGGCATATAAATATTAGGGTTTGGGAAGGTTTTAAAATTCTGCAATTCTGGACAGAATTGAGTTGCAGGTTTTGGGTTTAATGGAATGGAGGAATGGAGGGGATAGTGGGGATTATGGACTGGGTTTAAAGTCGAGTGTAGGGAGAGGTGTGGGGGATATAGGCTGGAAGTATGGTTCGAAATTGATGGCCAGATCTGTAGATAGAAGGGAGTCCTAATGGAGCTAGGAGTGCAGGTTTGATGGAGAATTAGGGTTTGATCAATGGAGGGGACTGTGGATTAGGTCCAAGGGAAGATGAAGGATGATAGAAGAAGGTTTAAAATAAGAAAACAGGTTCAAACTCACTGTATTGCAGGAACAATGGCAGCAGCTTGATGATTTGAAAGAGCCTCCCAATCTTCACAATGCAAGGAGTCGCAGGAGTCTACCTACCCTTCACCACCTTGAGATCCACAAGGATATACACTCACAAAGAGCAGCAGCAATGGCAGCAAACATAAAGCTAATTTTTATTAATCAAATTCGTCTGTAATGCTAGCTTCCCTTACAAACTTATATAGAAGACTCAAAAATAGACTTAGACACTAAAAAGGCATGGCCTAACCCTATCCCTAACCTATTAGGTAACTTAAACTAACTAGAATACTAAAGGAAATAGACTCAAAACATAGATGGACTTATAGAGTCCTAATCCAGCCCAACTTACATCACATGACCACTTAAGTTATCACATGAACACTTAACCAAGTCACATGATCACTTAAATTGAACCAATTGGATGCAACCAATTTGAACCGGTTTAATTAAAAAACATAAAAATAAACTAAGTATTGGGCTAATCCCGTATGCAACCTATATACCCATATTTTAAGCCCATAAAAGTGGTCTATTACATTAAAAACCCATGGGATCAAAGGCCCAACATGTATGTTACCCAACCCTAGACTTATTCCTAATGAAACAAGCCCTATTTGGTGATGAATCTGCGTCACTTAATAGCTTGGACTGGCCACAAAGAGCATGGGCCATGGAGATCTTCACATACTTTCAAGCATATGTGACATGGCATCTCAACTAATGTTTCACTTCAATGGAACCCGAAACCGACATGGCTGATTTGATGGTGAGACAGGGAATGGTAAGACCAAGATTTATTTTGGCACATTCAAGCCCATTACGATTTGAGTGGAAGGGGTTTTCTTGTTTATCCATGTAGGGAGGCTTTAGGCCTAATCTGTTGGAAGCATCTCTTGTACTAATATTGTCATTTTACACTTGGCTATTATTTCCCGTTAATAAATAATTAGTTATAGAGGTCAACATTTGATGTAGCTGAGCTTTTAATAATTGATTTAATAGAAAATACAAGGAGAAAAAATCAACTTTTCAATCTTCTTTTCTTGTTATCAGACTATAGAAGCCCATCAAAATATTGAAATTGGCCTAGATGCATATGACACATAAGAACCTCTGACTACAGCAAACCCTTTTTCTAGTCATGTGAAGGAATGACAAAGCCACTGTAAATCAGGTGACTTCCGGATTGACCACGTGCTCAAGATCCACCCCCCATCAGTTCAAAACCTCAACATTAATTCTTCTTCCAATAACACCACCACTGAAAGTATGAAACTCTAATTAAAATATGGCACCAATGTTCGCCATATGTAGGAGCCATTTGCCTGAAAGACTGAAACTTTCCATAAGCAATTTGGCCAACATGTGGAGCCTTCTTACTGCTAGATATAAGATTCCCCGGTCATGTGCATCATTTGCCATACCCTATGGCAGAGTAGTTAGGACTATTTGCCATACCTGGCTTTCTATATTGAGTCCATCAAGATAGATTCGCATGACCAAGGAATAGTTGTCAAGGCGGCAAAACGACCCAAGGCGCCCATCTAGGCGTCACCTAGGCGACCCCAAATGTTATTTTTATTTCCCCCTTTTCTAACATTATTTTGTATGCTACAATATTTTAGTATGCTACAATATATACCTTATATCATAAAAAAATCAGCATAAGCCTCCTCAAGTCATCAAAAATCAACATTAAGCCACATTAAGTCACATCAAGTCATCAAAAATCAATATTAAGCCACATCAAGTCATCAAAAATCAACATAGAACTAAAAGACAACAGAATTACAGAAGCAAGCTATTGGAAGTTTGAAACAATCAAACATACATTCGGTTTATACTGTTCTTAGAAAATATGATCTTATCTGTAAGTAATTAAATTGTTCTCGATTTAGAGAAATGTTCTTGTTCTCTAAGAAGTTTGACTAATCAAATGATTTTATTTTTAAATGAGACTTTTAGTATTAGGTAGAGCACAAAACCAGCTTTCCAACAAATCCAAAATTGCTTAAATCTGATTTATATTGAAGAAGTTATGTCCCGGTCAAACCTTATTTGGTATGCGCGAATGCTGTCAAAATCGCTTTGAATGAAATTTTTTTTTTTAGATATCAAAACAAATGAATATTTTACCGCACTTTTGGTTTTTAGCAATGTTTTACCATATTAGGATTTATAGAATTTTTAGATTTGAGAAAAACCCCAGCATTAGAAAGTTGAAAATTTTACCTACCGTCGAAAATCCAGTTTTTGTTCTCGACCTGGGGGGTTGAATTTTTATCCTTTTGGAATTTGATTTTTTAACTATTTTTATTTGATTCAAATAGGGGGTGCTTGCTTATTTATGAATAATATCTCAAGTAAATGAAATACCAAATATCATTTAAGTAAATGTTTTTATATTTGGTATTGCATTTACTTAAGGGCCAATACCTGGTTCGATACCAATAAAACCAGTACATGGCGCCTTGCAATAAGGCGCCGCCTTGACAACTATGGACTAAGGTTATATAGGCTTGGGACTTCGATTGTGTGTGTGGACTGTGTGGCTGTGTGATCCATCTGAGCATCAAATCTTAGGATGCTAGACTCCAGAATCCATGAATATTGATCCCCCCAACTAGGTGGGCGCATGTAATAGATCCAATATTAAAATAAGCCAGAAAGTTAATTCAATAAATGCATCCATAAATGAGAAAATCCAAAACATATAGACATGAAGTGTGCAACAACCGACTTCCATCATAATATTAAGAACTCTAAATGCTGTAGCATACTAAAAGCTTACAGTGTGTAAGATTACAAGAATATGGACTTGCGCTAATACCAGATCGGACCATAGTTTATAATTAGTGCATGACCAGATACCCAAGTTCAAAATAAAAAATAAGGTATGGATAAGAATGATACAATGATCCATCAAATCCCATGTCCATACCTATGTCAGTGTTGTATCCAACAGAGGTACTTTGGCTAAAAGGAATGGTTCAGGTATCCTAGAGTATATTACTGATGATTAGTAATCTTGATGTATATCTATTTTGTTTCTTGTTTTCATGTAATATATACAGATAATGCTTGTAAAGCTTTAAACTTTATACCAGAAAAGGGGAGCATCCAGGTCATGCACACTGAGTGGCCCAACCAAGCCAAGGAATTTCATACCAAAAAAGTTGCAAAGTAGTAGAAAAAACAAAGATTCATATGAATAATATCCTAGGCCATCCCATGGATATGAACTTGAGGTCAGCAATAAAAAAAAAATTAGCCAATTCAAGAAGAAAAGAAATTAACAGATACTCACTGTCAACTGCTGCTGCAGCTAATGTCTTCATCTGATTCTTTACAGATGGGTTCCCATGGTCTAAGACAATGGCTCTGTCATAAGAAAAGAATACAAAAAGACTCTGAAGTCAAAACGCATAGAACATATCCAAATGCATAAAAATATAGAATTTAACATCATGACAAGTAGTTTTCCAAATCACCGCCCAACATAAATGAAGGATGCACAAATATGCATTTGCAGAAGATCACTAAGTGGACTTTCAATTAGAATATAACCTTCACATCAAGGTAAAAGAATATAGGGACCAACAGTTCAACATGAATTCTAATGAGTTTGGAAATAATTCATATGCAGAAACTCATAAATTAGAGGCCTAAAGAGATTGTTGTAACAACGAATGCAAATTTAATACAGATAAAATGTCTCAAGGAAGATAAACCACTAAACAAACCTTCTATATTGTAAACAAATTAATTATTTATTAAATCGCCTAATTGGTGGGAAATCCTGAACAGAACAAAAAAATTAGAGATGCTGCTACTTAAAATTAGGGAAAATTATTGGAGGCTGCCTCATTGGAAAGGGTGCTTGAAACAACCTCAAAATTAATCTTTCTATCTCACATACACACACAGCAGCTGGGACTAAGCAATGGGACTTGAGTACTAGAGCAGATTAGTCAATGTGGTAGAAAACTAGATCTTCCCACAAGCCCAAATTATAAAAAGAAAATATTAAAAAAAAACTAAACTTTGGTTTTATGAATTGGGTATGACAGTCAAGAAAACCCCAAGAAGAAGAAGTTCATCCAAGACAGGCTGTTGTGGGACTTGTGGCTGATAAGAGAGAGATTTTTAGACAAGCACAGAAAGAGAGATTGGCATTGCCAAGAGAAAAGAGAAAGAGGTGAGAGGAGGGTAACTGATGTAGACAAGCTATACTCCAAACCATAGTTGTCAGGGCGACAAGGTACCCGCCTAGGGGTCGCCTAAGCGTCCTAGGTATGCAGTTTATTACTATATGTAATATAGCAATAATAATTTTATAAAATTATGCTTATACAACATAGAAGCCATATCAATGCAATATGACATAATTATGCTAGTAATGACCTAACATGAGAAATCCAAAATATAATAAACAAAGCATAGGATATAATATAAGCATATTCATAAAAATAAAAAAAAAACAAAATAATAAATATAAATCAACAAGAACTCGTGATGTGTCAACATGACATGCTGTCACATTGGACCAAGAAAGAGCCTGAACACCTAGGCAGTGCCTAGACGACGCCTTGACAACTATGCTCCAAACAGTGTAGCCGCAAGCAAGGTTCTAAATCTCGGTTTCGACTTAAGTTTTGACCAGCCAGAAACCGAGATTGTTTCGGTTTCAACCACATCTCGGTCAAAACCTGGTAATTTCTCCAAGCTAACTCGAACCTTGGTTTTGCGGCCCAGAAGTTGTTTTTTTGCCCAGATTATTGTTGTGTTGCCTTTTTTGACATTTTGAACCCAACCCATGCAATAGTTTCTCACATAGAGAACACTCAAAATAATACTTGTGGTTTTGACCCAAGTTTGATAGTGTATATTGTTTTTGGACATGGTATCGAATAAGGTTTGACCGGAACATAACTCCTTCAATATAAATCGGATTTAAGCAATATTGGATTTGTTTGAAAACTAACAAATCCAATATTTCTTAAATCTGATTTATATTGAAGGAGTTATGTTCCGGTAAAACTTAATATGGTGTGCATGAATGCTGTTTAAAATTGCCCTGAATGGAAATAAATTTTTAGACATCAAAACAAATGAATATTTACCGCTCTTCTGTTTTTGTAGCAATTTTTTTTTTTGGGGGGTGAATAAATAATTCATTACCAAAGAGAGAAAACAACAGCCCCAGAAAAAGGGGGGAAAAAAGAATCAAACAAAAACACAAAAAGTTTGAGCCTCAAACAGAAGGGGCAGAGGCTCGAAGAGAGATGGAGGAGATACCCCAGAATACAACAATAAGTCTGTTCCTTGGGATGTCATTACACATAGAGAGAAAAGCCATAGAGAGCTTGGCTTTAATTTCAAAAGGAATGGAATCACAAATCTGGTGCATAGTCCTGGAGTTGGTAGTCCATTTCCTGATGTTTCGTTCCATCCAAATATTTTATCATATTAAATTTTATGGAATTTATAGATTTGAGAAAAACCCCAGCATTTAAAAGTTGAAAATTGCACCTACCATAAAAAAATCTAGTTATTGTTCTTGAACTGGGGGTTGACTTTTTATCCTTTTAGAATTTGATTTTTTTACTATTTTTATTGAATTCAAATAGGGGGTATTTGCTTACTTATGAATAATATCTTAAGCAAATGAAACAACAAAAATAAAAAAAAAGTGATTGTCCTGGTTTCAAGCCAGGTTTCCTTAAGTTACAATGGGGATAAGGGAATTTATATAGGTGTTCAGGTTGAAACTTGTGAAATTACCGAAATATGATCAAAACCAGTCGAAACTTGGTAGTTTTTAAACTCCCTTAAGGTTTCGTCACGGTCAGCTGCGAAACCAAGTTGTCTCGGTTGAAACTGCAAGTTTCGACCGAGATTTAGTTCCATGGCCGCAAGAAGAAGTAGGCCCTTCAATAGGCCACAGATCTTCAACCGAACCTCTTTTGGTTCAGGCTAGACCAGCCTTGGTCTGGATGTTAATGGTTCACTAAAAATATAATCGTGGGGGCTAGGTTTGGAAGTTTCTATTTTGTTATTTAGTGTTCACTACACGGAATCAGCTTCTATTTTGGTTACTTTATAGTAATAGGATGGTTACTACCTAAGTTGTCTTTATTTTACTCACTATCTATTTTTGTTTGTTCCCTTTCTTAGAAGCAATACTGCTCTTCATATTCTGTAAGGTCCTTAGAGACCATCCCCATGATCTTATGAAGGAAGAATTGCTTTGGCTTTGGCCCTTGTTGCTGTGAGAGACGGTTGAGTAGTGAGATGCCATCTTGGTCAGTGAGAGACTGACCAAGGCCATAGGTGAGAAGCATTGGTAATATCCCCCTCTATTTTTTTACTCTTCTCTCTTCCTCCTCCTCCTCTCTGTTTCTATTTTATTTCTACTACAACCTTATTTTCTGTGGAGCTATTTGATTCCCTCTCAATCTGTGACCTTACTTGCTGTTCATGAAGTTGGTGTATTGTTTTCAGCAAGCTAATATAAAGTGAAGACACTGCTAACCCTTCTTTAACAAGCAAACCCCCTCTGTTGGTGTTTCGTTGCAGCAGATTTCAGTCTCATATAACTGCTATTCTGTTCATCAGGATCAAGTGATATTTTGTGGGTTTCATCCTCCATTGAAGGCCTCCAATCGACCTCAGTTTCAGTCACATCCAATGGCTGGATCTACTAGACTGCTACAAGTAGTAAGTTACTAATTTCAATCCTACCATCATATCTCTTGATCTAACCATCAACTTGCTGAAATATTTGGAAGTCCATCTCCATTGACCAAACTCAAAGATCAATCCAACTTTGATATTGATGTTAGTTTTAGGTTGTTACTAAATATGTTGCATACTTTCTATTTCTGTTCTACCTGTTACAGTCATCGATCCAACCCTTGGATCAACACCAGACTTTAGGATATTATTCTCCTACCCTAGCTACTTCAGAATTTGGGCTTCATCTGAACCCTGGCCCCTTATCTACCGGTTCACTCTTGTTACTGGAATTTATGTTCTTCAGTCCTCTTTGTAGGTTGGGTATAACACTTTCTGCTTAGTGAGTTTAGCCTCAATAGTAACAGGAGACTTAATACACCCTGTATGCAAAAGGGTAAATGTTCACTTGAAACACATAAGGCAGCTTCTGGTCATTCTTCAACTTTGAGGCAAGCTTTCAGGAAAAATCACCAAAATCATACTCCCTTGGTTATTTTCCCTAACAATTTAATAAAAAATAAATTGACAGGGAAAATGAAAAATTGAATTAATCACAACGAGTGTCATCAGATACACAGGTAAGGACCCAAATTTAGTAGTTATAGTTCGCTACGATAGAAAAATAGAAAATAAATATAAACATATACTTGAACGTCTATCAATCAAACTATTTACCAACAGTTTACAGGACCTCTCCTCAATAATAAGAAATGATGTGCAAACATTATTCTCTCAGATATTAGGTATATGATGGCAGTACTAAAATCTCAACCATAAACAAATCTAAAGAGTAAAGGCATTTTTTAACATACCTTTTCGATCATAGAAAGCGTTCTAGATGATATATTAGAGTTATAACAATATCAACAGAACAATAATTTCACTGTTTGAGTCTAATCATCCATAAAGAGGGAGAGATTGATGAGAATGTTGCCAATAGGAGTGATGAAAATGAATTACTCCACCAATAAGGAGTGATGTGGTGCACAGTGAAGTCTCTAAAAATACAAGAGGCTAGAAATGACTTGGATCAAAGTAGTGGAAAATAATGATAAATTATGAGTTCACAGAACCATTTGCCAAAGATGGAGGGCATAAGAACAGGATTTATGAAATCAAGCCCAAGTACATGGAATAAGGACAGGTAAGTTTAGTTATGATTCACAGGAAACATCTATCAACAAGAGTTGCAAGCATCAATTAGAGACCTGGATGGCATCCAACGTTTCTATTAGGTGAGGTGGTAGGACAATACCTGGGAAAAGGGAGACCTGGCGGTGGAGACAACTAGTACACACATTTTTTTCTCTTGGTTGAGGGTGCATGTTAGGTAATATCAACCTGGAAAGGATATGTGTGCATTTGGTGAAATTTGTGAGATTTCATGATAATTTAGGAGATAGCAAGTAGAATTGATTTGCTTAATTCACCCCATTTCCTGAATTACTTTGATGCAAACTGACAATCAGTTCAGGCAACTGATCCCTACTTGGTGAGGCAACCATGGTAGACACCATCCAATGCGTTATCAACAATGCAGACTATCATTATTAATAATTCATAACAAAGTCTTTAATATATCCCTTTGTGTGACTCTGAATGGATTTCACATATCTAAATAGTTAAAGAACAATCTCCTAAAATTTACGTCCTATTTAGAATAAAAAATCTAAAAGTAAAAAAAAATTACTATTAACAATTATAAACAACTTATATATATTTTTTTCTTTACAAAATTACAAGTAATTTAGTATAAAAACAAAAAATGAAAAGACTGGAGCTAAAGGTGATGCAGGTGCACTGCTTTGGACCGAGCCAAACCAATTTGGATACCCATGTGAAGATGAACTGGGTCCAATTGGGTTTTAGGTTCAGTAGGATATTTAGGAATTATTTTATTTGGGAAATATATGTAATCTTTTATTTGGGTAGCAATAAGGGAAATTTCCAATTTAAGTTTTATTTAGTCTCTAATTTTATTAGTCTAGGTTTTAGGAAGTAGATTTTCTGTTTTAGACTTAAATTAGGACACTTAATTTCTTTTTATATAAATATGCTTGTAACCCAATTCATGGGCAGATTTGAATGAATGAAAGCTTTTTTACCGCTGGCACCCCTGTTGAGTTTTGGTTTTCTTGCTAGGGCTCATCCGTTGCTTGTTCCGGCGGTGACAGCAGTTTGCAAGGACTGTATCAATCTCCCTGTTCCTTACCTTTCCCTTCTCAGATCTATTTTGTTTGTTCCTCATACTAGAGAGAATTAAACCCCAGAAAATGGTCTGGTCCTGCAACTACCGCCTGGTAGCCATTGCAAGGCTCGATTTAATCACTTCCTCATTCCAAGTTGTTAGTGATGTGCAAACAATTCATTATACTCGATCTACACTTGAAGATGATTAGTACTAGTCTTTTAAGTCTTTTTTACCTATTTTATTAATTTATTTTCCTTCAATAGCCTCCTTTCCTCTCTTTAACTCTCTTTTGTCGCTTAGCTTTAATTAGTTGTCTTCATCCTCTTGTCCTTATTAAAGTAGGAAACAACTCCCTTCTCCCCCACGATTCCTTGTTGCTTTAACTTTTAATTCCACTTTTCAAAATTACCCCCTTCTTATTCCTTTATTCTAGTTAGTCCATATTTTACATTCTCTTCCAAGATTGTCCCTGGACAATAAATAGTAAATTCCTTTCAAGACCATTGCTTCTTAGTTGCAATAGTTATTAGTAACTAGTTACCAGATTGCCACTAGTTATTAGAATTGTGTTATTTGTTGATCGAGTGGGCCCATAAGCAATCCGATTCAGGTTTCGAACCTCGGATCTGCATTAGGCGCCCAAGGAGCCTGGACGCCTTGATAACTATGATATAATTAAGGCCATACTCATTGGACACAGCCTCTCCTGAGAAGCAGAGGGTAAGGCTGCATATATTTGCCCCTCCCAGACCCTGCAGTCGCGGGAGCCTCGTTCACTGGGTTGTTCTTTTAATTAAGGCCAAACTCAATTTTTCTGGCAAGAATAATAGAATATTAAAGCCAAGTGAAGAATATCAAAGTGAAACAAAATACTACTGAAGTCTAGGCAACCGTTAATATTCTCTTCCCTCAAACTTGAGGACAAGTTTCTTTAAACCTAGGGCAAATAATCCATCAGATTTGACATATGGTTGCAGGATGTTTTGGTACATTTCGTGTTGGCTTAGATATTTTGCTCAGCTTATTTATTTGGGTAGTTCAAGAAACACCAAATAGAAATATTTCAAGAGGAGAAAGAAGATGTGGATGGTGTCGCTTTGTTAGCTTTCTATGAAGAGCTTGTGTCTGAATTGGAATTCGATGGAAGCCTCAGATAATCTTGGTTCATCTGGAATTGCGTAGGGGCATTTAGGGACCACTACAACAATATTATGTTGGTGTTTTCTGAGTTGATATACATTGTTGCTGCCCTTACTTAACAGCTTGAGCTTTTGGGATAAACTTCTGTAACATTCTGACCTATAAGTATATGTGATTCTGTAACAGTGGAGCTCAAGACGTTCATCAAGCGATTGGAGACTTTGTTTCTAATGTGTGGCTAGAGGTCATCATAGAAGGAGATTCAGCCTTAGTTGAATTCTACTTGAGTCTTGAGAAGGGCCTTGAAGATATAGGCATCTAATGTAGTCCTAGATAGATGATAAATCCACTAGGAGCCAATAACCAGGATCTTCCTAAAACAGTTGGTCGATTGGAGCAGGTTTGAGGAAATTTGGTCAAAACTAGGGTTAAACTTAGGGTAATGGGGTGGGATCTTATTTAGTAAAGCTAGGCAGGTTTTTAGAAGCCTAATGATGTAGGTTAGGTGAGGTTTGAGTGAAGATTTAAAAAACAGAAAATTAGGGTTAGGGTTTTGGATGTTGGAAAATAGGAAAAAGGGATGAAATTAGGGTTTAGAGTTGGAATTTGGGAGAAGGCTTAAGGTCGAGTGTTAGGGGTGACATCAGTGAGGTTCGGCTGTAACTTGGACACGTTTCCATGGCTGGATTGTTCTGGGCAGCTTTTAGGGTTTTTAGGTTTAATGGAGATGAGAGGGGATTAGGGTCTGGTTGATGTATTGGAGCAGCAACCTGGATCGAGTGTAGAGTGAGGTGAGAGGATGTTGTGATTGAATTATGGATGAGTTTTGATGGTTGGTTAAGGCTGTGATTGAACTAGGGTTCAGGAAATTCAAATATGATAAAAGAGGGATGTTAGGGTAGGCTGTAGAGGATTAAGAGAAGAAGGGGATGAATAAAACTATAAAATACTTACTGGATTGTAGGTTCTTCAATGACAGCTTGAAGATGAGCTTGAGCAGCACCTCCCGATCTTAATAGATGCAAGGAGTCGATCGGAGTCCACCAATCCCTTCCACCTTGATATGACTCACAAGGCGTCCTTGATATTACCCACAAGGAACACTCTCAAAGAGCAAGCAGCAGCATTCATGGCAGCGGCAATAAAAACGATTTTCTAAGTCTCAAAATTTGCCTCCCACGTTTTATTAAAAATAATAGGCTTAAGGCCTAATACCTAATACAAATCTGATTCTCTCTCCTGTCAGAAATCATGGAGAGGTAGGAATAACAACTTAAAACCAATTAAAACACTTAAACTAAGAAGATTCCTAAGTAACCAATAGGATATAAGACCCTATCAGCCAATAGGAACACTTCACTTAAGTTGGACCAGTGGTTCAACCAGTTCAATTTAAAACACTAAAATATGAAAAATAAACTAAGTATTGGGCTAATCCCATATGCAACCTATATACCCCTAGTTTAGGCCCATTAAGTGGCTTATTACATAGAAAACCCTTGGGATCAAAGGCCCAACATATATATATATCCCAACCCTAGACTTATTTCTAAAGAAATAAGCCCATTTCGATGATGAATCTGCATCAGCATCTTGTTCAGATCTATTACCAGGGATGGAAACTTCTCCTTTTCTTCGAGGATGATATCGGAGAATTAATTAGCTGATGAGTAGACCAAGCTGGTGGTGCTCCTATACAGCGCTGTATTTAGGGAATTATCCTATTTATAACATATTTATGTGTTTTCTTTTTAATGCAGATCCAGGGTTCTAAACCTGAATCAGATCGCTTACGGGCCCACCCGATCAACAAATAACCCAATTCTAAAAACTAGTGCCAATCAGGTAACTAATTACTAATAACTATTGGTAACTAAGAAGCAATGGACTTGAAAGGAATTTACTATTTATTGCCCAGGGACAATCTTGGAAGAGGATGTAAAATATGGACTAACCAGAATAAAGGAATAAGAAGGGGGAATAATTTTGAAAAGTGGAAATAAAAGATAAAGCAATAAGGATTCGTGAGGGAGAAGGGAGTTGTTTCCTACTTTAATAAGGACAAGAAAATAAAGACAACTAATTAAAGCTAAGGGACAAAATAGAGTTAAAGAGAGAAAAGGAGGCAATCGAAGGAAAATAAATTAATAAAGTAGGTAAAAAGACTTAAAATACAAGTACAGATCGTCTCCTACCTCTGGATGTAACCAAGAGGCGGAAACCAGCAAAGGATCGATGGTTAGAGCCTCTCCTCAGCGCACCAACAAAGTTGAAGCTTCAAGAGTAGATCGAGAATAATGAGCCCTATCGATTGCACATCACTAACAACTTGGAATGAGGAAGTGATTAAATCGAGCCTTGCAATGGCTACCAGGCAGTAGTTGCAGGACCAGACCCAGTTGCAGGTATGGTACTCACAGTTGGAGGAACTCTAAGGTCTGATTTTCTGGGGTTTGATTCTCTCTAGTATGAGGAACAAACAAAATAGACCTGAGAAGGGAAAGGTAAGGAACAGGGGGATCGATACAGTCCTTGCAGACTGCTGTCACCGCCAGAACAGAATAGGAAAGAAACAAATAAAGGAAATCGCAGGGGAAGGGAGGAGGAAGAAGAAGGAAGGAGATAGAGGAAGAGAGACGAAGATATGAGAGAGGGGATATGGTCACACAATCTTGTTTGTACCAATCAGGTAATAAAACCAAAAAAAACTTTCATTCATTCAAATCTGCCCCACAAATTGGGTTACAAGCATATTTATATAAAAAGAAATTAATTGTCCTAATTGAAGTCTAAAACAGAAAATCTACTTCCTAATTACTTCCTAAAACCTAGACTAATAAAATTAGAGACTAAATAAAACTCAAATTGGAAATTTCCCTAATTGCTACCCAAATAAAAGATTACACATATTTCCCAAATAAAATAATTCCTAAATATCCTACTGAACCTAAAAACCCATTTGGACCTGGTTCATCTTCACATGGATACCCAAATGGGTTTGGGTCGGTCCAAGGCAGTGCACCTGCATCAGCGCCTTGCCGCCTTGTTGGTGTTGCCTTGATTTTGGACCCTCTCCAACGCCTTGGTCGCCTTGCCGCCTTGATAACTATGAATTATATAACTTATATCTGAAAACAGTTGAGAAGGCAGTTTGGTGGTTTCTCTCTTTTCCATTGAGTCATAGATACGAGCAAAATCAACTTCTATGCCCTGATTGTCATCACTAAATCATATGCTACATAGTTCAGCACAGACATACCAAATGTGATGCAAATTTGGAATCACCATCAAAGATGTGAGGGCTGTCCCAATCAAAAAATTCTCACAAAAATTATTTTCCAAACTAAAATCTTTTTACCGTCCACTTGCACAAATCAGACAATACCCTCAAGTCCCAAAATTCTTTATCACACATCAGAGGTTTCATCAATCAAGTTTGAACAAAGATTCTAATGATGAGAATGGCCACTCTACGTATCCCCAAATGCAAGAAGAAGCCTGCTTTATTACATTTAATAACTCTCATAAGTGTGTACATATACCACTTATGAGATAAAAGAAGTTTGATACAAGTATGACCTCTGCCTTGTCAAAAAGAGGAGCCTGCTTCATTACTTTACGTTTGAGCTTTGAAATCGAAACAGAAAAGGATCTTACCAACATTAAGATCTCCTCCAAGTTCCATTAAAGGAGTGGGAATTATAGTACCTCCACAAGTACTCAGAAAACCCCAAAGGGGACTTAATGTAGTCCTAGGTAGGAGTAATCCCACTAGGAACCAGGGTAATAGGATCTCTTAACAAGGCTGGCCGATTGGGACAGCTTAGGCTAATTAGGGCAGAATTAGGGTTATGGTTAGGGTTTCGACTTAGGGTTTTATTTGGTAATGATGTGCAGAATTTTATGAGTCTAATGGTATAAGTTGGATCAAATTTGGTTGAGGTTGGAATTCTAGGGTTTTGGGTAGGATGCCTTATGAAAATGGACTGTTTGTAAGATCTAGGGTTTAGGGGCAGATTTTAGGAAAGAGGTTTATAGGGTATTAATGGGCAGTTCTAGGGGGTTATTTTGGTATAAAGAAGTTAGGGTTTGGATGAGTTACAAAATTCTGCAATTTAGGGCAGAATTGGATTTAGGGTTTTAGGGTTCTAATGGATCTATGGATTAATGGAAGGGGTGATAATAGGAGTAGATGGAGCTTAGGTTAGAGGATTAGAAGAAGAAGGTTAAATGCTGAATTAATAAACTACTTAATTGAAAGATTAAATCTTCAATGGTAGCAGCTTTGAAGAACTAGAAGAAGGACCTCCCGATCTACAAGATGCAAGGAGTCGATCGGAGTCCACCAATCCCTTCACCTTGATATTACCCACAAGGTAGCCTTGATATTACTCACAAGGTTCACTCAACAGAGCAGAGCAGTAGCTATGGCAGCAAACAAAAGCTTTTTCATTAATCAAATTCGTGTGTAATGTTGGTCTCCCTTACAAACTTATATAGAAGACTCAAAAATAGACTTAGACACTAAAAAGGAATGGCCTAACCTTATCCCTAACCTATTAGGCAACTTAAATTGACTAGGAAACTCAAATAGACTCAAAATAGAGTCCTAATGACTTAAAAACAACTTAAACTACTTAAAATAAAGAAGATTCCCTAGTAGCCAATAGGATATAAGAACCTCTTAGCCAATAGGATCACTTCACTTAAATTAAACCAATTGAACCAATTGGATGCAACCAATTTAAACCGGTTCAATTAAAAACACACAATAAAAACTAAGTATTGGGCTAATCCCGTATGCAACCTATATACCCTTATTTCAGGCCCACTAAAGTGGCCTAATACATAGAAAACCCTTGGGAACAAAGACCCAACATATATATATCCCAACCCTACACTTATTCCCAATGAAACAAGCCCTATTTGATGATGAATCTGCATCAACTCTCCCCAACTTGAAAAAATTCGTCCTCGAATTTTGTAGTGATGAGGGGGAATCAACATGTGATCAACGACTTTGACCATCCCCAAACAGAATTTCGGTGAAGCGGGAACATTGGGGATAAAGTCTTCAATGCGTGGAGCGTTCTCTTCAAAGAACCATAGTGGCATAACAAACTCTATGTGCTCAACCTCTTCAAGAACAACATCTTGGATGTCGATGATTTCTTGTGGAGTGTTGTCAATCACCACTTCATCTTCCATGTCCTCAGCCTTGTCTACTTTGCCCTCTTCAGTAGTTTCTTCTACCATTGTGTGTTGGACCTCCACATCAATTTGATGGCCGAGCTTCTCAACCATGATCTCAACTACTAGTGCAGCTTGGTCTACTTGAATTTCTTTAGCTATAGGTTCTTGAATCTCTTCAACACAAACCACTTTAGTAGAATCTTTTGTTGGTGCATCTGCCATAGGTGAAACTTCAAACACAGTCGATGTCACTTGCATTTGAGTTGACATGTTCAGCAGTCCTTGTGGTTGTACAGTCGATGTGGTCACCTTTGGTTGTAATCCTTTTAGAGTAAACAAATGGTATAGACGCTCGATCGGGTAGGACACACAAGTTGTTTTCGGTTCAATCCAACCTTGTCGCTCGTTCAACCAATTGCAACCTCTGCAATAAAGCTCCTTGGAGATGGTACCGCTTACACCAAGCACCATCATGATATGAAGAACACCCAAATTCAACACAGACTTTACCTGTAGGCTCGATGCAAATCTCTCCTGATTGGGACAACATATCCACCACGGATTGTGAAATAATGTTGTTACGTCTCCTCTCATCAACAACTAAGATGGCTATGCTCCCATTGGGTAGACGAACTTGGGTCTTGAAAACGAAGGGAGGTGGGTCTTTCAAGGCTTGGTTGGAGCTTCCCTCCGCCAAAGCTCTGATACCAATTTAATGTAGTCCTAGGTAGGAGTAATCCCACTAGGAACCAGGGTAATAGGATCTCTTAACAAGGCTGGCCGATTGGGACAGCTTAGGCTAATTAGGGCAGAATTAGGGTTATGGTTAGGGTTTCGACTTAGGGTTTTATTTGGTAATGATGTGCAGAATTTTATGAGTCTAATGGTATAAGTTGGATCAAATTTGGTTGAGGTTGGAATTCTAGGGTTTTGGGTAGGATGCCTTATGAAAATGGACTGTTTGTAAGATCTAGGGTTTAGGGGCAGATTTTAGGAAAGAGGTTTATAGGGTATTAATGGGCAGGTCTAGGGGGTTATTTTGGTATAAAGAAGTTAGGGTTTGGATGAGTTACAAAATTCTGCAATTTAGGGCAGAATTGGATCTAGGGTTTTAGGGTTCTAATGGATCTATGGATTAATGGAAGGGGTGATAATAGGAGTAGATGGAGCTTAGGTTAGAGGATTAGAAGAAGAAGGTTAAATGCTGAATTAATAAACTACTTACTTGAAAGATTAAATCTTCAATGGTAGCAGCTTTGAAGAACTAGAAGAAGGACCTCCCGATCTACAAGATGCAAGGAGTCGATCGGAGTCCACCAATCCCTTCACCTTGATATTACCCACAAGGTAGCCTTGATATTACTCACAAGGTTCACTCAACAGAGCAGAGCAGTAGCTATGGCAGCAAACAAAAGCTTTTTCATTAATCAAATTCGTGTGTAATGTTGGCCTCCCTTACAAACTTATATAGAAGACTCAAAAATAGACTTAGACACTAAAAAGGAATGGCCTAACCTTATCCCTAACCTATTAGGCAACTTAAACTGACTAGGAAACTCAAATAAACTCAAAATAGAGTCCTAATGACTTAAAAACAACTTAAACTACTTAAAATAAAGAAGATTCCCTAGTAGCCAATAGGATATAAGAACCTCTTAGCCAATAGGATCACTTCACTTAAATTAAACCAATTGAACCAATTGGATGCAACCAATTTAAACCGGTTCAATTAAAAACACACAATAAAAACTAAGTATTAGGCTAATCCCGTATGCAACCTATATACCCCTATTTCAGGCCCACTAAAGTGGCCTAATACATAGAAAACC
This sequence comes from Telopea speciosissima, assembly GCF_018873765.1. Lineage (NCBI taxonomy): Eukaryota > Viridiplantae > Streptophyta > Magnoliopsida > Proteales > Proteaceae > Telopea > Telopea speciosissima. The sequence continues at coordinate 68,653,117 of NC_057916.1, read as the reverse complement.
CTTGGGAACAAAGGCCCAACATATATATATCCCAACCCTACACTTATTCCCAATGAAACAAGCCCTATTTGATGATGAATCTGCATCAGGACTACTTGACACAAAACCAGAAGGCAAGGCCTCAGCCCATATTTTCACAAGCTCCACAAAATTTTCCAGGGATAGGTTCCACCCAAAGTACAATAGTACAAAATCCTTCAAAAGTCAATGGGAAATTATAGTCTCACATAGATAATTTGCCTATTGACTGGCATGTACAAAAGTTAAAAATGGGAAGGAAAATTGTGTGGATTGACTATCTTTGTTTAGACGAAATAAAGAAAAGTGCAAGGCTTTCCTCTCCCTTATGCAAAATCATGTGTTTGCCCAAAGGAAAATTACATGCTTCAGTCTTATTGTTTCTTCAAAGGTGCATTACTTTCTCATCTCATTTTCCTTCCAAAATGCAAGAAAAACAAGGAATTTTGATGTAGATCTAAATATGAAGGGAAAAAAATACCAAAACATAGTTCATGGTACTGTTCACATGAACAGTGTGACAGCCTATATTTTGCCTTGTGTGGGGATGCTTTTTAGAAGATCTTGTGGGGCCATTGGAGATATCAAGTGGAGAAAGATTCTATCCTAATGCTGCCATAGTTTAGTTTCTATTTTCAGTTTTAGAAAGTATATTTTATTTCATTACAATAGAATCTTAGGTAGTTTCTAATTTCAGTTTGTCACTATTTTTATTTTGTTCACTAAAATAGTAGTTTCTATGGTAACTAGATTTTATACGAAGTTTCTATTTTGGTTGTAAGCTACTTGGTAGCAAACACTTTCTACTTTATAACCCATACTTCTATTATTAAGGGAAGAGGGTAGCCTAGCCCAATGATTTGAAGAAAAGAATTTAAGCTATATGCTTGGCTGTGAGATTCAGTTTGCTGAGAGAGAGCTATGGTGAAAGGCCATGGCTGAGAGGCCCTTCTATCTTCATTCCTCCATTCTTCTTCTTCCTATTCACACCCATTCAGAATTTATTTTTTCCCTATAAATCCAAGGTTAATCGAGACTATAATAAGCTACTGCTGGAGTTCAATATTTCAACTGAAGATATTCCATTAAGTTGCTGCCAACAACTGTTGCTGATCAAGGTGGAATTCAAGACCCTAAAAATATTGATTTCAGAAGTTTCTCTGACTGAAACTGGAAGCCCTCTGAACTCCCAAGTTTAAGATCTGTTCGAAATCTTTGGAGGGTTATTTCAGACCCACAGGGGCTCCACTCGACCCAGATTAGAGGCTGAATTGCTGGCTGGTTTGATTTCAATTCACTAAGTTTCTAATTCCGGAACTAGTTTCTAATTTCAATAGCCTTTAATATTTCAGCAACCAGTAGTCCCTTTGGTCTGAGATTTTCACGGTTTGTTTAACCCCTTGAGACCCATAACCGATAAGAGTTTGAGCCCCATCCGGGACTACTGATTTGTAATCTGGTTACCTTCTAATTTCTGAACTTAACCCTTGTTTACACCCTGCGATAGAGGGTATAGAGCTACTGATTGTATCACCTTTGAGCTGGGGTTATTATTGGGCAACATTAAACACTATTGATGAAGTAGGTGGGCCTTGGTGCAACGGTAAAAGGTTTCTCCATTGTGACCAAGTGGTCACGGGTTTGAGTCTGGAAACAGCTTCTCTACAAAAACAGGGATAAAGCTGCGCACATTATGACCCTCCCCAGCCCCGCAATGGCAGGAGCCTTGTGCACTGGGTATGCCCTTTCATTAAACACTATTGATGGGTTAAGGGACTAATATATGCACTGTTTATACATCTGAAGTTAGATTCCTGTTTCTGTTACAAGTCTGAAAACAATGTTCATATTGGGCTATAACCGTGATCCTGATTGGGGTTGGATAGTTCCTATCTAGCCTTACATTAGTTTTCTCCAATATTCAGTATTTTCCTTCAAAATTAAACTGCTTACGAAAATGAAAAACTACTGTTCTTTTTCTAACACTTTCCTCCAGATTCGGGGTTTGCCTTTCCTCTAGATTCAGGACAAACCAAATGGAGCCATGGGCAGGAATTGGACAGTGATTGCGTTAACTGCAGTGTTAATTGAATCTCAGCGCTGTTCCGTGGACACTTCTATATGGATAGCATATTTCTGTCCGACAAATGTCAGATTCCAACACTTAAAAGATTTTTGGGTGCCACTTTCATATGTCCTTATTTTTAGTTTTTCCCCAGAAATAAACATTTAGGTAAAGATAGGTTCCATCTTTTCCCATCATAGTTATCAAGGCGTCGCCTTGGCGTCCTGGCAGTTTTCAAGGGTCAAGGTGAGTGGTCGCCTTATGGGAAAGGCGTTATGTTATTATTTTATTATTATTTTTGTATTTTATTCTATTTCCTATATTTGTATTGGTTTTGTGTATATGATTTTCATACAGTATGATACACCGAATCATTTAAAAACAAAACAAAATAAAAATATGGAGACTTTATTTCATTTCTTAGATTTTCATTGGCTTGTGTACATTATTTTTGTACATCGCGTTACATGGAATCACCTAAAGCAAAAAAAATAAAAAAAAAACCCTCGACTTCAACTCTCGAGTTTCGATTTCGTGCTCCAGAGACTCTGCTCCTGCTCAGCGACTCCAGTGCCTTCGACGATGATGAATGTCATGAATAATGACCACGAACTGTGCTCCGGTGAGGGACTGCGACCTCGAATCTTCTCCCGGGTAAGTTTCTTTTACCCTCGACCTCCTGCTCCAGCGCCATTTCCGGCTTGTCTGACTCCGACGAGTCTTCCTCCGGCTACCCCATCTTCAGCAAGGTAAGTAACTAAAAACTAATAAGGCTACCTTCTAATGTTCTTCTTCTCTTCTTCTGTTTTTCGTTTTTTTTTTCTTATGCTGCTGCTGCTGCTCCATGTCCCACTTCTCACTGGTAGCAAAGAGAAAGAAGGGACGGAGAAAGAAAAAAAAAAGACGAAGAGAAAGAAGGAAAGGAACTGGTTGCTGCTGCCGACGCCGAAGCGGATGCCGCTTCCGCTGCTGCTGTTCGCTGCAAACATGTTCTTCAGGTATGTTTCGACTTTCTTTCTCCTACTCTGTTTTTTTTTCTTCTTCTTTTGGCTTCTTTTGTCCTTCTAGTTCTTCCGCCGTCCTCTTGTTTCTGTTTTCTTTTTGTTTTCTTTTCTTTTTCTTCTGAAAAGAAAACCCTCTAAAAAGGTCAACGGTCTGAAACCCTCTTTCCCTGCATTTTTTTCTCCTTTTATTCTTCTAGCTTCTTCTCCTCTACCTTCTTCTTCTATGGCTGGCTTCTGCTAGTGGTGGCCGGTGGCTTTGGCTGCTGCTTTAATTTCTGTGATTCAATGTAAATTGTGCATCTCTTAGTATAATTTATTAATTTATGAAATGCACCTGTTTACTGTTATTGTAAGTTATGCAATCTGTGATTATGAACTATTTATTCTGTCATTATGTGATTCAATGATTTTGTAATCTGTGATTTTGAACTATTTATTTTGTGATTGTGTAATTATGTGATTCAATGATTTTATTTAGTATATAAGTAAAATTATATAAAAATTAATATGCTATTTGTGCCTAATAAAATGGTTATATAAAAAAAAAGAACACTAGAACGCCTTGCTCGCCAAGGTGACGCCTTGGGGCCGCCCTATCGCCAAGGCGCTTAGGAAGGCCCTCAAACGCCATGGTCGCCTTGCCGCCTTGATAACTATGTTTCCCATATCCAAGTGTTTAAGCATAAACTAGTATTGGATGAGTTCCCAAATCCATGTAATTTCTGCTCGTCCAGTCATACTTTCCAAGTCATCATATTTTAACTTCCATGCCAAAATCCATACAACAACAACAACTCAGCCTTATCCCACCTAAATGGGATTCGCTACATGGATCCTAGCCCTCCAATCAGCTCTATTCCAGGTCATAATTGATACAAGGCCTAAGCTATGCATGTCTTTCCTCAAGACTTCTCCTAAGGTCAGTTTAGGTTTGCCCCTGGCTCTTTTAGTTCCTTCAATCTGAATCAAATCATTCCTCCATACTGGAGCATCCAAAGGCCTCTTTGAACATGGTCATGCTGTTACCAAAAAAAAAAAAGAACATGGTCATGCCACCTCAAACAACTTTATCGTAGCTTATCATGTAACGGAGTATTCCAAATCAGCTCTAATATGATCATTCCTTACTTTATCCTTCCTAGTTTTGCCACTCATCAATCTTCACATCCCCATCTCTGCTACACTGAGTTTATCTATATGGTGCTTCTTAACTGCCCAACTTTCCGCACCATAAACATCATCATATATCACCTTTTTTTATTTATGATTGAGCCCACCTCAAACAACTTTTTGTTTTTTAATTTCTGATTCTGATTCTTCTTCCTTCCATTATGGTTTTCCCTCTAATTTTGTTAGTTACTATTTTTTTCCTTCTTCCAGCAACTTTGTTTTTTCTTTTTATTCTTCTTCATGCTACTTAGGTTTTCTATCACAAACGAAACCAATAGTAAGAACAAGACTTCCCAAAGGGGACAACAATAAAATAAAAAAATCAGAGCTCCATCGTCTTCTTCTCCTCTCACTCACTCCTTGTCTCTGTTTTTTCAGTAATCGAATAGAAATCGTTCCGATATTTGGTATCCGTTTGTTAAACAAATCGAAACGGATAATATCCGAAATCCGTTTAACTTATTATCCGTCCTAGTGTAATCAAAGTTACACACCATATTCTCCGTCTTCATTCTACTTATCTCAAAACCAATTGATTCCAAGGTTGATCTTCATAACTCAAACTTGACGTTAATCCCTGCTATTGTCTCATCCGCCAAAACAATATCATTAGTAAAAAACATACACCAAGGAACCTTATCTTGAATATCTCTGATTAAATCATTCATGATAAGGACAAACAAATAAGGGCTTAAAACTGATCCTTGATGTAACCCAATTGTAATTGGGAGTTTAGTGACCTTGGACCCCTACAATTCTTAAACTTGTCACTGCACCACCATACGTATCTTTAATTATGTCCACATATTTACTTGAAACACTTCTCTTCTCTAGTACTTGCCAGATTAACTCTCAAAGGACTCTATGATAAGCTTTTTCTAGGTCAATAAAGACCATATGGAGATCCTTCTTGCAATCTCTAAATCTTTCCATGAGTCTCCTAAGTAAGTAAATAACTTTTGTCGTGAATCTTCCTGGCATAAAACCAAATTGGTTCTCCGTAATAGTAGTTTCTTATCTTAGGTGGGTTTCAATAACCCTCTCCCATAATTTCATAGTATGACTCATTAGTTTTATGCCTCTACAGTTATTCCAGCTCTGAATATCATCTTTATTTTGTAGATCGGAACCATGATGCTTCTCCTCCATTCATCTGGCATTTTCCTTGAGCTCATAATCACAACTTGGTTAGCAAGATAAACCACAAATTCCTAAGCTCTTCTCCACTTCTATTGGGACCTCATTTGAGCCTTGTGTCTTGCCTATTTTCATCCTCCTTAAAGCTTCTTTTACTTCGGATACCCTAATTTTTTGTTCCATGCCAAAATCCATGAACTGTGTAATTCTTAATAATTGCAAGTAAGAGTAGAAGAAAAAGGAGATTCATGCACAAATATTGCCAGATGATCCAGAAAGTCAAGTATGTAATTAAAGTAGATTAAGCCCATCCAATTGGACCTATGTTCACAAATGGTCATTGAATTTATGGCACCTAGGCACTAACATATATGATAATCTAAAAACTTATGCAAGAACAACCAACACTATTAATGGGGAAAATACTAGAGAGGCAAACCTTATAAAGATCCATCAGCAGCTATATCAAGTAACAAGTGGCTCTAGGAAATAAAGCATTTCTAATATTAATCTCAACATACTTGCGAGATCTGAGCCTCCGTTCAGCCTCCTCAGACCGCATTTTCACATGGTTCATTGTAGATTCATCCAAAATTCGTTGCACATTAAGCTTGCGCCATGCACAGCCAGATTCAACGAGTAACCCATTTCCATCTTCACCACTTTGGCGTTCTTCATAAATATCACAAAGGTCGCCTGGTTCACGGGACCATGTAAATCTGAAGTCCTTACCACCTACATCAATAACCTGATGCAAATGATTTTGTAAAGCTGTCATTACTGAGGAATGATGAGGTTACGAACATAGAAAACCAAATAGTAATAATCAAATCCAACAATTCCCCCATAATACTGACGGATTAGTGATGTAAAGCTAGGGTGCAAGTGATGAGTAAAGTATAGAAGACTCATGAATAAATTTTTCCATAGAAAAGTTGTTCGGGGGGGGGGGGGGGGGAGAAGAACTAATGACCCTGTCAAGTATAAATTTCCCTTCAAAATAGCATTGTTTGTTATAGGTCTTGTCAGCAACTAGTTGACCAGTCATCATCCCTAACAAATGACCTGACACATGAATATAATCCACCACAAAAGAACTTCCAGGAAGGTCTGTGAAACAATAATTGAATATCCCTCAACTAGAAAACATAAACTAAACAATGTCAAGACAGCTAAGCAATTAAGCTGCTCTCAAGAGTATTCACCATCATTGCAGCATTGATGCATGCCAAGGATAATTGAACCTGACCCACACCTAAAATCAATAAGAGCCCATAGTTCTAGGATAATCTAGTGTACAGTAGCTCAATGACATCTATCCTCCAAGGATAGAAGTAAATATCATCAAACAATATCATAATTAACTGATAAAAATCATCCATAATCTAAGTTAAGTTCTCTCTTCCATGACCCAAAAAAACAATTGTTCTTTACCATTTAATGGATATTTCCCAGTAGTTGTCTGGAATCTATGCAGGTCTTGCGGGCCTATGAGTCTGCCTAAACTGCTGCTTAAGAAATCACAACATTAATCTAAGCCAGATGAAGACACAATAACATCAGCAAAGGTATTGGCCCTTATTACCAAAATCGAGCATGAAGGAATATTATTTGGGGCAATAATACCTTTTCTGAATCATTTATTGTAGAATGTCCTAATATTTCTTTTGGTAGGATCAGTTCCACGATGCCTTCTCCACAAAGGAATCGCCAGCTTGGATGGATAGGAGCACCACTGAGCAGTGCAAGGAGATAGAGAGCAACAACACCGGTGAACAGAATAGGACAGGGAGTGGGGGCGGGGCTGCAGGGAAAGGGTTGAAAGGGGATGGGGGCGGCTGAATTTTTATCCTATGCTGTAACTGTACGGTGCTGTACTACATCGTGCGGCGTTGCAAAGGCCATGTACGTCATGTGGGGCCCGCTATGCCACATGACCTCTGCAGCGCCGCACAATGCAATACAGTGCCATGCTATAACAGCAGAGGATGCGGGTTCAGGGGCGGCTACTTCCATTTTTATTTTTTGGTAAAAAGCAAATCTATTCAGAAGCAGGAAAAGGGAAAAGGGAAAAGGGAAAAGGGCACGGGGCTGAACTACTGAAGACACATCAACTTCTTTCAGCCACAGAGTGGAATTTGGCCACATTGTCATACGCTAGGGAGTCTGTTACATAATTAGTTTCCCTAGGAACAAAAACAAAAGTACAGAAGAGGGGGTAGGACCCCAGATGTTTGATGTCATCGATGATTGGTTAAAGAAGGGTAGGAGGCACCTTTGACTCATCAATCACAAATGAGATCACTTCATGATTGTCCGACTCAATAATAAGATGAATCGTTATCCCCTCCAATTCCTCACATGGGGGCCGAAATGACCACCCTATCCCTTGCCCGAAAACACTGCTCAAGGTGGGGTCCACTCCCCCCTATTAGATGAATTGGAGGTGCCCGCGAGTTGGAGGTGATAATTATTCATAATTAGATCATCCACGGCTACTTCCCTTTTGAGACGATGGTGTTTCAAACAAATGGGGGTAAAGATGTAAAATCACCTTCATTAAGGTTATTATGGGTATTTAGTTAATATTTTGGCGATGACATCATCAATTAACTGTTCTCATCTAACGATAAAGATACATATGTAAGGATCTTTCATAATATAAAGGAGGTTTATAAAATATATGAAACTTCAGGAGTGATAGACGTAATTGTTTGAAACCTAGTGGTAGTAGTCGGGATTTTCCCTTCTTTTAAAGTTTATTATATATTTTTTTTAAATCTGTGTAGAGGCAACTCATTGTCATTCGAGAGGTTGTTTTGACATTGATGCACAACTCTTGAGGGTGAAGAATCTTGTATGTATGGATTATGATGTTTTTCCTATATTCATCTCATTACACTTGGAGGATAGTCCTTACCAATGACATTCTGGATGGAATGGCAAAGAATGGCCTGTCAATACCAATTTGAACTTTAACTGCATCAATACCTCGGTGGCACTGAGGGAAACAGATGAAAGATAGCATGAATGGGATTCTGTAGTTTGGGTTTAAACGATCTAAACATGTGTATATTAGTGTTATCTCATGCGTCTATTTGTAATTGTTTAGTTTGGATAGATAATTTTCAGGATGAAGGTATGTCATCTTCCTCCTTGGTAGCTTCGTTTTTCTTAGTGCATCAAAGCAAATTTCATGAGCAAAAAACAAGCTCGATCACATCAACCCAAATTCCAAATCTTTCTTCCTTTTTTTTTTGGTGTGTGTGTGTGTGTGTGTGTGTGTGGGGTTGGGGGGGAGGAGGGAGATTACCTCTGAGGTTCCTTACATCAGGAGTAAGGCAAAACAAGGGGGCCCGCTTGTGAAATGATTCAAACACCCCTGTTTTTATTGGGTTGGATCCTTCAGCTCCCACCATGACTGGAGAAGAGTCGAATACCAGCTTCTATCTCCATCGTAGATTTTGTAATCAATATTGATTCACATTTAAAAGTTTTAGCAATGGCATAAAGGAAGCGAGAATGGCTTAGGGACCTCTTAACAGAGATTCCTCTGTGGCTAAGCCAATACCTGCTATATCAATATCTTGTGATAATGAAGCAACATTATCAAGGGCTTATAATAAAGTCTACAATGAAAAGTCAAGGCATATCAGTTTAAGACATAGCTATGTAAGAGAACAACTCATCAAAGGAATTGTGACTATTAGTTATGTAAAGTCAAAGGAAAATTTGGCTGATCCCTTTACAAAAGGCCTGGGTAGGGATGTGGTATGGAAGACTTCCAGGGAGATGGGTTTAAAACTTTTAAATGAGAGGTAATCTGCAAGTGAAACCAACTAGACACTAGACCAACATCTAGTCAACTAGTTCAATGGAAAAACATTTGTAGTAATAACCGGTTATGCACTCAACTAGAAGAGATAAGATCTCTTGACATCTCAAGGTAGTGCATGTTTGTATGGAGAAACCGACGGAGGGTAGGATCAGTCCTTCAATGAGTCTATGCCTTATAGGAAATGCAAGTCATACAATTGCATTTTATTAGATTCACCCTATATAAGTGCGGGAAGTGGGGCCGCTTCTGCGAGATTCAAAGCTTGTCTCTAAGGCACTTATGAAAACCTAAGATAAAAGCACAAGGCCATAAATGTGGGGTGTTATTAAAACTATGTTCAAGTAAGTCATGTCTAGTATATTAGATTTATCGCTATAAAATTCTAAGTTCAAGACTACGGCTTTACTTCGTTTTTGACAAGAATCTTAATGTATTTTGACAACATAAAGATTCAAGTCGAAAGACACCTTTATGTAAGTATGATTTAAGAAGTACAAAAAGTTTATTGACTGAGGCTCAATTATTTTAAAAATTGGGAGAAATTGTTGAAATTTTCAAAATATTGATGTGGACTTTTAGTCCCACATCGGCTATGAAAGGAAAGCTCATTGGGTTTATATGTGTTAGTAGTAAGTAGTTATTATTATCACATGTAATGCTAGAAAGAGTATTGATATTAGGGTACCCGTCCGAGCGCGACGCGTGCGTGAGGCGCAATGTGGCGCTTTAATGGTGCACATTGCACTTCGCACGCGCTGCAAAGACGCAAGATGTCGCCTTAATCTTTTCTCGGGATCGACTGCGTTCCGATCAAAGGGTGCTTAGGATCGATCCGAATTTGGATCGGTGGTCGATCAAAGAGGGAGTGCAACCCTTGGTTTAACATTGACCCCAAGAGTTGCAGCCCACACGAATGTACCAGGGAGCCCACCAATAGTCATGACTCGTCAAGTGTCAAGCCATATGAGCCAATGGGTGTGACCCATCCTCGAACAGGCCTTGTGGGCCTATAAATGGGCCACGAATTCTTCTCACCCGTAGATCAAAAATAGCTTTTTTTTTTATCTTGGGAGGCGGTTTTGCCGCAACCCTTGCCGAGGATTAAGAGGGTGCAAATTCGGTTAATGTTTTCGTCGACTCAGCTTTCTTTACTCATCTCTTTTGTTCGTGATTTCTAATGGGATGATATACCCTCGACTTTTGTTAAATCAGAATTTAATTTTTTTTTACTTTTTGTACCCTTGATCTTTATCAATCCATTGATATGGGATTGTCCCGAAATCAGTATCTCTGCGTGTTGATTCTGATGATACGAATTGCTTGATTCGGGTGATTAGATACAAATTCCTTGAACCGTTTCTATTTGCAATATCCTCAAGAGGTCCATTTGGTTGCAAGGAAATAAAGGGAGGGAAAATGAAATTAAAACAAACTAAAATTAGAAACTATATATAAAAAAAAAAAACTATATATTTCTGTAAATAGCCACAAAATATTCAAATATGATTATTAAATTTTGCTATATTTTTTGTAATCAAAATCCATTGATTTGAAAAGGAAAATAAAATATTCTATTTGAAAATTTTAATTAACAAATTTGGTAAGAGTAAGGTAGTTACACGAGTAAACAAAAATTTTGCTATATTTCTTCCTTTCTCTCTTCTTGTAAACAGATGGAGCTAGGGGAAATTTTCAACGAATCTCAGTATGGAAAGCATCATCGAAATTTTCTTTAAAAAGAAAGGAATCTCTTCTTGCTTATGATAAAATTTTCCTGGGTGAATGGGCTACATTTGTCATGTGGAGGCCGGACTTGGTCATTCTAATATTTGGTGAACAGATAGTTATCCTAAGGGTACATTAGTTACTACTTTCATGGAAAAATATATATTTAACTCAATGGCCAAATTTATAAAGTGGCAAAACTCTCCAGCTTCAGCTGAATTGTTTAAATATTCAGAGTCTCCTTCACATTTCTTCTTATAAATTTTTTTCTTGTTGTATTTTGTTGGGGCAAAAAATAAATAAATAAAAATTCACAAATTAGAATAAGGGAAAAATAACGTTAATTGGTCGCGTGGTTAGTGTGTTCGTACACCTACACACAAACCAGTGTCTTTGTGTGTGAAAAGACCATTCAGCCTCACCTCGTGAGGTTTGCCAATATTTTAAGGCACCCCCACAAAATATGGAACTTATCAATGGCTCCCCTGATTTAGGAAAAAATTTACACACACCCCTTACCATTACTCAAGGGTTGTTAAGTGGTGATGTCAACAAGTTAATTTTTTAAAAAGACAATTCTACCCTTATTAGTATATGAACTACCTATTCTATCCTTTCAAATAAAAGAAACAAACACATCCCTTCTTCTTCCTCCCATCCCTCTCCCCCACATCCGCCCCTCTTTTGTACCTTACCCTCCCCCAACTCCACCTTTACCATGCCCTCCTACCCTTTCCTTCTCCAACGGCCAATGCCCCCCCCTGTTTGAAGGTTTTTCTTTTTTAAAGATTGCAGGTCTATTAAAGAGTAAAGACACGCAAGTGGAGGAGAAAAGGAGTCGTACATATCCATACCTGTTCAATGCCATTCCCAAACTTACTAAGAACAATACAAGTCTTCTTACATACACTTTCCTACTTTTTTTTTTGTGGGGTTGGGGGTGGGGGGGAGTGTGAGGGCCAAGGGGGAGGGAAAGATCCTACCAGCTACAAGCAACCTACGTCCAAACACAGGACCATGCAAAATAACCACTTGTTCCCCCTAAAATGAAAAATCTCACCCTTGTTGATGCCCTTGCTCTCGTTCTCATTGGCTTGTGCTTGTGCAAGGGCCACACAGTCTGATAGTGATCTCCTGTCCCTTTTTTTTTAATTATAAAGTGAAGGGATTGAGTTCCCTGTCCAACTGTGTAGCATATGCTAGCGCCTCCTTGTGTCTATCTCTCTCCTCACACAATAGGGGTAGCTATCTCATTTCATAAGAGGGGGGAGAGAGATAGACATAGAGAGGCATTAACGCACGCTACATAGTCTAATAACGTTATTTTCCCCAATTATTATTAAAAGAAATTGACTTTAGAGAAACTTTGTTCGTGTAAAGGAAAATATACACTTTCTCCCCCCTAATACTTTGGGCACACACTCTCTCCTCCCTGGCTATAGAAGCCACTAATTTATGAATCATGAGACATTCTCTCTCATATGTCCATTGACTTGGAATGGGAGATTAGCATTTCAAAACACAGAATCAGAGATCAAATCAGTCTCTACCGGTTGGAACAAGTCTCAAGAATCCTATAATCGGCCCTTAGATCTAAAAACTCACTTATTCTAGAGTTCCTTGGCATGAATTGATCGGAATCGGGATCGATTACGATTGATTTTTAGGCCTATTGTATGAGGAGAGATAGAAAATAGAAGAAAAAATTCAAAAAAAAAAGGAATTTGAGGAGAGATTATATTTTTGTCCTTTTTATTTTCTTTTCTTGACATCCAAAATAGTCTGGGAGGTGCCGACACAGACAGGCGCGTTTACATCTCTACCCAATTGTATTTTTGAATACTCCAGCTAACCGTTGAACTAGCGTCATCTGTGCCACGTGTACCAATTAACGGACCCCCTCATGAGTCCTCTCCACGTACGCTCATCTCAACGTACATCTTAGGTGCCAACTGTTTAGTTTTCAGACTTTATTCGTTTCGTACACACCTTGCCGGAGTTTACTTGTCCAGTTTCCCGCTCTCTCTCTCTTACCTCTTCGACGAAATGAAAGAGACAATATAAATTTAAATTTAAAAACCATCGTTAAAGCTCTTAAACTACACACGCTTTCTCTCTCTCTCTCTCTCCTTTGCTGACGCAGTTTAAGACGGCGCGCTAAACACCCTTCTCTCAGCTCCAGGGTTCTAACCTTTTCCCTTTAGATTGTCGCTTGAGCTAGCCTGAGTTTCAATTCGATTCAATTCACTGGAGGAAGCCCGTTTCTGTTGCTGGAACAACATGTGAAACAGATAATTGGGGATTGTAGTTGTATCGTGAAATTTGGCACAAGAAATCTGTTTTAATGTCGGGCGCCAATAATAAGGACGATGATTCGTCCATTGAGATGGGTATTCCGTCCGGACTAAATCGTATTAAGACTCGACGAGTATCTTCTTCGAAGGATGGGTTGAGTTCCTCCGAAGTTGACGATTTGCCTTCGGTCATCAATTCCCAAACAGTGATTCGTGAGAGATCCTCTAGCGGAGTTCCTAAGCCTCTGGAAAAGAAGATAACGGTAGAGGAAAAGCATGGGAAGACCGATGGAGGTCAAAAAGGTTTGGAACTTGGGTTCACTGTTGTAGAGTTTGAGGTTTTCTATGCTTGGGGTGTCTCTTCATATTAAGATTCTCATAAGATTCACCTGATAATTGTTTCATTCAACTACTATGGCGAGGGACCTTCATTTAAAGATTCATCTAAAGGACTGTCTGTTAATTCTGCAATTTTAGTTTTGTAAATTAAAAAAAAAAAAAAAAATCTTATTTTGTTTTCCACAAAAATCGAAGTTGTCTACTGCATCCATGTAAAGTATTAGCCCATGTTTCGTAGATTACCGTATCTTTTCTCACTTCTACAGAATGTGACTTAGACTCAAAATTTGACCCTTTCAATCTATGAGTTTGAGAGGTTTCTGTATTATTTGTCTGATTTAACACCTTGGGTTTGTCTTCCCTTGCAGTCGCATGTTGCTATGGTGGAAAAAAATGCAATAGTTGCGGTTCACCAGTTTTTGGCTTTTCTAGCAATTGGCCTCCTTGTGATTGCTATCTACAATTCAGCCAGTTGTGTTATATTTTGTTGGGTCGGTTGTTTAGGCTATTGGTATGTAAAGTAGACATTAGATGCAGAGGAGGATTTTCCTTTACCATCTCTCTTTGAATTCTCCACTTTTCTGCTTCCTTCTTGTGACTTTGCATGTGTGCTGGTTTTGTGGTAATGGTCCTTAGCAGATTCCATCTGGGCTTGGAAAACATGATCAACTGGGTTTAAAGGAATAGGAAATTGTCCTGGACACTAGTACTTGAATCCAAGGCAACTTGATAATCAGCACTGCAAACAAATAAATATTAGAAAAAATAAAAAATTCTTATTACTCAACCAGTTTGTCCTATTGTGAAACCTGAACTAGGGGGAAAAAATGAAACTTGGAAGGAAAGACAAAATAGAAAACATTAAAGGCAAATATGCAAAAAGCTTTGTGAAGGACTTGGATGGAACTCCATTTTATTTGTTGTTAAGGACACCTTGAGCTTGTACTATTTGGAAGTCCTGTAATTCGATGGGAAATTCATACTTGGTCTTCAATATTGTCCCACTGGCAATCCATATTATGGGTTGTTGTGCATTGGTGCATCTATTAGATGATGCGGAGGAAATTGAGGTGGCTAGAAATGTTTTATTCAGCTCTCTTGAGAAATACCAACAAAAAAGGCGTACCTAGAACACGAGGCTCCCGCCACTGCGGGGTCTGGGGAGGGTCAATATTTACGCAGCCTTACCCCAGCTTCGCGGAGCTCCCGCCACTGCGGGGTCTGGGGAGGGTCATAATGTACGCAGCCTTACCCCCGCTTCGCGGAGAGGCTGTTTCTAGAGACCAAGGAATCAATGCTAATTCAGCTAACCAGGGATGTTGTCTTTCAGTATTCAGAACATTGTAGAGCTGTTCTCTGTGTCATGTTATTGGCTGAACTTTGAGTTAGTGACCTTGTGGGTTTTTGTCTTATGGTCCTTGGCTGCCAATGACCTTGCCTGTACTTGGCCAAAAACTGTGTTTTTGTGGAAAATTCTTGTATTTAGGGAACTTTCTACCCTAATCCACAACTTTGTACGTTGCTTTTCTTGTTTTAGTGAAGTATATTTGCATAACCAAGAGTACACAGGAAAAAAAAATATTGAGGTGATTTCTTTGCTGGGAGACACCACGGACACCATATCAGCTAGAAGATTGCTGCGAGCTAAGAAGGTGGGTGTTTGGAATTAGGTTGCTTGCTAGAGGTGAATTTAGAGGGATCACTAATGGTCTTAAAAGTTAGGGACACGAAGTTGGAAAAACCATGGTACCTAGCGGAATGGGTGGTTTTTCTGGAAATGCCAATTAAGTCACCCTGGCTTATCCTTGAAAAGTATCAATAAATTCATACTATCCTTTCCTCAGTTTGATGTTCCTTTGTCTTTTCTGCCTCTCCATAGAAGGAGATAATATCCTGAAGTATTCAACTTCAACCCAAGCCACAATTTTTTTTAACTTAGGACTCCTTTTTTGATTTCCTTCTATTGGTTTCATTTCACAAGTTGAACAGACATGGTTTGGATCCTCATGCCAAATGGTTCATTTTCTTGTAAATTCCTTTTCAACAGCCTTGGTCCGAACATATTTCTGACATAAGATCACTTGGAAGGTCTCAGCTTGCCCAAAATGTGGTTACTGGTTGTGAACCGTCAAACACCTCCTCTTCACCTATTACAAGTTTGCAAGGGGGATATGGCACAATCTTTTCAGTTTCTTTGGTTCGACTCTGGCACACCGGACAATGTTGGTGTTATGCTCCTTTTAACAGGGGGCAAATTTGTATGGAGGTTATGCTGTTAGTGATGATGTGTTTTTTGTGGGCATAAAGGAAGGTTAGCATTTCCTATGATCATTGTCCATTTCACTCATCAGCTCCCAGTTGTGGTCATTGTACACACCAATACCATTAGGGATGCTACTTGGGCTGCTTCTGTATTTTTCAGGAATTTCTACTGATGCTATCATTCCCAGCTAAATTCCAGTACATATCACATATGCGTGTAGTAGAATGTGTAAGGATTCTATTCAAGTTGCGATAATGGAATTGCACACAGAAGTTAGACAAGCATGTTACCTCAGGCGCAAAGATTTATTTGGCTGTTTTTATTAGTTGGTCCAGCAAGGGCATCAGTTGTCCAAAACTGTTTCTGATAGGTGGGGAATGGACCCGGGGGGGGGGGGGTGGGGGTGGGGGGGGGGGGGGGGGGGGGGGGGGGGGGGGGGGGGGGGGGGGGGGGGGGGGGGGGGGGGGGGGGGGGGGGGGGGGGGGGGGGGGGGGGGGGGGGGGGGCGGGGCGCGGGGGGGGGGGGGGGGGGGGGGGGGGGGGGGGGGGGGGGGGGGGGGGGGGGGGGGGGGGGGGGGGGGGGGGGGGGGGGGGGGGGGGGGGGGGGGGGGGGGGGGGGGGGGGGGGGGGGGGGTGAGGGTTGGGGGGGGGGGGGGGGGGGGGGGGGGGGGGGGGGGGGGGGGGGGGGGGGGTGGGGGGGGGGGGGGGGTTTTTTTTGAAGAGGGGAAGAGGGGGGGGGGGCCAAGTCACCTTGAAGGGAGAACCTTGACTCTCTCTCAACTTAGGGAATACCACTCCCAAGACGTAAGGAGTATAGGTTTCACATATACACCTCAATGGAACCCCCTTTACATTTATAGGGTTCCAAAGAGAGGAGAAGATGAGGGACGAGCTCACCGACTCTCAAACCGAGATGTTGGCTCGATACCAAGTTGAAACTCAAAGGTAGATCGAATCTGGTAAGAGAAGAGTATACAACAAGAAGAAGAAGAAGGAGAGAAGAGATGAGAAGAAGAGAAGAGAATGGGAGAATCGATTGTGTGTGTTGAGAGATTCTCAACACACATATTAGCTTCATTCATTAAGTCTTCCAAATTACACAAGCCTCCCTAGGGAGGTAAGGAGAAATAAAACAATAAAGTAAAAATACAACTTAGTCATGTCTTATAACTAGACAATGCAGAACTACCCTATACAAGATATTCTAACAACTCTAACAGAATTCAGGCCCTTGCACCCTCGGTGAACATTTATTTTGATTGGATGCCTGGAATAAATTCCACGACAAATGACCTGGCCAAGCAAGGGGTATGGAGGGTGGGGTGTCTATTGGGTCTCTTCCAATGTAGCAAGTTTTAGGCTTCTCGCACTTTCTTGCCTGTTCTTATTTTCTATCTAGTAATGCTTTAATTATTCATTGAAATGGATACACAGGTGTGATGTTTGGTTGTATAAATTGTACAGGACATCGTAAAGGGAGTAAGATTGCTCGATGGTTCAGTTCATATCTCACTAAGGATTCTAACCAAGCATTTAATGATATTTCTTCAAATACTGAGGTTAGGTTTAGCATTTGACTATCATAAGTTATACCACCATGTATCACAATATCTTGTGCTTTCTACTGTTTGAAAGTATTAATCATGCCCTGCCTCCAATTTTGGCAGATCGGAAATTCAGCTGCTAAGTCACTTGATAAGGAAGTTTTTGTTGGAACGAAATATAGTGCAGCTCAGAAATATTTAATTGGAAAGCAATCATCAAAGTACAGCATATCCACAAGAAAATTACCAAAAGGTATAAGCTTTTCCCATGAATTGGGACCAAAAGGTGGTATTCGACATGCTCAGCTGCGAGCTCACAGCTATAATGATTTGAAGGTACAGCTGTTAACTGGCTCTTCTGAGATATTGTAAAATTTTGAGATGATAATGTGTACCAATTTCAATTTTATTTCACTTCATACATCTTTTAGGCAGAACTACTTCTATTTTAATGTTCAATAATTTTAAGTATGCCTGACTTTATTCAGTAATTTATTTGTTTTTTGTGGTTTCTCTATATATATTTTACATTCATCTCCTCTTTTTATTTGGTCTGAGTTGATATTCAGGAGCTTTTGGGATCTTTGCATTCAAGGTTTGATACTGCAAAAGAAGTGGTGAATGTAGAGCTGGCTAATTTTGCCGGGGATCTTGTGGATATTCTAGAGAGGAAGGGCTCCTCATCTCCAAAAGGACATAAAGTAATGGAGGACCTCCTAATTTTTGCCAGGAAATGTGTGGAGATGACCTCATGCGAGTTCCGTGCAAAGTGTGAGGGGATCGTGCAGGATCTAGCAGAGAAAAGGTGGAACCATGAAGCAGGATTACTGAAGCAGCTCTTTACACGTATGCTTTTCATTTTGACTCGCTGCACGAGGCTATTGCAGTTTCAGAAAGATAGTGAGCCAATCAATGAGGATTCTCTTCATAAACTTAAGAAATGTTTAGAAAGTATTCCTGCTGTTGAAATGCGCTGGTTGCCCAAACCAGGCAGTGCAGATTATGGTTCAGGTAGTGCTTTGAAACAGAAGGACAGTAACAAACATCAATTGCAGGGAGGGGATAAGGTATATGATAAGGTATATACTGTCCCTGTGATGTCCTGTTCTGGATCTGAAGAACTATCGGATGACAGTGACACCACTTCCAAAAAGAACTCTGATGCTTTAGTAAAAAAGTCATTTTCTCAAAATTCACAGATTGATGATTTCCATTCAAGTGAAAGTAGAATCTTGGAATCTGATCCATGCAACTCTGCTTCTCGTAAAAGGAAGGTTTTCTCCTCATACCAGGATGTGGCCATTCAACAGTGCCATAAATCTGATGATATTTTACCTGGAAAGTTTATTCATAAGTCCTGTTCCAGTTCACTTAATGAACAAGAGCAGTCTTTTGATGAATCTGATTCAGTTATCTGTCGGATCTGTGAGGAAACTGTTCCAACTTCTCATTTGGAATCACATTCCTATATATGTGCATATGCAGATAAGTGTGATTTAAAATGTTTGGATATAGATGAACGCCTCTCAAAGCTCGCAGAGATATTGGAACAAATTGTAGATTCTTGTGGTGTGAATTTTCATGAACCCTATAACAGTCCTGATATTTCAAGAGTACAGACAACAAGCTCCTTGGTTGGATCAGAAGGGAATTCTCCCAAAATAATTGAGTGGCACAACAAAGGAGTGGAAGGAATGTTTGAAGATCTCCATGAGATGGACACAGCTTGTTTAGATGATTCTCATCTTTCTACTTCCGGTAATTTGAAGGGTCAATTTGGTCTAAAGTTTGGCTCTGGTGCACTGGCGTCTAATGGAAGTGTCACATCATTATCCTCCACAAATACCCCAAGGGCAAGCCATTTTGATTTGTTCTGGTTAGAACACAACAATCCCTCTGAGCCAGAGGATGTACGGCAGGTGAGTTAGCTAGACATTGATTAGACTCTGTTTTCTAACCCAGTTGTCTGCATTTATTAGATTTGTCAATAATATGCATTTAAAGCCATGTTTCTGAGAGTAGAAATATTTCTTTTAAGGAACATAAGCTTTCATACATAAATTGAATCTCTTTGGATTGAATAATTACCTCAGCAGTCCATGCTATTGATGAAACATTATCTGTCCTGGAACTTCAGGAGTGAACTAGTACTTCGGCTGTTGGGCATCGTTGCCTAAGGGATAATAAACTAGGAGGGTCTATGTCTTGCGGAAAACAATCCGCTTGGAGCCTAGATACTCCAGGGATAAACTGTGAACCAGTAAATCCAATTGATAATGGGATGAAGTCCTTGATTTGTCTTGATATGCATCTGTATGGTATCCATGACTCACAATGTTGAGTGACTTGAGTCCACAGTGAAAGTAGCATGTGGTTGAAATTAAAGTTGTTCTATTTCAATTTATTGTTACTCTTTTCTTTCCCTAGCTCGGAGTAAAAAGCTTGTCAGGTGTTACACTTTATTCCCTGTGATACCCTATGTTTTCTTTTCTCTGTTCTGCCTATTCAATTCATTATGATGGAGGGTCCTATGCATGGAACTAAATCTCGGTCGAACTGACCAAAATCTCCGAGTTGTCTCGGTTTCGTGCTTGGTTGAAATGAAACCCACGAAACTCATGGTTGAAACCCAAGTTTCCACTTTCGACCTTGGGTTTCTACCTAGGGAGGCCCAGGGTTGAAACCTCGAAACAAGATCCAGCATGTCTAGGTTTTGGGCCTGACCGAAACCAGGTCCGAAAACGAGATCTCGATCCTTGGTCCTATGAGGTCAATAGGATTATCTTGCTTTGTTATTAGAATCGAGGTTATTATTTCATAACATGTTTATTTTGAATTTTTTTTGAGTTTTGTCCAGCCTGAAGCTCCCGATCTTTTGATGAGGACTCTGATTACCTTAATTTCCCCTTTAAAACTTCTATTCAAGGTATTTTTTAGAGGCTAAGAGACTCAACTAAGGACTAAGAACTTGGTTTTAATATTCTATACTTCTATACCTTAGAAAGAGATTCTTTTGTCATTGTTTCCATTCCCTATTTGTGCTCTTGGTTCCTGCTAACTTTGGTGGATAAGATTTGCACCGAGTTCTGAAAGGTTTTGCTTAATTCTGTTCATTTTGGTGCATTTATATCAAGAGTTTCTAGTTAATATTTCAGGCTTTAAAAATTGTTGGAAGTAGGATCATGATTGAGCTGTACGCATGAGGGGACCCATGAGTTGTGCCCTTAAATATTTCAGCAGTTACTACTGGTTTGAAATCTCTAATATCCAAGCATGCCAATCTATTAGGTCACAAGTTACTGACTCATCACTCATGGTTATTTCAAACAAGAAATTTATTGATTGGGGTCATTATCCTGTTGATATGGGAATGGGTTAGTTATACAACTCTGCTCCCATTACTTTCATTCCAGCCATTGTAATATGGGAATTTGAGACCTGCTTCCTGCTCGTTTCTTCATCTTACAGTTCAATGTTTGATTCATGAAGGTGATTTTTTTACTATGGATTTGTTTTCAATTATTGTTTGACCTTTCCTATATGGAGGCTATGTTTTATACTCTTATATGGAGAGTTTATGTGTACTAATATCTGGAACTTTAATTTGCAGTTGACTGACCTTGCAGACATAGCCCGCTGTGTGGCAAGCACACATCTTGCAAAAGAAGCAGCTTCTGAGTATTTGCTTGCATATATGAATGATTTACAGTATATTTTACAGCAAAGCAGGGTGAAAGCTCTTGTAATTGACACGTTTGGGAGCCGAATAGAGAATCTTATTAGGTAATTGTTGAAATTGAGTAATGTATTATTTCTAATCATATTTGTACCCTCCTCGTTGTTTTTTACTTTCTGTTTCCAACACCCTGTGAAAATGATACCCAGGGAAAAATATATACTAGCTTGTGAGCTAATGAATGGAAAAAGTATCAGGAGTGAAAACAAGGATAAAGAAGGTGTTGAATTCACTGTGGATAGTGCATCACAGAGTAGTGCACTGTCATCTCCTTCACATTCCTCTCACAGTACAAGCATCGATGACTTTGAAATTATGAAACCAATCAGCCGTGGTGCCTTTGGGAAAGTCTTTCTTGCACGAAAACGAACAACAGGAGATCTATTTGCCATAAAGGTGAACATTCTGTTATATTATCCTCTTTTCTTCCCCCCCCCCCCCCTTCTTTATTATTGCTTATCTGAAGTAAGGTTGGCTAGTCAAAGTCATAAAGTAATGGTCTTGTGCATAAAACATTACAAACTTAAAGGTCTTTGTTGGATATCCGCTTTTTCATCATACTGGTAGTTTTTTTTTTTCCGCATTTCTCTTTTGCCCAATCTAGTAATTAGTACTGAAGTCAACCTGGTGGTCACATTTGGCTTTGTTGTGGTTGGGGACCAAAATCTACCACAATATCTTAGAAATTAACCAAAATCAAAGAACAAACAAGAATTCAATATGACGAGAATTTATGTGGTCGGTAATGGTTGCTACATCCAAGGGAGTGATAATCTGGTTTTACTGCTATTTGTAGTCGCAAGCACTATATAGATTTTAATCCCATAGCTCTTACCAAGGACCTCTAAAGTCAGTACACTTGCAATCCTCTCACTCACAAGTCAAGTGAATACACAAGTAGTAAATGGAGAAGAAAAAGATGCTTGAATATGTAAAGAACCCAGTGAAATAGCATAATTTCCTTGAGGTAGAACTTGTTCGATGGTCAGGCTGGAAGTTCACAAGGAAAGGATTCAATACTTTTGGTTTTCAATTTGGGCTGTTTTCATATGTCAAAACATTGGTATTTATGTCTAGGGGATTAATATCTTAACTGTGGTCTCTTAAGGGTTACTTTAGATATTATGTTTGATAGTTTTCTTTAATGAATTTATTTACGGTTTTTTTGTTATTTTACCTTTTTTTTCCAAAGTAAATCTGCTTATAGTTTTCTAGTAATTTAAATTTTAAAACGTCAATATGGTTAGCAAACATGATTGATATTTATACTAATCACTATGTTTAGCAAAATGTGATTGATATTTATCTAACCCTAGATTTTCTGTTTATTATAGGGTAAAAGTATTTATAGTAAATCTGGTTTTCCTATTTTTAAACTGCATTTGGTGTACTTTATGTGGTGATCTGTCAGTTATTTAAAGAGCCTTTAACCATTCAGTTGTAGAGTTAAATTGGCTCTTCTCTCTTTTTGATCATTTAGGATTTAGTTATACTCTATGTTATCCAGACAATGTAAAGGATATTTAAGTGGTGCAAAGATTCCATTACTTGCATTTATATTGGCTACATGAAGTTCCCAAGCAACATAGGTTGCTGTTATAAATAAAGTTGCACTCCAAACATGGGAGAATATTGATCAGTAAAGTTTAGTTTTTTTTTTCTTTGGGGGGGGGGGGGTGAATAAGTTTAGGTTTTTACTGGTGCATGGCAGCCATTTGAAATTCAAGGTAGCAATCGAGCTGAGATTTTCTTTTTGGTTCTTTAAAGTCATATTATTAATGGGTCAGTCATAATTGTAAACAGAGGGACAACTCCCAAATGCTGGCAGTATTGTTGATGAAAAAAGTTTAGCCTTTAGTGGTGTTTACCAGCCTTTCATTCTAGGTATTGACTTAGGTGGGATCTTCTTCTCTCCATTTTACTTTATTCTTCTTTTCTTTCTATAGCAGTTCCTTTGGCCAGGTCAACCCTCCTTCACATTGCTCAAAGATGATGGTCCATGTGGAAACTGGAAACCTAATCTTTGCTAACTCTGCCAAGACAAATCTTTGAGATGTGCTCAACATTGTCTACCTCGTCTCAGATTCTTCTTAATCGTGTCTTCCTGTACCTATCCCTGGAACCTATCTTCCCCTTTTTAGCATAAAATCAACCTTGTTCGAGTACCAAGCTTGTTATTCCTTGCTTCCTTCTACTTGAGGCTCCATTGTAAATTTGAATAACTACAACCGTTCTTGGCTCATTCTAACTTGGTCACATTTTTAATGATTTAGCTGATTAGACTGGATCATAACATGGGGTATAAACTTCTGTTCAGCTGCCATAAACTGACTTCACTAGTCCAATGTAAAGGGAAACCTTTCTCGCTTCTCTCCCCCTTGTATGTAACACCTATAACCTCACATTACCGACCAGACCATGACTCTTTGGGATTCCTGTCCCTGTGCTGACTTCAAAAGAGACGTACCGCCTTTTTTGCAGTCGGGTGATAAAGATGCACAGAACATGGGGTAGAAACTTTTTAGCTGACTAGACTGGATATTAACATGGGGTATAAATTTCTGTGCTGCTTCCCTAAACTGATAAGGGAACCTTTCTCGCTCCTCTCCCCCTTGTATGTAACACTAATAACCTCACATTGCTGACCAGACCATGGCGCTTTATAACTATTCATTCTCTAAATCCTATCTCTGGCTTGCTATAGAGTTCTGGACTTCTGGAAGCTGTATGTACAACTTTATTTGCAATCAGCTAAAGATGGATCTAAGCGTAAATGGAGAAAGTATATTCACTCAGGGGGCCTTGAAAAGAATTGTATAGATAGGTAGGCTCTACTGAAATTACAGTAATAGACTCTATGCATCAAGCATTTATAGGGCCTTGAAAGCATCACGCCATCAAGAAATTTGGATGGAAAACTCAATTAGTAGCATATTTGTCATGGTGCCAAGGTGATGGCTATGTTACCCCATATCGTATGCCCATTCCAAGTATGTACTCTTCTTCCCTTCTTTTTCCTTCCCCCCCCCCACCCTTCACCTCCTTTCTCTTTTCCCCCTGGGTCTGATCTGGTGCCTTGACACCCAAAGTGACCCATTTTACCCACAGTCACCTTGTCACCTAGGCATCACCTTGATAACTATGATGAAACCTCTAAATACTAAATAGACTTCATATGACTGCATGTTATTCAGTTATTGAGAGTTGAGACTGCTACCATGACTCTAAATGGATAAATCTCTTCATAAACTGATATCCTTCACTCAAACAATGTCAGATTGGAAAGACTTTGGGTTGTTAGATCGGTAACCGAAGAAAACTTTGATTACATTAAAATACAAACCCCTTCCTCCCCCCTCCCCCCACAAAAAGAAAAAAGAGGGAGGGGGGGAGGATGCGTACAATAAGTGAAGGGAATAGCCATGGAGGGTAGTCTTGGTTTGGGTAATGTTCCTAGGAGTAATAATACTCTTCTTTAAATGGTTGTGGAGATTCCGTAGGGAGCTATTTAGCCTTTGGCACGTAGTGATCTCTTCCAAATACAGTATGGGTGGGATTATGGAATGAATAGAAGGACCCTCTTTTCCAGGCACATTAGATGTATTGTGGGAGATGGAATCCACATCAAGTTGTGGGAGGATTCATGATGGACTGATTCTCCTTTGTACACTAGATTTCCCAGGCTCTTTAACATTCTCAGGGTGAACAATTGGACCATTTTCAATTGTGTGGTAGAGTTGGTGGCTGGGTTGTCTTGAAACTTTGGCTTTAGGAGGGATTAGGAACAGCAAGAGGTCACTGAGTTGATTAGTCATTTGAATGATGTGTTCTTTCCCTTAAATGAACCTGATAGTTGTATTTGGTTCCCATCTCCAGATGGGATTTCTCAGTGAAATCGTTTTTTGTTCCTTATATATCACAAGCCCTCAACAATTTGGCCTACCCTTTCAGATTGATTTGGAAAATTCAGGCTCCTCTGAAATACAAAGCTCTGGCTTGGGAGGTGAGCTGTGAAATTAGTAAACACATTGGATAGACTGCAGAGAAGGGGGAATAGCAGCTGTATTTTTCCTCAAGTTTGCCTACTCCATGTGTTGATTGGGGAATCCGTCTGTCATCTACTCATCTTTTATCCTTTCTCTAGGGCAGTCTGGGACCACTTGGTCTCTTTATTTGGTCTGAACTTGAAGTTGGAAGTTAAAGAATGTAGGAGAGCAAGGAATAAGTTGAAAGTAAAAGGTTGGAGAAGAAGAAGAAGAGATGATGGTGCAATGTTGTGTGTTAGAGAGTTGTCTCTACACACCTATATTACTTCACTAATAAGATGAAAGAAATTACATACACCTCCCTAGGGACGTAAAAGGTGAAAAAGAGAAATTACAATATAAGGCAACAAGACAGCAAAGTAGTTCCTAAATACCCTAACACTCCCCCTCAAGCTGGAGAATAAATGTCATGCATTCCCAGCTTGCATAACAGGGCATTAAATTGGAGAGAAGTGAGTCCTTTGGTGAAGATGTCTGCCAATTGATCACCAGTCTTCACAAAAGGGGTGCAAATGCAACTACAGTCTATCTTCTCCTTGATGAAGTGTCGATCCACTTCGATGTGCTATGTTCTGTCATGTTGCACCAGATTGTGAGCAATGTTTATAACTGCCTTGTTATCACAGTAGAGCTGCATAGGTCCTTCAGTATCAAACCCCAACTCCTGGACCAATCGTATCAACCATATGAGTTCGCAAACTCCATGAGTCATAGCCCTAAATTCTGCCTCTACACTGGATCTAGCTACAACAGGATATGTTTTGCTTCTCCATGTGACTAAGTTACCATCCACAAATGTGCAATAAAGCTCAACCAGGAATACCCATCAAACTGGGAATACCCATTCTTCAGAATAGCCTGCCTGAAGCACTCAAACCATGCCTTTGGGGACTGTTTGAGTCCATATAAAGCTTTCTTGAGAAGACACACCTTCCCTTCAGCTGAAGGAAACTTGAAGCCAGGAGGGGGCTGCATGTACACTTCCTCCTCTAAGTCACCATGGAGGAAGGCATTCTTCACATCTAACTAATATAGTGGCCAATCTCTATTGGCTGCCAATAATAAGAGAACTCTTATAGAATTGTGCTTAGCCACAGGCGCAAGCGCCTCTCGATAGTCAATACCATACACTTGATTGTACCCTTTGGCCACCGACCTTGCCTTGTACCATGGTGACTTTACCATCTGATCGATACTTGATTGTGTATACCCACCTGCATCCAATTGGAAATCTTCCCTTGAGGAGATCTACCAATTTTCAGGTACCATTTTTCTCAAGAGCCATCATTTCTATAGACATGGCTTGCTTCCACTTTGGGTCAGACATAGCCACAGTGACATTTTTGGGAATGGAAATAGAAGAGAGGGCAACACTGAAGACAACACCTATAGGAGAAAGAGCATCATAGGAAACAAATTGGCCTATAGGATTAGTGCAAGCCCTCTTTCCTTTCCTAACAACAATAGGAAGGTCGAAATCAAAAGGAAGAGAAGGGATGTCATCAGAAGGAAGAGAAAGGATGTCACCTGACTGAGGAGG
This sequence comes from Telopea speciosissima, assembly GCF_018873765.1. Classification (NCBI taxonomy): domain Eukaryota; kingdom Viridiplantae; phylum Streptophyta; class Magnoliopsida; order Proteales; family Proteaceae; genus Telopea; species Telopea speciosissima. Next base: position 68,626,399 of record NC_057916.1, on the reverse strand, counting down.
CTGTATCTCAGGATGTGGATCCAAAGAGGACTCTTAGCAGGTCTTCTTCTTCTTTCCCTTTCTTTTGTACATAGTGAACTCCTTCTCCTTACCAGTATCAACACCTGAATTATCACAAATATCAACAATTGCCACCTCTTTATGTTTCCCAACATCAATTTGAAATTAATGAATAAGCATGGGGGGAAGAAAAGGGATGACATCAGTAGCCTCTTCACTCCTACTATTCTCCCCCTAAAGAGGATGCTGATGAGAAGTAAAGAAGGGAACATACTCAAAGAAGGTGACGTCTTTGGAAAGAAGTCGCCGGCGGGAAGATGGATGGTAGCACTTGTAGCCTTTGGAACAGAATGAATACCCAAGAAAGGGCATCTAAGGGCCTTGGGATCAAGCTTAGTCCTAGCAGATTTATTGACATGGACATAGCAGACATACTCAAACACCTTGGGAGGAATAGAGAAAGCAGAAGTATGGGGAGACAATGTTTCCAAAGGGGATTTGGAGCCAAGAAGTTTAGTGGGCATGCGGTTGTTAAAAAGGCAGCAGTAAGAAGGGCATCAGACCAAAAGGTGGACATGCATGCCGAAGAGGAGACTCGTAGTGAGACGAGTTTTTCTCTCAGCCACCCCATTCTGTTGGGGTGTGTCAACACAAGCAACTTGATGGATGATGCCATTGTCAGTAAAAAAAGTTTTGGAGTCCGCCATACATATACTCCCCCCCCCCTTTATCAGAACAAACAATTTGAATTCAAGTACCAAATTGAGTAAAAATCAGCTGATAAATTTTTTGAAAGGCATTGTAGACATCACTCTTTTGTTTCATCAAAAAAGTCCAAGTGGACCGGGAATAGTCATCGACAAATGAAACAAAGTAATGATAACCAAACAAAGAAGTAGTGGGAGCGGCCCCCCAAACATCATGGTGCACAATATGGAAAGGAATATTGGGTCTATTACCATGATAGGGATAAGGAGAACAACAATGTTTAGCAAACAAACAGGATTCACACTAAAATACATGGGAAAGAGGAATAGAAGAAAACAAATGTGGCAATTTTTTTTTAATAACACCGAAAGATGGGTGGCCCAAACGTTGATGCCACAACATCATAGAGTCAACAGTACTGGTGTCACTACGCCCACATGCGTAGGACTGAGCAGTAGGTAGGGGGGATGCTCCTGGATTAAGGAGGTAGAGTCCCTTTTCCTCACGTCCACTGCCAATAATTCTCGTTGTCACCATATCCTTGAAAACACAATGAGATGGAAAAAAAGTGACATAGCAATTCAAGGATTTAGTTAGGTGGCTCATAGTAAGAAGTTAGTGTTAAACTTAGGAACATGAAGAACGGAGTGAAGAGAAATAGAAGAAGTGACATGGACATTACCCTTACCAGAGATAGAAGAAAGAGAACCATCAATGGCCCTAAGCTTTTCCTTACCAGAACAGATAGAGTAGGAATCATAACACTGAGATATGCCGGTCATATGGTCAGTGGCTCCAGAGTCAATGACCTACGTAGAGTAGAGGCAGTGGAAGAAGCAGATGTAGAGGTCTGTAAGGTAGAAGCTGAAGAATCTTGTATTGTAGGTATAGAAGAAGAGCTATCCAGATATGACATAACCCTGCGAAACGCTACAATATCATCCTGAGTGAGAGAACTGGTGTTTGTTTGTAGTCCAGATAGATATCCCATAGGTTCAACCTCAGCCATCATAGTGTGTGCTATGGCTCCCCATCTCCTGTTGCCATGCATACCAGGGGTGGCAGCCATAAAGCATCCAACATCTCTCTCTAGTATGGCCAGATTTCCCACAGTGATCACAATTGAATTTATTCCCGTCATTTATTCGGGGTGGCCCTTGGCCTCTTCCTCCGACCTTTGACATAATGTAGGAACACAAGTAGAAAGTGGGGATGATACCCAAACCAAATGAGGAGTATACTTTACCCAAAAATTCTTCTCAATATGCAGAAAAAAATATCAGCAAGTAGGTAACCATATTAAACTTGAAGAAAACCAACTCACATACACCTTCATGATCTAAATTCATTCCATGACAACATATAAGTCCCAAATGATGCAACTCACCAACCAATAGCAACCAAACTCACCATATAAAGTATTTCGAGCAAGAAATAGTGCAAAACTACAAATCTGACGGTACCTGGCAGCTTGGAGGAGCACCAACTCACCTCTTCAGTAACTAAGGCCTTGTGGGGTTGAAAGCCACCCCTTGGGCGACTCTTGCAAGCCCAGCCCCATTCCCATATATTGCTTGATGAAGGAGAAATCAGAACAAGTTTCCAGAACTGGCGATACTGTAACAGCAGCATAAAAATGAGTTACAGGCCTTGAGCTTTCTTCTTTTGCAACCAGGTTTTTGGGGGCTTGAAAGGGAAGCCAAAGGTGACTTCAATGAGCCAAGATTTAACTTCAACAAATGCAGGATGAAGGAGAGACAAGCTATGAACTCAGGGGCTGGCGGACTGGCGGTAACCCAGTTTGAACATTCCTTTGTTGATTTGAGATTCAAATAGCCAAATCTTTACATGAATACCTATATTTGTACTTCCATAGTCTTCATCAAGACATATGGCATGATTCCTTCAGTGTTTTCACATAGCAGCCCCTTCCTTGGAACCCCTTTGTAACCTAGGGTTCCAAAGAGAGGGAGAGGAGGCGGTGAGCTTGTAGAACAACTCTCAAACCAGAACCGGAGAGTGCTCTGATACCAAGTTGGTAGTTAAAGAAGGTAGGAGAGCAAGGAGAAAGATGAAAATAAAAGGTTGGAGAAGAAGAAGAAGAGATGATGGTGCAATGTTGTGTTAGAAAGTTGTCTCTACACACCAATATTACTTCACTAATAAGATGAAAGAAATTGCATACACCTACCTCCCTAGGGAGGTAAAAGGTGAAAAAGAGAAATTACAATATAAGGCAACAAGACAACAACCTAGTTCCTAAAATACCCTTATTACATAAACTCTGACACTTTAATCCTTCTCATGGTATCCAAGATTTCATGGAGTCTTGACAAACCGTCCCTGTGGATAGAAGGGAGCAAACTTATATGGAGATTTGTTTTCTTGGTTACTTTATGTACTATTTGGGAGGAAAGGAACAATGGGATGTTTGGGATTGGCATAGATCCTTGGGAGGTTTGTGAGAGCATTAAGATGTGAATGGCTAGATAGATGGCAACCTTGGAAGCTTTACATGGTATATCCATGCACTACTTCTTCAGGCATGGGGATTGGTAGCTGATTCTTTAGTGTCTCTTGATTTAGTACAGCATGTTTGGATGCCCACCCCCCTCCTAATTCCCTTAATACAGATTGAAGTTCAGTAGGAAATCCGGGCCTGCATGGATTGGAGGTGTGTTTAGAAATCGTGAGGGTGAGATTATGTTGGTTTCTTCTAGTACAATTGGGTATTGCTGATTCGATCACACTGCTGAATTGAAGGCAATCATTCAGGTTTAGCATATTGCTATAACAAAAGGTGATTCCAAAGTGGTAATTCAATAGCTTAAAAATTGGTTGGGAGGGGAAGTACCTCTCTCTCTCTCATCAGGAGGGTTTGTGCTTTGAGCTCTCAAGGGAAGTTTTCCTTTGATTGGAGGATGAGATCAGCTAATTCAGTAGCTGAGAGCTTGCTAGGGGAGGTTTAGAGTCTAGACAGCCATCTTTATGTTTGGGACTTTCCCCCTTATGTAGTGCCCCTTTAAGATGGGATTATGACTAAAACTCACAACCTATAAATACAAAATAAAAATAATAACTGAGAAAGAACTAAGTTCAGAGACTAAACAAAAAATTTCAAGCCAAAATTCCATAGCATACAAGGATATTTTAAATATCTTTTCTAATTGTAATCCAATGTAGGTGAATTTTAGCACCCAGGATGGTTTGGCATGCCCAGGAAATGACTTGGTCCCTGACATGGACATCTTGAAATCTGAATCCTTTCTCTGAAGCCCGACGCCCGACTTACTTTGCATTACGCATCAACTTGTTTCCAGGTGCACCAATAGCTGATCATGCTAATTAAGTCTTTCACTGTGTTAGGAACAGCCACCACAGAACAAAGATGGTTATGCCAAAATTGCAAAGGACTAAGGAACAGTGGATTGGGCTTTCCTTCATAGAACATAAGTATTTGGGATGAAAGTTCCTCTATGGTATAGGAATCCATGATGTATATTTTCTTTTGTTATTGATAGTAATGACTTTTTGTGAATATCTTGTACCTTAGTAACAAATAAATCATGATATAGTTGACTGTATTCAAAGTACTTGATCCATCTTGCATGAATGGTTTTCATGAACTCAACAAAACTAATAATAGATTGATTGCTGATAAAGATATTGAGAAAATATTCCTTCTCTTTTTACATGTATGAAATCCAGGGAATTCTACAGCTCATTTGATTTTTTCTTTGGTACTTTGATTATTGAAATCTGTTCATTACCGGTATTTATATTTTTGAGGTGATATAAATAGGTTCATGTGTGCAGGTACTCAAGAAATTAGATATGTTACGGAAAAATGACATTGAGAGAATATTAGCAGAACGTAACATATTAATTACAGTTCGAAACCCGTTCGTGGTAATTCTCGAACTTATGTTTTCCCTCTCAATTTCTTATGTATTAGCACTTTCGAGAAATGTCAAATAAATTTTGTTGTCTGAAGATCTTAGAGGCAGTTTCCATGACATTAGCTGTCCCATGTGCTATTATGTTCCTTGATTTAGGGTGCATTGAGCTTCCATCTTGAAAAGTTTCTCTTTGGAGGAAGTTGATCGAGTTTTCCTCTATGATTAACGCAGTAAACAGTTGATAATTTTTGGACATTGATTCTGTAGGTCCGGTTTTTCTATTCATTCACCTGCAGAGACAACCTTTATCTGGTTATGGAGTACCTCAATGGAGGTGATCTGTACTCCTTGCAAAGAAATGTTGGCTGCTTGGAGGAAGATGTAGCTCGTATCTATATTGCTGAACTGGTCTCTGTTCAGAACTTTTTGCATGGCAGTATGCTCATTTTGTTCTTGCCCTAATAATTATTACCCTTTGTTTTAGGTTCTTGCTCTAGAGTATCTCCATTCTCTGGGAATCGTGCATCGTGATTTGAAGCCAGACAACATATTGATTGCACATGATGGGCACATCAAGGTCTGGCATATGAACCATGATCATGCTGAATTTTCATTTAACATGCTTAAATAATGCTAATGTTGTGTTGTATGTTCTAGAACAGTTTCACTTCCCCCTCCCCCTCCCCCTCCCCCTTGCTTTTTCATGACTCAATGGTTGATAATATAAACGAATGTTGATCAAACATTTATCTTTATTATGTATTTTAGATATTAAGGTAATTATAAATCCGAAGGATGAATCAAGTTTTTTAAGCTTTAGTTACTTTTAGTACTCATCTTTGTCTAGCTTCTTACCCAGTGGGTGTGGACATTGGTTTTCATGTGCAAATTTATGTCATTGGTATACCTGATTGTGATTTATCTTACCAGCTTACAGATTTTGGACTATCAAAGATTGGCCTTATGAATCGCACAGTTGATTTGTCTGGATCTGGGATAAATGAGACTACCTTTTTCAATGGCCATGACCTGCATACTTCTTTTGAACATGCTCAACAACCAGAGGAAAGTCGGGATTCAGCTGTTGGCACACCTGATTACTTGGCACCTGAAATTCTTCTTGGAACTGAGCATGGTTTGGACAAAATCTGTATTTGGGTCTTTTCCCATTATAATGGACAGATGAAGTTACCTTCCCGAGCATTCCTGCAGGTTATGCTGCAGACTGGTGGTCAGTGGGAATTATCCTATTCGAGCTTATAACAGGAATTCCACCTTTCAATGCTGAGCGTCCTGAGGTATCACTAATGTGCTTGAATATTCCTAGCTTCATTCTGGTTTCATTATTTCTTTTGCTTCTGTTTTACAAATATTATCATATTCTTTTTCTTTTTTTTTGTGAATAAAAAATTCATTACCAAAAGGAAAGAAAGATAACAATGCCTCAGATGGGGGGAGGAGGGGCTGAAGAAGGAGAGAGGGAGACCCCAGGAGACAACAATGAGCCTGTTCCTTGGAGTATCAACACTCCTTGAGTAAAAAATCGAGGCCTCACTACGGACATCAAAATCTAGAGTCTCGAATCTGCTGGAAAGATCTGGAGCTCTGGGTCCATTTTCTGAGATTGTGCTCCATCCAAATATGGTAGATGGAAGCCCCAAAAGACAATCTGCCCACCATATTGAAGATAGTCTTGCCAGAGAAAGACATGTCCACCCAAATCCATTTGCTCGAGAAAGGCAGAATCCTCCTTCTCTTAGGCCAACACTTAGCCAAAATCCCTTTCCAAACCGAAGAGGAGAACAGACAGGCGAAGAAGAGATGATCCACATCTTCAAGAGCATTCCAACAAAGCCAGCACGAAGGGGAGGCCGAGATGTACTAGTAAATAAGGCAGTTGGAGAAGGCTTGCCAAACAGAGAAGCTGTGTTGGGGGATGTGGCCCTTAAACCAAACGAACTTACGCCTAGGAGACAGAGGGCCACGAGCTATGATGAGGTCCCACACTGACTTGGAACTGAAGAGGCCAGAAGAAAGAGACCAAACAATTGTTGAACTGAGATTGTCACTGCGGGGATGAATCAGTGAACACTAAAAACTTGTTCCCTCAGACTTCACAATCTTAGGTGATGACTTCCCTGATGCTCAGTAACACCGTCATAATGTTTGGCAACCCTCAATCAAGCACACTTACACATTTGCCAAGAACTGATTGGTTGGCACTGGCCTTTTTACCAATCACACACATATACAATCGTGTGACACACATTGCCTCTCAACCACAGGCACACACACTCCCTGTGGCGAGGTCTACCTGGTGTGCACACCCATCCTGTAGAAAAGGCTCTCCATGTATACACACATTAACCCACAAGCAATTACCCACAACACAAAATTTTTACGTGGTTCAGCAGTGTGCCTACATCCACAATGCAAATGGCCTAACCTGGCCTCTATATAATGCACAATAGGATGATTCAACCACTCCCATGATCAAGAGCTACACCCCTAGTTTAGGGAGCACCTACCCCAGGCTCTTCAACATGTACAAATCCTACCCAATGGCTTACAAATAATGAGTCAGGCAAAAACACAGACACCTAGCCTACTGTCAATTACAATAAAAGGGATTGCAAAGGGGTTACCTACATAACCGGGTAACCCCCAGAGATGCCATAGATTGAACGTCTTCAATCAGTGAAGTACTCCTCTTCCTTCTCTTTCTTTCTTCCTTTCTCTTCTTCTCAAACCCTCTTTCTCTACTCAAACCTTAGACAATTCTTCAATGGATTCTTTAATCACCTTCTTGGAACTATCAATAGACCAATAACCCTCCCAAGAATGGTGAATAGCAATAGGATAAACACATGGAAGCTCTCCCAAGTTCTCCCTCTCTTTATCCTCTTCAAAATGAGCTTCTTTTCTTCTTTTCTTCTCTAATCCCAGCTAGATATTCAAAGAATTTCTTCAACCACAAATCTTCTTGCATTTGATGGAGCTTGTAGCATTCAAGAATGACTTAGGATTTTTCGATTGAGGCTTATCCTTCCTCTCTCAATTCTCTTCTCTTCTTCCCTTATTTCTATTCTGTTCTCTCCAGCTTTTTCTACCATTTCTTCTTTAAATGTGACAAAAACGAGCCCAATTTCTGCCCCGGTCAAACTGCATGTGGTTGGACCAGTTTCTGTGCACTGCCAGAAAAATGACCATATCTCACTCTTCCGATATCAGATTGACTTGACTCCTGCGGCATTGGAAAGAAGTCTTAAAGATCTACAACATTCATGTTTTGAACTTCAACCAAGGTAGTGAGGAATACCTTGAAAAACGCGCTTCAATTTTCTATATATGCAAACAGAGTATTTTGGGCATAGCTCTGGGATGGACATTTGAAACAATTTCTCCCATATCTGAACTCCGACCAAGGCAAGACTTGAAGCATTTGAATCTCCATTCAATGGGTCAAAGTTTTTTACTTTTACACATTTGCACAGAACACAGTACGGTGCTGAAAAATCAACCCGAAGTCAAATGTATATGCACAGCCAGTTCTCTAAAAACAGTATGAACCATGCATATTGCCATATATGTGACTCTCTCTGTATACCTCCAAATTGTAAAACCTAACACGATGCAGAGAATAATGGAAACGCAAACAACAATCACACAATGAACAAAGATTTACGTGGTTCGGCAAGATTGCCTACGTCCTCGGTGAGATGAGATTTGTTTCACTATCAATGGAGAATAGGGTTACAGTCGCTCGTTCCTCACACCTCTCTCAGATTTTTCAATACAGAGAAAGAACTCTCGCTACAGGTTTATAGTGAAACCCTATACAGGAAATTTACCGAAATATCCATATAGTCCTTAAAAAAGATCGCTTATAGGAACAGGATAATGACTTGACTTCACACACAGCAGTCCATCATCAGAAGTCAAGACACCAAAACCTCAACACAAATGACTTGACTTCAGTGCCATTTGAAAGATCCTGGGAAAAACACTCCAACTTTCATGTTTATATCAATGCATCACCTTCAAATATCAACTCGAAAAAGTCCAGTTGCAAAAACATTCTGCTCTGAAGTGGCTTGGGCAGCGCTGCTACCACATGATGCAGCCAACACTATTCGACAATACGGAAATGCCTATTATCTCTCTCATCTTGAATCTGACTGCCGCAATTCTTCAACTGGTGGAAAGCTGACTCAGAGATCTACATTTCTTATGTTTCAAGCTTTCACAAATTCCAACTATAGGGTAGCTTAAAAAATCCATGAACCAGCTGCACATAGTAAAATTAACATTTTGGACATCATGCGCGACAACTACAGTTGAGATTATATCTCCCTAATCCAGACTTGGATTGACTTACTTCTTGAGGCATTGGAAAGCTATTTCATAGGGCAAGAGTATTTTAGTTTTGAGCATTTACAGATTCTTCCTTGGAGACATCTCAAAACTCTCATGAAGGTACTGCTCATGCAAAGTGCAATTACAACCCACTGTACTCCACCTTCAACCCTTGCCACCAGCCCACAACCATGCCTACTGCCCTCATAGCAGCTCTACATCATCTTCAGACTGACCATCCACATGCCACATGCCTGCATCTCAGCGCATCTGAGTGAGTGTGTTGACCATCAAGAACACTAACACATGCTCACAGCTCACCTGATTGTCTGGATGGCAGTGTTGACAATAATGACAACCACAGTGCTCTGTAAACTGTGCTAAAAAACAATGACATCACCAGAACCTGAGGGCCTTCTGGGGATGGAAGGAAGAGCGCTCCAAATTACGGTCACTAGGGGAGAGGAAGACTCAGAGGGAGCCCAACCATCAGGCCTGAGAATGTCCATAACTAGGGACTTCTTACAAAAGCCCATACTATAAATGGATCTGGCTCTGACAGAGTGGAGGAGAACACCCTGGGGGTGCCAATAGTCAAGCCAAAGACTAGTAGATGCACCATCATCAATCCTAGAGGTAACAGCCCCAAAAGCAAGAGGGTAAAGCTTCAAGATTTTTCTCTAGACCCATGAGGCCTCAGGATAAGAGGGCACAGTTCAAATACAGTCATTTCGAAGCAACCCAGAGTAGATCCAATCCATCCAAATACTTTACTTCTTAGCCACTATCTTCCAGATCAACTTGAGGATACCGACACTATTCACCTCTTTGATTCTTCGCAAGCTGAGGCCCCCCTTGTTTTTGGGAAGGCAGATGGAAGCCCAACTGATGGGGTGGAGGAAACTGCTGGAGTGAGAACCTTTCAAATATTAAGGCACACATGGCGATATATTCACTAAGGCACTAGACATGAGCCAGAAATTCCCAAGGGTGTTTACACTCAGGATAACCCTGATTGAATCTGAACTACAAGCTTCCCATAATGTTTCATACCACTGATCTCTACTCCATTTGTCAACTTAGGCGATCAACATGACGATATGTTCACTAAGGCGCTGTTTAGGCCTGCATTTCTTAGTGGTTGTTCCAAGCTGGATATGGAAGATATATATACTCCAGCTTAAGGGGGAGTGTAAAATGTATACCGTGAGGGGGAAGTTCCCCTTGTTATGTCGAGATTAGTCTTGTTAGCTAGTAGTGTTTGGTTATGTTTGGTCTAGTCGAGTCTTATTTTTATGTGTTTTTGTCTTTGGGTCTATATGTAATTAACTCCTAGTTGAACTCTAAGTTTAATGACAATATAACTTATTGGCCTAGGCCACGATAGGATCATTCTGAATCCTACCGTGGCTCTAGGGGTTCTCTTCCTCTCCTTCGATATTATCTTCTCTCTCTTTTCTCTTCCTCCTCCTCTCTTTCTCTTCTTAAGCTTGGTAAGTACTGGTTGCAAGTTTCTCTGCTGCTACAAGGCTTACCTAAAGGGACAAATCTAGAAAGATTTTAGTGGCATAACTTTAAAGGCTCAAACCCCTTGATGCTCATGCTTAATACTATAACTTTCACCCTGGTGGTGCCTTATCTGAAGTTGTTTGCACACCATCAGACAACAAGTGTTGGCTTGGCAACAAGTAGTTAATCAACTTGGCTATCATTGACTTTTCAACTTTACTAGGGTATGGTTGCTGATACATGCCAGGCACTGTAAATTAGACTGCCTAGTTGACTAGTTGCCAGTTGATAAGTCAATAGCTCATTTGTTCTTTTTGTAAGTCAGAGAGGAGCATAGAAATCATAATGTTTATCAATCTCTCCTGGTTGGGTCATAAAGAATTCATTTCAACTTCCCAAATTCCTCAAGATTGAAACAAACTCTTTACTTAGTGTCCTTCAGAAGCCAAAAAATCATATTGTGGCATTTTTTTAACAATTCTTTTACTATTACTTAATTTTGACTGTCTGCTATTTGATGTTATAATATATTAATGCTCTTGTACAACAACAACAATGACGCAAGTGAGGAATTGCTTTTTTATTCACGCTAAGAGATCTAAATATTGGTCACATTGCAAATTAGTTGGCATCAAATTTTGTCTGGTAATTTTTAGTCCACAAGCATTACAACATGTGGAGCACTTGAGAGATTAATCGTTGTCAAGATCCGGACAGCTAGCAAAGGTTCAAAACAAGGTCGGCATATGATTTTGTTTGGCTTTGGAATTTGAAAAATGGCTGATTCACTCTATCCAGTGGTTAAAATGGTCACATCAGTACTCTACTGGTTTGATGTCAGAAAATCCACTTGATGGTGGGTTATGTGGTGGCTATAAAGCCTACAAAGTTTTCTTACTAGAAGAATTAGGATAACTGGATACAGGGTTATGTAGTGGTTAAAAATCCTACGAGGTTTTCTTACTAGAAAAACCAGGTTAACAGGAAAATACAACTGGCGGAATATCTGGGCTGGCTTGGGGTGGATTAAAAAACAACTCAATATAGTTGTCAAGGAGCCGCCTAGGCATCCAGACGGATTTTGTGGGGTCTAGGCAACTGTCGCCTTATTGGTATTGAACGCTTTAGTGGCATCAAACTAAGTTTGGCCCTTATTTATGCCAAATATTATTTGTTATTTCATTTACTTAAGATATTATTTATAAATAAGCAAATACCGCCATTTGAATTCAATAAAAATATTTAAAAAATCAAATTCCAAAAGGATAAAAAGTCAACCCCCTAGTTCAAGAACAAAAACTGAATTTTTGGCGGTGGGTGCAATTTTCAACTTTCTAATGATGGGATTTTTCTCAAATCTAAAAATTCCATAAATCTTAATATGGTAAAACATTGCTAAAAACCAAAAGAGCGGTAAAATAATTCAATTGTTTTGATCTCTAAAAAGATATTTTTATTTAGAGCGATTTTGACAACATTTGCGCACCAAATAAGGTTTGACCAAAACATAACTCTATCAATATAAATCAGATTGAAGCAATCTTGGATTTGTCGGAAAGCTGGTTTTGTGCTCTACCTAATACAAAAAGTCTCATGTAAAAATAAAATCATTTGACCAATCAAACTTCTTAGAGAACAAGAACATTTCTCTAAATCGAGAGTAGTTTAATTACTTATAGATATGATCATATTTTCTAAGAACAGTATAAACTAAATGTATGTTTTGATTGTTTAAAACTTCCAATAGCTTGCTTCTCCGGTTCTTCTATCTTCTAGTTCTATGTTTATTTTTGATGACTTGATGTGGCTTAATATTGATTTTTGAGGACTTGATGTGGCTTAATGTTGATTTTTGATGACTTGCTGTAGCTTAATGTTGATTTTTGATGATATAAGTTATATATTGTAGCATACTAAATAATGTTAGAAAAGAGGGGAAATAAAAAATAACACTTGGGCGCCTTATCGCCTAAGCGCTTAGTCACCCCTCCACCGCCTTGGGTTGCGTTGCCACCTTGACAACTGTGCAACTCAAACCTGCTTACTCCTCCCCAATTCTGTTTCTGGACAATCATTATGTCAAACAACCCAAAAGGTTTGAAAATCTTGACTGAAATTTGTCCCTGTGAACTAGACCCGATCGACACCTCTCCTCCCCTGTTTTGCTTTGGTTCTCTCCCTTTTATTTAGAAATTATTCTGCAACACCTCCTATATCAGTGTCCATATGATTGAGATGAGCCATGAAATTTTATATGCAGACAATCCAAGGGGAGCCTGTATTTCCAATGGTAGATTGACTATATCAGCCCTTAATGTGGCTAAAAGAAGGCATCCAGGTGAGATGCATTTCTTTTGGAAACTGAATGAGGAAGAACTTTCACTAATATTGATGATGATAATGTACTAATGGAAGGTGTAGAAATTGATCTGAAATGGATGATAATGTCTTTTATTTTAGTGGCAAGCATGTAAAAAATCGAGGTGCGCCAGACTTTGGTTATTATACTAACCATTAACTGACAGTGTACGTTATGTTAAGTTGAAATCTTGTTGAGTTTCAGATGTTGATAGTCTTGTGTTTTGAAATTTCTTTGTTAGGCACCTTGATTTCATTGATATTCGAGGTTTTCTTCTAATGAGACATACTATTTTAGAATATGGACTATGTTTCTGTGTGTAGTCTTTTCAAAGAAGTTGGACAGAGCAAGGTATCGGGAGCTTTATTAACCTTTCCACTGTTTCTTGGCTGCACAGATAATTTTTGAGAGCATCCTAAACGGGAAAATCCCTTGGCCTTCTGTTACGAGCGACATGTCATTTGAGGCCCAAGACTTGATTAATAGGTCAGTTGCAACAAAATTATTAATTTTGAACATCTAATGAGATATACTATTGTTTGCCTAGTTTGTCCCATAAAAACTTGGGTTTCCAATATTGCAAGACTACAGTGTAAGATCTTGTTCAGCGATAGCACATATATTAGAAGCGAAAGATGGTGGCCGTAAGAAGGGAGAATATGGTTGGAACAGAAATGGAGCACGGAGATGCAGTGACACAAAATATAACCTTTGGTTGTCATTTGCTTGATATTTTTCACTTCCTGCATATTTTCATTGATCTTTGTGTGAAAAGCTATGATTGTTTTCTGAACCTTAGGGTGAGGTTTACATTCTGGACCAAATCCACCAAATATCAGGGATTTAATCAGTATTGCTGTTCTTACCATTTTGTGATGGAAAGGGCACCTTAAGGGCATTAACTTGTAATTTCCACTTTCTACTAGAAAACTTAAATGCAATGTAAAGCAATAGATGTGAAAAACCAACGAGTTTCATTTTCTCCTTGATAATTCCTAACCTTCATGTATCCTTAGAGGATGATGTTGCACAAAGAATTAAAATAGGATGGATGAAGCGGGGAGGTGCGTCTGGAGTGTTGTGTGACCTCCGAATTCCTTTAAAATTAAAAGGAAAATTTAGGACAGTTATACGATCGGCAATGATGTCTGGAGCTGAATGTTAGACAGTTAAGAAACAACATATATAGATAAACTTAGTGTAGCTGAGATGAGGATTTTGAGATGGATGAGTGGTAAAACTAGGAAGGATAAAATAAGGAATGAACAAATTATGCTCAATTAGGAGTAGCTCCGATACATGATAAGCTGCGAGAAAGTTGGTTGAGGTGGCATGGACATGTGCAATGGAGGCCTTTAGATGCTCCAGTACGGAGGAGTGATTTGATTCAGATTGAAGAAGCTAAAAGAGCCAGGGGTAGGCCTAAAATGACTCTGGGAGAAGTGGTGAGGAAAGACATGCATAGCTTAGGCCTTGTAACAAGTATGGCTTCGAATAGAGCTGACTGGAGGGAAAGGATCCATGTAGCCGAACCCATTAGTTGGGATAAGGTTGAGTTGAGTTGAGTATGTATCCATATATCTTCTGTTATCTGTTAATGGATGCAAAAAAGAATCAATCCCTTCTTGGGTACAACTTTTTGATTTTGAATCGTACTTGTATGTTGATGGTAGGTTATGCTTCCAATCTCCTGTCCTGCACCTTCGTTTACCTAAATTTGATATGCTACAGAATACATCTTCATTATATAATGTTGTTTACAGTACTCTTCATATTCTGTCCTTGCAGGCTTCTTACTCAGAACCCGGATCTGCGACTAGGAGCAAACGGAGCATCGGGGGTTGTCTTCCACCATCTGTGTATCTAGCATTGGTCACCAACATATTTTTTTCGTCACTGTATCCTGTAGTCCTGAAAGAAAATGAGTAATGTGCTGTTGATTTTGTTCACTTACTGCTTGGAATTTGTTACAGGTAAAAGTGCATCCATTCTTCAAGGGAATTAATTGGGACACCCTTGCCTTGCAAAAGGTAAGGACACAAACTCTTGATACTGTTGCACAATAAACTTGTTTTGTGGAAAATCAGGAAATTTTGAATTCAAACTTTTCAGTGGCATTTCGCTTAAACTATGAGGCTATTGTTGCACTGTAAAATGAAACATTTAATATCATTACAATGTTAGAATGGAATCGAGGGATCTGAGGTAGGTATATGTGCCTAGTTTTCTAGCCTAACAGTGATTTCTTTAGGTTGGATAATCATTTTACATGGTAGCAGAAATATGGTTAGATCAATTTGGCAATCTGTCTTAAGATGCTACAAATTCATGATAAATAATCCCCGTGAGGAAGAGTGATGGTCATCATTCTTGCATCATCCATACTATCATACGAGACCAGCCATGCTTTTGAACAGAATGTTGGGAAATTAACGAACCTGACATCCGGTGGAGTGAATGTGACTGAGATGAGCTACATCGCATGGATATGGGTTCGGATATGCTAATCAGACATGGAACAAGGTGGCTGACTTGGTGTCCCCCTGAATAATGATAGGATTCAGGGACTCAGGGTATTACAATTTTTATATATTTTAATATTAACTGGTTATCATACTGTAAAAAGTTCTATATATGTTATCCCCACACATGCATTATTTGTATTATACATGTTGAAAGTAGTAATAACTTATTTGTATTACACATATATGTTGAATGGTAGTTGTAACTTATTATTGTAGATTGTGGGGCACTCCCTAATTTCTTCAATTCTCCCCTGCCCCCAAAAAAATTTTGTTTTTTTTGTTTTTAGTAAGTTAAAATAACCTATTGTAAAGGACAAACCAGAGTGTCAGTGTCCACGCTGATCAGATGCGGTTTTGGCCCCTATTATACAATGTCCAGGTAGCATAGGAAATGAGGATGTTGAGATGGACATGTGAAGACCATGATTAGCAATTCAGCATGGAAAAATCCAGACATTTAATCATGGGAGCCATTTGGCACTGAATCCTGTATCCTGTATCCAGGAGATAATATTCCTGATAAAAAGATGCTGGAGTTCCCTGGGTGGGAATGCAATTTAAGAATATGGGCCACCAAATCCAGGACAATTGTCCAGATATGGGAAGCCATCTCCTTCGAGATCAAAGCCAAGATTGGTCACTCCTTTGGCCCCAGGGTGGAGTCCCCAAGGAATCATCACATTGCCTCTTCTTGGAACATTTCTGTCCCTCCTCTAAGTGGTTGTTAAGTGCTTTATTTTCTCTTCCCTGTTTGGGGCTTTTCTTTGTATTTCTGGGCTTCTTTGAATATTCAGTTTATTACCCCCCAAAAAAAAGGATGCTGATATAAGTCATTTTGATGTAATGTATGCTATATATGAATCTGAGTCTTTGTGATTGAGAAATTCACTTGGTGCCCTTATTTTATTCTTTTCACTTCCATATATTGTACTTTTCTTTTCTTTTATTTTTTCGAGGGGGGGGGATAATATTTCTATATTTGCACATGCAATTTGTGTTAGGGACTTGGGTAGAACTCATCTTCAAAAGCTAGCCTTTAAGGAGAGGGTGCCCAAGTACCTATTAACTCACCCACATCCCTATTCATATCTGATGTGGGACTATTTTTTTCCGTCTACCGCGTGGAACCCCAACAATTTGAACATTTTATTACAGATTCATGGAATTGAAATTCCAACTATAGACTAAACCAGGATCTGGATTGGGGCTGAGACCTTATTCTGTACCCGGCCCGTTTGCACACCTTGGATCCAATTGAATCCTGGCAAGGGTTACAATCCTGGGTACAATGCCAAACAGCTGAGATTCGAGGATTGGGATTAGATTTCGGAACATTCCTGAGCGATACTGATCTGATCCAGGTTGGATCAGCCAATGCACACATTCAATCAGCTAATCCATTATGGATCGGATCGATACCTCCTAATCCTGATCAGGGTCATCAGTTCCTCGAAACCACGGCAGGAATAGTTTTGGTATTATTTGAGTTCATGGACTGAAGATTTGATAGAAATGATTATGTTTGTCTACGAATTGATCACTTTTGATATGTTTCCTAATTGATGATAGGGAGATACCGCAAAGTGATAATTTTAGGTACCTAGGTTCAATCGTATATAAAGGAGGAGAAATACAGTATGATGTTGCACGAAGAATTAGAGCAGGGTAGATGAAGTGGAGAGGTGTGTCTCGAGTGTTGTATGATTGACGTATCCCTTTAAAATTCGAAGGAAAATTTTATAGGATAGTTATACGATCTGCAATGATGTATGGAGCTAAATGTTGGGCAGTGAAGAAACAACATATAAACAAACTTAGTGTAGCTAAAATGAGGATGTTGAGATGGATGAGTGGTATAATTAGAAAAGATAAATTAAGGAATGAATAAATTAGGGCTAATTTAAGAGTAGCTCCGATACATGATAAGTTAAGAGAATGTCGTTTGAGGTGGCACAAACATGTACAATGGAGGCATTTGAATGTTTCAATAAGGAGTAGTGCTATGATTCAGATTAGAGGTGCTAGAGAGGCAGGGGTAGGCCGAAATTGACCCTAGGAGAAATACTGTGGAAAGATATCCATATTCCATAGCTTAGGCCTAGTAACAAGTATGTCTTTGAATAGGGCTGGTTGGAGAAAGAAGATCCATGTAACTGAATTCATTAGTTGGGATAAGGTTGAGTTGAGTTGAGTTGAGTTGTATCCTTTCTGAAGTATTGAACTATGTACAGTATCAAATGTCTTTCCAGTGGTAGCAAAGTTGGTCTCATTGGTGTATATCAAAAGGGTGATTGGACCCAAGACTATGAATGTTAAATTAAAAATTAAGACATGAAAAGAACTTGATGGTATCCAAACTCTATGGAAGATGAGGGAAGGCCAATTGAGATGGTATGCTCATTTGCAATACATACGGATGTCTGTACAAATGGCTGTGAGTAATTGGGTGTAAATTGAAGGCTTGGAAAAGGAAAGTAGGAGATCTGAAAGAAAATTAGATGAAGTAATGTAAGCTGAACTCATGTTTTAGCAGAAAATATTGACTTAGATAGAGAGGAAATGTTGGCACAAGATACCTTTTAATATTTGTCTTTAAATATGTGTTACAATCCTTCTAGTGCACCCTAGCACACTTTGTTGCTTGGTTGAGTCTTGGATCTCCATTCCCAAAAGATGTAGAAAATCATATCATCTGGTGATACATAGTGTAGTTGAAATTAACTGTTTGGACATCATTGGTGCACGTTTATTGAAAGTTCATTATTTCTTGTTTGCAAATATTCTCTTTCAGTTTGTTTATCCTTTTCTAAGAAAATATATATATTTTAAAGAAATTTCCATTTTTCTTATCATCACCAATGCCTGATTTTCCATTTTGTATATCCTCTAGGCTGTCTTTGTACCAAACCCTGGGGGTGCAGATGATACAAGCTATTTTATGTCAAGGTTTTCACAAACTTCTAATGGGATACATGAAGACCAAAACTGCAGTGATTATGCCTCTAACAGAACTGATTCTCACTCAGATACTGGAGTTGAGGTGAGAACGTTATGTATCGACCAACTTCTTAACATGAGGAATATCTTTTTCTTTAATTTAATTGATGTTGAGATTTTTTTTCTTGCAGTGGGTTCATAATAGATCCATGCAGATCAATTGGTTACAATAAACTGATATTCCTTCTCACAGGAGGATTTTTCTCAAGTAAAAAGGGGAAGAAATTAAATAAAATTTGGTCATATGCATTAGTATAGATGGGCTTTGGGATTTTTATTTCTGGTTTATAAAACATAGTAATGGGGTTAAGTAATCCATACTAATTTAGGGTTACTTCTGTCTTTATTTATTTTACTTTTCTATAGCCAAAAATAGGAGTTAGAAGTCTGATTAGTTAGTTTAACATTCATAGTTAGAGTGTGATATGAGCTAGATTATATGATCCCACCTCCCCCCCACCCCAAAAAATATGATATCTACTAGCTTAATATAGCTCTGGACAGTTGGATGCTATGTTTTGAATTTATGACGATACTGCCAAGGCTGTCAAGAAAAATAGTTGACGGGTCAGCTACTTGTGCCACAGGGAGTTGGTATTTATCAATGAATGCCCTCAAATTATAGGAAAATGAATTGGGCGCACCCCATTTCCTCCCATTCTGAGGATGAAACTTATCCTGTAAACACCACTACATGTTTTGATGTCAACCTCTATGCCTTGCTGCTACCACATTAGCTCCTCCTATGAATCTGCTGGCAGCAGGCTTGGGAATGACCAAAAGGGCCATAGCTGTAATGGTTGAAATGGTGGAGGTTTTGGTCGGCATCAAAGGTAAGTTGTGGAGAATCCAGATCAGGGACATGGAAGAAGCTTTTCCCCGAGGGTTAGATTAGGGTTGGGAATTGGACTTGTCAAAAAAGATCTCAGGAAGGAAAATCTGAACACAAAAGGAGGTGAAAGGATCAACGTGCCTTTGGTGGCAATGCTGTCGATGAATGAAGGGTAAGCAGCAGTGCGTGACTATTCAATCTGTTTGATTTCATCAGATGGGTTGTTGTCACGTCATTTGGACTTCTGATACAGTTCTGCAAATGGTGCTTGAGGAAGAATTTGGCTAATACCCTGGAGGGCTCCATAGCGATGCTTGGCTCCCTTCCTATGTTCACAGAAGATTAAATTAAAACTTAAAAGGTGTGCACCAACTGTGTGTGAGAGAGAGATAGGATTCTTATCTTCATCTTTACCCCCAAATAAAAATCTTATCTTAATGCAGGAGGGTTAGTTTCGTCCTTAGAATCGAGGAGGAAGTGGGATACACCCCTTTTATCAATTCTGGGGTGTGCCCAATCACTCCCCTATCTTGAATTCAATTCAACAAACTCATAGTCCTTAACCAGATTCCAATCTTTCTTACAAGATGCTATCCAAGAAAAATTCTTGCAAGATTCAGTGTTCATCAATGAATGCAGTCAAAATATACTGATTTTCTATCTGATTGATTGGTGTTCTTCCATCTATAATTGATTTATTTCATTGTCCATAATGTACACCTTCCTGTCACTTTAAAAGGTGAGGGAAATCTCGCCCACCAAAATATTTGAAACCTGGCCCAATCACCCGCTCGTTTTGACCACCAGGTGGCATGTTACTGGTTTGACTGACAGGTTAACTACTGCATTGAACAATGTTGCATTAAAGTTTGTGTCATTGGTTCAACTTTGTAGGAGCTCATTACTTTGAGTTAGATGTGGCCCATGTTGAACCTTTTTTCTTTTCCTTCAATATGGCTTGGATAATCATAAAAAAGTTCTCTTGCGGAGTGTTTAATTTAAATCTCTCTTCCAGTCATTTGGTAGTATATATCATTCTGTTAGATATAACAATCTTCTTCTACTTCACAGACAGATGAATGTGGTGACCTGGCTGAGTTTAACAATTCCCCTCTAAA
This sequence comes from Telopea speciosissima, assembly GCF_018873765.1. Taxonomy (NCBI): domain Eukaryota; kingdom Viridiplantae; phylum Streptophyta; class Magnoliopsida; order Proteales; family Proteaceae; genus Telopea; species Telopea speciosissima. The sequence goes on along the minus strand of NC_057916.1, from coordinate 68,606,096 downwards.
CGTCGCATTGAATAATTTCTCTTTCAAGGTAAGTCTGTTCATCTCGCATCTCTCATCTCTTTCCCCATCGCTCTTTTCCCATATTTGCTTTCATTTTTTTTTTCTTTTTTTTTTTTGGTGTTAAAACTCTGTTTTTCACACTTTGTTTTATTTGGATCCATGTAGCCAACCCCATTAAGTTGGGATAAGGCTGAGTTTGTTGTTGTTGTTGATCTTCCTATATGGTAGACCAATCAATTGAGTCCAAGAAATGCATTTTGAAGTTATTTAACTTTTCAGATATGGGATTTCTGCATATACTATTGTCATCACTGTCTGTTCAGCTACCTTCCTACACTCCTACTTGCAAGATAGATCCACAGATGATGTGCTCATGTTGCAATATTTTAAGGCATTGATATAGTTCAGTGAAACCCGCTATATTGTCATCCCTAGGTCTAATGCAACAAGTTCAAATTGTCTACAGAAAAGATAATTTTGATTGCTGCTGATGAAAAAGGTTTGTGTTTGCAGAATTTGTCACAGTTAGCATCAATTAATCATGACGTGCTCTTACAAAGTGGAAAAGGCACGTCAAAGTGCTCATCCCCTGCAAGGGGTCCAAATTCATAGCAAATTGCTTATTGTAATGCAGAGTTCGTTCTTTAAATCTCCTTTTAGCCGTTACTGTATTTACAAAAGAAGCATTAAACAAGAAAGAGGGAAATTACAAGTGGGATAAAAACATGGTTTTTCCTTTACATCTCCATTAATGTATCAGAAAACATGTATATTCTTCATGATCTGGTCTTGCAGTCCCTCCTCTTAGACTTCCCAGTATTTTGGATATCTCTTACTCGGTTTGGATCAAGAGAGTCCAAACAGCCAGGAATTGTGGTGATTTATAATCGATATTACATTACTTGTGCATTATGACCTTCTAATTCGAGTTTCCCTTAACCACGCGGTGAAGAGGGAACCTTAATCCACGGGATCTAATCTAATTAGATATGGGAGTTAATGATGACATTCACTATTGCAGGAACGAAATCAAAACGTAAAATCACCTTGGACAAAGAGTGAAGGAAAACTTTTGTCTTTTAAAATCCATTTTCAAGAGTTGACGAGTTGATAGGGGGGGGGTGTGATGGGTCTAAACAATTTAGAAGGAGGGAATGTGTTTATGTGCAAGGGAATAGGGAACAAAAATGAGGGTTCTCCACCTTCAAAACAGTCATGTTAATGGTGAGTGAAGATCATCTCTATCAATTACTCGTCAAGTTAAGAACTTCTGGATTAACAACCCAAGAAAGGTATGTGGAGTTAGAAAAGGGTGAGGATAGGTAATTGAAGTCATTTGATATTTCAGTCTCAAATGTAAAATTGCTTTCCCCTAACCAAACCCTGGATTCGTATCTCCTTTCCCCTATTATTGTGCCTTAGCCTTACAAAAGTTGTAAGCAATCCCACCATTTGATACCAGTACCAATTCTTAGACACATGGACCCACTGTGTTGGAGGGCAATGGAGAATCTTAAGTTATGCTATCCTATCCTAAGGCTGGTATTCTCAAGGTGGACTTTTCAACCTTTAACCAAACCCTTTTTTTGCATGGACTTTGAAAGTCATTACAACATGACCCTCCCCAGACCCCCCCCCTAGTGGCGGGAGCTTCGTGCACTGAATACGTTTTTTTTTTTTTTTTTCTTTCCTGAAAATCATTACTTGGTTACGCTGGATCTGGCTCCTCTCCAGTGCACTAGTGCGCCGGATGGTGTCTAGCGCACATCGTACTGCTGGGGGGCTTTGATCCACACCATCGCACGCATCCCGGTGCAGTGGCATGTGGATCGAAGCCTCCTCAGCCGGACGATGTGCACTGAACATCGTCCTGCACAGGAGAGGAGCTCAATCCAGTTACGCTAGGATGTTTTCTAGAAGCAACCCTACAGATAATAGCTGTCGTCATGGCAAAACATGATCTAAGAAGCAAAACTATATAAGAGCTCTTAATTGTGATTAATAAATTTCAGACGGAAATATAATTGCATCACCCACAAGGGACACAACTTAGATCATCCACCCAATTTAATGGTATTCATTGTAGGGCTCATGTTCTCTATGCCGCAGCGCAGGCTGTGCCCAGACACATGGGCCTGCCACTCAGGGGGGGCAGGGTGGTCATTGTGCCCACCCCCATGTGTTTGGGCGCAGCCTGCGCTTCCGGCACAGAAAACATTCCCCCTAATAATGTTTATCTACCCACCTCATATATTGTTTGTCATAAATGTCTCTAAGATGCCCTTTCTTTTCATGTGATAAGGTGGGTGAGTTAGTTAGCTAGGTCCCCCCAGGTGATCCAATCACACTCAAATTTCAGATATAGAAAGCATATACTGTTTTCACTCCATTTGGGTTCATCTACATAGCAACCCAGTAACTTATTGGCGACGTAGTGTTATTCAATCCACTCTTCCCATTGTGGATCTAATTAGTTCCCCTTCTATGTTGTGTTCTGTTGCTTTCTAAAAGAGATTGGCAAGGGAAAGCCATTCAAGCACAACTGCGTAATGATTATTGTTTGGAATTCGTATGTTGAGGATATGGCTGAATTTGTGTCTTTGCAAACCTCAGTAGGTTGATAGTCCCACATATTGTTGATTGGAATTCATATCTTGAGGATTGAGCTGGGTTGGTGTCTTTGTAAACCCCAGTATTGAGAGAAATAGGGTGATAGTCCCACATATCTTCTGGGACTTAAAAGTGCGTTTTCATTTACCTATTTCTCCCTCCACCTAACATTATATTACAATCTTACATATTATCAGAACAATTTCTCTTTGTAAAATCCATCAGAAGAATCTCTATTGTGCTCAACTCGTTGTCATATACATTGTTAGTACTAGTATCGACATGTATTATTATCGCCAAAAAGGAGTCCGATTTTTTATTTATGCCCGACACCGGCCAATTAAAGCCAGATCCATTGTCCATTTCCGAAGTCCCTGAGCAGAAGCTTTCTAAGTTCATAGAATAGCTGAAAATCTTCATGCACACAGCTCAGATTAACACATTAGCGGGAATGTTAATGCCAAGGACACAAGGAGCTCATGGAAGTAATAATTATGAATACTGATTCTGCATCCGCTCATAACCAAGCTGCACATTGGAACCTATCCGAGGGAATTCGTAACCTCAGAGAAACTGCATCACAGGGTCGATCACAATCCTATCCAAATGAAGTGGTCAAATATACATGATAAATCAACAATGCTACAAATGCATTCACATTTCTTCAGAGAAACCTTCGTTCGTTTTAAAGAAAAACTTGTAAAGCTGCCATTGGCTTGGTTATCAGCTCAATGGAAAATAATTTCAAGTGTTCAAGAGCAATGAAGCGCCCCAAATTATTGGGAATACAACCAATAGAAACAAGTGTGTATTGGAATGACATGTAAGAAATTTCAACAGTTAAATCAACTGACAGAAATTTCACATTTCAAAATTCCACGTACTCTCAGTGATTATTTTTGGCCTTTTTACTTCCTCTCCCAAATTGAGAGATGCTGATATCTGTGATAGAAGAACACAGACCAAAAGTTAAACCAGTTACATTTCTTCAAAAGAAAAACATCATGGAGAAAAAAAGAACTCATGATATTGATATAGAATTTGACCCCAAAAATGATTATAATATAGAAAGATGCAGACCACATGAACATAAAAACAAGGGTAAATTACACTACGAACATTCATGTATATATATATATACGTTGTCCTGCTGTGGGAATGAAGGTGAGAACTGGATTTTTATGTGGTGTCTCAGCCAAAGGAAGAAGGATTAGGTCTTCTAATTTCATGTGGGTTTAACAAAGTGTTTCTTACAGAGCTTGTATAATCCTTCCCCACCAAATAAGTCATAGCCTTATTCCGACTAACCAGATTCTTAAACTCCACTTCATCCAATAACACCCCGGAATTACCTTCCTTCATCAGCCTTTCAACTCGATTAAA